>NC_086451.1:145374448-146016948 GCF_028390025.1 Pseudophryne corroboree | reverse complement strand
AATTGCATCATCATACGCGCTGTATAGAGCATATGCAAACGTGATTTGTGTAAGATAAAAGGAATTTTTCGCATACTCTCTCAGGAACATATTCCAACAGACTTAACCTCCACTGAACAGGTGTTGTATTGATTCTGTCAATGCTTCAATAATTTCAGTGCTGAGGGGTCTGGTAGGGGCCTAGTCTGGGTACAACGGGTTTTCCACTATTCGGAGTGGGTCATAGTACTGGCCAGCGGAGGCAGGGGTGAGTGAAAAGCGCTAGGGAAGGACTTTTCACCGTTTTTCGTATTGTGCATTTGGTGTTTGTGTTTAAATAGTCCACAATGGGAGCCAGATGTGCAAGCGGGAAACGTTCGGCAGCCAGGGATCAGGCTGGAGAGCTGAGGCCAAGAGGGTCCGCTCGGTTGATAATGTGTGGGAAGTATGGTCCACATGGAGAGGCTTTTTGTGATGAGTGGATATGTATGACTGCTGATGATAGGGCATCATTTCCTAGGGTTCGTAGTTTTGAACAAGAGGTGCTGCAGAATGTAAGGAATAGAATATGTCTGATCAAATCTAAGAAACAAAGGTTCAGACATAACGACTGTTTGAACATATGGCAACGAGGGAGACAAGCAAAGGGAGCTTGCTCGCACAGCGAGTTCCAAACCGGACAGGAATGCGATTGCGAGCGCACCACCACCGCCATATGTCGGAGAGAAAACAGCTACAACCAATGGTACATCGGTAAATAATAGCAACATGCATAACAATTGTACTAACCCTAATCCCTGCAAGTTATATCCTGTTTTGAATTCTCCCCAAAGTTGTGAGGAAGACGAGCCCAGCATGATATCAGCACTCTCCCTAGCAGCTACCATACAAGACATACAGGTGGGCACGGCTCAACCAGTGAGAACAGTGGTGATGCCCCCCAGTGGAGGGGCGAGAGAGCTCGTATCCACCGGTAAGTATGGGACCGTCCATTATGCAGAGACAATAGCCCCCCGTATTATGGACACAAACAGAAATGAAGTGCTTGAGTTAAACCCAGTCAGGGTGATTGCAGTCCCCAATGGGAAAACTGATAATCAGGGAGTAACTCCCATCAGGAACATTGCAATGCATTGTCCATGGTCCCGAACAGAACTGAGGTCAATTAAGTCAGAATTCCCCGATCCTAGAAAAGATCTAGTCGGATGTCAGACATTTATTAAAGAACTGGGCAATGCCCATGAGCCCACAAACAAAGATTGGTGGATAGTGTTAAGAGTGAGTCTACCCTCTGTTATAGATTTTGGGATGTCAATATTAGACTGCAAACTAGATGCAGATGTGCCACTCACTGATGAATACAATCAGGAGAATGTCAGGCAAATTAATACAAAATTAGGATCGTATTTCCCCACTGTTGTCAAGTGGTATAAAATTTTCTCCATAAAACAGAAAGAAAGTGAAACGGCATCTGAATATTTCCATAGAGCTTTACAGGAAATGGCTAGATACACTGGGATAGAGGATATAAAAGGAAAATGCCAACCACAGGGAGGTAGCTGTCTCTGTACTAATGGACGGGCTAAAGGAGGTATTGAGGACCAGAGTACAAACCTCTTTGCCGAATTGGAGAGGTATTACGGTAGTTGCACTGAGAGAGTCGGCAATCGGCAGGGCGCCGGACTCCGGGGGCACATGTGCGCGCCACGCGCACGTCCGAAATGGGGGCCCGGCCACGCAAATTAGGGGGTGTGGCCACGCAGACATCATTTTAGGGGGCGGTGCGGCCCACAGACGCTACTTTAGAGAGTGTCTGTGGCCGGCAACGTCACTATTGGGGGCGTGCCCAGCACCTTCGTCGGTGCTGGGCTTCCCCCAGCCCTCTCCCAAAGCGTGAATGGATGCCACGCGCATGCGCACGGCATCTATACACGCCGAGAGGGCAGGGAGCGGGCGGCTGTTCTAGCAGGGCGCCGCAAAAGGGGCAGGGCGGGTTTTGCCTGCTAAAAAACGGGCAGGGCGCGGCGCCCTGCTAAAACAGCCTAGAGTGAACACTACGTAATATCCTTAAACACAAGGAGTCGAAAAGGGAAAGGTTGATGCTGGTAAGTATATAGGCACTTGAAGGGATGTCCAATCAACCAAGACCCTGAAGACTGGAAACGGGTAAGAATATGTTATATTTGTAGAAAGGAGGGACACTTTGCCAAGGATTGTAGGAATAATGTGACACACAGTAGATATAGACCCCCTAGACCAGAATACGAGCCACGTTACCAGACACAGACGGGATCAGAGAACACATAGGAGAGATTATGAGCCGTATAGAGGGGAAACAAGGAGGTAACCACCAAGGAGGAACTGGCAGACCCCTGAAAATCTACAGCTATCCCCCGCACATATAGTAGCTGCCAATGCTCTGCGGGAGGGCCCAAAACCACAATAGGGGTCAGGTCATACCTGTAGTCTGCAGCCAGTGAAATTGATTGCTGGCCTTGGAGATGAACCTGAGGTCATGGTCAATGTAGCTGGCATACCACAACCTTTTCTTGTAGATACAGGGGCGGCCAGATCAGTGCTAAACTCCACCACAGGTGTAACAACCACGGGTAAAACTATTTCGGCAATGGTAGTAACGGGAAAGGTGCAGCAGTACCCTTTGAGAAGACCTGCAGAGATTACGATAGGGCCCTTGCATACCAAACATTCTTTCCTGTTGGCTGCAATGGCTCAGACTAATCTACTTGGCAGAGATTTGTTGTGTAAAATGTGGCGTGTCATATATAGTACCCCTGAGGGTGTGTTCTTAGATATCCCTGAGAACCATGCACAGGAAGTACAAGATATATTAGACACCCCTCAACGGCTAATATGTTACACTCCACCGTTATAGACACATGTCCATCACAGGTAGAGGAAATTATCTCAAATATACCGGGTTCCCTTTGGACCAAAGATGGACAGGACACTGGATTGATGGTAAATGTAGCCCCAGTAATAGTGCAAATGGCAGGATAGCGCCAAAAATCCCCCAGTACCCTCTGAAACCAAAGGTGGAATTAGGAGTATACCCTGTCATAGAACAGCTGCTACAGCAGGGCATCCTAGTCAGGACGTCCAGCACAGCCAACAGCCAAAGAGTACGGGGGGGGGGGGGGGGGGGGGATTACAGGCTAGTGCAGGATCCAAGGGGGATAAACAAGATAGTAGAGAGTCAATTCCCTGTAGTGCCCAATCCAGCCGTCATTCTCATGCAGATTCCCTCCACCTCTAAGTACTTCACTGTCTTTGACCTCTGTTCTGCTTTCTTTTCAGTCCCTCTTCACCCTGACAGCCAGTACCTCTTCACTTTCACCTACAGGGGAGTACAGTATACCTGGACCAGTCTCCCCAAGTTTTCATTGACAGCACAAGTATTTTCTCCCAGGCCCTACATGACTGTTTACAATCCTTTCAACATGAGAATGGGTAGCTGCTGATACAATATGTTGATGACTTGTTGTTGTGCGCAGATTCATTTGAATCGTCCCTGGCAGAAACAAAATAGTTAATGCTTCATCTTTTCCAAAACAAAAACACCAGTTCTCAAGGGATAAACTATGGTTGTGTGGGATAGGGGTCAAATACTTGGGACGTAGTACTGGGACATGGTTCGACAGTTCATAAACCACATGCCGTATTGGTCCTTCAAAGTTATGCCCGAACCCGGTATGTCTCATCAGCACGGTGACACCAGTATTATTGCAGTGTGACTCGTCATGCACAAAGGGTGGAGGATGAGAATACTGGTGAAGGGAGATTTTGTATAGACACCGATAGGCATGACGGTACGGGATATCTGAATCCGGCCTTTACTATGAGACCTGACATCAGTGACTACCAGTTGGTGAACGCAGACCTGATATACTCTTTGTTTTTCTAATATTTTCTTTTTTTCCCCCTCCTCTAGAGACGTTTTTACTCTAGCAAGCACCCTCACACAAACCACCACCACACAACTGATGGCAGTCAACACGATAAACACACAACAAATAATCGAAATACAAGATTTGTGTTCCCTACAGGAGAAGGCCATCTGGCAGGCGAAGGGATATGGTCAGGAGTCCTCAGGACTTTGGAGAGATGGACAAGGTAAGCCAGTGGCCCCCAGGGCATATCTCCCAAGCCTAGCTGAGGCTGCACATGGTCTGACTCACCTGGGCAAGGAAGGTATGTGAAAATTGGTAAGAGCCTACTGGAGTGCACCAGGGTTCTCTTCTCAGGCGAGTAAGAAAGCAATGACATGTCTTACTTGCTTGAGGAAAAATATTGGCAAGATGATACTGACTGAGCCATACCATATCCCTCCTACAGACAGACCTTTCCAGGTAATACAAATCGACTTCATACAGCTACCACCCTGCAGGAATTTAAAGTATGTTTTAGTATGTACTGATGTCTTTTCGAACTGGGTAGAAGCATTCCCCGCTGCCACAAATACTGCCGTATTCACTGCTAAGAAAATTGTATAAGAATGTGTGCGTAGATATGGTATCCCTAAAATGATTGAAAGTGATAGGGGTACCCATTTTACAGGTGAAATCTTTCAGGTCATGTGCAAACTGATGGGTATTAATAGTAAGCTACATACTCCATACCGGCCACAGGCCAGTGCGAAGATGGCGAAAATGAATAGCACTAATAAGAACAAGCGGAGCAAAGTGATGGCTGAAACTGGACTGTTGTGGCCAGAAGCACTGCCACTAGTGTTGTACAGCATCAGAACCACTCCCAGGTCAGCACTTAACTTTGAAATTCTGTTTGGACGACAGCCCCATGTAATGATAGACCCCCAGGATGATCTTAGTGCAATAATGAAATGACTCTGCAATATTTGGTTAGGATGAGCCAGCAACTGAGAAACCAGCAAAGGAATCTGAAACTGGCGATTCCTGACCTACCAAACAGTAATTGTCATGACATTGACCCTGGGGACTATGTGATTCGAAATTTTCTACGCTCAGGTTGCCTCATTGACAGGTGGGAAGGACCATATCAAGTTTTGTTGACCAGTCGACAGCACTGAAGGTTGCAGAGAGAGAGACTTGGGTCCACTCGTCCCACTGCAAGAAAGTCGCTGACCCGGAGAGAACCTGTGAGAAATAGAAAAGGTGAAGAGAACCTCATATCACTAGAGAATCTGTTCTGGGAAAGCTGAGAGGCAGGACTGTTGAACGGCACCTGAGCGTGGTGAACGGCAAAATAAAGGACGGTTGTCATAATTTTCTCTCTTTCTTTCTTCCTCCAATCACCCCCTCCCCCACTGCATTTTTCTTTTTTTACATCCCTTTTTTTTTTCCCCTTACCGAAATGGATCCACATCAAGAGACTGTGTTCCGGCTTTTTCTTGTGACTATTTTTGTTCAGTACAATTTGTTTTTTGTGAGGGCCCCCGAGAAGTCGAGCAAGGATCTGGAATGGGTTCTGATGGAGAGATTGGATTCGTAGGACCCCAGGATCAGTCCATCACTTTGGTAAAAGCTGGTATCAGTAAGATCTGGTAGTCACGGAGCTCGGTGGAAATGTGAGGGGTTATTGTCTGATGAATACTGCATAAGTAAGTACTGCGATAACAGTCAAAGATGGGTGCATCCAGAGATGTCAGTCAAACAATAATATCAACATTGGCAGACATCCTTTGAGTGATTACCACTCATTAGTGGGTACGGTCTTAAACCAAACAGAATGCTGGGTGTACTCACAAGTACCTCAAGGATAGAGTAAAATAAGATTTTACTTACCGGTAAATCTATTTCTCGTAGTCCGTAGTGGATGCTGGGGACTCCGTAAGGACCATAGGGAATAGACGGGCTCCGCAGGAGACAGGGCACTTTAAGAAATAATTTGGATTCTGGTGTGCTCTGGCTCCTCCCTCTATGTCCCTCCTCCAGACCTCAGTTAGAGAAACTGTGCCCGGAAGAGCTGACAGTACAAGGAAAGGATTTTGGGAATCCAGGGTAAGACTCATACCAGCCACACCGTATAACTTGTGATAACTTTACCCAGTTAACAGTATGAACAACAACAGAGCATCAGATCAACCCTGATGCAACTATACAAAACCCTTATTTAAGCAATAACTATATACAAGCATTGCAGAAGAAGTCCGCACTTGGGACGGGCACCCAGCATCCACTACGGACTACGAGAAATAGATTTACCGGTAAATAAAATCTTATTTTCTCTATTGCCCTAGTGGATGCTGGGGACTCCATAAGGACCATGGGGATTATACCAAAGCTCCCAAACGGGCGGGAGAGTGCGGATGACTGCAGCACCGAATGAGCAAATACAAGGTCCTCCTCAGCCAGGGTATCAAACTTGTAGAACCTTGCAAAGGTGTTTGAACTAGAGATGAGCGGGTTCGGTTCCTCGGAATCCGAACCCGCCCGAACTTCAGTTTTTTTTACACGGATCCAAGCGACTCGGATCTTCCCGCCTTGCTCGGTTAACCCGAGCGCGCCCGAACGTCATCATGACGCTGTCGGATTCTCGCGAGGCTCGGATTCTATCGCGAGACTCGGATTCTATATAAGGAGCCGCGCGTCGCCGCCATTTTCACACGTGCATTGAGATTGATAGGGAGAGGACGTGGCTGGCGTCCTCTCCATTTAGATTATAAGAGAGAGAGATTTACTGGAGCTTAGGACTAGGAGGAGTACTGTAGAAGTGTAGAGAGTGCAGAGAGTTTACTAGTGAGTGACCACCAGACAGTGCAGTTTATTTAATATATCCGTTCTCTGCCTGAAAAAAGCGATACACACAGTGACTCAGTCACATACCATATCTGTGTGCACTGCTCAGGCTCAGCCCAGTGTGCTGCATCATCTATATATATTATATATCTGTCTGACTGCTCAGCTCACACAGCTTATAATTGTGGGGGAGACTGGGGAGCACTGCAGTGCCAGTTATAGGTTATAGCAGGAGCCAGGAGTACATAATATTATATAGTGAGTGACCACCAGACAGTGCAGTTTATTTAATATATCCGTTCTCTGCCTGAAAAAAGCGATACACACAGTGACTCAGTCACATACCATATCTGTGTGCACTGCTCAGGCTCAGCCCAGTGTGCTGCATCATCTATATATATTATATATCTGTCTGACTGCTCAGCTCACACAGCTTATAATTGTGGGGGAGACTGGGGAGCACTGCAGTGCCAGTTATAGGTTATAGCAGGAGCCAGGAGTACATAATATTATATAGTGAGTGACCACCAGACAGTGCAGTTTATTTAATATATCCGTTCTCTGCCTGAAAAAAGCGATACACACAGTGACTCAGTCACATACCATATCTGTGTGCACTGCTCAGGCTCAGCCCAGTGTGCTGCATCATCTATATATATATTATATATCTGTCTGACTGCTCAGCTCACACAGCTTATAATTGTGGGGGAGACTGGGGAGCACTGCAGTGCCAGTTATAGGTTATAGCAGGAGCCAGGAGTACATAATATTATATTAAAATTAAACAGTGCACACTTTTGCTGCAGGAGTGCCACTGCCAGTGTGACTGACCAGTGACCTGACCACACTGACCACCAGTATAGTTAGTAGTATACTTATATTGTGATTGCCTGAAAAAGTTAAACACTCGTCGTGTGACTTCTCTTGTGTGTTGTTTTTTTTTTTTATTCTATAAAAATAAAACTCATTCTGCTGACAGACAGTGTCCAGCAGGTCCGTCATTATATAATATATACCTGTCCGGCTGCAGTAGTGATATATATATATTTTTTATATCATTTATCATCCAGTCGCAGCAGCACAGTACGGTAGTTCACGGCTGTGGCTACCTCTGTGTCTGCACTCGGCAGGCAGTCCGTCCATAATTGTATACCACCTAACCGTGGTTTTTTTTTCTTTCTTCTTTATACATACATAGTTACATAGACATCTCTTTATCAACCAGTCTATATTAGCAGCAGACACAGTACAGTACGGTAGTTCACGGCTGTGGTTACCTCTGTGTCTGCACTCGGCAGGCAGTCCATAATTGTATACTAGTATCCATCTCCATTGTTTACCTGAGGTGCCTTTTAGTTGTGCCTATTAAAATATGGAGAACAAAAATGTTGAGGTTCCAAAATTAGGGAAAGATCAAGATCCACTTCCACCTCGTGCTGAAGCTGCTGCCACTAGTCATGGCCGAGACGATGAAATGCCAGCAACGTCGTCTGCCAAGGCCGATGCCCAATGTCATAGTACAGAGCATGTCAAATCCAAAACACCAAATATCAGAAAAAAAAGGACTCCAAAACCTAAAATAAAATTGTCGGAGGAGAAGCGTAAACTTGCCAATATGCCATTTACGACACGGAGTGGCAAGGAACGGCTGAGGCCCTGGCCTATGTTCATGGCTAGTGGTTCAGCTTCACATGAGGATGGAAGCACTCAGCCTCTCGCTAGAAAAATGAAAAGACTCAAGCTGGCAAAAGCAGCACAGCAAAGAACTGTGCATTCTTCGAAATCCCAAATCCACAAGGAGAGTCCAATTGTGTCGGTTGCGATGCCTGACCTTCCCAACACTGGACGTGAAGAGCATGCGCCTTCCACCATTTGCACGCCCCCTGCAAGTGCTGGAAGGAGCACCCGCAGTCCAGTTCCTGATAGTCAGATTGAAGATGTCAGTGTTGAAGTACACCAGGATGAGGAGGATATGGGTGTTGCTGGCGCTGGGGAGGAAATTGACCAGGAGGATTCTGATGGTGAGGTGGTTTGTTTAAGTCAGGCACCCGGGGAGACACCTGTTGTCCGTGGGAGGAATATGGCCGTTGACATGCCAGGTGAAAATACCAAAAAAAAATCAGCTCTTCGGTGTGGAGGTATTTCACCAGAAATGCGGACAACAGGTGTCAAGCCGTGTGTTCCCTTTGTCAAGCTGTAATAAGTAGGGGTAAGGACGTTAACCACCTCGGAACATCCTCCCTTATACGTCACCTGCAGCGCATTCATAATAAGTCAGTGACAAGTTCAAAAACTTTGGGTGACAGCGGAAGCAGTCCACTGACCAGTAAATCCCTTCCTCTTGTAACCAAGCTCACGCAAACCACCCCACCAACTCCCTCAGTGTCAATTTCCTCCTTCCCCAGGAATGCCAATAGTCCTGCAGGCCATGTCACTGGCAATTCTGACGAGTCCTCTCCTGCCTGGGATTCCTCCGATGCATCCTTGCGTGTAACGCCTACTGCTGCTGGCGCTGCTGTTGTTGCTGATGGGAGTCGATGGTCATCCCAGAGGGGAAGTCGTAAGCCCACTTGTACTACTTCCAGTAAGCAATTGACTGTCCAACAGTCCTTTGCGAGGAAGATGAAATATCACAGCAGTCATCCTGCTGCAAAGCGGATAACTGAGGCCTTGACAACTATGTTGGTGTTAGACGTGCGTCCGGTATCCGCCGTTAGTTCACAGGGAACTAGACAATTTATTGAGGCAGTGTGCCCCCGTTACCAAATACCATCTAGGTTCCACTTCTCTAGGCAGGCGATACCGAGAATGTACACAGACCTCAGAAAAAGACTCACCAGTGTCCTAAAAAATGCAGTTGTACCCAATGTCCACTTAACCACGGACATGTGGACAAGTGGAGCAGGGCAGGGTCAGGACTATATGACTGTGACAGCCCACTGGGTAGATGTATGGACTCCCGCCGCAAGAACAGCAGCGGCGGCACCAGTAGCAGCATCTCGCAAACGCCAACTCTTTCCTAGGCAGGCTACGCTTTGTATCACCGCTTTCCAGAATACGCACACAGCTGAAAACCTCTTACGGCAACTGAGGAAGATCATCGCGGAATGGCTTACCCCAATTGGACTCTCCTGTGGATTTGTGGCATCGGACAACGCCAGCAATATTGTGTGTGCATTAAATATGGGCAAATTCCAGCACGTCCCATGTTTTGCACATACCTTGAATTTGGTGGTGCAGAATTTTTTAAAAAACGACAGGGGCGTGCAAGAGATGCTGTCGGTGGCCAGAAGAATTGCGGGACACTTTCGGCGTACAGGCACCACGTACAGAAGACTGGAGCACCACCAAAAACTACTGACCCTGCCCTGCCATCATCTGAAGCAAGAAGTGGTAACGAGGTGGAATTCAACCCTCTATATGCTTCAGAGGTTGGAGGAGCAGCAAAAGGCCATTCAAGCCTATACAATTGAGCACGATATAGTAGGTGGAATGCACCTGTCTCAAGCGCAGTGGAGAATGATTTCAACGTTGTGCAAGGTTCTGATGCCCTTTGAACTTGCCACACGTGAAGTCAGTTCAGACACTGCCAGCCTGAGTCAGGTCATTCCCCTCATCAGGCTTTTGCAGAAGAAGCTGGAGACATTGAAGGAGGAGCTAACACGGAGCGATTCCGCTAGGCATGTGGGACTTGTGGATGGAGCCCTTAATTCGCTTAACAAGGATTCACGGGTGGTCAATCTGTTGAAATCAGAGCACTACATTTTGGCCACCGTGCTCGATCCTAGATTTAAAGCCTACCTTGGATCTCTCTTTCCGGCAGACACAAGTCTGCTGGGGTTGAAAGACCTGCTGGTGACAAAATTGTCAAGTCAAGCGGAACGCGACCTGTCAACATCTCCTCCTTCACATTCTCCCGCAACTGGGGGTGCGAGGAAAAGGCTCAGAATTCCGAGCCCACCCGCTGGCGGTGATGCAGGGCAGTCTGGAGCGACTGCTGATGCTGACATCTGGTCCGGACTGAAGGACCTGACAACGATTACGGACATGTCGTCTACTGTCACTGCATATGATTCTCTCAACATTGATAGAATGGTGGAGGATTATATGAGTGACCGCATCCAAGTAGGCACGTCACACAGTCCGTACTTATACTGGCAGGAAAAAGAGGCAATTTGGAGGCCCTTGCACAAACTGGCTTTATTCTACCTAAGTTGCCCTCCCACAAGTGTGTACTCCGAAAGAGTGTTTAGTGCCGCCGCTCACCTTGTCAGCAATCGGCGTACGAGGTTACATCCAGAAAATGTGGAGAAGATGATGTTCATTAAAATGAATTATAATCAATTCCTCCGCGGAGACATTGACCAGCAGCAATTGCCTCCACAAAGTACACAGGGAGCTGAGATGGTGGATTCCAGTGGGGACGAAATGATAATCTGTGAGGAGGGGGATGTACACGGTGATATATCGGAGGGTGATGATGAGGTGGACATCTTGCCTCTGTAGAGCCAGTCTGTGCAAGGAGAGATTAATTGCTTCTTTTTTGGGGGGGGTCCAAACCAACCCGTCATATCAGTCACAGTCGTGTGGCAGACCCTGTCACTGAAATGATGGGTTGGTTAAAGTGTGCATGTCCTGTTTTGTTTATACAACATAAGGGTGGGTGGGAGGGCCCAAGGACAATTCCATCGTGCACCTCTTTTTTCTTTTCTTTTTCTTTGCATCATGTGCTGATTGGGGAGGGTTTTTTGGAAGGGACATCCTGCGTGACACTGCAGTGCCACTCCTAAATGGGCCCGGTGTTTGTGTCGGCCACTAGGGTCGCTAATCTTACTCACACAGTCAGCTACCTCATTGCGCCTCTTTTTTTCTTTGCGTCATGTGCTGTTTGGGGAGGGTTTTTTGGAAGGGACATCCTGCGTGACACTGCAGTGCCACTCCTAGATGGGCCCGGTGTTTGTGTCGGCCACTAGGGTCGCTAATCTTACTCACACAGCTACCTCATTGCGCCTCTTTTTTTCTTTGCGTCATGTGCTGTTTGGGGAGGGTTTTTTGGAAGGGACATCCTGCGTGACACTGCAGTGCCACTCCTAGATGGGCCCGGTGTTTGTGTCGGCCACTAGGGTCGCTTATCTTACTCACACAGCGACCTCGGTGCAAATTTTAGGACTAAAAATAATATTGTGAGGTGTGAGGTATTCAGAATAGACTGAAAATGAGTGTAAATTATGGTTTTTGAGGTTAATAATACTTTGGGATCAAAATGACCCCCAAATTCTATGATTTAAGCTGTTTTTTAGTGTTTTTTGAAAAAAACACCCGAATCCAAAACACACCCGAATCCGACAAAAAAAATTCGGTGAGGTTTTGCCAAAACGCGTTCGAACCCAAAACACGGCCGCGGAACCGAACCCAAAACCAAAACCCGAAAAATTTCAGGCGCTCATCTCTAGTTTGAACCTGACCAAGTAGCCGCTCAGCAAAGCTGTAATTCCGAGACCCCTCGGGCAGCCGCCCAAGAAGAGCCCACCTTCCTTGTGGAATGGGCCTTAACTGATTTAGGCAGCGGCAACCCAGCCGCAGAATGAGCCTGCTGAATCGTGTTACAGATCCAGCGAGCAATAGTTTGCTTTGAAGCAGGCGCCCCAAGCTTATTGGAAGCATACAGGATAAACAAAGATTCTGTTTTCCTGACCTTAGCCGTTCTGGCTACATAAACCTTCAAAGCCCTGACCACATCCAGTGACTCGGAATCCTCCAAGTCAGTAGTAGCCACAGGCACCACGATAGGTTGGTTTATATGAAAGGATGAAACCACTTTCGGCAGAAATTGTGGGCAGGTCCGCAATTCTGCTCTATCCGCATGGAAAACCAGATAAGGGCTTTTATGTGACAAAGCCGCCAATTCTGACACACGCCTAGCTGAAGCCAAGGCTAATAGCATGACCACCTTCCACGTGAGATATTTCAATTCCACCGTTTTAAGTGGTTCAAACCAGTGTGATTTCAGGAAACTCAACACCACGTTAAGATCCCAAGTTGCCACTGGAGGCACAAAAGGGGGCTGAATATGCAGCACTCCCTTTACAAACGTCTGAACTTCGGGCAGAGAAGCCAGTTCTTTTTGAAAGAAAATGGATAAGGCCGAAATCTGAACCTTAATGGAACCCAATTAAAGGCCCAAAGTCACTCCCGCCTGTAGGAAGTGAAGGAAACAGCCCAGCTGGAATTCCTCCGTAGGGGCATTCCTGGCCTCACACCAAGCCACATATTTTCGCCATATACGGTGATAATGTTGAGCTGTCACATCCTTCCTAGCCTTTATCAGCGTAGGAATAACTTCATCCGGAATGCCTTTTTCCGCTAGGATCCGGCGTTCAACCGCCATGCCGTCAAACGCAGCCGCGGTAAGTCTTGGAACAGACAGGGCCCCTGTTGCAACAAGTCCTGTCTTAGAGGCAGAGGCCACGGGTCCTCTGTGAGCATTTCTTGCAGATCTGGATACCAAGTCCTTCTTGGCCAATCCGGAACAATGAGTATTGTTCTCACTCCTCTTTCTTATGATTCTCAGCACCTTGGGTATGAGAGGAAGAGGAGGAAATACATAGACTGACTGGAACACCCACAGTGTCACCAGTGCGTCCACAGCTATCGCCTGAGGGTCCCTTGACCTGGCGCAATATCTCTGTAGCTTTTTGTTGAGGCGGGATGCCATCATGTCCACCTGTGGCAGTTCCCACCGACTTGCAATCTGCGTGAAGACTTCTTGATGAAGTCCCCACTCTCCCGGGTGGAGGTGTTGCCTGCTGAGGAAGTCTGCTTCCCAGTTGTCCACTCCCGGAATGAACACTGCTGACAGTGCGCTTACGTGATTCTCCGCCCAGCGAAGAATTCTGGTGGCTTCCACCATCGCCACCCTGCTCCGTGTGCCGCCTTGGCGGTTTACATGAGCCACTGCGGTGATGTCCGACTGAATCAGAACCGGTTGGTCGCGAAGCAGGGACTCCGCTTGACGTAGGGCCTTGTATATGGCCTTTAGTTCCAGGATGTTGATGTGAAGGCAAGTCTCCTGACTTGACCACAGCCCTTGGAAATTTCTTCCCTGTGTGACTGCCCCCCACCCTCGGAGGCTTGCATCCGTGGTCACCAGGACCCATTCCTGAATGCCGAATCTGCGACCTTCGAGAAGGTGAGCACTCTGCAGCCACCACAGGAGTGACACCCTGGCCCTGGGGGATAGGGTGTTCAGGCGATGCATCTGAAGATGTGATCCGGACCACTTGGCCAACAGATCCCATTGAAAGGTCCTCGCATGGAACCTGCCGAAGGGAATGGCCTCGTATGATGCCACCATCTTTCCCAGGACTCGCGTGCAGTGATGCACAGACACCTGTTTTGGTTTTAATAGGTCTCTGACCAGTGTCATGAGCTCCTGAGCCTTCTCAATCGGGAGATAAACCCTCTTCTGGTCTGTGTCCAGAATCATGCCCAGGAAGGGCAGACGAGTCGTAGGAATCAACTGCGACTTTGGAAAATTTAGAATTCAGCCGTGCTGTTGTAACACTTCCCGAGAGTGTGCTACGCTGATCAGCAACTGCTCTCTGGACCTCGCCTTTATGAGGAGATCGTCCAAGTATGGGATAATTGTGACCCCTTGCTTTCGCAGGAGCACCATCATTTCCGTCATTACCTTGGTAAATATTCTCGGTGCCGTGGAGAGACCAAACGGCAACGTCTGGAATTGGTAATGACAATCCTGTACCACAAATCTGAGGTACGCCTGATGAGGTGGATAAATGGGGACATGAAGGTATGCATCCTTTATGTCCAGAGACACCATAAAATCCCCCCCTTCCAGGCTTGCGATGACCGCTCTGAGAGATTCCATCTTGAACTTGAACCTTTTCAGGTATATGTTCAGGGATTTTAAATTCAATATGGGTCTGACCGAACCGTCCGGTTTCGGTACCACAAACATGGTCAAATAATAACCCTTTCCTTGTTGAAGGAGGGGAACCTTGACCACCACCTGCTGAAGATACAATTTGTGAATTGCAGCTAACACTATTTCCCTCTCTAAAGGGGAAGCTGGCAGGGACGATTTGAGGTATCGGTGAGGGGGCATCTCTTCGAAATCCAGCTTGTATCCCTGAGACACAATCTCTATTGCCCAGGGATCCAACTGGGAGTGAACCCACTTGTGGCTGAAATTTCGGAGACGCGCCCCCCACCGGGCCTAGCTCCGCCTGTGGAGCCCCAGCGTCATGCGGTGGATTTAGTGGAAGCCGGGGAGGACTTCTGTTCCTGGGAACTAGCTGTGTTGTGCAGCTTCCTTCCTCTGCCACTGCCTCTGGCAAGAAAGGACGCACCTCGGACTTTCTTGCCTTTTTGTGATCGAAAGGACTGCATTTGGTAATACGGTGCTTTCTTAGGTTGTGGCAAAAAATGTGACTTTCCAGCAGTAGCTGTGGAGACCAGGTCCGAGAGACCCTCCCCAAACAATTCCTCACCCTTGTAAGGTAAAACCTCCATGTGCCTTTTTGAGTCGGCATCGCCTGTCCATTGCAGAGTCCACAGGACCCTTCTGGCAGAAATCGACATTGCATTTATTCTAGAGCCCAGTAGGCTAATGTCTCTTTGAGCATCTCTCATATATAGGACAGCGTCTTTTATATGCCCCAGGGTCATTAAAATAGTATCTTTGTCTAAGGTATCAAGTTCCTCAGATAAGGTATCCGTCCATGCTGCTACAGCACTACACACCCAGGCCGACGCAATTGCCGGCCTTAGTAAAGTACCTGAATGTGTATAAATGGACTTCAGGGTACCCTCTTGCTTTCTATCCGCAGCATCTTTTAGGGTGGCCGTATCCTGTGACAGCAGGGCTACCCTCTTGGATAAGCGTGTTAAAGCTTTGTCCACCCTAGGGGAGGATTCCCAGCGTAACCTGTCCGTTGGCGGGAAAGGATACGCCATAAGCATCCGTTTGGAAATCTGCAGTTTTTTTATCTGGAGATTCCCAAGCCTTTTCACATAACTCATTTAGCTCATGTGAAGGGGGAAAGGTCACCACCTGCCTTTTTCCCCCATACATATTAACCCTCGTCAGGGACTGGGGTTTCCTCTGTGATGTGCAACACATCCTTCATTGCTATAATCCTATAACGGATGGCTTTAGCTAATTTAGGATTTAACTTTGCATCATCGTAATCGACACTGGAGTCAGAATCCATGTCGGTTTCTGTGTCAACAATTTGGGATAGTGGGCGCTTCTGAGACCCTGACGGCCTCTGCGATATAGGATCAGGCATGGGCTGAGACCCCGACTGTCTTAAGGTTTCAGCGTTATCCAACCTTTTATGCAAGGAATTAACATTATCATTTAAAACCTTCCACATATCCATCCAATCAGGTGTCGGCGCCGTCGGCGGAGACACCACATTCATTTGCTCCCGCTCTGCTTCCACATAGCCTTCCTCGTCAAACATGTCGACACAAGCGTACTGACACCACACACACAGGGGATGCTCTTTTTTGAAGACAGTTCCCCCACAAGGCCCTTTGGAGAGACAGAGAGAGTATGCCAGCACACACCCCAGCGCTATATGTCCCATGAATCACACAGTAACTTAATGTTAACCCAGTAGCTGCTGTATATTATGTTTTTGTGCCTAATTTATGTGCCCCCCCTCTCTTTTTACCCTCTTCTACCGTGAATCTGCAGGGGACAGCCTGGGGAGCTTCCTCTCAGCGGAGCTGTGGAGAAAAAATAAGAATTTACTTACCGATAATTCTATTTCTCGTAGTCCGTAGTGGATGCTGGGGACTCCGTCAGGACCATGGGGAATAGCAGCTCCGCAGGAGACAGGGCACAAAAGTAAAAGCTTTAGGATCAGGTGGTGTGCACTGGCTCCTCCCCCCATGACCCTCCTCCAAGCCTCAGTTAGGATACTGTGCCCGGACGAGCGTACACAATAAGGAAGGATTTTGAATCCCGGGTAAGACTCATACCAGCCACACCAATCACACTGTGATCTGAACCCAGTTAACAGCATGATAACAGCGGAGCCTCTGAAAAGATGGCTCACAACAATAATAACCCGATTTTTGTAACAATAATTATGTACAAGTATTGCAGACAATCCGCACTTGGGATGGGCGCCCAGCATCCACTACGGACTACGAGAAATAGAATTATCGGTAAGTAAATTCTTATTTTCTCTGACGTCCTAAGTGGATGCTGGGGACTCCGTCAGGACCATGGGGATTATACCAAAGCTCCCAAACGGGCGGGAGAGTGCGGATGACTCTGCAGCACCGAGTGAGAGAACTCCAGGTCCTCCTCAGCCAGGGTGTGCCCCTGACCAAGTAGCAGCTCGGCAAAGTTGCAAAGCCGAGACCCCTCGGGCAGCCGCCCAAGATGAGCCCACCTTCCTTGTGGAATGGGCATTTACATATTTTGACTGTGGCAGGCCTGCCACAGAATGTGCAAGCTGAATTGTACTACACAACCAACTAGCAATCGTCTGCTTAGAAGCAAGAGCACTCAGTTTGTTGGGTGCATACAGGATAACAGCAAGTCAGTTTTCCTGACTCCAGCCGTCCTGGAAACCTATATTTTCAGGGCCCTGACAATATCTAGCAACTTGGAGTCCTCCAAGTCTCTAGTAGCCGCAGGTACCACAATAAGCTGGTTCAGGTGAAACGCTGACACCACCTTAGGGAGAAACTGGGGACGAGTCCGCAGCTCTGCCCTGTCCGAATGGACAATCAGATATGGGCTTTTGTGAGACAAAGCCGCCAATTCTGACACTCGCCTGGCCGAGGCCAGGGCCAACATCATGGTCACTTTCCATGTGAGATATTTCAAATCCACAGATTTGAGCGGTTTAAACCAATGTGATTTGAGGAATCCCAGAACTACGTTGAGATCCCACAGTGCCACTGGAGGCACAAAAGGGGGTTGTATATGCAGTACTCCCTTGACAAACTTCTGGACTTCAGGAACTGAAGCAAATTCTTTCTGGAAGAAAATCGACAGGGCCGAAATTTGAACCTTAATGGACCCCAATCTGAGGCCCATAAACACTCCTGTTAGCAGGAAATGCAGGAATCGACCGAGTTGAAATTTCTTCGTGGGGCCTTCCTGGCCTCACACCACGCAACATATTTTCGCCACATGTGGTGATAATGTTGTGCGGTCACCTCCTTCCTGGCTTTGACCAGGGTAGGAATGACCTCTTCCGGAATGCCCTTTTCCCTTAGGATCCGGCGTTCAACCGCCATGCCGTCAAACGCAGCCGCGGTAAGTCTTGGAACAGACATGGTACTTGCTGAAGCAAGTCCCTTCTTAGCGGCAGAGGCCATGAGTCCTCTGTGAGCATCTCTTGAAGTTCCGGGTACCAAGTCCTTCTTGGCCAATCCGGAGCCACGAGTATAGTTCTTACTCCTCTACGTCTTATAATTCTCAGTACCTTAGGTATGAGAAGCAGCGGAGGGAACACCTACACCGACTGGTACACCCACGGTGTTACCAGAACGTCCACAGCTATTGCCTGAGGGTCTCTTGACCTGGCGCAATACCTGTCCAGTTTTTTGTTCAGGCGGGACGCCATCATGTCCACCTTTGGTCTTTCCCAACGGTTCACAATCATGTGGAAGACTTCCCGATGAAGTCCCCACTCTCCCGGGTGGAGGTCGTGCTGAGGAAGTCTGCTTCCCAGTTGTCCACTCCCGGAATGAACACTGCTGACAGTGCTATCACATGATTTTCCGCCCAGCGAAGAATCCTTGCAGTTTCTGCCATTGTCCTCCTGCTTCTTGTGCCGCCCTGTCTGTTTACGTGGGCGACTGCCGTGATGTTGTCCCACTGGATCAATACCGACTGACCTTGAAGCAGAGGTCTTGCTAAGCTTAGAGCATTGTAAATTACTCTTAGCTCCAGTATATTTATGTGGGGAGAAGTCTCCAGACTTGATCACACTCCCTGGAAATTTTTTCCTTGTGTGACTGCTCCCCAGCCTTTCAGGCTGGCATCCGTGGTCACCAGGACCCAGTCCTGAATGCCGAATCTGTGGCCCTTTAGTAGATGAGCACTCTGCAGCCACCACAGAAGAGACACCCTTGTCCTTGGAGACAGGGTTATCCGCTGATGCATCTGAAGATGCGATCCGGACCATTTTTCCAGCAGATCCCACTGAAAAGTTCTTGCGTGAAATCTGCCGAATGGAATCGCTTCGTAAGAAGCCACCATTTTTCCCAGGACCCTTGTGCAATGATGCACTGACACTTTTCCTGGTTTTAGGAGGTTCCTGACTAGCTCGGATAACTCCCTGGCTTTCTCCTCCGGGAGAAACACCTTTTTCTGGACTGTGTCCAGAATCATCCCTAGGAACAGCAGACGAGTCGTCGGAGACAGCTGCGATTTTGGAATATTTAGAATCCACCCGTGCTGTCGTAGAACTACTTGAGATAGTGCTACTCCGACCTCCAACTGTTCTCTGGACCTTGCCCTTATCAGGAGATCGTCCAAGTAAGGGATAATTAAGACGCCTTTTCTTTGAAGAAGAATCATCATTTCGGCCATTACCTTGGTAAAGACCC
This sequence comes from Pseudophryne corroboree, assembly GCF_028390025.1. Lineage (NCBI taxonomy): Eukaryota > Metazoa > Chordata > Amphibia > Anura > Myobatrachidae > Pseudophryne > Pseudophryne corroboree. The sequence goes on along the minus strand of NC_086451.1, from coordinate 145,997,632 downwards.
GGGGTGCCGTGGACAATCCAAACGGCAGCGTCTGAAACTGATAGTGACAGTTTTGTACCACGAACCTGAGGTACCCTTGGTGAGAAGGGCAAATTGGGACATGGAGGTAAGCATCCTTGATGTCCAGGGACACCATATAGTCCCCTTCTTCCTGGTTCACTATCACTGCTCTGAGTGACTCCATCTTGATTTGAACCTTTGTATGTAAGTGTTCAAATATTTCAGATTTAGAATAGGTCTCACCGAGCCGTCTGGCTTCAGTACCACAATATAGTGTGGAATAATACCCCTTTCCTTGTTGTAGGAGGGGTACTTTGATTATCACCTGCTGGGAATACAGCTCGTGAATTGTTTCCAATACTGCCTCCCTGTCGGAGGGAGACGCTGGTAAAGCAAACTTCAGGAACCTGCGAGGGGGAGACGTCTCGAATTTCCAATCTGTACCCCCTGGGATACTACTTGTAGGATCCAGGGGTCCACTTGCGAGTGAGCCCACTGCGTGCTGAAACTCTTGAGACGACGCCCCACCGCACCTGTTTGTACGGCCCCAGCGTCATGCTGAGGACTTGGCAGAAGCGGTGGAAGGCTTCTGTTCCTGGGAATGGGCTGCCTGCTGCAGTCTTCTTCCCTTACCTCTATCCCTGGGCAGATATGACTGGCCTTTTGCCCGCTTGCCCTTATGGGGACGAAAGGACCGAGGCTGAAAAGACGATGTCTTTTTCTGCTGAGATGTGACTTGGGGTAAAAAAAGGTGGATTTTCCAGCTGTTGCCGTGGCCACCAGGTCCGATGGACCGACCCCAAATAACTCCTCCCCTTTATACGGCAATACTTCCATGTGCCGTTTGGAATCTGCATCACCTGACCACTGTCGTGTCCATAAACAACTTCTGGCAGATATGGACATCGCACTTACTCTTGATGCCAGAGTGCAAATATCCCTCTGTGCATCTCGCATATATAGAAATGCATCCTTTAAATGCTCTATAGTCAATAAAATACTGTCCCTGTCAAGGGTATCAATATTTCCAGTCAGGGAATCCGACCAAGCCACCCCAGCGCTGCCCATCCAGGCTGAGGCGATCGCTGGTCGCAGTATAACACCAGTATGTGTGTATATACTTTTTAGGATATTTTCCAGCCTCCTATCAGTTGGCTCCTTGAGGGCGGCCGTATCTGGAGACGGTAACGCCACTTGTTTTGATAAGCGTGTGAGCGCCTTATCCACCCTAAGGGGTGTTTCCCAACGCGCCATAACTTCTGGCGGGAAAGGGTATACCGCCAATAACTTTCTATCGGGGGAAACCCACGCATCATCACACACTTCATTTAATTTATCTGATTCAGGAAAAACCACATGTAGTTTTTTCACACTCCACATAATACCCTTTTTTGTGGTACTTGTAGTATCAGAAATATTTAACATCTCCTTCATTGCCCTTAACAAGTAACGTGTGGCCCTAAAGGAAAATACGTTTGTTTCTTCACCGTCGACACTGGAGTCAGTGTCCGTGTCTGTGTCGACCGACTGAGGTAAAAGGACGTTTTAACGCCCCTGACGGTGTTTGAGACGCCTGGACAGGTACTAATTGGTTTGCCGGCCGTCTCATGTCGTCAACCGACCTTGCAGCGTGTTGACATTATCACGTAATTCCTTAAATAAGCCATCCATTCCGGTGTCGACTCCCTAGAGAGTGACATCACCATTACAGGCAATTGCTCCGCCTCCTCACCAACATCGTCCTCATACATGTCGACACACACGTACCGACACACAGCACACACACAGGGAATGCTCTGATAGAGGACAGGACCCCACTAGCCCTTTGGGGAGACAGAGGGAGAGTTTGCCAGCACACACCAAAAACGCTATAATTATACAGGGACAACCTTTATATAAGTGTTTTTCCCTTATAGCATTTTAATATATATAGTCATATCGCCAAATAAGTGCCCCCCCTCTCTGTTTTAACCCCGTTTGTGTAGTGCAGTGCAGGGGAGAGCCTGGGAGCCTTCCCACCAGCATTTCTGTGAGGGAAAATGGCGCTGTGTGCTGAGGAGAATAGGCCCCGCCCCCTTTTCGGCGGGCTTCTTCTCCCGTTTTTCTGAGACCTGGCAGGGGTTAAATACATCCATATAGCCCCCAGGGGCTATATGTGATGTATTTTTAGCCAGAATAAGGTACTATCATTGCTGCCCAGGGCGCCCCCCCCAGCGCCCTGCACCCTCAGTGACCGCTGCTATGAAGTGTGCTGACAACAATGGCGCACAGCTGCAGTGCTGTGCGCTACCTTATGAAGACTGAAAAGTCTTCTGCCGCCGGTTTCTGGACCTCTTCACTTTTCGGCATCTGCAAGGGGGTCGGCGGCGCGGCTCCGGGACGAACCCCAGGGTGAGACCTGTGTTCCGACTCCCTCTGGAGCTAATGGTGTCCAGTAGCCTAAGAAGCCAATCCATCCTGCACGCAGGTGAGTTCACTTCTCTCCCCTAAGTCCCTCGATGCAGTGAGCCTGTTGCCAGCAGGACTCACTGAAAATAAAAAAACCTAACAAAACTTTTACTCTAAGCAGCTCTTTAGGAGAGCCACCTAGATTGCACCCTTCTCGGCCGGGCACAAAAATCTAACTGAGGCTTGGAGGAGGGTCATGGGGGGAGGAGCCAGTGCACACCACCTGATCCTAAAGCTTTTACTTTTGTGCCCTGTCTCCTGCGGAGCCGCTATTCCCCATGGTCCTGACGGAGTCCCCAGCATCCACTTAGGACGTCAGAGGAAATGGCGGTGGTGAGTGCTGAGGAAGAAGCCCCACCCCCTCAGCGGTGGACTTCTGTCCCGCGTTTCTGTACAATATTATGGCGGGGGCTCATACATATATACAGTGCCCAACTGTATATATGTCCAACTTTTGCCAAGAGGTCCTAATTGTTGCCCAGGGCGCCCCCCCCCCTGCGCCCTGCACCCTACAGTGACCGGAGTATGCGAGTTTAGTGTGGGAGCAATGGCGCACAGCTGCAGTGCTGTGCGCTACCTCAGTGAAGACTGGAGTCTTCTGCCGCCGATTTTGAAGTCTTCTTGCTTCTTTCACCCGGCTTCTGTCTTCCGGCTCTGCGAGGGGGACGGCGGCGCGGCTCTGGGATCGGACGACGAGGGTGAGATCCTGTGTGCGATCCCTCTGGAGCTAATGGTGTCCAGTAGCCTAAGAAGCAGGACCTATCTTCAGAGAGTAGGGCTGCTTCTCTCCCCTCAGTCCCACGATGCAGGGAGTCTGTTGCCAGCAGAGCTCCCTGAAAATAAAAAACCTAACAAAATACTTTCTTATAGCAAGCTCAGGAGAGCTCACTGAACAGCACCCAGCTCGTCCGGGCACAGATTCAAACTGAGGTCTGGAGGAGGGACAGAGGGAGGAGCCAAAGCACACCAGAATCCAAATTCTTTCTTAAAGTGCCCTGTCTCCTGCGGAACCCGTCTATTCCCCATGGTCCTTACGGAGTCCCCAGCATCCACTAGGACGTTAGAGAAATTGGGATTGGGATTAGTGCCATACCCATTAATAAGTGAGGTACTCAAATTACATGGGGGGAGACCGGTGGACAGGAAATTCAATATATTTAGGCCCCTTAGCTTGAAGCTCCACCAGTACCACGTAGATACGTCACTACTGTGTTTAAACGTGTCCAATATCCGGAAACCAGGAAATTGGGAAGTGACATGGAACAATCAGACAATGACCTTCTCACATAGAGCCGATAAAGTACCCATCAACTCTGAACTTGTACGCAGGATAGCCACAAGTGGGAAGTACTACCGGTACAGATATACGCGTGGGATCAGAACCATGTGGGCTGGAAAAGTGACACAGGGATATTGTGCCCACATCATCCAGCCCGATACTTGTACTAAACAGATGGAAGAGCTGGGGACCGGTTTCTTCGTGAGAAAAATCTGTGATATGATCCTGTTTTGTCCCCTATGTTCTTCCAGATGACGCCTATTTCATATGTGGAAGGAAAGCGTACAAGTGGATTACTGTGAGCTCTGAAGGGTTGTGTTACATAGACAGAGTACTTCCAGAGGTCATGACCATCGCACATGATAAAATTAAAGATATTCACCGCAACGCTCAGACTCCATATACTCATACACACTATGAACACATTGTCAAGAGACACCTCATAGTTAGGTGAAAGCTCGCAGCCTCCAATTTGATCCATGAATCTACCGGGATTCCAATTCTTCTCGCATTAGATATCACCCATACTGCCAGAGGAATTATAAAATTATAGGTACATCCATGCACTAGTGAACTTGATAGATAATATCACTGAAATGTATGATGACACCTTCAGGTATACAGGTAGTTAACTACAGGCCTACAAAAAGGAGCTGGTCCAGCACAGGGTGGTCTTAAATTATGTCACATCCGTGACAGGTGGGTATTGTGTTACTATGGCAACTCAATATGGTGTGAAGTGCTGTACGTATATTACAAACAGTACTGAAGACCCAACGGAGATCATCGATCAAAAGATGAACGAGATCTTGCAGTTGAAGTGGGAGTTCAGAAGGAAACACAACCTTACCTTAGCGGCTCTGGGTAATGAATTGACAAGCAGGGCGTCATGGTTGAACCCACTCAACTGGTTCTCTGAGTTAGGAGAGTGGGAAATTGCAAGTGTGGGAAAGTTTGGGAAAGTTTCTCCTGTATCCTGGGTGTCGTCATAATTATCCGTTTGATATTCAGATGTGTTCGCATTTTGGCGCAGCACAAACACAAGACAAATTTGATGAGTCTAAGGAGCGAGGGCGTTCTAACAGCGGCAGATTTGATACATAACCCAACCATAAAAACAGTGTTGTGATAAGGAATGCAAATTAATTTCATGGCCTGTTTCTTTCCCCATTTTTCTGTTTTCCCCTCTACCCAGAGACCTACAACTGGAAAGGACATCAATGTACCCAAAATTTATGTGAATGTATCTTTATATGTCTTACCCTCATCTCTGCAATCTTCAGTTAATAACACACAGTCGATATACATTATGCACACATAACATACACATACATCTCCCCACATGTATCATCAAATAAATGTGCTCCCCATTTGTTATAAGAAGCCGGACAAGGTGAGGGCAAATGGCCCTTGCCTAGAAAGAGCTCGGTAATGTTTGTTTGCCCATGTACAGACCCTTAATACGGGATGAGTAGGATTAAATGTTTACTTCGCAGTAATTCCAAGCTTTCTTTAGAACTTATACGGCACAGTAGTGTGTGTGGCCTCCACGTGCCTGTATGACCTCCCTACAATGCCCGGACATGCTCCTGATGAGGTGGCGGATGGTCTCCTGAGGGATCTCCTCCCAGACCTGGACTAAAGCATCCGCCAACTCCTGGACAGTCTGTGGTGCAACATGGCGTTGGTGGATGGAGCGAGACATGATGTCCCAGATGTGCTCAATTGGATTCAGGTCTGGGGAACGGGTGGGCCAGTCCATAGCATCAATGCCTTCGTCTTGCAGGAACTGCTGACACACTCCAGCCACATGAGGTCTAGCATTGTCTTGCATTAGGAGGAACCCAGGGCCAACCGCACCAGCATATGGTCTCACAAGGGGTCTGAGGATCTCATCTCGGTACCTAATGGCAGTCAGGCTACCTCTGGCAAGCACATGGAGGGCTGTGCGGCACCCCAAAGAAATGCCACCCCACACCATTACTGACTCACTGCCAAACCAGTCCTGCTGGAGGATGTTGCAGGCAGAACGTTCTCCTTAGCGTCTCCAGACTCTGTCACGTCTGTCACATGTGCTCAGTGAGAACCGGCTTTCATCTGTGAAGAGCACAGGGCGCCAGTGGCGAATTTGCCAATCTTGGTGTTCTCTGGCAAATGCCAAACGTCCTGCACGGTGTTGGGCTGTAAGCACAACCCCCACCTGTGGACGTCGGGCCCTCATACCACCCTCATGGAGTCTGTTTCTGATCATTTGAGTAGACACATGCACATTTGTGGCTTGCTGGAGGTCATTTTGCAGGGCTCTGCCAGTGCTCCTCCTTGCACAAAGGCGGAGGTAGCGGTCCTGCTGCTGGGTTGTTGCCCTCCTACGGCCTCCTCCATATCTCCTGATGTACTGGCCTGTCTCCTGGTAGCGCCTCCATGCTCTGGACACTACGCTGACAGACACAGCATACCTTCTTGCCACAGCTCGCATTGATGTGCCATCCTGGATGAGCTGCACTACCTGAGCTACTTGTGTGGGTTGTAGACTCCGTCTTATGCTACCACTAGAGTGAAAGCACCACCAGCTTTCAAAAGTGACCAAAACATCAGCCAGAAAGCATAGGACAGGCCTGGCCAACCTGTGGCTCTCCAGATGTTGTGAAACTACACATCCCAGCATGCCCTGCCACGGTTTTAGCATTCCTTAATAGCAAAACTGTGGCAAAGCATGATGGGACTTGTAGTTTTACAACAGCTGGAGAGCCACTGGTTGGCCAGGCCTGGCATAGGAGCTGAGAAGTGGTCTGTGGTCAACACCTTTATTGGGGGTGTCTTGCTAATTGCCTATAATTTCCACCTGTTGTCTATTCCATTTGCATAACAGCATGTGAAATTGATTGTCAATCAGTGTTGCTTCCTAAGTGGACAGTTTGATTTCACAGAAGTGTGATTGACTTGGATTTACATTGTGTTGTTTAAGTGTTCCCTTTATTTTTTTGAGCAGTGTATTACACCCACATGCATCATGTGCAAACACCACACAGAGTGGCCACTGTGTGGGTGCGTACCCGGATACTGCATACATTAGCTCGTGAAGCCCTGCGTATTAGCATGTGGTATGAGTAAATACAGTAACATACGCATTCGCATAGAAAAGCCACAAAGCCATATTCAATATTTTATCCATATAGTGCATAATTTACAATCTGTAAACTGCAAGTTACTGTGCGCACACAAAATAAGCAAATCGCTCTTACACACATTCAAAGGTGATACTTCCAGGAACTCAATAACAAACAGTTTCTTGAATGCATCAGACTGTCTTGTTTAAGCAAGCATTGTGATCATGGAAGATGGACCTTGGACTGAGAATGTGCAAATACCGTTGTTTGCCCCCATTGTTTTAGTGTTGTATAGTGAGTCAACAGATACTGGACTGTCATTGTTGCACTGGGAGTCAAAACAAACAATAGAACAATATATCATACACAAACACAAGCCAGACTCTTACATGTTTAACAACTTGCAAAACCACTAAAAAGCTGACATTTACAGACCAGACATTTGATGTATGATATATCAAATGTATAACATTTCTAACATTTATACACATAGTTTAAACACATCTAACCCATGGTGTGTGTGTATTATATATATATATATATATATATATATATATATATATATATATATATATATATATATATATACATACATACACATACATATACACACACATACATATACACACACATATACATACATACATACACACACACACACACACAGTTGTGCTCATAAGTTTACATACCCTAGCAGAATTTGTGATTTTCTGGCCATTTGTCAGAGAATATGAATGATAACTCACAAACTTTTCTTTCACTCATGGTTAGTGTTTGGGTGAAGCCATTTATTGTCAAACAACTGTATTTACTCTTTTTAAATCATAATGACAACAGAAACTACCCATATGACCCTGATCAAAAGTTTACATACCCCAGTTCGTAATACAGTGTATTGCCCCCTTTAACATCAATGACAGCTTGAAGTCTTTTGTGGTAGTTGTGGATGAAGCTCTTTATTTTCTCAGATGGTAAAGCTGCCCATTCTTCTTGGCAAAACGCCTCCAGTTCCTGTAAATTCTTGGGCTGTCTTGCAAGAACTGCACGTTTGAGATCTCCCCAGAGTGGCTCAATGATATTGAGGTCAGGAGACAGAGATGGCCACTCCAGAACCTTCACTTTATTCTGCTGTAGCCAATGGCAGATCGACTTGGCCTTGTGTTTTGGATCATTGTCATGTTGTCAAATTTTCCTCCAGTATTTTCTGATAACATGCTGCATTCATCTTGCCATCAATTTTGACCAAGTTTCCAGTGCCTTTGTAGCTCACACATCCCCAAAACATCAGTGATCCACCTCCGTGTTTCACAGTAGGAATGGTGTACCTTTCATCATAGGCCTTGACGACTCCTCTCCAAATGTAAAGTTTATGGTTGTGGCCAAAAAGTTAAATTTTGGTCTCATCACTCCAAATGACACTGTTCCAGAAGTTTTGAGGCTTGTCTCTGTGCTGTTTGGAGTATTGTAAGCGGGATGCTTTGTGGCATTTGCGTAGTAATGGCTATCTTCTGGCGAATTGACAATGCAGCCCATTTTTCTTCAAATGCCTCCTTATTGTGCAACTTGAAACACCATCACCACTTTTTTTTCAGACAGTCCTGTATTTCAGCTGAAGTTATTTGTGGATTTTTCCTTGCATCCCGAACAATTTTCCTGGCAGTTGAGGCTGAAATTTTTGTTGGTCTACCTGACAGTGATTTGGTTTCCACAGAATCTCTCATTTTCCACTTCATAATTAGAGTTTGAACACTGCTGATTGGCATTCTCAATTGCCTGTTTTATACAGTTCAGTTACCTTTTCCCACAGATCCTTTGACAATTCTTTTGCTTTCCCCATGACTCAGAATCCAGACACGTCAGTGCAGCACTGGATGAAAGATGCAAGGGTTTTTCAGTAGTCCAGAAACTCACTGGCCTTTTATACATACACACTGATTACAAGCACATATATCACAGGTGAGGATGGTTACCTTTAGAAGCCATTCAAACCCGTTTGTGCCAACTTGTGTGCATGTTATCAGGCCAAAATCTCCAGGGTATGTAAACTTTTGATCAGGGTCATTTGGGTAGTTTCTGTTGTCATTATGATTTAAAAAGAGTAAACAGTTTGACAATAAATGGCTTCACCCAACCACTAACCATGAGTGATAGAAAAGTTTGTGAGTTATCATTCATATTCTCTGACAAATGGCCAGAAAATCACAAATTCTGCTAGGGTATGCAAACTTATGAGCACAAGTGTGTGTGTGTATATGTGTGTGTATATATATATATATATATATATATATATATATATATATATATATATATATATATATATATATATATATATATAATTTAAACCTGCCGGTAAATCTTTTTCTCCTAGTCCGTAGAGGATGCTGGGGACTCCGTAAGGACCATGGGGTATAGTCGGACTCCGCAGGAGACATGGGCACTATAACGAACTTTAGAATGGGTGTGCTCCGGCTCCTCCCTATATGCCCCTCCTCCAGACCTCAGTTAGAGAAACTGTGCCCAGAGGAGACGGACGGTACGAGGAAAGGATTTTGGTAATCTAAGGGCAAGATTCATACCAGCCCACACCATCCACACCGTATTATCTGGAATATACGCAACCAGTTAACAGTATGAACAAACAGTATCAGTCAACGACTGATCTTAACTGTAACATAACCCTTATGTAAGCAAGAACTATATACAAGTCATGCAGAAATATGTCCGCACTGGGACGGGCGCCCAGCATCCTCTACGGACTAGGAGAAAAAGATTTACCGGTAGGTTTAAAATCTTATTTTCGCTTACGTCCTAGAGGATGCTGGGGACTCCGTAAGGACCATGGGGATTATACCAAAGCTCCAAACCGGGCGGGAGAGTGCGGATGACTCTGCATCACGATTGAGCAAACATGAGGTCCTCATCAGCCAGGGTATCAAACTTGAAGAATTTTGCAAAGGTGTTTGAACCCGACCAAGTAGCCGCTCGGCAAAGCTGTAAAGCCAAGACGCCACGGGCAGCCGCCCAAGAGGAACCCAACTTCCTAGTGGAATGGGCCTTTACCTAATTTGGTATCGGCAATCCAGCCGTAGAATGAGCCTGCTGAATCGTGTTGCAGATACAGCGAGCAATAGTCTGCTGAGAAGCAGGAGCACCAACCTTGTTGGCTGCATACAGGACAAACAGAGCTTCTGTTTTTCTAATTCGAGCCGTCCTGCCTACGTAAATTTTTAAGGCCCTGACTATATCAAGGGATTTGGAATACTCCAAATCTCCCGTAGCCACAGGCACCACAATAGGTTGGTTCATATGAAACGATGACACTACCTAAGGCAAAAATTGAGGACGAGTCCTCAACTCTGCTCTATCCACATGGAAAATGAGATAGGGGCTCTTATGAGACAAGGCCGCCAATTCGGACACCCGCCTTGGATGCCAAGGCCAACAACATGACCACCTTCCAAGTGAGAAATTTTAACTCAACAGTTTGAAGAGGCTCAAACCAGTGAGATTTTAGGAACTGTAACACCACGTTAAGGTCCCATGGTGCCACTGGGGGCACAAAAGGAGGCTGAATGTGCAGCACTCCCTTTACAAAAGTCTGGACTTCTGGGAGAGAAGCCAATTCTTTCTGGCAGAATATAGAAAGGGCCGAAATCTGTACCTTAATGGAGCCTAACTTTAGGCCCATATCCACTCCAGTATGTAGAAAGTGAAGAAACCGGCCCAAGTGGATGTCTTCCGTAGGAGCATTCTTGGCTTCACACCAAGAAAATAGGATTTTGGTACTTACCAGGTAAATCCTTTTCTTTGAATCCATAGGGGGCACTGGAGTACTCTTGGGATATGGACGGCTTCCGTAGGAAACAGCACTGAATATTTAAATTTAGAACACTCCACCCCTCCATATCCCCGAGTACCTCAGTGTTTTTTACCGAGCCAAACAGGAACTATAGAGAGGTTGACAATGGAGTATTACATATAACATAACGGACAACAACGAAGTTGACCCATAACGGTACAGACAACTAAACAGTTGACCATAACCATCACTTGATAAATTTGAACCAGTCGGTGAGAGTGTGTTACCATAAGATCCTCTGAACTTACCACAAACCAGGTAAAACTGCTCTGGGTGGGCGTCCAGTGGATGGATTCTATGGATTCAAAGAAAAGGATTTATCTGGTAAGTACCAAAATCCTATTTTCTTTTTCATCCACTAGGGGTCACTGGAGTACTCTTGGGACGTACCAAAGCTTCCCCCGTGGGCGGGAGAGCTGTTTGGCACCTGTAACACTAGGCGGCCAAAGCTAGATGCTGATGCCGCAAACGTATCAAACTTGTAAAAGCGCACAAACGTGTGCACTGAAGACCATGTAGCCGCACGGCAAAGCTGCGTCGTATTAGCTCCCCGACCAGCTGCCGATGAAGTTCCCACAGAACGTGTGGAATGAGCTGTAACTGATGTAGGCGGCTGTAACCTAGCATGAAGGTAAGCTTGACGTATGGTCAGTATTATCCATCTGGCTAAGGTTTGTTTAGACGCTGGCCAACCCATCTTGGCAGCATCATAGAGAACAAACAACGTATCCGTCTTACGAACTGAAGACGTTCGGGATACATAAACGCGTAATGCGCGTACCACATCCAGAGTTCCAGAATGTGCTGTCAACACAGGAACTACTATTGGTTGATTGATGTGAAAAGATGACACTACCTTTGGTAAGAAAGCGGGATTCGTCCGAAGTTCCGCTCTGTCATCATGAAACACCAAATACGGTGGCTTGCATGACAAGGCACACAAATCTGAAACACGCCTTGCTGAAGCTAAGGCTAGAAGAAAAAATTGGATTTTGGTACTTACCAGGTAAATCCTTTTCTTTGAATCCATAGGGGGCACTGGAGTACTCTTGGGATATGGACGGCTTCCACGGGAAGTAGGCACTGAATAAATTAATTTTGAAACTACACCTCCCCTCCATATCCCTGAGTACCTCAGTGTTTTTTACTGAGCCGAACAGGAGCGATAGAGAGGTTGACAATGTAGAATTACATATAACATAACGGACAACAATAAAGTTGACACAACATTACCGACAACTAAACAGTTGACACCATAACTTGTTAATCTGAACCAGTCGGTGAAAATGTGTTACCATAAGATCTACTGAGCCTACCCCAAACCAGGTAAACTGCTCTGGGTGGGCGTCCAGTGCCCCCTATGGATTCAAAGAAAAGGATTTACCTGGTAAGTACCAAAATCCAATTTTCTTTTTCATCCACTAGGGGTCACTGGAGTACTCTTGGGACGTACCAAAGTTTCCCCCGTGGGCGGGAGAGCTGTTTGGCACCTGTAACACTAGGCGGCCAAAGGTAGATGCTGATGCCGCCAACGTATCAAACTTGTAGAGGCGCACAAACATGTGCACCGAAGACCATGTAGCCGCCCGGCAAAGCTGTGTCGTAGAAGCTCCATGACTCGCTGCCCATGATGTTCCCACAGCACGTGTGGAATGAGCAGTTACTGATGTAGGCGGCTGTAACCTAGCATGAAGGTAAGCCTGACGTATGGTCAGTTTAATCCAACTGGATAAGGTCTGCCTAGAAGCTGGCCAACTCATCTTGGCAGCATCATAGAGAGCAAACAACGTATCCGTCTTACGAACGGTCGACGTTCGGGATACATAAATGCGTAATGCGCGTACCACATCCAACCTACCAGAGTCTCCTGTAACACAGGAACTACTATTGGTTGATTGATGTGAAAAGATGACACTACCTTTGGTAGAAAAGCGGAATTCGTCAGGAGTTCCGCTCTGTCATCATGAAACACTAAATACGGTGGCTTGCACGACAAAGCACCCAAATCTGAAACACGCCTTGCTGACGCTAAGGCTAAAAGAAAAATTGTTTTCCCAATTTGAGAAATTTAATATCCACTTGTTGTAAGGGTTCATAATAAAAGACTAAGAAATCTAAAAACCAGATTCAAGTCTTATGGCGCAGTAGGTGGAGTGAATGGAGGCTGAACTCTGAGGACACCCTGCATAAAGGGGTGAACCAACGGCAATAGGGCCAATCTACTATGAAAATAAATGGACAACGCCGATATCTGCACTTTAAGTGTGGATAAACTCAGACCTCTATCTAACCCCATCTGTAGAAACAACAAAAGACGGGATAACTTAAAAGATGATGTCGGAAACTTCCGAGCTTCACACCAACCTACATAGGCACGCCAAATTCTGTAATAATGAGCTGCCGTAACCGGCTTCCTAGCTCGTAACATGGTTGGTATAACCGATTCTGGAATGCCCTCTCTTCTTAAGAGGCTGTCTCAACAGCCACCCCGTCAAACGCGGCCGCGCTAAATCGGGGTAAAGGAACGGACCCTGCTGCAACAGGTCAGAACGTAGTGGGAGCGGCCAAAGACCGACTGAGTAGACCGCGGAGATCCGAGAACCAAGCTCTCCGAGGCCAAAGAAGCGCCACTAGTATAACTGTGACGGACTCTCCTTTCATCCGTTCTAGCCACAGAGGGAGCAGCGGAAACGGTGGAACAGATACACGAGATTGTATGGCCACGTGATTGTGAGAGCATCCACCGCCACTGCCTTTGGATCTCTCGTTCTGGACACGACCTGGGGCGTTTGATGATTGTGGCGAGATGCCATCAGGTCCACCTGCGGGTAACTCCATTTCTGGACCAACATGTGAAATACTTCTGGATTTAATGCCCATTCTCCTGGATGAAAATTCAGACGGCTGAGATAATCCGCCTCCCAGTTGCCCACTCCCGGAATGACTACTGCAGACAATATCATTTGGTGATACTTGGCCCAATAGAGGATTCAAGCTACTTCCCGCATTGCCATACGGCTTTTCGTCCCTTCATGTTTGTTGATGTATGCGACCGCCGTCGCATTGTTTGACTGCACCTGAACAGCCTGAGCCTGCAGCCTGTGCACTGCTTGTCGTAGCACATTGTAAATTGCCCGGAGTTCCAGGACATTTATAGACAGCAATCTTTCGTGAACCGCCCAGAGACCCTGGAGCTGATAATTTTGAACTACAGCTCCCCAATCTCTGAGACTCGCGTCCGCCGTGAGAATTATCCAATTCCAGGCACCGAACCGTTTCCCTGCGGTTAGATTCTGTACTTTGAGCCACCAGAGTAGAGACACTCTGGCCCTTGGAGACAACCTCACCCTGCGGTAAATCTGCAGATGCGAGCCCGACCACTGTGCGAGCACATCCAATTGAAAAGGACGTGAGTGAAGTCCTCCGAACTGAAGCGCTTCGAAAGCCGCCACCATTGTGTCTAATAGGCGAATGCACAAATGAACCGAGACTGTGCGTGGCTTGAGCACTAACTGTACCAGATGACGAATGACCTGTACTTTCTGTTCGGGTAGGTAAATTCTTTGATTCACCATATCGAGAATCATACCTAGGAATTGAAGTCGTTGAGACGGAATCATTCAGGAATTCGCGTAGAATGGTAGGAAATCAGATTCCCCCCCCCCCCCACTTGGTCTGCGATCTATCTCGTTTGGCTACGTTCCTAACAGGCGGATTCGGATTCCAAAGTGGACGTTATGCGCCACTAGCGAAGCTGAAAACGCAAGAACCAACTGCCAACATCCAAAGAAGCTGTAGGCAGCAAGAAGTGTAAGGTGGTCTTTACTTAGGGCAAACCTGAACTGGAGTGCCCTGCCACTGCAGCCTTGTTACCTCAAAACCCTTACCAAAGCAGGGCGAAGCAACAGCCCTACTGCTGTGTAGGGTGCACTCCGATAGGTAGTAAAACACCCAATAATTGTAATGGTCTCTCATTGGAAATCGTTCAGTCTTCGCTGAGAACCTGACGTACTGGCCTGGTGCTATGAGGGCAGGCGGCAAATTGACCGCAACAATCTAACTGAAACAGTAAAAAATTATTTATTTATTTTTCCTCAGGCAGTACATGCCCCCGCATTCCCCCAAAAGAGGACCGGTAAGGGTCTGTCTGTGCAGTTTTTACGCAGAGTACTAACCACTATACGATCACGGCAACTTAAACGAGCCAGGTAGGAGACGAACCTACAATCTTGTTATCTGTAGTCAGATGCGTTATACATTGCGCCATTGGCCCAGATTCGTATTTGTCCGACACACTGTGTGACCGACTTTGCAGCGAAGCTGCTTGTTTGACTATGCATTAGACTTAGTGATCATGTACTCCAACCAGTAAGTAGACCACGGAAGTAACGTGTGTATTAACCTGCATTACCGTGCATGTGGTTACCAGCATACAAAAAATAATTAATAAATTAAACTCCTAACACCCCGCTCCTCCAGATGCGAAGTGTTGTAGAGCAGCAACCTCCGGGAAAGAACCAGGAAATAACGTTAAAAGAAAATGGTTAGAAAAAATTCCAATGACATGTGGACAAACTCCACAAGCCTACTAACTGTGTCGAGCACAGAAAAAACACTGAGGTACTCAGGGATATGGAGGGGAGGTGTAGTTTCAAAATTAATTTATTCAGTGCCTACTTCCTGTGGAAGCCGTCCATATCCCAAGAGTACTCCAGTGACCCCTAGTGGATGAAAAAGAAATCGTTTTCCAAGTGAGAAACTTAATATCCACTTGCTGTAAGGGTTCAAAATATGAAGACTGTAAGAAACCTAAAACCAGATTAAAGTCCCATGGCGCTGTAGGTGGAATGAATGGAGGCTGTACTCTGAGGACACCCTGCAGAAAAGTGTGTACCGACGGCAATAGAGCCAATCGTCTTTGAAAAGAAATTGACAACGCAGATACCTGCACCTTTAGTGTAGATAAACGCAGTCCTCCATCTAAGCCCGTCTGTAGAAATAACAAAAAAGACGGGATAACTTGAAAGATGATGTCGGAAACGTCAGAGTTTCACACCAACCTATATAGGCACGCCAAATTCTGTAATAATGAGCTGCCGTAACTGGCTTCCTAGCTCGTAACATGGTTGGTATAACCGATTCTGGAATGCCCTCTTCTTAAGAGGGTGGTCTCAACAGCCACCCCGTCAAACGCAGCCGCGCTAAATCGGGGTAAAGGAACGGACCCTGTTGTAACAAGTCCGGACGCAGAGGGAGCGGCCAAGGTTTGTCTGCGAGTAGTCCACGGAGATCCGAGAACCAAGCTCTCCGCGGCCAATGAGGCACCACTAGTATGACTGACAGCCTCTCTTTTGATCCGTTTTAGCACCAGAGGGAGCAACGGAAATGGTGGAAACAGATACACAAGGCTGTACGGCCACGCGACGGTGAGAGCATCCACCGCCACTGCCTTTGGATCTCTTGTTCTGGACACATACTGGAGCGTTTGGTGATTGTGTCGAGACGCCATCAGGTCCACCTGAGGATAACCCCATCGCTGAACCAACATGTGAAACACTTCTAGATTTAATGCTCATTCTCCTGGATGAAAATCCCGACGAATGAGATAATCCGCTTCCCAGTTGTCCACTCCCGGAATGAACACGGCCGACAATATCACCTGGTGGTATTCCGCCCAATTGAGGATTCAAGCTACTTCCCGCATTGCCATGCAGCTTCTCGTTCCTCCTTGTTTGTTGATGTATGCGACCGCCGTCGCATTGTCTGACTGCACTTGGACAGTCTGAGAGCGAAGCATGTGCACTGCTTGTTGTAGCGCATTGTAAATTGCGCGGAGTTCCAGGACATTTATAGACAGCAATCTTTCGTGATCTGCCCAGAGACCCTGGAGCTGACAATTTTGAACTACCGCTCCCCAACCTCTGAGACTGGCGTCAGTCGTTAGAATTATCCAATTCCAGCCGCCGAACAGTCTCCCTGCGGTTAAATTGTGTTCCTTGAGCCACCAGAGCAGAGACACCCTTGCCCTTGGCGACAACCTCACCCTGTGGTGAATCTGCAGATGCGAGCCCGACCACTGTGCGAGCACATTCAGTTGAAATGGACGCGAGTGAAATCTTCCGAACTGAAGCGCTTCGAAAGCTGCCACCATTGTGCCTAAGAGGCGAATGCACAAATGTACAGACACTGTGCGTGGCTTGAGCACTAATTGTACTAGATGGCGTAGAATCTGTACTTTGTTGTGGTAGGTAAATTCTTTGATTGGCCGTATCGAGAATCATACCTAGGAATTGAAGGCATTGAGACGGAATTAGATGCGATTTCTTGAAGTTGACAATCCAACCGTGGTGAACTAGTACATTGTACGTTAGCAGCGCATATTGGAGAAGCATGTTTAGAGACGGAGCTTTGATGAGCAGATCGTCTAAATACGGAACTATTGTCACTCCCAGGGATCTGAGATGAGCTATTATCACAGACATCACTTTGGTGAATACCCGAGGCGCCGACGACAGACCAAACGGTAGAACCTGAAACTGGTAATGGTTCTGGCGTATTGCAAACCGCAAGAATCTCTGATGAGGCTGCCAAATCGGAATGTGTAAGTACGCATCCTTGAGATCTAGCGCAATCATAAATTCCTTTGGCTCTAAACCCGCAATCACGAAACGCAGAGATTCCATCTTGAATCTGTAGTAAGTTACGTACTGATTGAGACCCTTTAAGTTCAATATTGGTCTGACTGAGCCATCCGGCTTCGGTACCACAAACAGACTGGAATAATAACCCTGACCCTGTTGATGTACAGGGACCGGAATCAAAACTGCTGAATCCAGTAGGGACTGAATGGCAATTTGCAGAACTGCCCTCTTGTCGTCCGACAGAGGCAATCCTGTCTTGAAAAACCGCAGAGGCGGAAGACAGTCGAACTCTATTTTGTAACCTTTTAACACTAAATTGCGGATCCACCCATCCGCGGATGTGTGGAACCACGCCAAATGGAACGTCTTCTAAAGGATTTGAACGAAGGTCCAGCGTACCTCCTTCTTGGTACCGGTGGAGGCAATGGTAAGAAAACCGACTTACCTCCCGTAGCCTCAGCAATCCATGCATCCAATTCAGGACCAAACAACTTCATGCCATCGTAAGGCAACGCCTCTATACCTCGTTTGACCTCTGCCTCCGCTTGATAAGCACGCAGCCAGAGTGCTCGTCGTGCCGTAACTAGCGACGATGAAATACGAGAAGTGAGCTGACAGATGTCAGTAGACGCTGTACAGAGATACTCTGCAGCCTCACACATTTGATTTGCAAGAAGTATCAGGTTTTCGTCATGTAAGGCAGATTTGAGTTCTGTAATCCATATTATGAGCGCCTTAGTGACCCAGATGCCAACCAAGCCAGGTCTCAGCATCACTCCTGCTGCTACATACATGGACTTTAGCATAGTTTCTATCTTGCGATCTGAAGGGTCTTTAAGCGTAGTAGCCGCTGGCACTGGTATGGTTAATTTCTTGGTAAGCTTCGACACTGACGAATCAACTATTGGTGGATTCTCCCATGTACATGTCACAGAGTCTGGAAACGGGTAACTAGACTTAAAT
The DNA here is from genome assembly GCF_028390025.1 of Pseudophryne corroboree. Lineage (NCBI taxonomy): Eukaryota > Metazoa > Chordata > Amphibia > Anura > Myobatrachidae > Pseudophryne > Pseudophryne corroboree. The sequence continues at coordinate 145,979,335 of NC_086451.1, read as the reverse complement.
CTGCGAGGTATAGAAAACCGTTTATCTGTATTCTGTCGTGTTTCTACTAACATCTGATTAAGAGATTCCGAGACAGGAAAACTTATTGGAGTTTTTTGTCATTTAGTAAATACGACCTGATCATTTGTGAGAGGCTCCTCAGTTTCAGTAAACCTCAGAGACTGACGCACCGCTCTGATGAGATTATCAATGCTGGAGCTGTTAAAATCCTCACTCTCTGACTCCACTTCGCCCTCCTCACCCTCATCTTGTTCCGTGAGGTCTGGCATGGAATCGTCAGAATGCAACATAGCAGAAACTGGAAAATCATAAGACATATGAATTTTATCCCGTTTACCCAAACTGGATTTGGACCTTTCGCAAGGCTGAGACGCCTCCGGTAGTTCTGGCGGTCTCACCCTAGACTCAGATCTTGCCGTTTCCCGCTCTTGTCGAGCGGCGGCCAATTCTGATTGCAACCCAGCCAGTACATTGGCTAGCATTTCCCAAGGAGGGTTCGGTGAGGAAATTGGCTGTAAAACCGGAGCAGAAATTGTATTCTGAACCGAATCCACAAAACATACTTTACATGTGGTAGATCCATCCGGTAACACACTGCTACAGACTTTGCAATTATGCTTTTTAGTTTTTGCTGGTGCCTTACTCATTATGGCGACAGACAATACAATACACAAAAAAAACAGACACTTGCACGACTCAGTAAAAATAAGAATTTACTTACCGATAATTCTATTTCTCGGAGTCCGTAGTGGATGCTGGGGTTCCTGAAAGGACCGTGGGGAATAGCGGCTCCGCAGGAGACAGGGCACAAAAAGTAAAGCTTTAGGATCAGGTGGTGTGCACTGGCTCCTCCCCCTATGAACCTCCTCCAAGCCTCAGTTAGGATACTGTGCCCGGACGAGCGTACACAATAAGGAAGGATTTATGAATCCCGGGTAAGACTCATACCAGCCACACCAATCACACTGTACAACCTGTGATCTGAACCCAGTTAACAGTATGATAACAGCGGAGCCTCTGAAAGATGGCTCACAACAATAATAACCCGATTTTTGTAACTATGTACAAGTATTGCAGATAATCCGCACTTGGGATGGGCGCCCAGCATCCACTACGGACTCCGAGAAATAGAATTATCGGTAAGTAAATTCTTATTTTCTCTATCGTCCTAGCGGATGCTGGGGTTCCTGAAAGGACCGTGGGGATTATACCAAAGCTCCCAAACGGGCGGGAGAGTGCGGATGACTCTGCAGCACCGAATGAGAGAACTCCAGGTCCTCCTTAGCCAGGTTATCAAATTTGTAGGATTTTACAAACGTGTTTGCCCCTGACTAAATAGCCGCTCGGCAAAGTTGTAAAGCCGAGACCCCTCGGGCAGCCGCCCAAGATGAGCCCACCTTCCTTGTGGAATGGGCATTTACATATTTTGGCTGTGGCAGGCCTGCCACAGAATGTGCAAGCTGAATTGTATTACACATCCAACTAGCAAAAGTCTGCTTAGAAGCAAGAGCACCCAGTTTGTTGGGTGCATACAGGATAACAGCAAGTCAGTTTTCCTGACTCCAGCCGTCCTGGAACCTATATTTTCAGGGCCCTGACCACATCTAGCAACTTGGAGTCCTCCAAGTCCCTAGTAGGCGCAAGACACCACAATAAGCTGGTTCAGGTGAAACACTGACACCACCTTAGGGAGAGAACTGGGGACGAGTCCGCAGCTCTGCCCTGTCCGAATGGACAAACAGATATGGGCTTTTTTGAGAAAAAAACCACCAATTTGACACTCGCCTGGTCCAGGCCAGGTCCAAGAGCATGTTCACTTTTCATGTGAGATGCTTCAAATCCACAGATTTGACTGGTTTTAAACCAATGTGTTTTGAGGAATCCCAGAACTACGTTGAGATCCCACAGTGCCACTGGAGGCACAAAAGGGGGTTGTATATGCAATACTCCCTTGACAAACTTCTGGACTTCAGGAACTGAAGCCAATTCTTTCTGGAAGAAAAATCGACAGGGCCGAAATTTGAACCTTAATGGACCCCAATTTGAGGCCCATAGACACTCCTGTTTGCAGGAAATGCAGGAATCGACAGAGTTGAAATTTCTTCGTGGGGCCTTCCTGGCCTCACACCACGCAACATATTTTCGCCACATGTGGTGATAATGTTGTGCGGTCACCTCCTTTCTGGCTTTGACCAGGGTAGGAATGACCTCTTCCTGAATGCCTTTTCCCTTAGGATCCGGCGTTCCACCGCCATGCCGTCAAACGCAGCTGCGGTAAGTCTTGGAACAGACATGGTACTTGCTGAAACAAGTCCCTTCTTAGCGGCAGAGGCCATAAGTCCTCTGTGAGCATCTCTTGAAGTTCCGGGTACCAAGTCCTTCTTGGCCAATCCGGAGCCATGAGTATAGTTCTTACTCCTCTACGTCTTATAATTCTCAGTACCTTAGGTATGAAAAGCAGAGGATGGAACACATACACCGACTGGTACACCCACGGTGTTACCAGAACGTCCACAGCTATTGCCTGAGGGTCTCTTAACCTGGCGCAATACCTGTCCCGTTTTTTGTTCAGACGGGACGCCATCATGTCCACCTTTGGTAATTCCCAACGGTTTACAATCATGTGGAAAACTTCCCCATGAAGTTCCCACTCTGCCGGGTGGAGGTCGTGCCTACTGAGGAAGTCTGCTTCCCAGTTTCCATTCCCGGAATGAAACACTGCTGACAGTGCTATCACATGATTTTCCGCCCAGCGAAAAGTCCTTGCAGTTTTTGCCACTGCCCTCCTGCTTCTTGTGCCGCCCTGTCTATTTACGTGGGCGACTGCCGTGATGTTTTATCCCACTGGATCAATACCGGCTGACCTTGAAGCAGAGGTCTTGCTAAGCTTAGAGCATTATAAATTTACCCTTAGCTATATTTATGTGGAGAAAAGTCTCCAGACTTGATCACACTCCCTGGAAATTTTTTCCTTGTGTGACTGCTCCCCAGCCTCTCGGGCTGGCCTCCGTGGTCACCAACATCCAAAACTGAATGCCGAATCTGCGGCCCTCTAGAAGATGAGCACTCTGTAACCACCACAGGAGAGACACCCTTGTCCTTGGATATAGGGTTATCCGCTGATGCATCTGAAGATGCGATCCGGACCATTTGTCCAGCAGATCCCACTGAAAAGTTCTTGCATGAAATCTGCCGACTGGAATTGCTTCGAAGGAAGTCACCATTTTTTTACCATGGCCCTTGTGCAATGATGCACTGATTTTAGGAGGTTCCTGACTAGCTCGGATAACTCCCTGGCTTTCTCTTCCGGGAGAAACACCTTTTTCTGGACTGTGTCCAGAATCATCCCTAAGCACAGGAGACTTGTTGTCGGGATCAGCTGCGATTTTGGAATATTTAGAATCCACCCCTGCTGTTGTAACAGTATCCGAGATAGTGCTACTCCGACCTCCAACTGTTCCCTGGACTTTGCCCTTATCAGGAGATCGTCCAAGTAAGGGATAATTAAGACGCCTTTTCTTCGAAGAAGAACCATCATTTCGGCCATTACCTTGGTAAAGACCCAGGGTGCCGTGGACAATCCAAACGGCAGCGTCTGAAACGGATAGTGACAGTTCTGTACCACGAACCTGAGGTACCCTTAGTGATAAGGGCAAATTTGGGACATGGAGGTAAGCATCCCTGATGTCTCGGGACACCATATAGTCCCCTTCTTCCCGGTTCGTTATCACTGCTCTGAGTGACTCCATCTTGATTTGAACCTTTGTAAGTGTTCAAATTTTTTTAGATTTAGAATAGGTCTCACCTAGCCTTCTGGCTTCAGTACCACAATATAGTGTGGAATAATACCCCTTTTCTTGTTGTAGGAGGGGTAATTTAATTATCACCTGCTGGGAATACAGCTCGTGAATTGTTTCCCATACTGCCTCCTTGTCGGAGGGAGACCTTGGTAAAGCAGACTTCATGAGCCTGCGCAGGGGAAACGTCTCGACATTCCAATCTGTACCCCTGGGATACTACTTGTAGGATCCAGGGGTCCTGTACGGTCTCAGCGTCATGCTGAGAGCTTGTCAGAAGCGGTGGAACGCTTCTGTTCCTGGGAATGGGCTGCCTGCTGCAGTCTTCTTCCCTTTCCTCTATCCCTGGGCAGATATGACTCTTATAGGGACGAAAGGACTGAAGCTGAAAAGACGGTGTCTTTTTCTGCAGAGATGTGACTTAGGGTAAAAAACGGTGGATTTTCCAGCAGTTGCCGTGGCCACCAGGTCCGATGGACCGACCCCAAATAACTCCTCTTCCTTTATACGGCAATACACCTTTGTGCCGTTTGGAATCTGCATCACCTGACCACTGTCGTGTCCATAAACATCTTCTGGCAGATATGGACATCGCACTTACTCTTGATGCCAGAGTGCAAATATCCCTCTGTGCATCTCGCATATATAGAAATGCATACTTTAAATGCTCTATAGTCAATAAAATACTGTCCCTGTCAAGGGTATCAATATTTTTAGTCAGGGAATCCGACCAAGCCACCCCAGCTCTGCACATCCAGGCTGAGGCGATCGCTGGTCGCAGTATAACACCAGTATGTGTGTATATACTTTTTATGATATTTTCCAGCCTCCTGTCAGCTGGCTCCTTGAGGACGGCCCTATCTATAGACGGTACCGCCACTTGTTCTGATAAGCGTGTGAGCGCCTTATCCACCCTAAGGGGTGTTTCCCAACGCGCCCTAACTTCTGGCGGGAAAGGGTATACCGCCCATTTTTCTATCGGGGGGAACCCACGCATCATCACACACTTCATTTAATTTATCTGATTCAGGAAAAACTACGGTAGTTTTTTCACATCCCACATAATACCCTCTTTTGTGGTACTTGTAGTATCAGAAATATGTAACACCTCCTTCATTGCCCTTAACGTGTGGCCCTAATAAGGAATACGTTTGTTTATTCACCGTCGACACTGGATTCAGTGTCCCTGTCTGTGTCTGTGTCGACCGACTAAAGTAAACGGGCGTTTTAAAACCCCTGACGGTGTTTTTGAGACGTCTGGACCGGTACTAATTGTTTGTCGGCCGTCTCATGTCGTCAACCGACCTTGCCGCGTGTTGACATTATCGCGTAATTCCCTAAATAAGCCATCCATTCCGGTGTCGACTCCCTAGAGAGTGACATCACCATTACAGGCAATTGCTCCGCCTCCTCACCAACATCGTCCTCATACATGTCGACACACACGTACCGACACACAGCACACACACAGGGAATGCTCTGATAGAGGACAGGACCTACTAGCCCTTTGGAGAGACAGAGGGAGAGTTTGCCAGCACACACCAAAAACGCTATAATTATATAGGGACAACCTTATATAAGTGTTTTCCCTTATAGCATCTTTTTTATATATTTCTAACGCCAAATTAGTGCCCCCCCTCTCTGTTTTAACCCTGTTTCTGTAGTGCAGTGCAGGGGAGAGCCTGGGAGCCTTCCCTCCAGCCTTTCTGTGAGGGAAAATGGCGCTGTGTGCTGAGGAGATAGGCCCCGCCCCTTTTTCGGCGGCCTCGTCTCCCGCTCTTAACGGATTCTGGCAGGGGTTAAATATCTCCATATAGCCCCCGGAGGCTATATGTGAGGTATTTTTAGCCACAAATAGGTTTTTATTGCCTCCCAGGGCGCCCCCCTTCCAGCGCCCTGCACCCTCAGTGACTGCCGTGTGAAGTGTGCTGAGAGGAAATGGCGCACAGCTGCAGTGCTGTGCGCTACCTTAAGAAGACTGAGGAGTCTTCATGCCGCCGATTCTGGACCTTCTTCTTGTTTCAGCATCTGCAAGGGGGCCGGCGGCGAGGCTCCGGTGACCATCCAGGCTGTACCTGTGATCGTCCCTCTGGAGCTAATGTCCAGTAGCCAAAGAAGCCAATCCATCCTGCACGCAGGTGAGTTCACTTCTTCTCCCCTAAGTCCCTCGTTGCAGTGATCCTGTTGCCAGCAGGACTCACTGTAAAATAAAAAACCTAAGCTAAACTTTTCTAAGCAGCTCTTTAGGAGAGCCACCTAGATTGCACCCTTCTCGGCCGGGCACAAAAATCTAACTGAGGCTTGGAGGAGGGTCATAGGGGGAGGAGCCAGTGCACACCACCTGATCCTAAAGCTTTACTTTTTGTGCCCTGTCTCCTGCGGATCCGCTATTCCCCATGGTCCTTTCAGGAACCCCAGCATCCACTAGGACGATAGAGAAATAGTAGTAAGGTGTCTCTCTCTCTCTATATATATATATATATATATATATATATATATATATATATATATATATATATATATATATATATATATATATATCTATCTATCTATCTCTGGCCAAGTGCAGTACACGTGGCCAGTACTATGAAATGTGATCCCAAATTCCCACTAACACCCCTGCGCCTCCGGTGGAGTAGAGATGTAGTACTGGAACGTTCTGGAATCACAGCAGGAAGACACAGGAAGCATGGTTAAAAATGGCTGCCATGCTTAAAGTTATCACAGTGCAGTTTCTATTCTTAACTGATATTATAAACAGCCTGTGTAAAATCCCTGCCAGTATAAAACAGCTTGTCATACTGCTGATGCTGCTGCTTCTTTCCCTTCTATTCTATTAGCCCCTGTAATGACCCCCCCCCCCCCCCCCCCGTCTGCTCCGTTGCAGTGCGGGCCGGGCAGCGTGGGGCCGCCAGCGGGAGGGCTCGGAGAAGCGGCGGCCTGAGCAGCAGTGGGGCTCGGAGAAGCGGCGGCCGGAGCAGCGGCGACGGGCGGCCGTCAGTAGAGGGATCCCAGCGCCTGAAATTAATGTCCCCACACCTCGGGGCGGCAGCGGGAGCTGACCGCCCCGTACACATACCTTCACTCCTGCTGCTTGTGATGAGGCTCCGACGGGGCTTCTGTACAAGCGCCGGCCAGCCTGTGTGCAGGAGATCTCTGTGTGGCTGTGAGGGTGCTCATTCAGTGAGGACCGACACGCCACTGCTGCCATCAGCAGCTTGCACTATCCCTGACCCTGCCTTTTGGAAGGGGGAAAGGGATGTGTATAAAATAGAAAAAATATTCTAAAATAAATAAATAAATAAATAAATAAATAATTCAAAGTAATTGTGGACTCAGCCACAGAGCTGTTACTACTTCGAGCACAGAAAAAACACTGAGGTACTCGGGGATATGGAGGGGTGGAGTGTTCTAAATTTAAATATTCAGTGCAGTTTCCTACGGAAGCCGTCCATATCCCAAGAGTACTCCAGTGACCCCTAGTGGATGAAAAAGAAACATATTTCCTCCAGATACGGTGATAATGTTTAGCCGTCACCTCCTTCCTAGCCTTTATCAGAGTAGGGATGACTTCCTCCGGAATACCCTTCCAAGCTAGGATTTGGTGTTCAACCGCCATGCCGTCAAACGTAACCGCGGTAAGTCTTGGAACACGCAGGGCACCTGCTGTAAAAGGTCCTCCCTGAGAGGAAGAGGCCATGGATCTTCTGTGAGCAGCTCCTGAAGATCTGAGTACCAGGCCCTTCGAGGCCAATTTGGAACAATGAGTATTGTCTGCACTCTTTTTCGCCTTATGATTCTCAGTATCTTTGAGATGAGAGGAAGAGGAGGGAAAACATAGACCGACTGAAACACCCATGGTGTCACGAGAGCGTCCACCGCTACTGCCTGAGGGTCCCTTGACCTGGCACAATACCTCCGAAGCTTCTTGTTGAGGCGTGACGCCATCATGTCTATTTGAGGAAGTCCCCAAAGACTTGTTATCTCTGCAAAAACTTTGTGATTAAGTCCCCACTCTCCTGGATGGAGATTGTGTCTGCTGAGGAAGTCTGCTTTCCAGTTGTCCACCTCCCGGAATGAATACCGCTGACAGAGCGCTTACGTGATTTTCTGCCCAGCGCAGAATCCTGGTGGCTTCCGTCATTGCCACTCTGCTCCTTGTACCGCCTTGGCGGTTTACATGAGCCACGGCTGTGACATTTTCTGATTGAATCAGAACCGGTAGGTCGCGAAGAATATTCACCGCTTGACGTAGGCCGTTGTATATGGCCCTCAATTCCAGTATGTTGATGTGTAGACAAGCCTCCTGGCTTGACCACAGTCCCTGAAAATTCCTTCCTTGTGTGACTGCTCCCCATCCTCGGAGTCTCGCGTCCGTGGTCATCAGAACCCAGTCCTGAATGCCGAACCTGCGACCCTCTAGAAGGTGAGCACTCTGGAGCCACCACAGGAGAGACACCCTGGCCCTGGGGGACAGAGTTATTTTCTGATGTATTTGAAGGTGGGACCCGGACCACTTGTCCAGAAGGTCCCACTGAAACGTCCTTGCATGAAACCTGCCGAAGGGGATGGCCCCGTAGGTCGCCACCATTTTCCCCAGTACTCGAGTGCACTGATGGACTGACACTCTTTTTGGTTTTAACAGGTCTCTTACCATGTTCTGGAGTTCCTGGGCTTTTTCCCTCGGGAGAAAAACCCGCTTTTGTTGTGTATCTAGAATCATGCCTAAGAAAGACAGCCGAGTCGTTGGAACAAACTGCGACTTTGGTAGATTTAGAATCCATCCATGTTGCTGTAGCACTCCCACGGAGAGCGACACGCTTTTCTGCAACTGATCCTTTGATCTCGCTTTTATCAGGAGATCGTCCAAGTACGGGATAATTGTGACTTCTTGCCTGCGCAGGAGCACAATCATTTCCGCCATTACCTTGGTGAACACCCTCAGGGCCGTGGAAAGCCCAAACGACAACGTCTGAAACTGGTAATGACAGTCCTGTACAGCGAATCTCAGGTATGCCTGATGAGGAGGATATGTGGGGACGTGAAGGTATGCATCCTTTATGTCTAATGACACCATGAAATCCCCCCCTTCCAGGCTGGAGATGACTGCCCTGAGCGATTCCATCTTGAACCTTTTTAAAAATAGGTTCAGGGATTTTAGATTTAGAATGGGTCTAACCGAGCCATCCGGTTTCGGGACTACAAATAAGGTTGAATAGTACCCTTTCCCCTGTTGTGTTAGGGGAACCTTGACTATCACTTGCTGTTGACACAGCTTTTGAATTGCAGCTAAAATTATCTCCCTCTCTGGGGGAGAAGCCGATAAAGCCGATTTGAAGAATCGACGAGGAGACAAGGTCTTCGAATTCCAGCTTGTAGCCCAGGGATACAATTTCCATCGCCCAAGTATCCACGTCCGACTGAACCCAGACGTGGCTGAAGAGTCGAATACGTGCCCCCACCGGTGCGGCCTCCCTCAATGGAGCCCCAGCGTCATGCACTGGATTTAGTAGAAGCCGGGGAGGACTTCTGTTCCTGGGAACTGGCCGTAGCAGGCATTCTCTTCCTTCCTCGCCAGAGGTAAGGGTAGAGGGAAGAGCCCCGACCTCTTCTGGACTTATGCGACTGAAAGGACTGCATCTGATACGGAGGAGTTTTCTTTTGCTGTGGGGGAACGCAAGGCAAAAAGGTAGATTTACCAGCAGTAGCTGTGGAAACTAGGTCCGCGAGACCTTCCCCAAATAAAACCTCACCCTTGTAAGTAAAACTTCCATATGCCTCTGAGTCGGCATAACCCGTCCATTGGCGGGTCCACAGTGCTCGCCTAGCCGAGACCGCCATCGCGTTGGCCCTTGAACCTAGTAGTCCGACGTCTCTCTCTGAGCGTCTCTCATATATAAGACTGCGTCTTTGATGTGACCTAAGGTCAACAAAATGGTATCCCTATCTAGGGTATCAAGATCAGCTGACAAGGTATCTGTCCAAGCTGCTACCGCGCTACAGACCCAATCCGATGCTATAGCCGGTCTGAGTAAAGCACCAGTATGTGTATAAATTGATTTTAAAGTAGTTTCCTGTCTGCGATCAGCAGGATCTTTGAGAGCTGCCGTGTCTGGGGACGGTAGCGCCACCTTTTTGGATAAGCGCGTCAAAGCTTTGTCCACCCTGGGCGAGGATTCCCACCGTACCCTGTCCTGTGCCGGGAAAGGATGCGCCATAAGAACTCTTTTGGGAATCTGCAGTTTTTTGTCTGGAGTTTCCCCAGCTTTTTCAAATAACGCATTCAGCTCATGAGACGGGGGAAATGTTACCTCAGGTTTCTTTTCCTTAAACATGTGTACCCTCGTGTCAGGGACAGAGGGGTCATCTCTGATATGCAAAACATCCTTTATTGCAATAATCATATAATGAATACTTTTGGCCACCCTTGGGTGTAGCCATGCATCATCGTAGTCGACACTGGAGTCAGAATCCGTGTCGGTATCAGTGTCTGCTATTTGGGATAGGGGACGTTTTCGAGACCCTGAAAAGCCCTGTGACACCGTCAAACCCATTGATTGACTCCCCGTATTATCCCTGGACTCTGCTTTGTCCAATCTCTTATGCAACAAGGTCACATTTGCATTTAAAACATTCCACATGTCCAACCAATCAGGTGTCAGCGTTGCCGATGGAGACACCACAATCATCTGATCCACCTCCACTCTAGAAGAGCCTTCCGCCTCAGACATGCCAACACAGGCGTACCGACACCCCCCCCCCCTCCCACACACACAGGGAAGTGAAGGAGAACCATCATTACCGCCATCACCTTGGTGAAATTGGCAATGACAATCCTGAATTGCAAACCTCAGGTAAGCCTAATGCGGAGGAAAAATCGTAATCAGACCTCCTTTATCCTTTTTCCAAATTGGAGCTCACTGCCCTGAACGATTCCATCTTGGAATTGAATTTCTTTAAGTAGAAATTGAGGGATTTCAGATTTAGGATTGGTTTGACCGAGCAGTCTTGTTTCGGGAACACGAAGAGGCTTGACAGCAGCCTTCTCCCTATTGTAACAGGGGAAACCAGGACAATGACCTGATCCTGACAACCCTTGTATTGCATCGCATACTACGTCCCTGACCGGAGGAGAATCGGTAAGGCCGATTTGAATAATCTGTGACGGGAAACGTCTGGAAACTTCAGTATGCCCCCTTGGGACACTATTCTTAAAACCCACGGGTCCCAGTCCGTTCCAGGACTGACTGAAGAGTTTTAGACGTATCCACTCCTGTGTGGGCTCCCGCAAGAGTCCCAGCGTCATGCGGTGGATGTGGCAGAAACAAAGGATTATTTCTGCTCCTGTGACCTTGAAGAGGCTTCTGACCTCTTCCCTTTTCTCCTACATCCACCTGCAAGGAAAAAAAAAAATAAGAATTTACTTACCGATAATTCTATTTCTCGTAGTCCGTAGTGGATGCTGGGAACTCCGTAAGGACCATGGGGAACAGCGGCTCCGCAGGAGACAGGGCACATCTAAAGAAAGCTTTAGGATCACCTGGTGTGCACTGGCTCCTCCCCCTATGACCCTCCTCCAAGCCTCAGTTAGGATACTGTGCCCGGACGAGCGTACACAATAAGGAAGGATTTTGAATCCCGGGTAAGACTCATACCAGCCACACCAATCACACTGTACAACTTGTGATCTGAACCCAGTTAACAGCATGATAATAGAGAAGCCTCTATAAAAGATGGCTCACTACAACAATAACCCGAATTTTTTGGTAACAATAATTATGTACCAGTATTGCAGACAATCCGCACTTGGGATGGGCGCCCAGCATCCACTACGGACTATGAGAAATAGAATTATCGGTAAGTAAATTCTTATTTTCTCTGACGTCCTAGTGGATGCTGGGAACTCCGTAAGGACCATGGGGATTATACCAAAGCTCCCAAACGGGCGGGAGAGTGCGGATGACTCTGCAGCACCGAATGAGAGAACTCCAGGTCCTCCTCAGCCAGGGTATCAAATTTGTAGAATTTTACAAACGTATTTGCTCCTGACCAAGTAACTGCTCGGAAAAGTTGTAAAGCCGAGACCCCTCGGGCAGCTGTCCAAGATGAGCCCACCTTCCTTGTGGAGTGGGCATTTTAAGATTTTTGGCTGTGGCAGGCCTGCCACAGAATGTGCAATCTGAATTGTACTACAAATCCAACGAGCAATCGTCTGCTTAGAAGCAGGAGCACCCAGTTTGTTGGGTGCATACAGGATAAACAGCGAGTCAGATTTTCTGACTCCAGCCGTCCTGGAAACATATTTACAGGGCCCTGACCACGTCAAGCAACTTGGAATCCTCCAAGTCCTTAGTAGCCGCAGGTACCACAATAGGTTGCTTCATGTGAAATGCAGAAACCACCTTAGGTAGAAGTTGAGGACAAGTCCTCAATTCTGCCCTGTCAGAATGAAATATTAAATAAGGGCTTTTATATGATAAAGCCGCCAATTCTGACACACGCCTGGCTGAAGCCAGGGCTAACAGCATCGTCACCTTCCATGTGAGATATTTTAAGTCCACAGTGGTGAGTGGTTCAAACCAATGTGACTTTAGGAAACTCAACACAACATTGAGATCCCAAGGTGCCACTGGAGGCACAAAAGGAGGCTGTATATGCAGTACCCCTTTTACAAATGTCTGAACTTCAGGCACTGAAGCCAGTTCCTTTTGGAAGAAAATCGACAGGGCCGAAAATTGAACCTTAATGGACCCTAATTTTAGGCCCATAGACAGTCCTGTTTGCAGGAAATGGAGGAAACGACCCAGTTGAAATTTCTCTGTAGGGGCCTTCTTGGCCTCCCACCATGCAACATATTTTCGCCAAATGCGGTGATAATGTTTTGCGGTTACGTCCTTCCTGGCCTTGACCAGGGTAGGGATGACTTCATCTGGAATGCCTTTTTCCTTCAGGATCCGGCGTTCAACCACCAAGCCGTCAAAGGCAGCCGCGGTAAGTCTTGGAACAAACAAGGCCCCTGCTGGAGCAGGTCCTTTCTTAGAGGTAGAGGCTACGGTTCGTCCGTGAGCATCTCTTGAAGTTCCGGATACCAAGTTCTTCTTGGCCAATCCGGAGCCACGAGTATCGTTCTTACTCCCCTTTGCCGTATACTTCTCAGTACTTTTGGTATGAGAGGCAGAGGAGGGAACACATACACTGACTGGAACACCCACGGTGTTACCAGAGCGTCCACAGCTATTGCCTGAGGGTCTCTTGACCTGGCGCAATACCTGTCCAGTTTTTTGTTGAGGCGGGACGCCATCATATCCACCTTTGGTTTTTCCCAACGGTTCACAATCATGTGGAAGACTTCTGGATGAAGTCCCCACTCTCCCGGGTGTAGATCGTGTCTGCTGAGGAAGTCTGCTTCCCAGTTGTCCACTCCCGGAATGAACACTGCTGACAGTGCTATCACATGATCTTCCGCCCAGCGAAGAATCCTTGCAGCTTCTGCCATTGCCCCCCTGCTTCCCGTGCCGCCCTGTCTGTTTACGTGGGCGACTGACGTGATGTTGTCCGATTGGATCAATACCGCCTGACCCTGAAGCAGGGGTTTCGCTTGACTTAGGGCATTGTAAATGGCCCTTAGTTCCAGAATGTTTATATGAAGAGATGTCTCCAGGCTTGACCATAAGCCCTGGAAATTCCTTCCCTGTGTGACTGCTCCCCAGCCTCGCAGGCTGGCATCCGTGGCCACCAGGACCCAGTCCCGAATGCCGAATCTGCGGCCCTCTAGAAGATGAGCACTCTGCAACCACCACAGGAGGGATACCCTTGTCCCCGGTGACAGGGTTATCCGCTGAAGCATCCGAAGATGCGACCCGGACCATTTGTCCAGTAGGTTCCACTGGAAAGTCTTGCGTGGAATCTGCCGAATGGGATTGCTTCGTAGGAAAACACCATTTTTACCCAGAACCCTTGTGCATTGATGCACTGAGACTTGGTTCGGTTTTAGGAGGTTCCTGTCTAGCTCGGATAACTCCCTGGCTTTCTCCTCCGGGAGAAACACCTTCTTTCTGGACTGTGTCCAGGATCATCCCTAGGAACAGAAGACAAGTCGTCGGAACCAGCTGCGATTTTGGAATATTGAGAATCCAATCGTGCTGCCGCAACACTACCTGAGATAGTGCTACACCGACTTCCAAGTGTTCCCTGGATCTTACCCTTATCAGGGAATCGTCCAAGTAAGGGATAACTAAAATTTCCTTCCTTCGAAGGGATATCATTTCGGCCATTACCTTGGTAAAGACCCGGGGTGCCGTGGACCATCCCTACGGCAGCGTCCGAACTGATAGTGACAGTTCTGTACCATAACCTGAAATACCCTTGGTGAGAAGGGTATTTTGACATGAAGGTAAGCATCCTTGATGTCCCGAGACATCATGTAGTCCCCTTCTTCCAGGTTTGCAATCACTGCTCTGAGTGACTCAATTTTGAATTTGAACCTCTGTATGCAAGTGTTCAAAGATTTTAGATTTTAGATTTTAAAAATCGGTCTCACCGAGCCGTCTGGCTTCGGTACCACAATAGTGTGGAATAATACCCCGTTCCCTGTTGCAGGAGGGGTATCTTGATTATCACCTGCTGGGAATACAGCTTGTGAATGGTTTCCAAAACTGCATCCCTGTCAGCGGGAGACGTCGGTAAAACAGACCTTTGGAAACGGCGAGGGGGATACGTCTCGAATTCCAATTTGTACCCCTGAAATATTACCTTAAGGATCCAGGGGTCTACTTGCGAGTGAGCCCACTGCGCACTGAAATTCATTGAGAACGGGACCCCACCGTGCCTGAACTTGTAAAGCCCTAGCGTCATACTGAGGGCTTGGCAGAGGCGGAAAAGAGTTTCTGTTCCTTGGAACTGGCTGATCTCTGCAGCCATTTTTCTCTCCCTCTGTCACGAGCAGAAAAGAGGAACCCTTTTGTCCGCTTGCCAACCAGGACTGCGCCTGATAATACGGCGTCTTATTTTGAGAGGCGACCTGGGGTACATCCCCTTTTTTGTTAAGGCAATACTTCCAAATGCCGTTTGGAATCCGCATCACCTGACCACTTTACTGGTATAATTGGACAACGCACTTATACTTGATGCCAGTCGGCAAATATTCCGCTGTGCATCATGCATATATAGAAATGCATCTTTTAATTGCTCTATAGGCAATAATATACTGTCCTTATCTAGGATATCAAATTTCCAGTCAGGGAATCCGACCACGCCAACCCAGCACTGCACATCCAGGCTGAGGCGATTGCTGGTCGCAGTATAACACCAGTATGTGTGTAAATACATTTTAGGATACCCTCCTGCTTTCTATCAGCAGGATCCCTAAGGGCGGCCATCTCCAGAGAGGGTAGAGCCCTTGTTCTTACAAGCGTGTGAGCGCCTTATCCCCCCTAGGGGGTGTTTCCCAACGCACCCTAACCTCTGGCGGGAAAAGGTATACTGCCAATAACTTTTTAGAAATTATCAATTGTTATCGGGGGGAAACCCACGCATCATCACACACCTCATTTTATTTCTCAGATTCAGGAAAACTACAGGAAGTTTTTCCTCACCAAACATAATACCCCTTTTTTTTTTGGTGGTATTTATATTATCAGAAGAGTGTAAACTTTTTCCATTGCCTCAATCATGCAATGTGTGGCCCTATTGGAAATCACGGTTGTCTCTTCACCGTCGACACAGGAGTCAGTATCCGTGTCGGCGTCTGTATCTGAGGTAACGGGCGCTTTAGAGCCCCTGTATGAGACGTCTGGACATGCACAAGCTGAGTAGCCAGCTGTCTCATGTCAACCACTGTCTTTTATACAAAGCTGACACTGTCACGCAATTTCAACAGTACATCCACTCAGGTGTCGACCCCCCAGGGGGTGACAACACTATTACAGACACTCTACTCCGTCTCCTCATCATTTTTCTCCTCATACATGTCGACACAAACGTACCGACACACAGCACACACACAGGGAATGCTCTGATAGAGGACAGGACCCCACTAGCCCTTTGGGGAGACAGAGGGAGAGTTTGCCAGCACACACCAGAGCGCTATATATATACAGGGATAACCTTATATAAGTGTTTTTCCCTTTATAGCTGCTGTATTGTTTATACTGCGCCTAATTTGTGCCCCCCTCTCTTTTTTAACCCCTTTCTGTAGTGTAGTGACTGCAGGGGAGAGCCAGGGAGCTTCCCTCCAACTGAGCTGTGAGGGAAAATGGCGCCAGTGTGCTGAGGAGATAAGGACGCCGAGAAAGGGGCGGAGCCTATCATCCGTTTTTCTGTATGTTTTGGCAGGGGTTAAATGCATCCATATAGCCCAGGAGTTATATGTGATGCATTTATTTTAGCCATAAAAGGTTTTCTATCGATTTATTGCGTCTCAGGGCGCTGCCCCCCCAGCGCCCTGCACCCTCAGTGACCGGAGTGTGAAGTGTGCTGAGAGCAATGGCGCACAGCTGCGGTGCTGTGCGCCTACCTTTATCTGAAGACAGGAAAGTCTTCTGCCGCCGATTTTTCCGGACCTCTTCGCTCTTCTGGCTCTGTAAGGGGGCCGGCGGCGCGGCTCCGGTGACCCATCCAGGCTGAACCTGTGATCGTCCCTCTGGAGCTAATGTCCAGTAGCCTAAGAAGCCCAATCCACTCTGCACGCAGGTGAGTTCGCTTCTTCTCCCCTTAGTCCCTCGATGCAGTGAGCCTGTTGCCAGCAGGTCTCACTGAAAATAATAAACCTAAACTAAAACTTTCACAAAGAGCTCAGGAGAGCCCCTAGTGTGCACCCTTCTCGTCGGGCACAGAAAATCTAACTGAGGCTTGGAGGAGGGTCATAGGGGGAGGAGCCAGTGCACACCAGGTGATCCTAAAGCTTTCTTTAGATGTGCCCTGTCTCCTGCGGAGCCGCTGTTCCCCATGGTCCTTACAGAGTTCCCAGCATCCACTAGGACGTCAGAGAAAAAGAGAAATCTGTATCTATTGGCCCGAAATGATTGCATCCGACAAAGATGCGTCATCATCCGTTGTGAGGGAACATAGGGCAAGAAGGTAGACTTACCAGCAGCATCTGCCGAGATCGAATTAACTAGGCCGTCACCAACCAGGCTTCACCTTCACAGGGAAGAAACTCCATTTTAGCATCAGCATTCCATTGGTGAATCCACCACGCCCTCCTAGCCGAGACCGCCATGGAATTGGCCCACGAACCCAAAAGTCCTATATCCCTTGTAGTCGCACGAAAGTATGCTGCAGTGTCCTTGATATGACCCAACGCAAGGAGTATTCCCATCTCTCCCCAGGGTATCTACATCGGATGACAAGGTAACCGACCATTTTTGAATACCACTACTCCCCCATGCATATGTAATGGCAGGTCTAACTAACGCACGCGTGGACACATAACTAGAATATACCGTAGCTTCTTGCATACAATCAGCTGGCTTTGTGACAGGGACCCATGCAGAACAGGGGGTGACTCCCAATTTGTTTATTCTTTTCCCGCCGCAGATAGAATAATCGGAATCCCTTTGAGGATTTGAAACCATCCTGTCAGGGCTGACCAAGACTTTCTCACACAGAGCTCTCAGCACGAGAAGGAGGAACATACATACATACCCTTTTTGTCATGAACAGCAGGGTACTTAGTGACACTTACACATTCTACATGTACTGAATGCTATATCTTTTTTGGATCTAATCAGGAAACATTACGGTTGACATAGGAAACCGTATCCATGTCAATATCAGGGGTAGCAACTGGGCAAAATAACATCTTTTACGACCCCGAGGGGTCTGAGGGAAATATAGCTATGAACATGACATCCATAGATATTTTTATGTCTGTCTGGGACACAGATTTATGCAACCTTACTATACACACACATTATTTTATATATTATATTATAATTAATATATATATATATATATATATATATATATACACATACATACATACATACATACATACATACATATATAAATACACACACACATATAGCCCTAATGCATCACATTATCATGCAAATATATACCCAGTCAGATATTGGTGGTGCTGACAGGGCCACCCACACACGTCTGTGTCCCCCATATAGTTTTCTATTGGGAAAAACCTTCATCTACCGACATGTTGACACACATGTACCAAGTACCATCAGGAGTCGGCGGTGCAGACTTTGTGGTAAGATCACTCAGCCTCAGACATGCCGACACACGTATACAAAACACCCACCGACATTACACTGGGCTCTAGAGGACATACCCACAGTAAGTCTGTCAGGGAGACACAGAGGGAGTTTGCCAGCTCACAACCCAGCGCTCAATCCAGATTCTGAAACCCTTATTATATAATGCCTCAGACCTGTAGCGCTTGTATAATTAATTTATATTACACCAAATCAACTGTGCCCCCCCCCCCCCCCTGTTTTTCACCCTGTTATATGTACAGTAGTGTGAGGAAGGACAAGCATCTCTACAGCTCTTGGAGAGAAAATGGCACTGATGTGAGCTGTGAGGACCAAGCCCCGCCCCCTTAATGGCACGCTTCAGCCACGCTATTTTTTAAAAAATATTTATACTGGCTGGGGTCCGGAATTAGTGCCTTGTCACTTAATTAACTCTCTGCCAGTCTGATATGAGGTCTATATGCTGCCCAGGGTGGTGCCCCCCCCCCCCCAGCGCCCTGCACCCTGTAGTGCCGCTGTGTGTGGGAGCATGGCGCGCAGTGCGGCCGCTGTGCGGTACCTCAAAGCCGTCACTGAAGTCTTCAGATCTTCTACTCACCTGTCTTTTGACTTCTGGCTCTGCAAGGGGGGTGACGGCGGGCTCTGGGTACGAGCATCTAGGCGTACCTAGCGTTCAGACCCTCAGGAGCTAATGGTGTCCTGTAGCCAAAGAAGCAGAGCCTTGAAACTCACAGAAGTAGGTCTGCTTCTCTCCCCTAAGTCCCACGAAGCAGGGAGACTGTTGCCAGCAGTTCTCCCTGAAAATAATAAACCTAACAAAAAAGTATTTTTCAGAGAAACTCAGGAGAGCTCCTCAGAGTGCATCCAGTCTCACTGGGCACAGAATCTAACTAGAGTCTGGAGGGGCATAGAGGTAGGAGCCAGTTCACACCCCTTTTAAAGCCTTAACGTGCCCATGTCTCCTGCGGATCCCGTCTATACCCCATGGTTCTGGAAGTGTCCCCAGAATCCTCTAGGACGTAGGAGAAAACACTCCTTGTGCAGTGTGACTTTGTCAGCACAAACCGGGAATTTAGAAGAGAGAAAATAAAATATATATATATATATATATATATATATATATATATATATATATATATATATATATATAGAGTCAAAGTCAGAAAAATATCTCTATGCACACTCCATATTTGCACCTCATACACGTCCGCGCTGCGCATGCGTACGCTCTCCCGTGCGTGCGCATACTCACAGTCGCGGGCACCCGCAGGCGCACGGTATGCGTATTTACAGTAGAGTTTATGTGATCGCAGCGTGCGACTCAATCGTTACATATTTTCACTATACAGGTTGAGTATCCCTTATCCAAAATGCTTGGGACCAGAGGTATTTTGGATATCGGATTTTTCCGTATTTTGGAATAAGTGCATACCATAATGAGATATCATGGTGATGGGACCTAAATCTAAGCACAGAATGCATTTATGTTACATATACACCTTATACACACAGCCTGAAGGTCATTTTAGCCAATATTTTTTATAACTTTGTGCATTAAACAAAGTGTGTGTACATTCACACAATTCATCTATGTTTCATATACACCTTATATACACAGTCTGAAGGTCATTTAATACAATATTTTTAATAATTGTGTGTATTAAACAAAGTTTGTGTACATTGAGCCATCAAAAAACAAAAGTTTCACTATCTCACTCTCGCTCAAAAAAGTCCGTATTTCGGAATATTCCGTATTTCGGATATTTGGATATGGGATACTCAACCTGTATAATGTATTTTGTAGACCATGGTCCCTTTGATAGATTCTGAAAGTTTAGTTAATATAGAATGTTCCTGGACAGAGGGATCCCTCTTTGTATTGTACGAAGGGTCTAACAGGAGTCATACAGTGGTGTTTAGTATCCATCGGAAGAACATTTAAAGAGCAATATTCCGGTGTTGGTTTGGAGCGGATTAATCGCTCGTGCGAATAGTTATGGACATAAGAAGTTTATGTCCATTTACTATTATTTACTCTTACTTAGCCATGCGGCGGGAAACCCAGTATCCCACCCACCTGAACAGTTGGAAGTAGCCACAGCCCACCTGTATGAATCAACCTATGACCTTTTGTTATAGTGCGAAGCCGAATTCCTGTGTCCAATGAACGATGAGATTGTAGGGACCATTGAATTGTATTGTGTGTGGGGCATAAATAGACAAGCCGATCACATCCAGCTCACTCTTCAACGGTTATCATTGCTGAAAATCGGGAGCTGGATGTCCAGAGGCGCATGCGATCGTTTCCCCTTGTGCGTAAGTGTTTCTCCGCAACCATATTGTTCTTACTGTTATTATGGGCCATTTCTCTCTCTCTCTTTCTTCTCCTCTTTCTCTCTTATTTTCCCTTAAAACATAATTGTATTGTATTGTATTTCCTGTGTAGTTATCTGGTTAGGTAGTCTATGTTCTATTGTAGTGTATGACTTGTATTGTGTTAATTCTTTTGCAAGTATATCATTCATAATATATATATATATATAGTCAGTAAACTTGAATATATAGTCATTGCAGCAACTTGAAGGAGGGAGTGCCGGTCCGTGGGGAATATATATATATATATATATATATATATATATATATATATATATATATATATATATATATATATATATATATATATATATATTTATTAGGCGTTGGACCCTAAGCCCAGGTATGTGTATTTCTTATAGTGTTAAGTATTCTCAGAGCGTCAGTGACGCTCGAACAGCTTTTAAGTTAATAAGGTTACACTAGGTTGCATCTACACCCTATTTCTACACTAAGGTTTTACTGCATAATATACTGTTTATGGTTTAGATATAAAGGTTTAACATTGTGAGCGTCAGCGCCGCTGGTGATCTCCTCGTGGTCCCGAGCGTCCGCTACGCTATAGCGAATCATTACGTTAGACGGCAGCTAATAGCGTGCCTGCCTGTGATCTCTTGGCCGTGAGCGAACGGGACGCTTGAGCGTCTCGACTACGGCTAAGCGATTGCTACGCAACGAGCGTACCCTTACGGTACTCCATATGTGAATATCGTACAGTGTTCTTAGACCTCATAAAGGGTTTTATATAAGATAAATATTTAGCTTTATCAATTGGCGGCTCGCCCGTCCTTCACATATCTGCACTAGGTAATTTCAGCAGACATTATCCAGCAGCAAAGGGCGGGAGGTCATATTCCTCGTAGTTGTGTTTGGATAAGCGTCTGCTTCGCTTAGTAAAGGGTGCTGAAGGAATCCGGGACCGGAGGTAAGAACAAAACGATAGTGTCTTTTTAAAACTGTTTTTATTTCTGTCTTGCGTACACACGCACGCATATCTGCATTTCTTTTCATTCGTGTATTTTCATATATCACTCTCCTGTTTGCCATTGTATAATTGATAAACGTACTAAGAGAGATTTGCCGCTATTTCATAGTTAAAAGAGTAAAGGTAATACAGTTAAGGTATAGAAATACACACAGCTCTACCTAAAGGTAAAAGGAGAGATTGGTGTGGTGTGCGGTAGATGATCGAGGATCATCTACATTGATAAACGTGTTAGGTGTGTTGCGGTGGACATTGGTTTTGTGTACACGTGTCTCTAACAAAGGGCTGAGACTCGCGTACGCAAAGGCCGACGCACGCAGCGTAAATTACGCAACGGAGCGTCTGGGTACGCCCACGTAACTCAAGTCACACGATAGTGTTGATTTTTAAGTAACGCAACAGGCGATAAATAGCGCAACAAGCGATAAATAGCGCAAACAGGCGATAAGTAGCGCAAATCTATTTTAAATTCGAAATTTAAATTAATAGATCCTTCTCCTAATTTGTAACACATCTGGTCTAAAGAGAAATTTCTGCGCAGAAATAGAAATAGAAGCAAAAGTGTACGTGTGGTGAGTGAGTGTTTTGTATATATAAGTTTATACAATTTTACAGGTTGAACCACAAGAAGTCGAGTTCTCGCAGAGGTACATACGTGTAAGTGACATACATGGTGGCTAGGGAGGCATCCTTGGTTAAACATAAAATTTGAGCATTAGAGTGTAGCAGACCAGGAGGTCATACTGTAACAGACCAGGAGGTCAGACCAGGAGGTCGCATAACAGACCAGGAGGTCGCATAACAGACCAGGAGGTCTAGGTACAGCAGACAAGGAAGTCCGCTATAGAGTCCACAGGCACAACACCAAAGAAAAGGGTTGGTGCAACACCCATATAGGCCATACAAGCTCTTGCTGAAGGAATTCGCAGCCGCAATTTTCGATTCCGCTGGTCGCTCCGTACATAAGATTAGTTGCTTATGTGCTGAACGATTGTACCGCACGTAATTGTGTGCATTAGTAAACCTGACCGGTACTATTTGTGTACGAAGGTCATAAACGCTATTTGTACATTCTAACGTGATTTGTGTAATTTTTTATTTTTTCAAAAAGGGAAGTTCGCTGGTCACTCAGGAACTATCTGACAACCACACCTTTACTGGAAAGGGTTAATGCTCTTCGGATCACACCCACATGTTCCAGTAAACAAAGGTTAATAGGGGCCCTGGGTCGAGTACGCCAGCACTATATCAGTGTGATCAGGTCGTATTGGTCGGCGTGGGCGAGTGAGTGAGGTGCTCGGTAAACTTCACCGCAAACCTATCGTGAATATCTTGGTTTTTTGTAAGGTTCCGTAACACCTGCAAATGATGGGGGCCAGTTGTTCAGGAAGGGGGCGATCAACCTCGGTTCGGGTTGATTCTATAAACCGACCAGTCGGGTCGGCAAGATACGTAATGTGTGAAAAGTACGGAAGTCACACAGAAGCTTTATGTGATGAATGGGAGAGAATGACCGTACATGACGGGGAGAAATTCCCAAGAGTAGGTAGCTTCAGCACAGAAGTGTTAACGAATTTAAGGAGAAGGATATGTCTCATTAAATCAGCAAAGAGACGAATCAAGCATTATGATTATTTGCAGTTGTGGCAACAGGAGGGTGACATACAGAGAGGATTGGCTCAGGCGGCGGGATCTGGCTCTATCAAGAAACTGATAGCCACGGCCCCACCGCCACCATACATACCAGGAGAGAAATTGGTTGTGGAGAATGACGCACTAAGGTGTAACAAACAAACACTTAGCAACTGTGTAAATGTTAAAGATAATGTTAACCAATTAACCAATACAAGTATTAACCCATGCAAGTTGTACCCTGTTTTGAACTTTCCCCAGGAGTGTGATCAAGAGGACGACTCGGCAACAATATCAGCGCTCTCTCTAGCAGCCACCATATCAGAAACAACAGTAGGCACGGCCCAACCCATAAGATTAGTAACAAAGCCCCCTAGCGGAGGGACAGGTGAGGTCGTATCAACGGGTAAGTACGGCACCATACACTATGCTGAAACTATTTCACCACAAACTGCAGAATCTACACAGAATGATGTTGTTAGAATTAATCCTGTTAAGGTAATAGTAGTGCCAAAATGGGAAAACGGACACTTCAGGAGTCACTCCTGTTAGGAACATCGCCATGTATAGCCCGTTTACCCGAATGGAATTAAGGACCATAGTGTCTGAATTCCCTGACCCTAGAAAAGATTTAGTTGCTAGCCAAAAATACATCAGAGACCTAGGAAACACTTTAGAGCCCAATAATAAAGATTGGCAAGTACTGCTAAGAGCTTGTTTACCCTCCAACGTCGACGCAACTCAATTTTTAGTTGACTGTGGATTAGATCAGGATGTACCTCTTACAGATGTGTACAAAAAAGATAATGTAAAAAGAATAAGTTTACAGTTAAAGGAATATTTCCCAGCGGTAGTTAAATGGAACAAGATATTCTCCATTAAACAAAAGGAGTCAGAAACAGCTGCAGAGTATTTTCACAGAGCATTATCAGAGATGGCAAAATACACAGGCATAGAGGACATTAAAACAAACAAACCATCGAGAAGTAGCAGTATCGGTACTGATGGATGGTTTAAAAGAGTCATTAAAGACTAGGGTACAGACCACACAACCATGTTGGCGAGGTCCGTCTGTGGCTACTTTGAGAGAGGCTGCTATTGATCACGACCGGAATATCACCAGACACAGGGAGTCACAAGGTGATAAGTTAATGTCAGTAAGTATACAGGCCCTGACCACAAAACAGCCTGTGTTAATATCACCAAACCCTGTGGGTAAGTCAAATGTGGTAACATGTTATTTTTGTCACAAACAGGGACACTTTGCACGAGACTGTAGATCGAGAAATGTACAAAAATCTTATCAACCCCCTAGACAACGACACGACACACGACATTGGGATCAGGGTCCACAGAGACGGAGTTATGAGCCACATACAGGGGAAACAAAAAGATACCCCCCCGAACAGAGACTGGCACGCCTCTGGTAGTTCCCAGCTAACTCCCTCACAAGTAGTTACTGCCAGCGGGATTCAGGGAGGTCACCATACCCAATAGGGGTGTGGCCATACCTGTAATCTGCAGCCAGTAAAATTGATTGCAAGCCTTGGAAGTGAACCCGAAGTTGCAATTAATGTAGCTGGTAAATCATTAAACTTTCTTGTAGATACGGGGGCGGCCAAATCAGTGATAAATTCGACAGTGGGCATGAGAACCACTGGTAGGACAATTCCAGCCATGGGAGTAACAGGAGTAGTCCAGCATTACCCTGTTAGCAAGCCAGCCGAGATTACAATAGGGCCTTTGCATACCAAGCATTCCTTTTTGCTGGCTGCATCGGCACCGACCAATCTCCTGGGAAGAGACTTACTGTGTAAAATGGGGTGCGTCATTTATTGTACTCCTGAAGGTGTATTCTTAGACATACCTGAGAATCACGCCCAGGAAGTGCGAGACATGTTAGACTCCCCATCAAAATTAATGTCACATGCCATTATGACAAATAGGACTCCCTCCCAAGTAGAAGAAATGACATCCCAGATACCAGAGTCACTTTGGACTAAAGATGGACAGGACACTGGATTAATGGCAAACGTAGCTCCGGTAGTTGTACAAGTAAAAGATGGTAGGATAGCTCCAAAAATCCCACAGTACCCTCTGAAGCCAGAGGTGGAGTTAGGAGTTTACCCAGTAATAGAGCGCTTGCTACAACAGGGCATTCTGGTAAGAACGTCCAGTACTGCCAATAGTCCCATCTTCCCTGTTAAAAAGAGTGGGGGGAGGGGTTACCGGCTAGTGCAGGATCTAAGGGGGATTAACAAAATAGTTGAGAGTCAGTTCCCCGTAGTGCCAAATCCAGCTGTCATCCTAATGCAAATCCCTCCCACTGCGAAATTTTTCACTGTTATTGACCTCTGCTCCGCTTTCTTTTCGGTACCTCTGCACCCTGACAGCCAATATTTGTTCGCATTTACATACAGAGGAGTCCAATACACATGGACTCGATTACCACAAGGATTCATAGATAGTCCAAGTATATTTTCCCAGGCTTTGCATGATTGTTTACAGTCTTTCCAACCAGAGAGTGGATCAGTATTAATACAGTACGTGGATGATCTACTACTGTGTTCTGATTCATTGGAAGCATCCCTGAAGGATACGAAACAGCTCCTGTTTCATCTTTCAGACACAGGACACAAGGTTTCCAAAGACAAGTTACAATTATGCCAAACTAAAGTAAAATATTTGGGACACTGTCTAACACAAGGACTGAGACACCTGACCGCTGATAGAATTCAAGCAATTAGAGACATGACTCTGCCACAAACCCAGCAACAGATCAGAACGTTTTTAGGAATGTGTGGGTATTGCCGTAATTGGATCCCAGGGTTTTCCATTCTAGCGTTACCCTTGCAGGAGATGGTCTCCTCAAACAAACCTGATCGGATTTCGCATACAGACGAGTCTGAGACGGCATTTGAGAGACTTAAACAGTGCCTAACGCAGGCACCAGCATTAGGTATGCCAGACTATGGGAAACCCTTTGAACTATACGGAACAGAAAGTGCTGGTTGCGCGGCAGGCGTACTAACCCAAAAGCACGGTGATGCCAGCAGGCCAGTAGCATATTACAGCGCTCAGCTAGACACGGTAGCGCGATCCCTCCCCACATGCTTGCGAAGCGTTGCTGCGATAGCATTGCTAGTAACGAAAAGCGAAGATGTAGTGCTAGGTCACAACCTCACAATTCATACACCACATGCAGTGTCAGCCTTGTTAAATTCTGCCCAAACCAGGCACGTCTCATCAGCGCGGTTTACAAGATGGGAATTGGCACTAATGGCCCCCGTAAACATCACCATAAAGAGATGCAGTGCATTAAATCCTGCAACATATCTCCCAGGTGTGCCTGGACAGGCACAAAGGGTGGAGGATGAGAGTGGTGGGGAAGGAGAATTTAACACAAAGGAAGACACACATGATTGTATGGAATATTTGACCCAAAATTTTACCGCAAGGCCTGACATCAGTGACAATCCACTGGAAGATGTAGATCTAACTTTCTACACGGATGGTAGTTGTCACAGTCAGACTCGGGAGACTTGTGTACTGGATACGCAGTCGTAGATGACCAAGGCACCATAGAAGCGGAACCGCTAGGCCCACCTCACTCAGCCCAGGTTGCTGAACTGGTCGCCCTAACCAGAGCATGTGAATTGGCTAAGGGCAAATCAGCCAATATCTACACCGATTCTAGATACGCATTCGGGGTAGTCCATGATTTCGGAGCCCTATGGCGCCTCAGAAATTTCATGACGGCAGCTGGTACACCGGTAGCGCATGCAGCTCACATAAAAAGGCTTCTAACAGCGATACAGGAACCCGACAGAGTGGCTGTTATCAAGTGTAAAGCACACACATATAGCCAGGACCCAGTATCACTTGGTAACAGCCGAGCAGACGAAGCTGCTAAGTTAGCAGCCGGTACCCCCAGACAGACGGACACCACACAACTGATGGTATTTAATACCATCAACACACAGAAGTTGTGTGAGATGCAAAATTTGTGTTCCACACAGGAAAAGGCAGTCTGGAAGGCAAAAGGATATGGCCAGGAGTCCTCAGGACTCTGGACGGATGGACACGGTAAACCAGTGGCCCCCAGAGCATACCTTCCATGTTTAGCTGAGGCAGCTCACGGGCTGACTCATCTGGGCAAGGAAGGGATGTGCAAGTTGGTAAGAGCATATTGGTGTGCCCCAGGATTTTCATCTCATGCGAGTAAAAGAGCAATGTCATGCCTTACCTGTTTGAGAAAGAACATCGGAAAGGCAATACCAACAGAACCATCTCATATCCCACCTGCAGGCGGCCCTTTCCAGGTAATACAGATTGACTTTATACAATTATCCCCTTGTCGAAATTTGAAATATGTACTTGTTTGTATAGATGTGTTCTCAAATTGGGTCGAAGCATTTCCTGCGGCCACAAATACCGCTATGTTTACTGCTAAGAAAATTGTGCAGGAATTTGTATGTAGATATGGTATCCCTAGAATTATCGAAAGTGATAGGGGTACCCATTTTACAGGTGATGTCTTTCAAGGAATATGTAAATTGATGGGAATTGATAGCAAGCTGCACACTCCATACCGTCCACAGGCGAGCGCGAAAGTGGAAAGAGTGAACAGCACTATTAAAAATAAACTGAGTAAAGTGATGGCAGAGACAGGATTGACATGGCCAGAAGCTTTACCCATTGTACTGTACAGCATCAGAACCACTCCCAGGTCCCCTCTTAATCTGTCTCCCTTTGAAATCTTGTTTGGTCGACAACCGCATGTTATGATTAACCCTCAGGATGATTTGAAGTGTAACAATGAAGTGACAGTAAAATACTTGATTAACATGAGTAAACAGTTAAGGAATCAAAATGATAATCTGAAGTTAGTGATTCCTGATTTACCAGATAGTAATTGCCATGACATTGAACCTGGGGATTATGTAATGATACGGAATTTTCTACGCTCAGGTTGCCTTATTGACAGATGGGAAGGACCATACCAGGTCTTATTGACTAGCACTACAGCATTGAAGGTTGCTGAGAGAGAGACTTGGGTTCATTCGTCCCACTGTAAGAAGGTTGCTGATCCAGAGAGGTCCTGTGATAAGGAACAGACGGTAGAGGTTGTATCACTGGAGTGTCTGTTCCAGGAGGATTGAGGCGGCACCTGAGCATTGAAAATCACAAGACCAAAAGCAGTTATCGATCCCCTGTTCCCTTTTATTGTTTTTCTCCAACTTCCCATCCCCTCTCCCTCAAATTATTTTTTCCCCCTTCTCATTCTTCTCCGTTTCCTCCTACAAGATGGACTTGCCCCAAGAGACTGTGATCCGGATTTTCCTGTTGACCATGATGTTGACCAGAGCAGTCTGTTCCGGCGAGAGTACCATGGAGGTCGAGAGAGGTTCTGGAATGGGTTCTGATGATAAAGATGGAGGCGTAGTTTTCCAAGAACAACTTAACCAACAAGTAAAGGCGAGTATCAGAAAACGATCCGATAGCATTGACAATAGAAGGAATTGTGAAGGATTGTTAGCTGAAGAAAACTGTATCTGTAGGCTCTGTGACAACGTAGTGGAGGACGGGTGCATCAAGAAATGCCAATCCAGTTTTAATATCCATATGGACCGGCATCCATTGAGTGACTATCACTCCTTAGTGGGTAGTGTGTTAAATAAAACAGATTGTTGGGTATGCTCTCAAGTACCTCAAGGTCATAGCAAATCAGGGCTAGTACCATTTCCTTTAACGTTAGGGGAGGTACTTGAGTTAAGTGGTGGGAGACCGGTGGACAGGAGGTTTAATATCTCCAGCCCTCCTAGTTTGAAGCTCCACCAATACCATGTGGATAGGTCCCTATTATGTTTTAACATCTCCAATCCCCGAAAGCCGGGAAATTGGGAAGTGTCATGGAGTAACCAAACCATGACCTTTTCGCATAGAGCAGATAGAATGCCTACAGATACAGAGCTTATACGCCACATAGCCAGTAGAGGAAAATCTTTCCGATATAGGTATACCTTAGGAAATAGGATTACGAGAGTTGAAGAGGTATCACCAGGATACTGTGCACATATCGTACAACCTGATACGTGTACTAAGCAGATGGAAGAATTAGGGTTAGGAGATTTCACATGGAAGGTGTGTAATATGGTTATGTCCTACTCCGTCCCATATGTTCTCCCCGATGATGCATATTTCATATGCGGGAGAAAGGCGTATAAGTGGCTTGCCCCAAACTCTGAAGGATTGTGTTATATTGGAAAAGTACTGCCTGAAGTAATGACTGTATCACATGCCAAAATGAAAGACATACACCGTGTTGCCCAAACTCCTTATACTCACACCCATTACGAGCACGTAGTTAAACGGCACCTGATAGAAAGAACAGAGCATCCGGCCTCTGACATGATCCATGAATCCACCGGGATTCAGTTTCTAATCGCGTTAGACATCACTCGCACCGCCAGAGGAGTGTTGAATTATAAATACATATCTGCGCTTGCAAATTTGTTAGATAATATCACTGAAATGTATGATGACACGTTTAGGTATACTGGAAGAGAACTTCAAGCTTATAAAACAGAACTGGTACAGCATAGAATGGTTCTTAATTACCTCACAGCAGTGACAGGCGGATATTGTGTCACACTGGCAACACAATACGGCGTGAAATGTTGCACATATATTACGAATAGCACCGAGGACCCGGTCGAGGTCATAGACCAAAAGATGGACGATATTCTCCAACTGAAGTGGGAATTTCGCAGGAGACACAATCTCACTCTTGCTGCTGTAGGTAATGAGCTGACTGGTTGGGTGTCATGGTTGAACCCGCGAAATTGGTTTTCTGGTTTAGGAGAATGGGCTCAAGGAGTCATAATGGATGTTGGGAAGTTTCTCCTATGTATCTTAGGTGTCATATCAATTGGTTTGATATTTAGATGCGGTCAGGCTTTAATGAAGTGCAATCGTCGTACTAGGGTAATGAGTCTGAGGAGTGAGGAAACTGTAATTCCAATGGATTTGATTTATGACCCAAATGTAGAAACAATGATGTGATGAAAATGCGATTTCTACGGTCCGTTTCTTTCACCTGTTTTTCCGTTTCCTCCAAGGTAAAAAGACCCACTTGGACGAGGAATTTGATGAGCCGATATACAGACAACAGATGGATTAAAGAAGAAGTTTTGACAACCTTATACACAGAGATTTGATGAACTTTGCCATAGATCCCCAGTTTCCCTAGAAATTTTAAAATTACGCTAGCCCAACACTTTTGTAAATCTATGGACATTGACAAAGCTTTTGCTCGCACCTTATGGGCAAAAGCACAAAGAAGACTGCATTCAACAGACACCGAACAAGACTTCAACCGACAAATGTTCATTTACCCGACATAGAATACCACTGCATTTACCGTAATTATGTCTTTTCTTCATCTCTACAACCTTCAGGTAATTACACACATAGTATAGGGAATACAGGCACAGATATCAGCAATCACATATTCCCCCATTCATGTATCATCAACTAAAATGTGCTCCCCATTTTGTTACAACCACAGCCGAAAAGAGCTCGGTAAAGTTTGACAGCCCATCCACAGACCCGTACCGCGGGATAAGAAGGAATTCAAATGTATACTTCGCAATACCTCGAAGCTCGATTTAAAACATGTACGGCACGATGATACATGACCCCCAAACATGGATTCATACACACATGCTTCTGCTATCTCACTAGGTCATACCCTCTTCACACCTTCTCCTCTCTCCTCCCTTACCCAACCATGGAAATGTATTAACCCCTGACATATATTTTTCTCTTTTTGAAATGTTTTAGAAAGTGGCAGTTATTGTTGACTGCCAAAGGGTGGACTGTCAAAGTCAGAAAAATCTCTCTATGCACACTGCCATATTTGCACCTCATACACGTCCGCGCTGCGCATGCTCTCCCGTGCGTGCGCATACTCACAGTCGCGGGCACCCGCAGGCGCACGGTATGCGTATTTACGGTAGAGTTTATGTGATCGTAGCGTGCGACTCAATCGTTACATATTTTCACTATATAATGTATTTTGTAGACCATGGTCCCTTTGATAGATTCTGAAAGTTTAGTTAATATAGTATGTTCCTGGACAGAGGGATCCCTCTTTGTATTGTACGAAGGGTCTAACAGGAGTCATACAGTGGTGTTTAGTATCCATCGGAAGAACATTTAAAGAGCAATATTCCGGTGTTGGTTTGGAGCGGATTAATCGCTCGTGCGAATAGTTATGGACATAAGAAGTTTATGTCCATTTACTATTATTTACTCTTACTTAATCATGCGGCGGGAAACCCAGTATCCCACCCACCTGAACAGTTGGAAGTAGCCACAGCCCACCTGTATGAATCAACCTATGACCTTTTGTTATAGTGCGAAGCCGAATTCCTGTGTCCAATGAACGATGAGATTGTAGGGACCATTGAATTGTATTGTGTGTGGGGCATAAATAGACAAGCCGATCACATCCAGCTCACTCTTCAACGGTTATCATTGCTGAAAATCGGGAGCTGGATGTCCAGAGGCGCATGCGATCGTTTCCCCTTGTGCGTAAGTGTTTCTCCGCAACCATATTGTTCTTACTGTTATTATGGGCCATTTCTCTCTCTCTCTTCTCCTCTTTCTCTCTTATTTTCCCTTAAAACATAATTGTATTGTATTGTATTTCCTGTGTAGTTATCTGGTTAGGTAGTCTATGTTATATTGTAGTGTATGACTTGTATTGTGTTAATTCTTTTGCAAGTATATCATTCATAATAAATATATATATATATATATATATATATATATATATATATATATATATATATATATATATATATATATATATATTTATTTATTAGGCGTTGGACCCTAAGCCCAGGTATGTGTATTTCTTATAGTGTTAAGTATTCTCAGAGCGTCGGTGACGCTCGAACAGCTTTTAAGTTAATAAGGTTACACTAGGTTGCATCTACACCCTATTTCTACACTAAGGTTTTACTGCATAATATACTGTTTATGGTTTAGATATAAAGGTTTAACATTGTGAGCGTCAGCGCCGCTGGTGATCTCCTCGTGGTCCCGAGCGTCCGCTACGCTATAGCGAATCATTACGTTAGACGGCAGCTAATAGCGTGCCTGCCTGTGATCTCTTGGCCGTGAGCGAACGTGACGCTTGAGCGTCTCGACTACGGCTAAGCGATTGCTACGCAACGAGCGTACCCTTACGGTACTCCATACGTGAATATCGTACAGTGTTCTTAGACCTCATAAAGGGTTTTATATAAGATAAATATTTAGCTTTATCAATATATATATATATATATATATATAATATATATATATATACATACAGAGAGAGAGACTAACTCACAAGGAAAAATACACAGCAAGTATATCTTTGAAATACCCATTGTTTAGAAACCTGACACACTTAGCCCCTTCAGGTTATAGAATATAGGAGTAGCACACTGAGTGAAATACCCAATATAGCAGCCACATGCACAAACACATATAGTCACAAACGTACCATGTAGAAATTATGTACCATAAAACTGCACTGGACTAGCAATACAAAGAGAGAGAGAGAGAGAGAGAGAGAGAGAGAGAGAGAGAGAGAGAGAGAGAGAGAGAGAGAGAGAGAGAGAGAGAGAGAGAGAGAGAGAGAGAGAGAGAGAGAGAGAGAGAGAGAGAGAGAGAATATATATATATATATATATATATATATATATATATATATATATATATATATATATATATATATATATATATATATATAAAAACACAGTAGATACTGGATGTATATCACAGGGCGTTTGTACCACACAGCCCTGAATGTATGCACTCTCTCTTAACTAACACTGTCCCTTGACAGGTAGAATACTTAAGTGTCCTGTAAAACGCACAGCACTGGAGAACAGGCGGCTTTATAGAGGAGGATTTGCCCCAGCAGTCCCAGGAACAGCGCAGGTCCGTTGTGATGGCGGCTGACAGGGAGTGAGGGAGAGATATGCAGCTCCAGGGCAGGAACATTCACTGAGGCTGGGGGAGGGGCTACAGGTTAGGCCTTATCCACCATATGGCTTCCCCACTGGGCGCTGGGGCTTGATTAAAACTGGGCTTTTAGGAGAGAAAACCCCCCACCTGTGCCCTTGGTCCCAGTGACTAGTGGAGCGGTTGCCATTTACAGTGTCCACACCAGCGCGTGCAGCCCGCCTCCCACAGCTGCGCCGTATCGCGGTTAACAGCGGGCCAAAGAAAAACCTTAACTCCCCTTGTACCTGCGGCCAAGCGATCCTGGAGGGCAGCGTCGGGAGTGTGTGACTAACAGAAGGACACCGGAGCCTCCGCTGTAGTTACCCGGCAACCAGGGCGCGGGAGTACACAGCGCCGTTGGGGGCGTAATGGAGCTGCAGCAAAGGATGTCTAATGTGACATGCATAAAAAGCTGCAGCCCTTGAATTCTTCAAAAAGTTCTTCTTCTTCTGATTTAAGCTAAGATGGGCTGCAATGGCAGCCCCCCTGTTGATTGCCTGCTTACTGCATGGTACCAACTTACAAACTGAGCTCCTGTGCATGGAGGCGGGGTTATAAAGGAGGCAGAGCTGTGCATCTTGGGAGCAGTCAAAGCTTAGAGCCTTTTGGTGCCTCGGATTAAGATCCTACTCTACACACCCCAATGTTAATCCTTGTGGAGCCCAGTGTACCCCGCAGCAGAAATTAACACTGTTGGGGGAATTTCTAAGCCCTGAATAGTGATAAAGTACCAGCCAATCAGCTCCTAACTGCCATATTACAAGCTGTGTTTTAAAATTGACAGTTAGAAGCTGGTTGGTTGGTACTTTATCACTCTCCACCTTATCACTTTTCAAGGCTTAGTACATCTGGCCCTCTCTCTTATCGTGTTGATAATTTGATTTTAAATTTTCATCTCCCTGAAGATGCCACAGAATTCATAAAGGCCCCTTAGTGCTACATATTCATGTATATATTCAACAAATCTTGCACCAAATGCTTTGGTCCAACTCATTTCTTCAAGTCCACTAGAGGTACATCACAGTAAAAAGCAAACAGGGTTTAGCAATCCCTGAACTAAGTGGAAATCGGTCACAAAATCATGAACTGTCCAATCAAGAACACACCATTCAATGCAAGAAACTAGGCTTGAAAAATACTGCAAAGATAGAAGAAAAAAAAAAATAGGATTTTAATTACCCGAAATGGTAAATCCTTTTCTTGTAGTCCGTAGAGGATGCTGGGGTCCATATTAGTACCATGGGGTATAGACGGGTCCACCAGGAGCCACTGGCACTTTAAGAGTTTAATAGTGTGGGCTGGCTCCTCCCTCTATGCCCCTCCAACCAGACTCGGTCTAGAAAACTGTGCCCGAGGAGACCACATACTTCGAGAGAAGGAAATACACAGATAGTGGCGAGATTCATACCTGCTCACACACAACAGACAAACCCGGCGAACAAGCCGGAAAAACACAGCAACAGCTGAAACAGTACATAATGCAGAACTTACCTAGGAACCAGGTAGAACTGAACTATAAAACCAAAGCAGAAAAACGAAGCGCTGGGCCCTCTACGGACTACGAGAAAAGGATTTACCGTTTCAGGTAATTAAAATCCTATTTTCACTTACGTCCTAGAGGATGCTGGGGTCCATATTAGTACCATGGGGATGTACCAAAGCTCCCAGAACGGGAGGGAGAGTGCGGGGGCTCATGCAAGACCGCTTGACCAAACTTGAAGTCATCAGAGGCCAAAGTGTCGAACTTGACAGACCAATTAGCCACTGGGCAAAGCTGTAGTGCCGAGACACCCCTGGCAGCCGCCCAGGAAGAACCCACTTTACGAGTAGAGTGGGCCTTAATCGATTTCGGACACGGCAATCCTGCTGTAGAATAGGCATGCTGGATAGTGAACCTGATCCAGTGTGAAATTGACTGCTTCGAAGCAGGACACCCAATTTTCTTAGGATCATAGAGGACAAACAGAGTCAGTTTTCCTATGACGAGCTGTCCTCTGCACATAGATCTTCAAAGCCCTCACAACATCCAAGGCCTTTGAAGCAATTGAGGAGTCGGTAGCCATTGGCACCACAATAGGCCGGTTGATATGAAAAGCCGATACAACCTTAGGCAGGAACTGCGGACGAGTCCTAAGTTCCACCCTGTCTTCATGAAAGATCAGATAAGGGCTTTTACAAGATAAAGCCCCCAATTCCGACACGCGTCGAGTAGAAGCCAAGGCCAACAAAGTGACCGCCTTCCACGTGAGAAACTTGATGTCAGCCTCCAGTAGAGGCTCAAACCAAGCTGATTGTAGGAACTGAAACACCACATCTAGATCCCAGGGTGCCGTTGGTGCCACAAAAGGAGGTTGGATGTGCAGAACCCCTTTCAAAAAGGTCTGAACCTCAGGAAGGACAGCCAATTGCTTTTGAAAGAAGATGGACAAGGCAGAGATTTGGACCTTGATGGAGCCCAATCTCAAGCCCATATCCACTCCTGCTTGCAGGAAAAGGAGAAAACGTCAGAGTTGAAAATCCACCGCAGGAAGTTTTCTGGATTCAAACCAGAAAACATTTTTTTTTTCCAAATACGGTGGCAATGTTTAGACGTTACCCCCTTCCTAGCCTGAATCAGGGTAGGAATAACCTCGCTCGGGATGTGGCGTTCAACCACCAAGCCGTCAAACGTAGCCATGGTAAGTCTTGATAGGCGAACGGCCCCTGCAGCAGCAGATCCTCCCAAAGAGGTAAGGGCCTTGGATCTTCCAGAAAAAGGTCCAGCAGATCCGCATACAAAGCCCTTCGCGGCCAGTCCGGAGCAATGAGGATTGCCAAAACACTTGTTCTTCTTACCAGCTGAAGAACCCTTGGAATCAGAGGAAGTGGAGGGAACACATACACTGACTGGAACACCCACGGTGCTGCAAGTGCGTCCACCGCCTGTGGATCTCTCGACCTGGAACAGTACCTCCGCAGCTTCTTGTTGAGGCGGGAGGCCATCATGTCTATGTGAGGAATCCCCCACCAAGCGGTTACTTCCTCAAACACCTCTGGATGGAGGCCCCACTCCCCTGGATGGAGATCGTGTCTGCTGAGGAAGTCTGCTTCCCAGTCGTCTACTCCCGGAATGAAGATTGCAGACATCGCTACAGCATGCCTTTCTGCACAGAGAAGGATTTTTGACACCTCTGACATTGCAGCCCTGCTCTTCGTTCCGCCTTGTCGGTTTATGTAGGCCACAGTGGTCACGTTGTCCGACTGTACCTGAACAGCCCAATCTTGTAGCAGTGTGCTGCTTGCAGGAGGGCGTTGTACACGGCACTTAGCTCAGGATGTTTATCGGGAGAAGGGATTCTTGAAACGACAACTTTCCTTGAAAGGTTTCCCCCAGAGCGACTGCTCCCCACCCTCTTAGACTTGCATCTGTGGTGCAAGGAAGATTCCGAACCTTCGGCCTTCCAGAAGGTGTGGAAGTTGTAGCCACCAGAGGAGTGAAATCCTGGCTTACGGAGACAGGAGTATCCTCTTGTGCATGTGTAGGTGAGAGCCCGACCATTGGTCCAAGAGGTCCAGTTGAAATGAACGAGCATGAAACCTAACGTACTGCAGAGCCTCGTAGGCGGCAACCATCTTCCCCAGAAGGCAGATGCATTGATGAACCGACACCCGGGTAGGCCGTAAGACCTACCGGACCATTGTTTGAATCACCAATGCCTTCTCCCCCGGGAGAAAAACCCTGCACCTCCGTGTCAAGGATCATTCCCAGGAAAGACAGCATCCGCGTCGGCTCCAGATGAGATTGGAAGGTTCAGGTTCCAACCGTGCTTTCTGAGCAGCTGTGTCATGAGCGCGATGGATCGCAATAACTTCTCCCTGGACGACGCCTTGATCAGAAGATTGTCCAGATAAGGAATTATGTTCACCTCCTGCTTGCGGAGAATAACCATCATCTCCGCCATCACCTTGGTGAAAATCCTTGGTGCTGTGGAGAGGCCAAACGGCAGCGCCTAGAACAGATAGTGGTTATCCAACAGCGCAAACCAGAGGTATGCCCGATGCGGTGACCAAATGGGGATGTGGAGGTAAGCATCCTTGATGTCCAGAGACACCATGAACTCCCGCTCCGTTAGCCCTGAGATGACAGCTCTCAGAGATTCCATCTCGAATTTGAACTCCCTGAGATAAGAGTTCAAAGACTAAGTTCAGAATAGGCCGTACCGAACTATCCGGTTTCGGTACCACGAAAAGGTTTGAATAATCATCCTTGTTCCACTGCTGAGGTGGAACCGGGAGGACGACTTCCGACACCACCAATTTTCTTATGGCCTCCAGAAGTATCGCTTTGTCCGCCAGCAGAGCTGGTAAGCCTGACTTGAAAAAACGGTGAGGCAGGGGATGTTGAATCTCCAGTCTGTACCCCCTGGACACTATAACCAGGACCCAGGGGTCCAGACCAGACGACACCCAGACGTGGCTGAACTATCGAAGTCTGGCCCCCACCTGACCGTCCTCCAGGCTCAGCCGTCCACAGTCATGCGGAGGGCTTAGTAGCATCAGAAGAGGGCTTCTGGGCCTGGGAACCTGCGGGAGCAGGTTTCTTTCCATTTGCACGACCACCTCTGAAGAAGGTGTTCGAAGGCTTGTTTTTTCTTTGGCTCGCGGGCCGAAATGACTGACGCGGCTGGTGTAAAAGGCTTCTTCGTAGCCGGTGCAGCTGAGGGGAGAAAAATAAGAATTTACTTACCGATAATTCTATTTCTCGGAGTCCGTAGTGGATGCTGGGGTTCCTGAAAGGACCATGGGGAATAGCGGCTCCGCAGGAGACAGGGCACAAAAGTAAAGCTTTTACAGGTCAGGTGGTGTGTACTGGCTCCTCCCCCTATGACCCTCCTCCAGACTCCAGTTAGGTACTGTGCCCGGACGAGCGTACACAATAAGGGAGGATTTTGAATCCCGGGTAAGACTCATACCAGCCACACCAATCACACCGTACAACTTGTGATCTAAACCCAGTTAACAGTATGATAACAGAGGAGCCTCTGAAAGATGGCTTCCTAAACAATAACCCGAATTAGTTAACAATAACTATGTACAAGTATTGCAGATAATCCGCACTTGGGATGGGCGCCCAGCATCCACTACGGACTCCGAGAAATAGAATTATCGGTAAGTAAATTCTTATTTTCTCTATCGTCCTAAGTGGATGCTGGGGTTCCTGAAAGGACCATGGGGATTATACCAAAGCTCCCAAACGGGCGGGAGAGTGCGGATGACTCTGCAGCACCGAATGAGAGAACTCCAGGTCCTCCTATGCCAGGGTATCAAATTTGTAAAAATTTACAAACGTGTTCTCCCCTGACCACGTAGCTGCTCGGCAGAGTTGTAATGCCGAGACCCCTCGGGCAGCCGCCCAAGATGAGCCCACCTTCCTTGTGGAATGGGCCTTAACAGATTTAGGCTGTGGCAGGCCTGCCACAGAATGTACAAGTTGAATTTTGTTACAAATCCAACGAGCAATCGACTGCTTAGAAGCAGGTGCACCCAACTTGTTGGGTGCATACAGTATAAACAGCGAGTCAGATTTTCTGACTCCAGCCGTCCTTTAAATGTATATTTTTAAGGCTCTGACAACGTCCAACAACTTGGAGTCCTTCAAGTCGTCTGTAGCCGCAGGCACTACAATAGGCTGGTTCAGGTGAAACGCTGATACCACCTTAGGGAGAAAATGCGGACGCGTCCGCAGCTCTGCCCTATGTCGAATGGAAAATTAAATAAGGGCTTTTATAAAACAAAGCCGCCAGTTCAGATACTCTCCCGGCCGAAGCCAGGGCCAGTAACATAGTCACTTTCCATGTGAGATATTTCAAATCCACATTCTTTAGTGGTTCAAACCAATTGGATTTGAGGAAATCTAAAACTACATTTAGATCCCACGGTGCCACCTTAGGCACCACAGGAGGCTGTATATGCAGTACTCCTTTGATAAAAATCTGGACCTCAGGGACTGAGGCCAATTCTTTTTGGAAGAATATTGATAGGGCCGAAATTTGAACCTTAATAGATCCCAATTTGAGACCCATAGACAATCCTGATTGCAGGAAATGTAGGAAAACGACCCAGTTGAAATTCCTCCATCGGAGCACTCCGCTGCTCGCACCACGCAACATATTTTCGCCAAATACGGCGATAATGCTTCGCGGTGACTTCCTTCCTTGCCTTTATCAAGGTAGGAATGACTTCTTCTGGAATGCCTTTTCCTTTTAGGATCTGGCATTCAAACGCCATGCCGTCAAACGCAGCCGCGGTAAGTCTTGAAAAAGACAAGGACCCTGCTGAAGCAGGTCCCTTCTCAGAAGTAGAGGCCACGGATCGTCCGTGACCATCTCTTGAAGTTCCGGGTACCAAGTCCTTCTTGGCCAATCCGGAGCCACTAGTCTTACTCCTCTTTGCCGTATAATCCTCAATACCTTTGGTATGAGAGGCAGAGGAGGAAACACATATACCGACTGGTACACCCAAGGTGTTACCAGCGCGTCCACAGCTATTGCCTGCGGATCTCTTGACCTGGCGCAATACCTGTCCAGTGTTTTGTTGAGGCGAGACGCCATCATGTCCACCATTGGTTTTACCCAACGGTTTAATAGCATGTGGAAAACTTCTGGATGAAGTCCCCACTCTCCCGGGTGAAGGTCGTGTCTGCTGAGGAAGTCTGCTTCCCAGTTGTCCACGCCCGGGATGAATACTGCTGACAGTGCTATCACGTGATTCTCCGCCCAGCGAAGGATCCTGGCAGCTTCTGCCATTGCCCTCCTGCTTCTTGTGCCGCCCTGTCTGTTTACATGGGCGACTGCCGTGATGTTGTCCGACTGGATCAACACCGGTCTTCCTTGAAGCAGAGGTTCCGCCTGGCTTAGAGCATTGTAGATTGCTCTTAGTTCCAGAATGCTTATGTGAAGAGACTTTTTCAGGCTCGACCACACTCCCTGGAAATTTCTTCCCTGTGTGACAGCTCCCCAGCCTCTCAGGCTGGCATCCGTGGTCACCAGGATCCAATCCTGCATGCCGAATCTGCGGCCCTCCAATAGATGAGCCTCCTGCAACCACCACAGAAGGGATACCCTTGTCCTCGGCGACAGGGTTATCCGCAGGTGCATCTGAAGATGCGACCCTGACCATTTGTCCAACAGATCCCTTTGCATGGAATCTGCCGAAAGGGATTGCTTCGTAAGAAGCTACCATTTTTTCCCAGGACTCTTGTGCATTGATGTACAGACACCTTTCCTGGTTTTAGGAGGTTCCTGACCAGGTCAGATAACTCCTTGGCTTTTTCTTCGGGAAGAAAAACCTTTTTCTGAACTGTGTCCAGAATCATCCCCAGGAACAGCAGACGAGTTGTCGGCATTAATTGGGATTTTGGAATATTCAGAATCCATCCGTGCTGCTTTAGCACCTCTTGAGATAGTGCTAAACCCATCTCTAGCTGTTCTCTGGACCTTGCCCTTATTAGGAGATCGTCCAAGTATGGGATAATTAATACGCCTTTTCTTCGAAGAAGAAATATTATCTCGGCCATTATCTTTGTAAAGACCCGAGGTGCCGTGGACAAACCAAACGGCAGCGTCTGAAACTGATAGTGACAGTTTTGTACAACGAACCTGAGGTACCCCTGGTGTGAGGGGTAATTGGAACGTGGAGATACGCATCCTTGATGTCCAAGGATACCATAAAGTCCCCTTCTTCCAGGTTCGCTATCACTGCTCTGAGTGACTCCATCTTGAACTTGAACTTCTTTATGTACAGGTTCAAGGACTTCAGATTTAGAATAGGCCTTACCGAGCCATCCGGCTTCGGTACCACAAAAAGAGTGGAATAATACCCCTTCCCTTGTTGTAGAAGAGGTACCTTGACTATCACCTGCTGAGAATACAGCTTGTGAATGGCTTCCAAAACCGTCTCCCTTTCTGAGGGGGACGTTGGTAAAGCAGACTTCAGGAAACGGCGAGGTGGCTCTGTCTCTAATTTCAACCTGTACCCCTGAGATATTATCTGCAGGATCCAGGGATTTACCTGCGAGTGAGCCCACTGCGCGCTGTAATTCTTGAGACGACCGCCTACCGCCCCCGAGTCCGCTTGCGAAGCCCCAGCGTCATGCTGAGGCTTTTGTAGAAGCCGGGGAGGGCTTCTGTTCCTGGGAAGGAGCTGCCTGTTGCTGTCTCTTCCCTCGTCCTCTGCCTCGTGGCAGATATGAATAGCCCTTTGCTCTCTTATTTTTAAAGGAACGAAAGGGCTGCGGTTGAAAGGTCGGTGCCTTTTTCTGTTGGGGAGTGACTTGAGGTAGAAAGGTGGATTTCCCGGCCGTAGCCGTGGCCACCAAATCCGATAGACCGACCCCAAATAACTCCTCTACGCATCGCCTGTCCACTGTCGTGTCCATAAAGCTCTTCTGGCCGAAATGGACCTAGCACTTACCCGTGATGCCAGTGTGCAGATATCTCTCTGTGCATCACGCATATAAAGAAATGCATCCTTTATTTGTTCTAACGACAGTAAAATATTGTCCCTGTCCAGGGTATCAATATTTTCGATCAGGGACTCTGACCAAACTACCCCAGCACTGCACATCCAGGCAGTCGCAATAGCTGGTCGTAGTATAACACCTGCATGTGTGTATATACCTTTTTGGATATTTTCCATCCTCCTATCTGATGGATCTTTAAGTGCGGCCGTCTCAGGAGAGGGTAACGCCACTTGTTTTGATAAGCGTGTTAGCGCTTTGTCCACCCTAGGAGGTGTTTCCCAGCGCTCCCTAACCTCTGGCGGGAAAGGGTATAAAGCCAATAACTTCTTTGAAATTAGCAGTTTTTTATCGGGGCACCCCACGCTTCATCACACACGTCATTTAATTCTTCTGATTCGGTAAAAACTACTGGTAGTTTTTTCACACCCCACATAATACCCTGTTTAGTGGTACCTGTAGTATCAGCTAAATGTAACATCTCCTTTATTGCCAAAATCATATAACGTGTGGCCCTACTGGAAAATACGGTTGATTCGTCACCTTCACCACCGGAATCAGTGCCTGTGTCTGGGTCTGTGTCGACCGACTGAGGCAAGGGGCGTTTTACAGCCCCTGACGGTGTTTGAGGCGCCTGGACAGGCACTAATTGAGTGTCCGGCCGCCTCATGTCGGCAAACGACTGCTTAAGCGAGTTGAAGCTATCCCGTAATTCCACAAATAAAGGCATCCATTCTGGTGTCGACCCCCTAGGAGGTGACATCCTCATATTTGGCAATTGCTCCGCCTCCACACCAATAACGTCCTCATACATGTCGACACACACGTACAGACACACAGCAGACACACAGGGAATGCTCTATACGAAGACAGGACCCACTAGCCCTTTGGGGAGACAGAGGGAGAGTCTGCCAGCACACACCAAAAAGCGCTATATATGACAGGGATAGCCTTATGATTAAGTGCTCCCTTATAGCTGCTTTTATATTAATATATTGCCATTTATTTTGCCCCCCCTCTCTGTTATACCCTGTTTCTGTAGTGCAGTGCAGGGGAGAGACCTGGGAGCCTTCCTGACCAGCGGAGCTGTGACAGAAAATGGCGCCGTGTGCTGAGGAGATAGGCCCCGCCCCTTTTTCGGCGGGCTCGTCTCCCGCTATTTAGTACATTTAGGCAGGGGTAAATATCTCCATATAGCCTCTGGGGCTATATGTGAGGTATTTTTAGCCTTTTTAAAGGTTTTCATTTGCCTCCCAGGGCGCCCCCCTCCCAGCGCCCTGCACCCTCAGTGACTGCCGTGTGAAGTGTGCTGAGAGGAAAATGGCGCACAGCTGCAGTGCTGTGCGCTACCTTAAGAAGACTGCAGGAGTCTTCAGCCGCCGATTCTGGACCTCTTCTTGCTTCAGCATCTGTGAGGGGGCCGGCGGCGTGGCTCCGGTGACCATCCAGGCTGTACCTGTGATCGTCCCTCTGGAGCTTCATGTCCAGTAGCCAAGAAGCCAATCCATCCTGCACGCAGGTGAGTTCACTTCTTCTCCCCTCTGTCCCTCGTTGCAGTGATCCTGTTGCCAGCAGGAATCACTGTAAAATAAAAAACCTAAGCTAAACTCTCTAAGCAGCTCTTTATGAGAGCCACCTAGAATTGCACCCTTCTCGGCCGGGCACAAAAATCTAACTGGAGTCTGGAGGAGGGTCATAGGGGGAGGAGCCAGTACACACCACCTGACCTGTAAAAGCTTTACTTTTGTGCCCTGTCTCCTGCGGAGCCGCTATTCCCCATGGTCCTTTCAGGAACCCCAGCATCCACTTAGGACGATAGAGAAAGTAGAGTTACCCGCGGTAGCCGTGGCAATCCACGCATCCAGTGCCCCCCCAAAGAGTCTGACCCGTGTAGGGTAGGCCCTTTGCGCTCTTCCTGGTTTCCGCCTCCGCAGACCATTGGCGCAGCCAGAGACCCCAGCGACCTGAGAAGGACATAGAGGAGATCCCCTCAGCCATGGAGCCCAGGTCCTTCATGGAATCCACTAGGAACCCTGCAGAATCATGAATATGGCGTAAAAACATATCAACGTCATCTTTATCCAGCGTAGCAGATTCTTCCTGCATAGTAATAGACCACCTGGCAAATAGCTTTTGCAATCCAAGCACAGGCTATAGTAGGCCTTAATATAGCCCCAGAAGTCGTGTACATGGATTTTAGCATAGCATCCACCTTGCGATCCACCGGGTCTTTCAACGCGGTAGATCCTGGTACCGGCAGCACCACCTGTTTGGACAGCCTGGAGACAGAGGCCTCAACCAACGGCGGGGACTCCCATTTTTCCTATCTTCCTCTGGGAAGGGAAAAGCAACCAAAACCCTCTTCGGGATCTGAAATTTCTTATCCGGAGTTTCCCAGGCCTTTTCAAAGATAGCGTTTAATACTTTGGATGCTGGGAAGGTGAGGGGGGGCTTCTTGTTTTCTGTAAAGAAGGCCTCCTCCACCTGTTCCGGAGCTGTGTCCGAAATGTGCAAAATATCTCCAACAGCCGCAATCATCAACTGTACCCTGTTGGCAAGTGATGCCGTTCCACTTGACACATCTGTCACCGTCTGCAGTCGGTGTCCGTGTCATCCTGCAACATTGCAAGTGCACGTTTTTTTGAATGAATCGCAGGGGACCCAGAGGAGGCAGTA
The DNA here is from genome assembly GCF_028390025.1 of Pseudophryne corroboree. Lineage (NCBI taxonomy): Eukaryota > Metazoa > Chordata > Amphibia > Anura > Myobatrachidae > Pseudophryne > Pseudophryne corroboree. The sequence continues at coordinate 145,935,100 of NC_086451.1, read as the reverse complement.
TCAGACCAAACAACCATAGAGGACTGGAAGACCTGAGTGGCGTACTCAGTCCTAGCAACTCTATCAGAAATCTGGGAAATAGTCCCCCCCTCAAAGAGACTAACCATTCTGGCCCTCTAGCAGGGATCTGCGCTAAAACTGTGCAATCCTGATTACATGGAATGGAGTCCTCTTGTGAGGATAAATCCTCTGCAGCATATGATACATTGTCCCTAGACATGTTACCCCCCACAAACACACCCCACACACACACACCGGGTATTATGAAGGCAGAGATTCCCCCCAAAGAATGACAGAGACACAGAGATTGGAGCCAACCCACACACAGCGCTATTAAAGGTATAGGGAGTCCCTAACCAGCGCTGACTGTGTCCCTTAATAGGTGACACAGTCTGTATATAGCTCAACCCCCCCCCCCCCCCCCTCTTTCTACAACCCCCTTGGTACCGTACAGATAGCTGGAGATTGCTCTGGAGGGACCTGAATCCACTTGGCAGTGAGAGCAGGCAGGAAAAATAGCGCTGAACGCTGCTGAGTCCGCTCTGAGAAGCTCCGCCCCCTTCAATGGCGCCGGCTTCCCACTCTGTAAAGCGATTATAATGGTCTGGAGGAACAGTGGCTGACCTGGATCCGCAGACCCAGTCAGGAAATGACCAGTGTGGGGTCTGGAGCAGGCCCAGGACGCTCCCCCCAGCGTCGCACCAAGGTACACTGAGCCGCCCAGGAGCGCGGTCAAGGACGCCCTCTTCACACTGTCCCCCGTTAGCAAGGGGGGATAGTGACTAACTCGCCAAGTTCAGCATCTGGTGGGGGGGGGGGGGGTGGCGGCCGGCTTCTGGGGCAAGCGTTCCCCTGTGGCAGGGCGCGATCGGACCCCCCGGAGCTAACGTCCAGTCAGCGGGAGCAGTGGCTCAGGACCCCGCGGGGCGGACACTGCGCTCCCCCCCCAGTCCCACGCTTACAGCCTCCCTGTAAAACAATAAATCCTGAAAGAAAGAAATAAAACTCTTACCAAGAGAACTCAGTAGAGCTCCCCTAGCTGTGACTGGCTCCTCCGGGCACATTTTCTAAACTGAGTCTGGTAGGAGGGGCATAGAGGAAGGAGCCAGCCCACACTATTAAACTCTTAAAGTGCCAATGGCACCTGGTGGACCCGTCTATACCCCATGGTAGTAATTTGGACCCCAGCATCCTCTAGGACGTAAGAGAAAAAAGCATTTCATTTTTGGAGAAAAAATAAGAATTTACTTACCGATAATTCTATTTCTCGGAGTCCGTAGTGGATGCTGGGGTTCCTGAAAGGACCATGGGGAATAGCGGCTCCGCAGGAGACAGGGCACAAAAAGTAAAGCTTTAGGATCAGGTGGTGTGCACTGGCTCCTCCCCCTATGACCCTCCTCCAAGCCTCAGTTAGGTACTGTGCCCGGACGAGCGTACACAATAAGGAAGGATTTATGAATCCCGGGTAAGACTCATACCAGCCACACCAATCACACTGTACAACCTGTGATCTGAACCCAGTTAACAGTATGATAACAGCGGAGCCTCTGAAAAGATGGCTCACAACAATAATAACCCGATTTTTGTAACTATGTACAAGTAATGCAGATAATCCGCACTTGGGATGGGCGCCCAGCATCCACTACGGACTCCGAGAAATAGAATTATCGGTAAGTAAATTCTTATTTTCTCTATCGTCCTAGTGGATGCTGGGGTTCCTGAAAGGACCATGGGGATTATACCAAAGCTCCCAAACGGGCGGGAGAGTGCGGATGACTCTGCAGCACCGAATGAGAGAACTCCAGGTCCTCCTTAGCCAGGGTATCAAATTTGTAGGATTTTACAAACGTGTTTGCCCCTGATTAAATAGCCGCTCGGCAAAGTTGTAAAGCCGAGACCCCTCGGGCAGCCGCCCAAGATGAGCCCACCTTCCTTGTGGAATGGGCATTTACATATTTTGGCTGTGGCAGGCCTGCCACAGAATGTGCAAGCTGAATTGTATTACACATCCAACTAGCAAAGTCTGCTTAAAAGCAAGAGCACCCAGTTTGTTGGGTGCATACAGGATAACAGCAAGTCAGTTCTCCTGACTTCAGCCGTCCTGGAACCTATATTTTCAGGGCCCTGACCACATCTAGCAACTTGGAGTCCTCCAAGTCCCTAGTAGGCGTAAGACACCACAATAAGCTGGTTCAGGTGAAACACTGACACCACCTTAGGGAGAGAACTGGGGACGAGTCCGCAGCTCTGCCCTGTCCGAATGGACAAACAGATATGGGCTTTTTTGAGAAAAAAACCACCAATTTGACACTCGCCTGGTCCAGGCCAGGTCCAAGAGCATGTTCACTTTTCATGCGAGATGCTTCAAATCCACAGATTTGACTGGTTTTAAACCAATGTGTTTTGAGGAATCCCAGAACTACGTTGAGATCCCACAGTGCCACTGGAGGCACAAAAGGGGGTTGTATATGCAATACTCCCTTGACAAACTTCTGGACTTCAGGAACTGAAGCCAATTCTTTCTGGAAGAAAAATCGACAGGGCCGAAATTTGAACCTTAATGGACCCCAATTTGAGGCCCATAGACACTCCTGTTTGCAAGAAATGCAGGAATCGACCGAGTTGAGATTTCTTCGTGGAGCCTTCCTGGCCTCACACCACGCAACATATTTTCGCCACATGTGGTGATAATGTTGTGCGGTCACCTCCTTTCTGGCTTTGACCAGGGTAGGAATGACCTCTTCCTGAATGCCTTTTCCCTTAGGATCCGGCGTTCCACCGCCATGCCGTCAAACGCAGCTGCGGTAAGTCTTGGAACAGACAAGATACTTGCTGAAACAAGTCCCTTCTTAGCGGCAGAGGCCATAAGTCCTCTGTGAGCATCTCTTGAAGTTCCGGGTACCAAGTCCTTCTTGGCCAATCCGGAGCCATGAGTATTGTTCTTACTCCTCTACGTCTTATAATTCTCAGTACCTTTAGGTATGAAAAGCAGAGGACGGAACACATACACCGACTGGTACACCCACGGTGTTACCAGAAAAGTCCACAGCTATTGCCTGAGGGTCTCTTAACCTGGCGCAATACCTGTCCCGTTTTTTGTTCAGACGGGACGCCATCATGTCCACCTTTGGTAATTCCCAACGGTTTACAATTATGTGGAAAACTTCCCCATGAAGTTCCCACTCTGCCGGGTGGAGGACGTGCCTACTGAGGAAGTCTGCTTCCCAGTTTCCATTCCCGGAATGAAAAACTGCTGACAGTGCTATCACATGATTTTCCGCCCAGCGAAAAGTCCTTGCAGTTTTTGCCACTGCCCTCCTGCTTCTTGTGCCGCCCTGTCTATTTACGTGGGCGACTGCCGTGATGTTCTATCCCACTGGATCAATACCGGCTGACCTTGAAGCAGAGGTCTTGCTAAGCTTAGAGCATTATAAATTTACCCTTAGCTATATTTATGTGGAGAAAAATCTCCAGACTTGATCACACTCCCTGGAAATTTTTTCCTTGTGTGACTGCTCCCCAGCCTCTCGGGCTGGCCTCCGTGGTCACCAACATCCAAAACTGAATGCCGAATCTGCGGCCCTCTAGAAGATGAGCACTCTGTAACCACCACAGGAGAGACACCCTTGTCCTTGGATATAGGGTTATCCGCTGATGCATCTGAAGATGCGATCCGGACCATTTGTCCAGCAGATCCCACTGAAAAGTTCTTGCATGAAATCTGCCGACTGGAATTGCTTCGAAGGAAGTCACCATTTTTTTTACCATGGCCCTTGTGCAATGATGCACTGATTTTAGGAGGTTCCTGACTAGCTCGGATAACTCCCTGGCTTTCTCTTCCGGGAGAAACACCTTTTTTTTTTGGACTGTGTCCAGAATCATCCCTAAGCACAGGAGACTTGTTGTCGGGATCAGCTGCGATTTTGGAATCTTTAGAATCCACCCCTGCTGTTGTAACAGTATCCGAGATAGTGCTACTCCGACCTCCAACTGTTCCCTGGACTTTGCCCTTATCAGGAGATCGTCCAAGTAAGGGATAATTAAGACGCCTTTTCTTCGAAGAAGAACCATCATTTCGGCCATTACCTTGGTAAAGACCCGGGGTGCCGTAGACAATCCAAACGGCAGCGTCTGAAACTGATAGTGACAGTTTTATACCACGAACCTGAGGTACCCTTAGTGATAAGGGCAAATTTGGGACATGGAGGTAAGCATCCCTGATGTCTCGGGACACCAGATAGTCCCCTTCTTCCCGGTTCGTTATCACTGCTCTGAGTGACTCCATCTTGATTTGAACCTTTGTAAGTGTTCAAAAATTTTTTAGATTTAGAATAGGTCTCACCTAGCCTTCTGGCTTCAGTACCACAATATAGTGTGGAATAATACCCCTTTTCTTGTTGTAGGAGGGGTAATTTTAATTATCACCTGCTGGGAATACAGCTCGTGAATTTTTTCCCATACTGCCTCCTTGTCGGAGGGAGACCTTGGTAAAGCAGCCTTCAGGAGCCTGCGCAGGGGAAACGTCTCGACATTCCAAACTGTACCCCTGGAATACTACTTGTAGGATCCAGGGGTCCTATACGGTCTCAGCGTCATGCTGAGAGCTTGTCAGAAGCGGTGGAACGCTTCTGTTCCTGGGAATGGGCTGCCTGCTGCAGTCTTCTTCCCTTTCCTCTATCCCTGGGCAGATATGACTCTTATAGGGACGAAAGGACTGAAGCTGAAAAGACGGTGTCTTTTTCTGCAGATGTGACTTAGGGTAAAAACGGTGGATTTTCCAGCAGTTGCCGTGGCCACCAGGTCCGATGGACCGACCCCAAATAACTCCTCTTCCTTTATACGGCAATACACCTTTGTGCCGTTTGGAATCTGCATCACCTGACCACTGTCGTGTCCATAAACATCTTCTGGCAGATATGGACATCGCACTTACTCTTGATGCCAGAGTGCAAATATCCCTCTGTGCATCTCGCATATATAGAAATACATCCTTTAAATGCTCTATAGTCAATAAAATACTGTCCCTGTCAAGGGTATCAATATTTTTAGTCAGGGAATCCGACCAAGCCACCCCAGCTCTGCACATCCAGGCTGAGGCGATCGCTGGTCGCAGTATAACACCAGTATGTGTGTATATACTTTTTATGATATTTTTCCAGCCTCCTGTCAGCTGGCTCCTTGAGGACGGCCCTATCTATAGACGGTACCGCCACTTGTTCTGATAAGCGTGTGGGCGCCTTATCCACCCTAAGGGGTGTTTCCCAACGCGCCCTAACTTCTGGCGGGAAAGGGTATACCGCCCATATTTTCTATCGGGGGGAACCCACGCATCATCACACACTTCATTTAATTTTTCTGATTCAGGAAAAACTACGGTAGTTTTTTCACATCCCACATAATACCCTCTTTTGTGGTACTTGTAGTATCAGAAATATGTAACACCTCCTTCATTGCCCTTAACGTGTAGCCCTAATAAGGAATACGTTTGTTTATTCACCGTCGACACTGGATTCAGTGTCCCTGTCTGTGTCTGTGTCGACCGACTAAAGTAAACGGGCGTTTTAAAACCCCTGACGGTGTTTTTGAGACGTCTGGACCGGTACTAATTGTTTGTCGGCCGTCTCATGTCGTCAACCGACCTTGGCTCGTGTTGACATTATCACGTAATTCCCTAAATAAGCCATCCATTCTGGTGTCGACTCCCTAGAGAGTGACATCACCATTACAGGCAATTGCTCCGCCTCCTCACCAACATCGTCCTCATACATGTCGACACACACGTACCGACACAGCACACACACAGGGAATGCTCTGATAGGAGGACAGGACCCACTAGCCCTTTGGAGAGACAGAGGGAGAGTTTGCCAGCACACACCAAAAACGCTATAATTATATAGGGACAACCTTATATAAGTGTTTTCCCTTATAGCATCTTTTTTATAGATTTCTAACGCCAAATTAGTGCCCCCCCTCTCTGTTTTAACCCTGTTTCTGTAGTGCAGTGCAGGGGAGAGCCTGGGAGCCTTCCCTCCAGCCTTTCTGTGAGGGAAAATGGCGCTGTGTGCTGAGGAGATAGGCCCCGCCCCTTTTTCGGCGGCCTCGTCTCCCGCTCTTAACGGATTCTGGCAGGGGTTAAATATCTCCATATAGCCCCCGGAGGCTATATGTGAGGTATTTTTAGCCAAAAAAGGTTTTCATTTGCCTCCCAGGGCGCCCCCCTCCCAGCGCCCTGCACCCTCAGTGACTGCCGTGTGAAGTGTGCTGAGAGGAAAATGGCGCACAGCTGCAGTGCTGTGCGCTACCTTAAGAAGACTGAGGAGTCTTCTGCCGCCGATTCTGGACCTCTTCTCGTTTCAGCATCTGCAAGGGGGCCGGCGGCGAGGCTCCGGTGACCATCCAGGCTGTACCTGTGATCGTCCCTCTGGAGCTAATGTCCAGTAGCCAAGAAGCCAATCCATCCTGCACGCAGGTGAGTTCACTTCTTCTCCCCTAAGTCCCTCGTTGCAGTGATCCTGTTGCCAGCAGGACTCACTGTAAAATAAAAAACCTAAGCTAAACTTTTCTAAGCAGCTCTTTAGGAGAGCCACCTAGATTGCACCCTTCTCGGCCGGGCACAAAAATCTAACTGAGGCTTGGAGGAGGGTCATAGGGGGAGGAGCCAGTGCACACCACCTGATCCTAAAGCTTTACTTTTTGTGCCCTGTCTCCTGCGGAGCCGCTATTCCCCATGGTCCTTTCAGGAACCCCAGCATCCACTAGGACGATAGAGAAATGTTACATAGTTTGAACTAAATATCTTCCATATTTTACTCACAAAAGCAGCAATATCAAAATCTGACTTACCCAGTCAATCCAGCTGCAGGCATAGATGTTGCCTGGGTACCAAAACTGAATCCAGAAGCTGGTGCAGCAGAGGCAGCAGGAGTGGAGTAAAGGAGTCCACTGGGCTGTGATGAGGAAGCGGTTTGTGTAGTGTTGCCAAAACTGAAACCAGTAGATGGAGTGGCGGGTACTGCACCAAACGCAAAGCCGGAGCTTCCTGTAGGTGCAGTACTTTTTGGTGTTCCAAAGCTAAAACCACCAGCAGGTGCACTTGTTCCAAAGTTGAAACCGCTCATTTTGCTTTGCTCTAGAGGTAAAAATAAATAAATACAAATTATAGTACAGTAGGTCTAATGCTGGGTACACAGCTAGAGATATATCAGCAGACGGATTGGGCAGTGTGTTGTGCATACACATACAGGTAATCAGGCTCAGAAAGGTTAAGGGGTATACTCAATTGAAGTCGAAAGTTGCCGTCTGTCGGAAAGACGGCAGTTTTTTCTTTTTTTGGGTCGGAAGGAGTTCCGACCTATACAACAAACCCCCAAATTATCCGACAAGTCAGGGAATTTGACTTGTCGGAAAGCACGTCGATCGGCGGAATAGCTTCCGATCCACGTGACTGTCGGAAACGGGGCCAAATCCATTAGGTTTTGGCCCCCTTTCCGACCATCTCAATCCGACTTTAAAAAAAAGTTGGATTGAGATGAGGAACTGAGGGAGCTGGGGGGGGAGGGGGGATGGGATTTGGCCATATTGAATAGGTTCTGTCGGATCCATTTCGACAAATTCATTACGGTATGGATACGGTTTCAATTGAATATACCCCTAAGACTAACTTAACTCCTCAAGCAGCTTCCAAATGCTAATCTAGCAAATCAAATACAAAATATTAAAAGTCCTGAGTAATGAACTTACTCAATATAGAGAGCGCTAATTAAATTTTTTATTAAACATACATATTAAGTCAACATTATGACACACAATTAAAACACAAATGAAAAATAAAAATATCCAGATGTTTGAGTTATAGGGTTAATCCTCTTATTTCCGCTGTATAAAAATAGTAAGCTCCATTTCCTTAGTGGGTTAACTGACCTTGTATATCAGATCCTTGTCTGAGCAGTCAAATTATAGGACAGTTAATCAGCCTTTGGTATGCTACTACCTCCCGCACATCTGTAACAGTCACCAATTGTATTTAGCCATCAGAGTATACTTTATTGCGTGCAGTCTTACTTGGCCGAAGATGAATAGTTAATAATGTAAGTTATGGGATGAGCGGCGGAAGGATGATTGCGGCTTGTGTACTTTGATCCGTCTCCGCGACTTGTACACTGTCATCCGATCTCTGCACCAGGTTCCGGTATTTGAACAGGCAGGAGCACAGCAGTGAATGGAGGATGCACTCAGTCAGTTTACCTTAACGCGTTTCTCTGCCGTTTACACTCTGGCAGTTTCTTCCGAAGGGGTGGTTTGTCTCCCTCCCGCCGCTCATCCCACAACTTGCATTATCAACTATTCACCTTCGGCCAAGTAGGACTGCACGCAATAAAGGGAAGTGTATACGCCTGATGGCTAAAAACATTTGGCGAGACTGTTACATATGTGCAGGAGGTAGTAGCATACCAAAGGCTGATTAACTGTCCTATAATGTATATACTGCTAAGATAAGGATCCAATATACAAGGTAAACTGACCCACTTAGGAATTGGAGCTTACTAATTTTATACAGTGGAAATAAGAGGATTAACCCTATAAATCAAACTGGTTATTTTTATTTTTAATTTGTGTTTTAATTGTGTGTCATAATGTTGAATTATTAAGATGCATGTTTAATAAATTTAATAAGCGCTCTCTATATTGAGTTCAGGATTTTTTATGTTGTGCATACACACTGCCTGATCTGTTGTGACAGACGTTACAAACTGGGCGGGCATACGGGGCCGGCTTGTTCAGCGAGAGTACGCATTGTCGGCTAACGGCCCGTACACATCTCGATGCGCAGATATATCTATAGATCTACTGGCCCTGCTGCAGTGCCGATGTGATGTCTGTGAACGACGGCATTCACAAGCATATTGTTGGTACATACTGGCCAATGGACCAGCAATATATCAGCCAGTGTGTACCCACCTTAATTCACACAATATTGAAGTTGGTCACTTACTCTAAAAGGTGCATACATATGGTAAGATATTAACTACCTCTGATTTGACAATCTTTGGGGTCGATTCAATTCGGCAACAGTTGAATAGCACTCCCAGCGCTATTCAATACAGCGACGACTGACCTTTACTTGTCGGGAATTCTTCTCTCATCCCCGGGGGATGAGAGAAGAAACCCGACAAAAGTGCTGCCGCGCGGCCAGCGCGAGACAGATTCTGTCGGGAATCAGCATCGCCGCGGGTAGTTAAGTCGGAGAATTCCCGAGAACAGGCCATCGCCGACTTAGCTGGAGCTGAATTGAATAGCATCGGGAGCTAATTCCCGGCGCTATTCAACTGTTGCCGAATTGAAAATCGACCCCTTTAATTGAGATATTGGCTATGCGCGATTTTAGTAATATAGTTAATGAGGTTGAAAAGAGGCAAAATGCACATCGGGTTCAACCTGTATTAAGCTGTACACCTTATAATGCAAAAGCCGAAAAGGACATTTATGGTAAGAACTTACCTTTGTTAAATCTCTTTCTGCGAGGTACACTGGGTTCCACAGGGATAACATCAGGGTGTAGAGTTGGATCTTGATCCGAGGAACCAACAGGCTAAAAGCTTTGATTGTTCCCAGGATGCACAGCGCCGCCTCCTCTATAATTCCGCCTCCGTGCACAGGAGCTCAGTTTTGTTAACCAGTCCAATGCAGTAGAAGGTAAAAGACGACAACCGTTAGTAGCCACATACACTACATTCCCACGACAGGAGAAGGTACCAGGGGCTAATGCCATACAAACCCAAAGAAGCTAAGTGCGTCAAGGTGGGCGCCCTGTGGAACCCAGTGTACCTCGCAGAAAGATTTAACAAAGGTAAGTTCTTACCATAAATCTCCATTTCTGCAGTGGGGTACACTGGGGTTCCACAGGGATATTATCGTGGATGTCCTAAGGCAGTTCCTCATGGGAGGGGACGCACTGTAGCGGGCACAAGAACCCGGCATCCAAAGGAGGTATCCTGGCAGGTGGAAGCATCGAAGGCATAGAACCTTATGAACGTGTTCACTGAGGACCACGTAGCCGCCCTGCACAATTGTTCAAGGGTCGCACCATGGCGGGCCGCCCAAGAAGGTCCAACAGACCGAGTAGAATGGGCTTTGATGGTAGCAGGAGCTGGAAGACCAGCCTGTACATAAGCATGTGCAATCACCATTCTAATCCATCTGGCCAAGGTCTGCTTATTAGCAGGACAGCCACGTTTATGAAAACCAAAAAAGGACAAAGAGGGAATAAGATCTCCTAAGAGAAGCTGTTCTCTTCACATAAATACGGAGAGCCCGTACCACATCCAAAGACCGCTCTTTGGAGGATAAACCTGGAGAGGTAAATGCCAGAACCACAATTTCCTGGTTGAGGTGGAAAGTCGACAACACTTTAGGCAAATAAACAGGACGAGTTCTAAGAACCGCCCGGTCACGATGAAAAATCAGAAAGGGTGAACGACAGGACAAGGCACCCAAGTCTGCAACTCGTCTAGCAGAGGCAATAACCAGTTAGAACAAGACCTTAAGAGTAAGCCACTTAAGGTCCACAGACTCGAGGTTCAAACGGAGACTCTTGTAAGGCGTCCAGAACAACCGACAAATCCCAAGGAGCCACAGGCGGGACCATAGGGATGTTGAATTAGTAAAACACCCTGAGTGAATGTATGAACATCAGGGAGAGTCGCAATTTTTCTCCATATCTACAAGGCAGAAATATGAACCTTGAGGGAAGCCAGACGAGGGCCTAAGTCCAGGCCCTGTTGCATGAGAGCCAAAAAAAATTAGCAATACTGAAGTTGAATGCATCATAATTCTTAGCTGCACACCGGGTGAAGTAAGCATTCCAGACCCTATAATAAATCCGAGACGAAGCCGGTTTACGGGCCTTTAACATAGTTTGAATGACCGCCTCAGAAAATCCTTTGGCCCTCAGAATGGAAGCTTCAAGAGCCACGCTGTCAAAACCAGCTGGGCCAAATCCTTGTAGACACAAGGGCCCTAAACGAGGTGGTATGGGCGTTGCAGAAGTAGAAGAGGACGCTCTATCGAGAGACCCTGCAGGTCTGAGAACCAATGGCATATGGGCCACGCTGGAGCGATCAGAAGTATTATTCCTCCTTCTTGCTTGAACTTATCACCCTGGGCAAAAGTTGCACCGGAGGGAACACATACGGCAGCCGAAAGTTACATGGAATTGCCAGTGCGTCCACGAACGCTGCTCGAGGATCCCTTGTCCTTGCTCCGAAGACCGGAATCTTGTGATTGTGTTGAGACGCCATCAGGTCTACATCTGGTAGGCCCCACATGTCCACTAGAGTTGAAAGACTTCTGGATGAACACTCCACTCTCCGGCGTGTACGTACTGATGACTGAGGAAGTCCGCTTCCCAATTGAGGAATCCTGGAATGAACACTGCAGATATGGCTGGTAGATGGCGTTGCACCCAACAAAGGATTTTTGATACTTCCATCATTGCCATGCGGCTTCGAGTGCCGCTTTGATGATTTATGTACGCCCCTGTGGTGGCTTTGTCTGACTGTACTTGAACCGGCCTGGTCTGTACTAGAGGTAGGGCTAGTGTCAACGCATTGAACACCGCCCGCAATTCCAGAATGTTTATCGGGAGGAGAGATTCCTCCCTGGTCCACTGACCCTGAAGAGTGTTGCTGCAATACCGCGCCCCAGCTCCACAGACTGGCATCAGTCGTCAGAAGGACCCAGTTGGAGATCCAGAAGGGAAGACCTCTGCTCAGTTGCTGGTCCTGTTGCCACCAGCTCAGTGACAAGCGGACCTCCGGAATCAAGGAGATCATGCGAGTCCTGATCCGGTGAGGCAGGCCGTCCCACTTGGAGTGTATCAACTGCTGAAGAGAATGGGAATGAAATTGAGAATATTTTACCATGTCGAAAGCCGACACCATGAGGCCTAGTACTTACACTCGGCGATGCATCGACACACGTGGGCGAGAGAGGAAGCATCTTATCCTGTCCTGAAGTTTAAGGACCTTTTCCGGAAACAAAAACAACCTCTGGTTGTGGGTGTCCAATAGCGCTCCTAGGTGCACCATGCTCTGAGCAGGGACCAGGGAAGATAACTTCCAATTGATGAGCCACCCGTGGGCTTGCAGGAATTTGACCGTCAGTTCCAGACGACAGAGGAGAACCTCTGAAGAGTTCGCCAGGATCAACAAGTTGTTCAGATACGGCAAGATCCTGATACCCTGACAGCGGAGTAGAGTCGTCATGATAGCCAAGACCTTGGCGAAAATTCCTGGAGCTGTGGTCAGACCGAAAAGGAAAGGCGTTTTGAAAATGTAGGTTGCCAATAGCAAACCGCAGGTATTGCTGATGCAACACTACAGTAGGTAAGCATCCTGTATGTCCAGAGATACCATATAGTCCCCTGGCTCCAAAGCCAGAACAATAAATCGAAGAGTTTCCATATGGAATTTGGAAACCTCCACAAATTTGTTCAAAGACTTGAGATTGAGAATGGTCTGGGAAGAACAATTCGGCTTCGGAACTAGGAACAGCGTTGAATAGTACCCCCTGTCTCTTTGAGACAGAGGCACCGGCACAATCACTCCCATGTCCAGGAGGGATTGTACCACCAGATGGAGAGTCTTTGTTTTTACCGGATACTTAGGAATGTTTGTCAAGCAAAACTGGCGAGGGGGACTTTTCTTGAAACAGATGGCGTATCCGTGAGCGACGAATTCCCTTACCCAGGCGTTCGAAGTGGTCTGTAACCATACCTGAGCAAATTGTAGAAGTCAGCCTCCCACCATGGAATCCCCAGGGGGAGGCCCGTCCCCATCATGCAGCAGGCTTGTCTGTTTTGGAAACAGGCTGACGGGCAGCCAAGGCACGTTTAGGTTTGGGCTTAAAGAGATTTTGGAAGTGCAAGCCTGTTTCGGGTACGCCTGACCCTTTGCTTTACCTGGAGGTCGAAAGGAATGAAAGGAAGTACTCTTAGCCTTCGGAGCCGAAGGTGTAGTACTAGGTAGACATGCAGTCTTAGCAGAAGCTAAATCAGCAATAATCTACCAGGAGAGATAAAAGGCAGGAACCACAATCTCTTGGTTAAGGTGGAAAGACGACACCACCTTAGGTAGATAACACGGGCGACTTCTAAGAACCGCACGGTCAAGGTGAAAAATCAGAAAGGGTGACCGACAGGATAAGGCATCCAAGTCTGAAACCCGTCGAGCAGAGGCAATAACCAGCAAAAATAAGAGCTTAAGCGTAAACCATTTAAGGTCCACACGGAGACTCTTGTAGGGCATTTAGAACAACCGACATGTATGTATGTCCAGGGATACCATATAGTCTCCTGGCTCCAAAGGCAGAACAATAGAGTGAAGAGTTTCCATGCGAAACTTGGATACCCTCACAAACTTGTTCAAATACTTGAGGTTGAGAATGGGCCGTGAGGAACCATTCTGTTTCGGGACTAGAAACAGCATTGAATAGTACCCCCTGCCTCCCTGAGCCAGAGGCACCGTCACTACCACTCCTGTGTCCAGGAGGGATTGTACAACCAGACGGAGAGATTTTGCCTTTACCTGATCCAAAGTGATGTTTGTCAGGCAAAATTGACAAGGGGGACGTTTCTTGAAGGATATGGCGTATCCGCGAGTGACGACTTCCCTTACCCAGGAGTCCAAAGTGGTCCTCAACCATACCTGGATAAACCGTAGAAGTCGGCCTCCCACCCTGGGTTCCCCCAGGGGGAGGCTTGTCTGTTTTGGAAGCAGGCTGACAAGCAGCACAGGCATGCTTAGGTTTGGGTTTAATGGTTTTGGAAGTGCGAGACTGTTTCGGGTACGCCTGACCCTTTGCTTTACCTGGAGGTCGAAAGGAATGAAAGGAGGTACTCTTAACCTTCGGAGCCGTACTAGGTAGACATGCAGTCTTAGCGGAAGCTATGTCAGCAACAATCTTGTTGAGATCCTCTTCAAAAAGGATGTTCCCCTTAAAGGGAGCACCTCCAAGGTTTTCTTAGAGTCCAGATCTACAAGCCAGGACCGCAACCAGAGAATCCGGCGAGACAGAATGGACGTAGTAGACGCTTTGGCCGCCATAACACCGGCATCAGAAGACGCCTCATGAATGTAATGAGAGGCTGTAACAATATATGAAAGACTGTATAGCATTACCAGGAAAATTAGACGGCAGCTCCGCTTCCACCTCCTGAACCCAGGCTGCAATAGCTTCTGCGGCACAAAAAGCTGCAATAGTGGGCCTATGCACAGCTCCTGCAAGTGTGTAAATAGACTTCAAGCAACCCTCCACACGCTTATCCATCAGTTCCTTCAGAGAGGTGACGGTAGTGACACGCAGAGCAGACGACACCACCAGCCGAGCGACTTGCGAATCCACCGGCGGTGGAGTTTCCCAATTTTTACTTATCTCTGCAGCGAGGGGATAACGAGCTAGCATCTTCTTATGGATGTGTGAATTTTTTTCCTGGATTTTCCCAGGATTCCTGACGTATGTCTACTAAGTGGTTAGAATGTGGCAAAACTAATTTAGTAACGTTCTGACGCTTGAACTGATCTGGTTTCTTAGAGGTAGCTGGGGGTTGTTCATCATCATCATCAATCTGAAGAATCAGCCTGATTGCCTCCAAGAGGACAGGAACATCCACTTGAGTTATAGATTTCCTATCAGAAGCATTTGCATCAGGGTCTGAGGGGTCAGAATATGCGCCATCTTCATCGGAAGAAGTATCCGAAACATGAGTACCTCTATGTCTGTCTGTCTTTACCCAGTTATGTTTTATTACTGTTGTTCTAGTTGTAAAGCGCAACGGAATATGCTGCGCTATATAAGAAACTGTTAATAAATAAATAAAATAAATAAATGAGTGGATTGTGAGGAAGTAATGGCCCGCTTAGAGGGCCACTTGGTCTTAGGCGGGCGAGGGTTATGTTTCTGTTTAGCCCATGAGTGATTCAATTGCTGCAACTGAGCGGCCGTATCCTGAGACGGTAGTGCCACCTTTTTTGATAAGCGTGTGAGCGCCTTGTCCACCCTAGGGGATGTTTCCCAACGTAACCTGTCCGTTGGCGGGAAAGGGTACGCCATCAGTAACCTCTTAGAAATCACTAGTTTCTTATCTGGGGAACTCCACGCTTCCTCACACAATTCATTTAATTCATCAGATGGGGGAAAAGTCACTGGCTGCTTTTTCTCCCCAAACATAATACCCTTCTTGGTAGTAACCGGGTTAACATCAGAAATGTGCAATACATTTTTCATTGCAGTAATCATGCATCGGATGGCTTTTGTAGACTGTGCATTTGTCTCATCCTCATCTACACTGGAGTCAGACTCCGTGTCAACATCTGTGTCTACCATCTGAGCTAGCGGGCGTTTATGAGCTCCTGATGGCCTCTGAGACGCCAGGGCAGGCGCGGGCTGAGATCCCGGCTGTCCCAAGGCTGCTGCGTCATCGAACCTTTTATGTAAGGAGTTCACACTGTCTGTTAAGACCTTCCACATACCCATCCAATCCGGTGTCGGCCCCGTCGGGGGCGACACCACATTTATCTGCCCCTGCTCCGCCTCCACGTAACCCTCATCAAACATGTCGACACAGCCACACCGCACACACACAGGGAATGCTCTGACTGAGGACAGGACCCCACAAAGTCCTTTGGGGAGACAAAGAGAGAGTATGCCTGCACACACCACAGCGCTATATAACACAGGGATTTACACTATAATGAGTGATTTTTCCCAATAGCTTCTTATTATCCTATTTGCGCCTAAATTTATGTGCCCCCCCTCTCTTTTTTTTACCCTTCTCGTACAGGATACTGCAGGGGAGAGCCTGGGGAGCGTCCTTCCAGCGGAGCTGTGAAGAGAAAATGGCGCTGGTGTGCTGAGGAAGAAGGCCCAGCCCCCTCAGCGGCGGGCTTCTCCCGCGTTTTGTATAGCTTAATGGCGGGGGTTTTTACACATATACAGTTTTCCAGACTGTATTATGTATATATATTGCCAAAAGGTATTCTTATTGCTGCCCGGGGCGCCCCCCAGCGCCCTGAACCCTACAGTGACCGGAGTGTGTGGTGTGCAGTGGGAGCAATGGCGCACAGCTGCAGTGCTGTGCGCTACCTTGATGAAGACCGGAGTCTTCTGCCGCCGATTTCATCTCCTTCTTCTGTCTTCTGGCTCTGCAAGGGGGACGGCGGCGCGGCTCCGGGAACGGACGATCGAGGTCAGGCCCTGTGTTCGAACCCTCTGGAGCTAATGGTGTCCAGTAGCCTAAG
The DNA here is from genome assembly GCF_028390025.1 of Pseudophryne corroboree. Classification (NCBI taxonomy): domain Eukaryota; kingdom Metazoa; phylum Chordata; class Amphibia; order Anura; family Myobatrachidae; genus Pseudophryne; species Pseudophryne corroboree. The sequence continues at coordinate 145,918,805 of NC_086451.1, read as the reverse complement.
AAGCACAAGCTAGCTGCACGCAGGTAGGTTTGCTTCTCTCCCCTCAGTCCCACGTAGCAGTGAGTCTGTTGCCAGCAGATCTCACTGAAAATAAATAACCTAACAAATACTTTCTTTCTAGCAAGCTCAGGAGAGCCCACTAGGAGCACCCAGCTCTGGCCGGGCACAGATTCTAACTGGGGTCTGGAGGAGGGGCATAGAGGGAGGAGCCAGTGCACACCAGATAGTACCTAATCTTTCTTTTAGAGTGCCCAGTCTCCTGCAGAGCCCGTCTATTCCCCATGGTCCTTACGGAGTTCCCAGCATCCACTAGAACGTCAGAGAAAATAAAGGTTAGTGTATAGTGTTCATGCTAGGTTACGGGCAGGTGCGTACCCTGAACGGGAGGGGATGCGGCCCGCCGGCGTCACTATTAGGGGTAGTTTGAAACCCCATCAGCTTCACAAATGGGGGCATGTCCAGCACTTAATAGGAGGTGCTGGCCTTCCCCAAGCTCTCCATTTAATGTGAAGATGCCACGCACACAGCATTTATTCACATGGCGGAGAAGGGTGCATTTTTCTATTTAAAAAAAAAAATATATATATTTTTATGGCCATTAACCCCTCCTATATATTTTATGCCCATCACCCACTCTTTAAATATTTTATGCCTTTCCCCATCACCCTCTGCTCACTTTATATATTTGATGCTCATCACCCCCCTTCACTTTAATTGCTCAAATAAAAGAAGAGAAACAAATAAAAGTTGAATCTACCTATATACACACACACACACACACACACACACACACACAATGTCTTCCTTTTTCTTTTTTTTTCCCTTTTTTAAATAAGAGGAGAGGGGGCAGGGGAGAAATCAATCTCCAACTTGTCTCTGGCAAACTGCAATGAATTTACGTACCTGGCCAGGTGAACCCATTTTGTGGTCATGAGCTCCATATAAGACTTCGCTTACACATTGGCTCATACAGTATATACCTATATGTCACCTCTCACCTTCTACTACAGTATATGTCAGTCATATCAATCCCTACATGAAGGTCTAATACTCAGCAACGTGCTGTGCGCTACCCCACATATCACATCTCATGCAGGAAAGAACTGTCCCAAAAAAAAGCAACACCGATACATAAACGCGGAGAGATCACACCTACCGGTCTCACTGTTTGTCCCGCGTTACGACGATAGACATCACATGGCGTCTATACGTAATCACGTCTCACAGAACGCAAATGAGGGCCCACATTCAGAGTGGTTTAGGTGTCCTTGTTAACGCCTGAAAATGTATGTTATAACAAATCCATTCTGATATAGCTAGTCAGACGTTACTGACCTTTGTACTGTAAGACTGCTGACATTAAATATAATCGTATTGTAGGAGGTTATGAATACGGGCTTGTGCTGTGGCCACTGCTGGCAAAGGACGGTAAGCCCCGCGTTACCCGGGTAACCGGTGTTTGTGTGAGAAGTTAGAGAACAGAAAATAAGAATCCATATCTGAAACTTCTCTGGCGTCATCCAGGTGACTATACCTTGTATTGTACTTATGTGTGCTCGGTAAGAAGAGAAATACCGAATACAAGTGTCTGTGTAATAAATAATAGGTGATACTGTTCCTGTATGTATCTACGTGAATGGATTGAACAGTCTAATTTATGTAATAGATCATATTACTTTTAGTCAGAAATGCATGCTACAGTACGAGGCTGAAGTTAGCTTCTTATTCAGCCAGCTTCTTATTCACTTCTTGTTCGAGCTCCAGCTTCTTATTCAGATCATTCAGTTTTGCAAGGGTTAATGAGTCTTGGGTAACAAATTTGACACCTGAAATCAACAGAGTAGGGTGTCTTGTATATGACCCACTTGTATTTTGCCTGGCCCAACGCTGTTTTGGGCATGAAATACACTGGCAAAGTGGGCACACACACCATATTTTACCATTTTGAATAAGTAGCTGTAGTTTCTCTGACGTCCTAGTGGATGCTGGGACTCCGTAAGGACCATGGGGAATAGCGGCTCCGCAGGAGACAGGGCACAAAATAAAAGCTTAAGGATCAGGTGGTGTGCACTGGCTCCTCCCCCTATGACCCTCCTCCAAGCCTCAGTTAGATTTTTGTGCCCGGCCGAGAAGGGTGCAATCTAGGTGGCTCTCCTGAGCTGCTTAGAATAAAAGTTTAGTTTAGTTTTTTTATTTTCAGTGAGTCCTGCTGGCAACAGGCTCACTGCATCGTGGGACTAAGGGGAGAAGAAACGGACTCACCTGAGTGCAGAGTGGATCGGGTTTCTTAGGCTACTGGACATTAGCTCCAGAGGGACGATCACAGGTTCAGCCTGGATGGGTCACCGGAGCCGCGCCGCCGTCCCCCTTACAGAGCCAGAAGAGACGAAGAGGTCCGGTGAAATCGGCGGCAGAAGACATCCTGTCTTCAGACTAAGGTAGCGCACAGCACCGCAGCTGTGCGCCATTGCTCTCAGCACACTTCACACTCCGGTCACTAAGGGTGCAGGGCGCTGGGGGGGAGCGCCCTGAGACGCAATATAACAGTATATACCTTAGGTGGCAAAAAGAATACATCACATATAGCTCCTGGGCTATATGGATGTATTTTAACCCCTGCCATTTTTACACAAAAAAGCGGGAGATAAGGACGTCGTGAAGGGGCGGAGCCTATCTCCTCAGCACACAAGCGCCATTTTCCCTCACAGCTCCGCTGGAAGGACGGCTCCCTGACTCTCCCCTGCAGTCCTGCTTCAGAATCAGGGTAAAAAAGAGAAGGGGGGGCATTTTTGGCAGCAAATAACGATAATAACAGACGAGGCTGAAGTTAGCTTCTTATTCGGCCAGCTTCTTATTCACTTCTTATTCAAGCTCCAGCTTCTTATTCACTTCTTATTCGAACTCCAGCTTCTTATTCAGATCATTCAGTTTCGCAAGGGTTAATAAGTCTTCTGTCACAAATTTGACACCTGAAATCAACAGAGTAGGGTCCCTTGCATGTGACCCACTTGTATTTTGCCTGGCCCAACACTGTTTTGGGCATGAAAAACACTGGCAAAGTGGGCACACACACCATATTTTGCCATTTTGAATAAGTAGCTGTAGTTTTGCAAGGGTTAACTAGTCTTGGGCCACAAATTTGACACCTGAAATCAACAGAGAGTGGTCACTTGCATGTGACCCACTTGTATTTTGCCTGGCCCAACGCTGTTTTGGGCATGAAATACACTGGCAAAGTGGGCACACACACCATATTTTACCATTTTGAATAAGTAGCTGTAGTTTTGCAAGGGTTAACCAGTCTTGGGCCACAAATCTGACAGCTGAAATCAACAGAGGGTGGTCACTTACATGTGACGCAGTTGTATTTTGCTTGGCCCAACGCTGTTTTGGGCATGAAATACACTGGCAAAGTGGGCACACACACCATATTTTGCCATTTTGAATAAGTAGCTGTAGTTTAGCAAGGGTTAACTAGTCTTGGGCCACAAATTTGACCCCCATAAACAACAGAGGGTGGTCACTTACATATGACGCAGTTGTATTTTGCCTGGCCCAACGCTGTTTTGAGCATGAAATATACTGGCAAAGTGGGCACACACCATATTTTACCATTTTGAATAAGTAGCTGTAGTTTTGCAAGGGTTAACCAGTCTTGGGCCACAAATTTGACACCTGAAATCAACAGAGGGTGGTCAGTTACATATGACCCACTTGTATTTTGCTTGGCCCAATGCGGTTTTGGGCATGAAATACACTGGCAAAGTGGGCACAAACACCATTTTATAAATTGCCATTTTGAATAAGTAGCTGTAGTTTTGCAAGGGTTAATTAGTCTTGGGCCACAAATTTGACACCTGAAATCAACAAAGCGTAGTCACTTACATATGACCCACTTGTATTTTGCTTGGCCCAACGCTGTTTTGGGCATGAAATACACTGGCATAGTGGGCACACACACCATATTTTCCATTTTGAATAAGTAGCTGTAGTTTTGCAAGGGTTAACCAGTCTTGGGCCACAAATTTGACACCTGAAATCAACAGAGGGTGGTCAGTTACATATGACCCACTTGTATTTTGTTTGGCCCAACACTGTTTTGGGCATGAAATACACTGGCAAAGCGGGCACACACACCATATTTTCCATTTTGAATAAGTAGCTGTAGTTTTGCAAGGGTTAACCAGTCTTGGGCCACAAATTTGACACCTGAAATCAACAAAGGGTGGTCAGTTACATATGACCCACTTGTATTTTCCTTGGCCCAACGCTGTTTTGGGCATGAAATACACTGGCAAAGTGGGCACACACACCATATTTTGCCATTTTCAATAAGTAGCTGTAGTTTTGCAAGGGTTAACTAGTCTTGGGCCACAAATTTGACACCTGAAATCAACAAAGGGTGGTCAGTTACATATGACCCACTTGTATTTTGCTTGGCCCAACGCTGTTTTGGGCATGAAATACACTGGCAAAGTGGGCACACACACCATGATTTGCTATTTTGAATAAGTAGCTGTAGTTTTGCAAGGGTTAACCAGTCTTGGGCCACAAATTTGACACCTGAAATCAACAGAGGGTGGTCACTTACATATGACCCACTTGTATTTTGCTTGGCCCAACACTGTTTTTGGCATGAAATACACTGGCAAAGTGGGCACAGACACCATTTTATAAATTGCCATTTTGAATAAGTAGCTGTAGTTTTGCAAGGGTTAACTAGTCTTGGGCCACAAATTTGACCCCTGAAATCAACAGAGGGTGGTCACTTACATATGACCCACTTGTATTTTGCTTGGCCCAACGCTGTTTTTGGCATGAAATACACTGGCAAAGTGGGCACAAACACCATTTTATAAATTGCCATTTTGAATAAGTAGCTGTAGTTTTGCAAGGGTTAACTAGTCTTGGGCCACAAATTTGACCCCTGAAATCAACAGAGAGTGGTCACTTGCATGTGACCCACTTGTATTTTGCCTGGCCCAATGCTGTTTTGGGCATGAAATACACTGGCAAAGTGGGCACACACACCATGTTTTGCTATTTTGAATAAGTAGCTGTAGTTTTGCAAGGGTTAACTAGTCTTGGGCCACAAATTTGACCCCTGAAATCAACAGAGTGGTCACTTGCATGTGACCCACTTGTATTTTGCCTGGCCCAACGCTGTTTTGGGCATGAAATACACTGGCAAAGTGGGCACACACACCATATTTTCCATTTTGAATAAGTAGCTGTAGTTTTGCAAGGGTTAACTAGTCTTGGGCCACAAATTTGACCCCTGAAATCAACAGAGAGTGGTCACTTGCATGTGACCCACTTGTATTTTGCCTGGCCCAATGCTGTTTTGGGCATGAAATACACTGGCAAAGTGGGCACACACACCATGTTTTGCTATTTTGAATAAGTAGCTGTAGTTTTGCAAGGGTTAACTAGTCTTGGGCCACAAATTTGACCCCTGAAATCAACAGAGAGTGGTCACTTGCATGTGACCCACTTGTATTTTGCCTGGCCCAACGCTGTTTTGGGCATGAAATACACTGGCAAAGTGGGCACACACACCATATTTTCCATTTTGAATAAGTAGCTGTAGTTTTGCAAGGGTTAACCAGTCTTGGGCCACAAATTTGACACCTGAAATCAACAGAGGGTGGTCAGTTACATATGACCCACTTGTATTTTGCTTGGCCTAATGCTGTTTTGGGCATGAAATACACTGGCAAAGTGGGCACACACACCATGTTTTGCTATTTTGAATAAGTAGCTGTAGTTTTGCAAGGGTTAACTAATCTTGGGCCACAAATTTGACCCCTGAAATCAACAGAGAGTGGTCACTTGCATGTGACCCACTTGTATTTTGCCTGGCCCAACGCTGTTTTGGGCATGAAATACACTGGCAAAGTGGGCACACACACCATATTTTCCATTTTGAATAAGTAGCTGTAGTTTTGCAAGGGTTAACCAGTCTTGGGCCACAAATTTGACACCTGAAATCAACAGAGGGTGGTCAGTTACATATGACCCACTTGTATTTTGCTTGGCCCAATGCGGTTTTGGGCATGAAATACACTGGCAAAGTGGGCACAAACACCATTTTATAAATTGCCATTTTGAATAAGTAGCTGTAGTTTTGCAAGGGTTAATTAGTCTTGGGCCACAAATTTGACCCCTGAAATCAACAGAGAGTGGTCACTTGCATGTGACCCACTTGTATTTTGCCTGGCCCAACGCTCAAAATGGCAAAATATGGTGTGTGTGCCCACTTTGCCAGTGTATTTCATGCCCAAAACAGCATTGGGCCAGGCAAAATACAAGTGGGTCACATGCAAGTGACCACTCTCTGTTGATTTCAGGGTTAAAATTTGTGGCCCAAGACTAGTTAACCCTTGCAAAACTACAGCTACTTATTCAAAATAGCAATTTATAAAATGGTGTTTATGCCCACTTTGCCAGTGTATTTCATGCCCAAAACAGCATTGGGCCAAGCAAAATACAAGTGGGTGATATGTAAGTGACCACCCTCTGTTGATTTCAGGGGTAAAATTTGTGGCCCAAGACTAGTTAACCCTTGCAAAACTACAGCTACTTATTCAAAATGGCAAAATATGGTGTGTGTGCCCACTTTGCCAGTGTATTGTATGCCCAAAACAGCATTGGGCCAAGCAAAATACAAGTGGGTCATATGTAAGTGACCACCCTCTGTTGATTTCAGGGGTCAAATTTGTGGCCCAAGACTAGTTAACCCTTGCAAAACTACAGCTACTTATTCAAAATGGTAAAATATGGTGTGTGTGCCCACTTTGCCAGTGTATTTCATGCCCAAAACAGCGTTGGGCCAGGCAAAATACAACTGCGTCATATGTAAGTGACCACCCTCTGTTGTTTTTGGGGGTCAAATTTGTGGCCCAAGACTGGTTAACCCTTGCAAAACTACAGCTACTTATTCAAAATGGTAAAATATGGTGTGTGTGCCCACTTTGCCAGTGTACTGTATTTCATGCCCAAAACAGCGTTGGGCCAAGCAAAATACAACTGCGTCATATGTAAGTGACCACCCTCTGTTGATTTCAGGTGTCAGATTTGTGGCCCAAGACTGGTTAACCCTTGCAAAACTACAGCTACTTATTCAAAATGGTAAAATATGGTGTGTGTGCCCACTTTGCCAGTGTATTTCATGCCCAAAACAGCGTTGGGCCAGGCAAAATACAACTGCGTCATATGTAAGTGACCACTATCTGTTGTTTTTGGGGGTCAAATTTGTGGCCCAAGACTAGTTAACCCTTGCTAAACTACAGCTACTTATTCAAAATGGCAAAATATGGTGTGTGTGCCCACTTTGCCAGTGTATTTCATGCCCAAAACAGCATTGGGCCAGGCAAAATACAAGTGGGTCACATGCAAGTGACCACTCTCTGTTGATTTCAGGTGTCAAATTTGTGGCCCAAGACTAGTTAACCCTTGCAAAACTACAGCTACTTATTCAAAATAGCAATTTATAAAATGGTGTTTATGCCCACTTTGCCAGTGTATTTCATGCCCAAAACAGCATTGGGCCAAGCAAAATACAAGTGGGTGATATGTAAGTGACCACCCTCTGTTGATTTCAGGGGTAAAATTTGTGGCCCAAGACTAGTTAACCCTTGCAAAACTACAGCTACTTATTCAAAATGGCAAAATATGCTGTGTGTGCCCACTTTGCCAGTGTATTTCATGCCCAAAACAGCGTTGGGCCAAACAAAATACAAGTGGGTGATATGTAAGTGACCACCCTCTGCTGATTTCATGTGTCAAATTTGTGGCCCAAGACTAGTTAACCCTTGCAAAACCACAGCTACTTATTCAAAATAGCAATTTATAAAATGGTGTTTATGCCCACTTTGCCAGTGTATTTCATGCCCAAAACAGCGTTGGGCCAAACAAAATACAAGTGGGTGATATGTAAGTGACCACCCTCTGCTGATTTCAGGGGTCAAATTTGTGGCCCAAGACTAGTTAACCCTTGCAAAACTACAGCTACTTATTCAAAATGGCAAAATATGGTGTGTGTGCCCACTTTGCCAGTGTATTTCATGCCCAAAACAGCGTTGGGCCAAACAAAATACAAGTGGGTGATATGTAAGTGACCACCCTCTGCTGATTTCAGGGGTCAAATTTGTGGCCCAAGACTAGTTAACCCTTGCAAAACTACAGCTACTTATTCAAAATGGCAAAATATGGTGTGTGTGCCCACTTTGCCAGTGTATTTCATGCCCAAAACAGCATTGGGCCAGGCAAAATACAAGTGGGTCACATGCAAGTGACCACTCTCTGTTGATTTCAGGGGTAAAATTTGTGGCCCAAGACTAGTTAACCCTTGCAAAACTACAGCTACTTATTCAAAATGGCAAAATATGGTGTGTGTGCCCACTTTGCCAGTGTATTGTATGCCCAAAACAGCGTTGGGCCAAGCAAAATACAAGTGGGTCATATGTAAGTGACCACCCTCTGTTGATTTCAGGGGTCAAATTTGTGGCCCAAGACTAGTTAACCCTTGCAAAACTACAGCTACTTATTCAAAATGGCAAAATATGGTGTGTGTGCCCACTTTGCCAGTGTATTTCATGCCCAAAACAGCATTGGGCCAGGCAAAATACAAGTGGGTCACATGCAAGTGACCACTCTCTGTTGATTTCAGGGGTAAAATTTGTGGCCCAAGACTAGTTAACCCTTGCTAAACTACAGCTACTTATTCAAAATGGCAAAATATGGTGTGTGTGCCCACTTTGCCAGTGTATTTCATGCCCAAAACAGCGTTGGGCCAAGCAAAATACAAGTGCGTCATATGTAACTGATCACCCTTTGTTGATTTCAGGTGTCAAATTTGTGGCCCAAGACTAGTTAACCCTTGCAAAACTACAGCTACTTATTGAAAATGGCAAAATATGGTGTGTGTGCCCACTTTGCCAGTGTATTTCATGCCCAAAACAGCGTTGGGCCAAGCAAAATACAACTGCGTCATATGTAAGTGACCACCCTCTGTTGTTTTTGGGGGTCAAATTTGTGGCCCAAGACTAGTTAACCCTTGCTAAACTACAGCTACTTATTCAAAATGGCAAAATATGGTGTGTGCCCACTTTGCCAGTATATTTCATGCTCAAAACAGCGTTGGGCCAGGCAAAATACAACTGCGTCATATATAAGTGACCACCCTCTGTTGTTTTTGGGGGTCAAATTTGTGGCCCAAGACTAGTTAACCCTTGCTAAACTACAGCTACTTATTCAAAATGGCAAAATATGGTGTGTGTGCCCACTTTGCCAGTATATTTCATGCCCAAAAGAGCGTTGGGCCAAGCAAAATACAACTGCGACACATGTAAGTGACCACCCTCTGTTGATTTCAGGTGTCAGATTTGTGGCCCAAGACTGGTTAACCCTTGCAAAACTACAGCTACTTATTCAAAATGGTAAAATATGGTGTGTGTGCCCACTTTGCCAGTGTATTTCATGCCCGAAACAGCGTTGGGCCAAACAAAATACAAGTGGGTGATATGTAAGTGACCACCCTCTGCTGATTTCAGGGGTCAAATTTGTGGCCCAAGACTAGTTAACCCTTGCAAAACTACAGCTGCTTATTCAAAATGGCAAAATATGGTGTGTGTGCCCACTTTGCCAGTGTATTGTATGCCCAAAACAGCGTTGGGCCAAGCAAAATACAAGTGGGTCATATGTAAGTGACCACCCTCTGTTGATTTCAGGGGTCAAATTTGTGGCCCAAGACTAGTTAACCCTTGCAAAACTACAGCTACTTATTCAAAATGGCAATTTATAAAATGGTGTCTATGCCCACTTTGCCAGTGTATTGTATGCCCAAAACAGCGTTGGGCCAAGCAAAATACAAGTGGGTCATATGTAAGTGACCACCCTCTGTTGATTTCAGGGGTCAAATTTGTGGCCCAAGACTAGTTAACCCTTGCAAAACTACAGCTACTTATTCAAAATGGCAATTTATAAAATGGTGTCTATGCCCACTTTGCCAGTGTATTTCATGCCCAAAACAGCGTTGGGCCAAGCAAAATACAAGTGGGTCATATGTAAGTGACCACCCTCTGTTGATTTCAGTTGTCAAATTTGTGGCCCAAGACTGGTTAACCCTTGCAAAACTACAGCTACTTATTCAAAATAGCAAATCATGGTGTGTGTGCCCACTTTGCCAGTGTATTTCATGCCCAAAACAGCGTTGAGCCAGGAAAAATACAAGTGGGTCACATGCAAGTGACCACCCTCTGTTGTTTTTGCGGGTCAAATGTGTGGCCCAAGACTGGTTAACCCTTGCAAAACTACAGCTACTTATTCAAAATGGTAAGATATGGTGTGTGTGCCCACTTTGCCAGTGTACTGTATTTCATGCCCAAAACAGCGTTGGGCCAAGCAAAATACAACTGCGTCATATGTAAGTGACCACCCTCTGTTGATTTCAGGTGTCAGATTTGTGGCCCAAGACTGGTTAACCCTTGCAAAACTACAGCTACTTATTCAAAATGGTAAAATATGGTGTGTGTGCCCACTTTGCCAGTGTATTTCATGCCCAAAACAGCGTTGGGCCAGGCAAAATACAACTGCGTCATATGTAAGTGACCACCCTCTGTTGTTTTTGGGGGTCAAATTTGTGGCCCAAGACTAGTTAACCCTTGCTAAACTACAGCTACTTATTCAAAATGGCAAAATATGGTGTGTGTGCCCATTTTGCCAGTGTATTTCATGCCCAAAACAGCGTTGGGCCAAGCAAAATACAACTGCGTCATATGTAAGTGACCACCCTCTGTTGATTTCAGGTGTCAGATTTGTGGCCCAAGACTGGTTAACCCTTGAAAAACTACAGCTACTTATTCAAAATGGTAAAATATGGTGTGTGTGCCCACTTTGCCAGTGTATTTCATGCCCAAAACAGCGTTGGGCCAAGCAAAATACAACTGCGTCATATGTAAGTGACCACCCTCTGTTGTTTTTGGGGGTCAAATTTGTGGCCCAAGACTAGTTAACCCTTGCTAAACTACAGCTACTTATTCAAAATGGCAAAATATGGTGTGTGCCCACTTTGCCAGTATATTTCATGCTCAAAACAGCGTTGGGCCAGGCAAATTACAACTGCGTCATATATAAGTGACCACCCTCTGTTGTTTTTGGGGGTCAAATTTGTGGCCCAAGACTAGTTAACCCTTGCTAAACTACAGCTACTTATTCAAAATGGCAAAATATGGTGTGTGTGCCCACTTTGCCAGTATATTTCATGCCCAAAACAGCATTGGGCCAAGCAAAATACAACTGCGTCACATGTAAGTGACCACCCTCTGTTGATTTCAGGTGTCAGATTTGTGGCCCAAGACTGGTTAACCCTTGCAAAACTACAGCTACTTATTCAAAATGGTAAAATATGGTGTGTGTGCCCACTTTGCCAGTGTATTTCATGCCCAAAACAGCGTTGGGCCAGGCAAAATACAAGTGGGTCACATGCAAGTGACCACTCTCTGTTGATTTCAGGTGTCAAATTTGTGGCCCAAGACTAGTTAACCCTTGCAAAACTACAGCTACTTATTCAAAATGGCAAAATATGGTGTGTGTGCCCACTTTGCCAGTGTATTTCATGCCCAAAACAGTGTTGGGCCAGGCAAAATACAAGTGGGTCACATGCAAGGGACCCTACTCTGTTGATTTCAGGTGTCAAATTTGTGACAGAAGACTCATTAACCCTTGCGAAACTGAATGATCTGAATAAGAAGCTGGAGTTCGAATAAGAAGTGAATAAGAAGCTGGAGCTTGAATAAGAAGTGAATAAGAAGCTGGCCGAATAAGAAGCTAACTTCAGCCTCGTACTGATTGGTCTCTATTTTACAATAATTGTTTTATTTGTGTGGCGCAGCGATACACCTAGGTGACTTATGCTCCTTTGTATTGTTGCTATTCAACTGTGTTTGAATTACTTGAATCAAACTACTTTTTCCTTCTTCTCTCTTCTTACAACAAAAAAAATTATTGTACAGCCTTAATTATTCTGCACTTTATGCAATTTGCATTTTATTATATGCCACTGTTGAATATCTCTGATGTTGATCTCTTGTTATCTCTGGTGTAATTTTGTGGCTGTCTAATAAAAAGAATTATTAAAAAAAAAAAGGAAGTGGCTCCTAAAGTAGATACGCATGTAATTTGATTAGTGCGAAAATCTACATTACCTTTGCCTTCAACATCTTTAAATTATGTCACGGATAGGAGAGTGGATGGTTTTCTAAAAACTATTTTTCTCCCTCTTTGGGGCAGTCATAAGGCCAGCCATGGCTTCAGCTTGGATGGCAAAGGCAGTGGCTGCCTGGGCTGATGCATTGGAGGGGGATTTTTTTATAGCTTCTAGAGAGCAGAAATCCCATATAGCTCATATAAAACAGGCTGCAATGTTCCTGGAAGAAGCCGCATTGGACATGGGTACTATTGCCTCCAGGACATCAGCTTCAACAATAGCTGCTCGCAGAGCAGTTTGGCTACGTACGTGGAAAGCTGATACAGAATCTAAGAAGGTTTTGGAATTGTTACCTTTTTCTGGAGATGTTCTTTATGGTAAAGAATTGACAGATATTCTCCAAGAAGGTTAAGTTTCCTTCCACATACAATTTCAAACCTAAAGTTCCAGCTTTTCGTCCCTTTCGGTCTCAAGGAAAATCTGAAGGAAAAAGTGATGGCAAGCAGGCCCAATACAACAAGTGTGGTAAGACTAAAAAGCATTGGGCTTCCAGAGGACCGGTTGGGAAGACAGATAATAAACCATCAGCCTGATGGTGCGGGCTTCCACCTGGAGTTTCCACATATCTGGCAGCAGTCAACAACAGATGCCTGGGTGTAGGAAGCGGTATCTTTAGATTATGCTTTTTCCTTCAAGAAGCACACTCCTCTAAGGTTTTTTGTACCAGCCCATCTCGGGTAGAGACGAAGGCCAGCGCTTTGCAAGAGGCAGTTCAGAAATTGCTTCTATCAAGAGTAGTCATTCCAGTTCCTCCTGCACAACGAGGACAGGGTTTTTACTCCAACCTGTTTTTAATTCAGAAGCCAAATGGGTCTTCTCAACCTCAAAGTACTGAACAAATACATTTGGGTACCTCGGTTTCACATGGAGATGTTACGTTCCATCATTTTGGCCATGGAACCATGGGATTATATGGTATCCCTGGATATACAGGATGCTTACCTACATGTTCCTATAGCACTGTCCCATCAGTGCTATCTCAGGTTCGCTATCCTCCAACAGCATTTGCAGTTCCAGGCCCTACCTTTTGGGTTAGCAACAGCCCCCAGAGTATTTACCAAGATTATGGTGGTAATGGCAGCTTATCTCTGCCAGCAGGGGCTAAGAATTTTTCCATACCTCGACGATCTTTTAATCCTGGCACAGATGCAGGATTTGCTATTATGTCATCTGAAACAGACAATAACGTGTCTGCAGAACCACGGGTGGCTCATAAACTGGGCAAAATCGTCTCTGGTTCCATCACAACGGATGACTCACTTGGGGGCTGTACTGGATTCTGGTCTTCAGAGAGTAAGTTTACCTCTGAACAAGCTATCCTAGATCCAGTCAAGGATTCAGGACTTGTTACACATTCAAAAGATATCTATTCACACAGCAATGCGCGTGATGGGTTTGATGGTGTCAAAATTCGACATGGTGGAGTATGCACAATTCCACTCGAGGCCTCTGCAGCGTCTGATTCTTGCCAAATGGAATGGGTTGCATCAGATGATAAAAACACAGACCATGTCTCTTACGATAGAAGTAAGAAGGTCATTAGCCTGGTGGCTACAGACATCCCATCTGGACAAGGGGAGACCCTTTTGGATATCAGATTGGGAAATTCTGATGACGGACGCCAGTCTCCAGGCTGGGGAGTAGTGTCAGGAAGGTTGTGTTTTCAGGGGCAATGGACCAGGGAAGAAAGTTGCCTGCCAATAAACATATTGGAACTTCGGGCCATATACATAGCACTGATTCAGGCAAAGGACATTCTTCGGGGGGAAACCAGTCCAGATCCCCTCGGACAATGCGACGGCAGTAGCGTACCCCAACCATCAGGGAGGAACTCGCATCCGAAAAGCGATGAAGGAGGTAAGTCACATACTAAAGTGGGCAGAACTTCATCATCCAGCCTTCTCCGCAGTGTTCGTTCCGGGAGTCCTAAACTGGGAAGCGGACTTTCTCAGTCGACAAAACATTCAGGCAAGCGAATGGTCTCTACACCCGGAGGTCTTCCAGACTCTAAAAGTGGTGGTTGCCAGAGATAGATCTCATGGCGTCCCGTCTGAACAATAACGTTCTCGCATACGTGTCAAGAACAAAGGATCCCAGAGCGATCTTTGTTGGATGCCCTGTCGGTAAGATGGGACTTTTATCTGGGTTATGTGTTTCCTCCAATCACCCTAATACACAGGGTGATGAGAAAGATAAAGCAAGGGAAAGGTGCCATGAAACTAATAGCTCCGGCTTGGCCCAGAAGACATTGGTGCACAGATCTGCAGAGGATGTAGATTGTTGTTCCACTTCTGCTCCCTCAACGTCCAGATCTACTGATGCAGGGTCTTTGTTATCACAGACATCTGGATCGACTGTCTTTGACGGCGTGGCTCCTGAAACCTCTATCCTGAAGTCAAGATGATTCTCACAACAGGTAATTCAAACTATGCTCGGACCAAGGAAACCTTCCTCAGCTCGCATTTATCACCGAATATGGCAAACCTATATTCATTGGTGCAGTGAACTTAAAATGGACCCTAAGGCTTTCAGAGTTTCCAGAGTCTTAGCATTCCTTCAGGCAGGAATGGATAAAGGTTTGAAGGTGGCTTCTTTGAGAGTGCAAGTGTCGGTATTGACTGTATGGTTCCAAAAGAAAATTGCTAATTTACAGGATGTGCGTACTTTTTTCCAGGGAATGCTGCGCATTCAACCTACTTTTGTTCCTCCTACAGTGCCTTGGGACTTAAGTCTAGTCCTGAAAGCCTTTCAAGTTGCCCCGTTCGAACCACTTAATAAAGTGGATCTGAAATGGTTGACAGCTAAAGTTCTCTTTCTATTGGCTATGGCTTCAGCTAGAAGAGTATCAGATTTAGGGGCATTATCATGTCATTCCCCATTTCTGATTTTTTTTTATCCAGATAAAGCAGTTCTCAGAACTAGATCTGGGTATCTTCCGGAGGTGGTGTCTAAATTCCACCTTAATGATGAAATTGTAGTCCCGGCTTTCCAGGTACCGGCCTTTCTGCGGGAGATTCATCGCTTGACGTGGTCCGTGCATTAAGGATCTATGTGAATCGTACCAGTGCCATCAGAAAGACAGATTCTCTCTTCATTCTCTATGGATTTCATAAGAGAGGATGGCCTGCTGGTAAATAGACACTGGCAAGATGGCTTCGGATGACGATTTCAGAAGCATATTCTCAGGCTGATCTCTCTGTTCCGGCTAATGTCTCTGCTCGCTCTACTCGTAAGGTAGGTCCATCATGGGCAGCACAACGTGGTGCTTCAGCAGGACAGATATGTAAGGCAGCCAGATTGTCTTCCATTAACACATTCATTAGACATTATGTCTTGGATACCTTTGCCTCTCATGACGCTGAATTCAGGCGAAGGATTCTCCTGTCCAATCAGGAGCGTCCCCACCACTAAATAGCTTTGGGAAATCCCATTGTTATCCTGTGGATAACCTGTGGACCCTGCCGGAGAAATATACATTATGGTAAGAACTTACCGTTGATAACTGTATTTCTCTTACGTCCTAGAGGATGCTGGGGTCCACATTAGTACCATGGAGTGGCACTTTAAGAGTTTGATAGTGTGGGCTAGCTTCTCCCTCTATGCCCTTCCTACCAGACTCAGTTTAGAAAATGTGCCCGTGTGAGCCGGTCACAGCTAGGGGAGCTCTCCAGAGCTTTTCTAGTAAAATGTTATTTTAGAGTTTTTTTATTTTACAGGGAGGCTGCTGGCAACAGCCTCCCTGCAGCGTGGGACTAAGGGGGAGAGTAGTGTCTGCCTTGCGGGGTCTGAGCCACTTACTCCGCTGACAGGGCACTGAGCTCCTGAAGGGATAGATCGTTCCCCGCCACAGGGGATCGCTCACCCCAGCAGCATGCCGCCACCCCCTGTCACTCACCGCGGGCAGCGGCGGCCGCGCTGGTCCCTGCGGGTGACCTGGTCTGCCCGGCGCCTCTCTTCCCCCGGCGGTCTCCGGTCCCGGCGGCGGGTCGGCGCGTTCCTCCGGCGGCTTCCCGGAGCGAGGGCGCCGCCATCGTAGTGAGGTCAAGGAGGCGGAGCAGGACTGACGTCACCTGCCTGCTCCGCCAATCAGGCAAGGGCGGGGAATTCAAAACCAGACGCCGGGCAGAGATCCGGTGCCTGAGTATCTTCGTTTCTCCCGCAGAAGCTGTGATTTCCAGAGCTCCCACGTTCCAAGCACCTCCGTGCCTTCAAGCACCTCCGTGCCTCCAAGCACCTCCGTGCCTCCAAGCACCTCCGTGCCTCCAAGCACCTCCGTGCCTCCAAGCACCTCCGTGCCTCCAAGCACCTCTGTGCCTCCAAGCACCCCGTGCCTCCAAGCACCCCGTGCCTCCAAGCACCCCGTGCCTCCAAGCACCTCCGTGCCTCCAAGTACCTCCGTACCTCCGTGCCTCCAAGCACCCCGTGCCTCCAAGCACCTCCGTGCCTCCAAGCACCCCGTGCCTCCAAGCACCTCCGTGCCTCCAAGCACCTCCGTGCCTCCAAGCACCTCCGTGCCTTCAGCACTTCAGTGCCTCCAGAGCCTCAGCATTCAGTCTCACTGTGCTCCCGGCACCTTCGTGTCTCAGTATCTGTACTACCAGCACCTCAGTGCCTCCAACACCACAGTGCCTCCAACACCACAGTACCTCAGCACTCAGCATTTCTGTGCCTCCGGCACCGCCGTGCCTCAATACCTGTGTCTCCAGCACTTCAGTACCTCAGTACCTCAGCATTCAGTATCTCTACAAGTCTTGTCTTTCAGGACACCTGCAAGAATTCTTCCGTGCTTCCTGCCTGCTGTCTTAATCCTGCATGAGGAAGACCTACATCCGGCCATCTCTACTGCGACCCAGTAGCGGTTCCTCTTCCCGGTCATCGGAAGAAGCCCCGAGTCCACAACACTCCCAAATCAGGTCAGTGACAGTATACTCAGGCCCCATGGACCCGGGGAATCGGAACACGGACTCAAGTGCCATCCAGAACCTGGCTTCCCGAGTACAAAGTCAGGAAGCGGCACAAGGCCAGGTGATGCAGTACCTCCAGCCGTTGTCCGGGCGTCTGGATCAGATTCAGGCGTCTCTAGCCTCTGTCATTCCGGCACCTGTTCCAGTAGTCGCACCAGTTGCCGTTGCCAGCAATGTCCAACCATCGTCCGGTATCACCCCACGCCTTCAGCTGCCTACTCCGTCCCGCTATAATGGGAATCCTAAAAATTGTCGCGGTTTCTTAAACCAATGCGAGGTACATTTCGAGCTACTTGCACACAACTTTCCTACAGACCGGTCCAAGGTAGCATATATTATTTCTCTGCTGGAAGGGTCTGCCTTGGATTGGGTGTCTCCATTATGGGAACGATCTGATCCCATGGTTTCCAACTATAGCAACTTCATCACGTCCTTTCGAAGAATTTTCGACGAACCCGGCAGGATGACCACTGCTTCTTCCGACTTGCTCCGTGTTCGACAGGGCGCCCGTTCCGTGGGTCAGTACGTGGTTCATTTCCAGACCATTGCCTCCGAACTACGCTGGAATAATGATGCCCTGAGAGCTGCCTTCTGGAACGGTCTCTCCGACCGGCTGAAAGATGAGCTGGTTACAAGAGATCTGCCGGATCCATTAGAAGACTTGATTTCCCTTTGCGTCAAGGTGGATCTTCGGATGCAGGAGCGTGGAAGAGAACGTAGCCGTTCGGATCGTTCCAGGTTCCGGAATCCTACTCCTAGACCGGTGGCCTTACCTAGCTCGGACGAGCCCATGCAAATTAACCGATCCCGACTGTCTCCGGAAGAACGACAGCGTCGTCGTGAGGGTAAACTCTGCCTTTACTGTGGAGCCACAGATCATTTTCTTAAATTTTGTAAATCCCGTCCGGGAAACGGGCAGGCCTAGCTTGTTCCGGAGGAGTCAAGCTGGGAGTCACGTCAAAAGCTTCTCCAACTTCGGACTGTTTGCTTCCTGTAACTCTAGTCTCCGATTCAGTCTCCAAGTCTTGTGAAGCCCTGTTGGATTCCAGGGCTGCGGGGAACTTTGTATCTTCCTTCTGTGCCCAAAGCTTGGGTTTAAAGTTACGGCCTATCGAGCGGCCAATTTCACTGACGGCTATCAACGGGACTAGAATTTCCAAGGGTCTTATAATGTGGCGCACGGGGCCAGTTAAGCTGCAGGTCGGGGCTCTACATCAGGAAGGTCTGGAACTCTTGGTAATCCCAGAAATGCACCATGATCTGGTTCTTGGAATGCCTTGGCTAAAAAGTCATAATCCCCACATTGACTGGAAGTCTTCACAAATTCTGTCCTGGAGTTCCTTTTGTCACGCTAATTGTCTCACTCCTGTTTGTCCGCTCCGTGTCTCCTCCAAGACGGATGAAGAGCACATTCCGGAGGCGTATCAAGGGTACAAGGACGTATTTTCGGAACAAGCAGCTGATCTGTTACCACCTCATAGGTCTTGGGACTGCCATATTGACCTTGTCCCAGGGAAGACGCCACCCCGTGGTCGCACATATCCTCTGTCACTTCCCGAGACTCAAGCTATGTCGGAGTATATTAAGTCCAATCTGCTCAAGGGATTTATTCGCCCCTCTTCCTCCCCTGCTGGAGCGGGCTTCTTTTTCGTGAAGAAAAAGGACGGGGGGTTGAGACCATGCATCGACTACCGCGGCTTAAACGATATTACTATCAAGAATAAATACCCCTTGCCACTAATCACAGAGTTATTTGATAGGGTTCGTGGTGCCCGCGTTTTCTCCAAACTCGACTTGAGGGGAGCTTATAATCTTATACGCATCCGAGAAGGGGATGAATGGAAGACTGCCTTCAATACCCGAGATGGGCATTACGAATACTTGGTGATGCCGTTCGGTCTCAGTAATGCTCCCGCTGTTTTCCAGGGATTTGTCAACGAAATCTTTCGTGGCATGTTATATCTGAGTGTTGTGGTATATTTGGACGACATACTGATCTTTTCCAAGAATCTTGTCGAACACAGGACTCAAGTCAAAGAGGTGCTCCACCATTTACGAGAGAATCATCTCTATGCTAAGCTTTCCAAATGTACCTTTGAAGTAACATCAATTCCGTTCCTCGGTTATATCATCTCGGGAACGGAGCTTCGCATGGATCCGGAAAAGCTGTCTGCCATTCGTGACTGGACTAAGCCTCTTTTTCTTTGAAAGCAATACAAAGGTTCCTAGGCTTTGCGAATTACTACAGGAAATTCATTAGGGGTTTCTCCACCATTGTTGCGCCCATTACTGCCCTGACGAGAAAGGGTTCTAATCCAAGTTTGTGGCCTCCCGAAGCCATTGAGGCCTTTTCCCACTTGAAATTAGCTTTCATGACGGCTCCAGTTCTCCAACAACCAAATTTCGATGAACCTTTCTTCCTAGAGGTTGATGCATCTTCAGTCGGGGTTGGGGCTGTTCTCTCTCAGTACTCCTCGGATAAGAAATTACATCCGTGTGGCTTCCATTCTCGTAAGTTCTCTCCGGCCGAACGAAATTACACTATTGGAGACCAGGAACTCTTGGCAATTAAATCCGCCTTGGAAGAGTGGAGATATCTTTTGGAAGGGGCTAAACATGTGTTTACCATCTAGACGGATCACAAAAATTTGCTGTACATCAAATCCGCACAATGCTTGAATCCTCGCCAAGCGAGATGGGCACTTTTATTTTCTCGATTCTCGTTTGTTATCAAGTACCGGGCCGGGACTCTCAATATTAAAGCAGATGCGCTTTCCCGTTCACAAGCTTCCACAGACGAGGATGAATCTCCTGAGCGGGGTTTAATTCTAAATCCAGTTTCTGTCTCTGCTGCTTTAACTACTCCAGCTCCTCCTCCTGGAAGAATGTCCGTACCAGCTAGATTCCGGCCAAGAATACTACAGTGGGTCCATAACTCCAAGTTTTCCGGTCATCCCGGTGCCCAGAAGATGTACAAGTTTCTGCAAAGGTCTTACTGGTGGAACACCATGAGGAAGGATGTACAGGATTACGTTAATTCTTGTCCACAGTGTACACAACATAAATCTCCTCGCCTGCCTCCTGCTGGGTTGCTTCGTCCTTTGCCTATTCCTGTGAGACCCTGGACTCACATTTCCATGGACTTCATCACTAACTTGCCCTGTTCCAAGGGTTGCAACACCGTTTGGGTAATCGTTGACCGTTTTTCGAAGATGGCACACTTCGTGCCTTTGACTGGCCTCCCGACAGCTCCGAAACTGGCTCTACTGTTCATCCAGGAACATTTTCGATTGCATGGGTTGCCACAAGAAATTGTTTCTGACCGTGGGGTACAGTTCACCGCCAGGTTTTGGAAGGCCCTCTGTTCAACTCTACAAATTAAACTTAAATTTTCGTCCGCTTATCATCCCCAAACAAATGGTCAAACGGAACGAGTCAATCAAGATCTAGAGACTTTCCTTCGTTTGTATCTCTCCCCTTCACAGGACAACTGGGTGGAGTTGTTGCCTTGGGCGGAGTTTGCCCATAACCATTTGTTTCATTCTTCCACTGGGGAATCACCATTCTTCGTCAACTACGGGTTCCATCCACGTGTTCCAGAATTTCCAAGCCTTCCGATAGAAGAGGTCCCAGCTGTAACGTCCACTCTACAACACTTCGGACAAATTTGGAGAAAGGTTCATGCTAATCTTAAGAAGGTTTCAGTCCGGTACAAGTTCTTCGCAGATAAGAAACGGCGAGCCGCACCTCAATACAAAGTTGGGGACAGGGTATGGCTGTCCACACGTAATCTCCGGTTGAAGGTGCCCACCATGAAGTTCGCTCCAAGGTTCATCGGTCCTTACCCTGTGCTACAAGTCTTAAATCCTGTGGTCTGTAAACTGGGTTTGCCTTCCCACCTTCGAATACCTAACGCCTTTCATGTTTCTCTCCTCCATCCCCTCATTCTGAATCGGTTCCACTCAGCATCCCCTAGGCCAACGTCTGTAGTGACAGAAGCTGGAACGGAGTTTGAAATCAAAGCTATTCTTGACTCTCGTTATCTTCATAAAAAATTACAGTACTTGGTGGACTGGAAGGGTTATGGCCCTGAGGAGAGAAGTTGGATTAAGGCTACTGAAGTAACGGCTCCTAGACTGGTTCGGATCTTCCACTCCAGACATCCAACTAAACCCGGAAAGTGTCCAGGGGCCACTCCTGGAGGAGGGGGTACTGTCACTCACCGCGGGCAGCGGCGACCGCGCTTGTCCCTGCGGGTGACCTGGTCTGCCCGGCGCCTCTCTTCCCCCGGCAGTCTCCGGTCCCGGCGCCGGGTCGGCGCGTTCCTCCGGCGGCTTCCCGGAGCGAGGGCGCCGCCATCGTAGTGAGGTCAAGGAGGCGGAGCAGGACTGACGTCACCTGCCTGCTCCGCCAATCAGGCAAGGGCGGGGAATTCAAAACCAGACGCCGGGCAGAGATCCGGTGCCTGAGTATCTTCGTTTCTCCCGCAGAAGCTGTGATTTCCAGAGCTCCCACGTTCCAAGCACCTCCGTGCCTTCAAGCACCTCCGTGCCTCCAAGCACCTCCGTGCCTCCAAGCACCTCCGTGCCTCCAAGCACCCCGTGCCTCCAAGCACCTCCGTGCCTCCAAGCACATCCGTGCCTCCAAGCACATCCGTACCTCCGTGCCTCCAAGCACCTCCGTGCCTTCACACTTCAGTGCCTCCAGAGCCTCAGCATTCAGTCTCACTGTGCTCCCGACACCTTCGTGTCTCAGTACGTGTACTACCAGCACCTCAGTGCCTCCAACACCACAGTGCCTCCAACACCACAGTGCCTCAGCACTCAGCATTTCTGTGCCTCCGGCACCGCCGTGCCTCAATACCTGTGTCTCCAGCACTTCAGTACCTCGGTACCTCAGCATTCAGTATCTCTACAAGTCTTGTCTTTCAGGACACCTGCAAGAATTCTTCCGTGCTTCCTGCCTGCCGTCTTAATCCTGCATGAGGAAGACCTACATCCGGCCATCTCTACTGCGACCCAGTAGCGGTTCCTCTTCCCGGTCATCGGAAGAAGCCCCGAGTCCACAACACTCCCAAATCAGGTCAGTGACACCCCCTTACAGAGCTGAAGATAGTGGCGAGTAAGACACCGACCCCCCCCCCTTGCAAGCAGGGGGCCGGTGTGAAGATGGCGTCAGCAGGGTAGGAGCGCAGTATTAACGTTGAGGGGCGCCCTGGACCAGCGCTGACACCCTACACTGGTCACAAAGCCTGTCGGGGTCCCAGGATCTCAGCCAGCATCAATCCTCAGGCCAGTATAATCCTAGGAAGATCGGAAAGACAGCTCCATTTTGGAGGCGGAGCTTCTCCTCAGAGCGGACCCAGTGCTGATCAGGAGAAAGAAGGTCCCTCCACAGCAACATCAGCTATCTCTCACGGTAAGAGGGTGTTGTAGAATGGGGGGAGGCTACAGTATGACTTTGTATCCTATTAATGTGCACAGTCAGTGCTGACAAGGGGTCTCCCTTTGGTTAAAAGCGCTGTGTGTGGGTTGGCTCAATTCTCTGTGTCTCTCTTGCCATTCTTGGGGGTGAAACTCTGTCTGCCTTCCCGTGTGTGTGTGTGTGTGTGTGTGTGTGTGTGTGTGTGTGTGTGTGTGTGTGTGTAGTGTTTGTGGTCTCCTTTAGCTATGTCCAGGGACACTGTGTCATATGCTGCGGAGGATATGTCCTCCCAGTATGATCCCATTCCATGTAATCAGGATAGCACTAGTTTAGCACAGATTCCAGCAAGGGAACCTGAGTAGTTTTACTCTATCAAATCTTGGATTTCTCAGATTTCAGATAGGGTTGCAAGTAATGAATCCGCAACCCAGGTATTACAGAACTCTTTGGCAGTATGGCCCGATTCTGGTACCTCAGGACGCTCCGCTATATACCCCCACAAACGTGCGCTTGTTCATGTCATGCAAGATGACATGGATACCGATTCTGATACCACAGACGGTACTGGGGAGGTGTTGCGGGGGTCAGCCTCTCTTGCAAAGGGGGTGCAATTGATGATAGAGGCTATCAGGGATGTGTTGAATATTAATGATACCACACCTGAGCAGTTTGAGGAGGCTTTTTTCACTGAAAATAAGAAAGCCTCGCTAACCTTCCCTGCACAAAGGAATTAAATGCTATATTTGAGAAAGCATGGGAAAACCCTGAGAAAAAATTCCAGATCCTTAAAAGGGTCCAGATGACGTTTCCTTTCCCTGAGGAGGATAGGAAAAAATAGGAAAGCCCGCCAATTGTTGACGCATCTGTGTCCAGACTCTCAAAAAAGGTGGTTTTGCCTGTTCCGGGCTCTACCGCCTTAAAGGAGCCATCTGATCGAAAAATTGATAATACACTTAAATCAATGTACACAGCTTCAGGGGCCATATTACGTCCCACTATTGCTAGTGCATGGATTGTAAAAGATTTAGTAAAATGGTCAAGCACCTTACTTGAGGATTTGGATACAATGGATAAGGGTGATGTTGAATTGTTTTTGCGTAACGTTCACGATTCAGCAGGTTATATGGTAGAATCCATAAAAGACCTGGGTTCCATGGCTGCAGGGATCTCTTCCAGCTCGTCGGGGACTGTGCACCAGTGGTCGGCCGACACGGAATCCAGAAAAAGTGTGGAGTCCCTACCTTACAGAGGTCAGTCTCTCTTTGGGGAAGCTTTGGATGCGTGGATATCCACGGCTACGGTGGGTAAGTCTCCGTTTCTTCCCTCAGCTGCACCTGCTCCGAAGAAATCCTTCTCTTCATCAGCATCGCAGTCCTTTCGGCCTAACAAGCCTAGAAAGGACAAGCCGTCCAATACCTTCTTTAGGGGAGGTCGATCTACATACACGAAACCTGCTGCGGCAGGTTCCCAGGAAACTAAGCCTGCTTCCAGTACGCCGAAGTCCTCCGCATGACGGTGGACCGCGCGGCCTGGAGGTGGGGCCAGTGGGAGCGAGGCTCAGACAGTTCAGTCAAGACTGGGCATCGTCCGGCCTAGATCCCTGGGTGATAGATATTGTGTCCCAGGGATACATGTTGGAATTTCAAAATCTCCCTCCTCACCAATTTTTCAAATCAGGCTTGCCAGCTCTGCTGGCGGACAGGACTGTCCTACAGGCAGCGGTTCAGAAGTTGGTGGAGGTTCAGGTCATTGTGCCAGTACCTCCTCATTCACAAGCCATGGGTTACTATTCGAACCTTTTCGTGGTACCGAAACCAGATGGTTCGGTCAGGCCCATTCTGAACCTAAAATCAATGAATCTGATTCAAGTTCAAAATGGAGTCTCTCAGGGCGGTGATATCAGGTCTGGAAGAGGGGGAATTCCTAGTATCCCTGGATATCAAGGATGCGTACCTCCACATTCCGATCTGGCTACCACATAAGACTTACCTCAGTTTTGCATTACTGGACTGTCATTTCCAGTTCCAGGCCCTGCCATTCGGGCTCTCTACAGCACCAAGGGTGTTCACCAAGGTGATGGCGGAGATGATGGTTCTACTCCGAAAGCAGAGGGTGAACATTATTCTGTATCTAGACAATCTGCTGATAAAAGCATTGTCCAAGGAGGAGCTGTTGCAGTCCATTGTACTCACGACCCACCCACTCAGAGTCCACGGTTGGACTCTGAACCTTCCAAAATCTCATTTGGAACCAACCCAGAGGTTGTCTTTTCTGGGGATGATCCTCGACACGGAAGTGCAGAGGGTGGTTCTTCCACAGGAAAAGGCGTTGGTGATACAAACAATGGCCTGAGATGTCCTGAAGCCAGCCCGGGTGTCGGTTCATCAATGCATTCGCCTTTTGGGAAAGATGGTGGCCTCTTACGAGGCTCTCCAGTACGGGAGGTTCCATGCTCGGGCCTTCCAACTGGATCTTCTGGACAAATGGTCAGGATCTCATCTACACATGCACCAGACAATTTGTCTGTCGCCAAGGGCCAGGATTTCACTCCTCTGGTGGCTCCAATTACCTCACCTTCTGGAGGGCCGCAGGTTCGGGTTTCAGGACTGGGTCCTTCTAACCATGGATGTGGGCCTACGGGGCTGGGGCGCAATCACTCAAGGGAAAACCTTCCAAGGAAGGTGGTCAAGTCTGGAAGCCGGCCTGCCCATCAACATCCTGGAACTAAGCCGTCTACAATGGTCTTCTTCAGGCGGCTCATCTTCTAAGAAATGGGACCATTCAAGTACAGTCGGACAATGTAACGACGGTGGCTTACATAAACCGACAGGGCAGAACAAAGAGCAGAGCTGCAATGTCAGAGGTAACAAGAAACATCCTCTGGGCAGAAAAACACGCGGTGGCGCTGTCCGCAATCTTCATTCCGGGGGTGGACAACTGGGAAGCAGACTTCCTCAGCAGACACGATCTCTATCCAGGAGAGTGGGGCCTCCACCCAGTGGTGTTCGCTTTAGTGACAAGTCTTTGGGGCGTACCTCAAATAGACATGATGGCCTCACACCTCAACAAAAGCTTCAACGGTACTGTTCCAGGTCAAGGGATCCACAAGCAGTGACAGTGGATGCCCTGGTAACTCCGTGGGTGTTCCAGTCAGTGTATGTGTTCCCTCCACTTCCACTCATCCCAAGGATTCTCAAACTAATCAAAAGAACAAGAGTTCAGGTGATTCTCATTGCTCCGGACTGGCCAAGAAGGGCTTGGTACGCGGATCTTCTGGAGTTATTGCTCGAAGATCCGAGGCCTCTTCCTCTTCGAGAGGACCTTCTACAACAGGGTCCGTTTGCTTATCAAGGCTTACCACGGCTACATTTGATGGCATGGAGGTTGAACGCCAGATTTTAGCTCGGAAGGGCATTCCGATTCCTACCTTGATATAGGCTAAGAAAGGAGTAACGTCTAGACATTACCATCTCATTTGGAAAAGTGTGTGTCTTGTTGCGAATCCAAGAAGTTTCCTACGGTGGACTTTCAACGTGGACGGTTTCTTCTCTCCCTGCAGGCAGGAGTGAATGTGGGCCTGCGTCTGGGCTCCAAAAAGTCCAGATTTTGGCCTTGTCCATTTTCTTCCAAAAAAAAATTAGCTGCCCTCCCTGAGGTTCAGACTTTCTTGAAAGGGGTTCTGCACATCCAACCTCCCTTTGTGCCTCCTATGGCACCTTGGGATCTCAACATGGTGCTGCAGTTCCTGCAATCGGATTGGTTCGAGGCTTTACAGGAGGTTGAGGTCAAGTTTCTTACTTGGAAGGCTGTCACACTATTGGCATTGGCATCTGCTAGACGTTTGTCAGAATTGGGGGCATTGTCACGCAAGAGCCCCTATTTGATTTTTCATGAAGATAGAGGTGAGCTCAGGACTCGTCAGCACTTTCTTGTGTCAGCTTTTCATATCAACCAACCTATTGTGGTGCCAGTGGCTACTGACTCCTCAGTCACCTCAAAGTCCTTGGATGTTGTAAGGGCTTTGAAGATTTAAGTGAAGAGAACTTCTCGTCATAGGAAGTCGGACGCTATGTTTGTCCTTTATGATCACAACATTGTTGGGTAGCCTGCTTCTAAGCAGACAATTTCTCGTTGGATCACGTTTCCTATCCAGCATGCTTATTCTACGGCAGGATTGCCGTGTCCAAAATCTGTTAAGGCCCACTCTACTCGTAAGGTGGGTTCTTCCTGGGCGGCTGCCCGGGGTGTCTCGGCTTTACAACTTTGCCGATCAGCTATTTGGTCAGGTTCGAACACGTTTGCTAAGTTCTACAAGTTCAATACTTTGGCCTTTGAGGACCTCAAGTTTGGTCAATCGGTTCTGCAGGAGCCTCCGCGCTCTCCCTCCCGTACTGGGAGCTTTGGTACATCCCCATGGTACTAATGTGGATCCCACTATCCTCTAGGACGTAAGAGAAAATAGGACTTTAATTACTTACCGGTAAATCACACTGATGAAGCCGCTGAAACGGACCCTGAGGCGGAGAAACGCGTTTGTGGGCATACCAGAGGAGTTGTGAGTCAGAAGAGCATTCTCCATCATCTGCTACATTTATTTGTGTGGCTCATAAACCCTCAATACCGGCTGGTGAACTGTTTTCTCCTTACCCCAGTGCACAGGGGAAGGAGTGTTTTTATCACTCAGGCTGGCATTTGTAACAGCCATCAAGGATAAAGCTGCTAGTGAGTGCTTCTGCTAAATGCACTCTAGTCCTTGTGGAAAAGCATCACACTATAAACAACTTACCTGATTATATGTGCCTCATCTAATTAACTAAACTAACTGTGTGAGAAGTGGCTGGTTAAAGGTTGTGGCTTAATAGAGAGCATTTGCCTAATGTATTTCTTTCTGGACTGAATCTAACATTGTCAACTAATTCTGATTCATACCTCCCACAAAAAGGAAAGTGGTTGGAGGGTTTGGTTCTGTATGAAAAGAAGAAATCTTTCTTGCACACTGCCTCTAATTAATAAATGTATGCATAAGGGACTTATTGGATACAAATTAACCCATTGTGTAGTTGGAACTGGAAACACACTAATCCATTCTTCAGTCTTTTAATGGAATGCATGCATGCCTAACCTACTAATTATTGATTAATCCATTGTGAAACCTATCTGGATTTTCTTTTATTTTGAATCATTAGATTAGAGGTGCAGATTAATTTATGCATATCGAGATAAAAGGATAATATCAATATATAAGTAAATACATCTAGTGTAAGCAGTGATAGCTCTGATTAATTAAGGGTGATTAATAGAAATATATTATTGTGTGATGATTTAGGAATCATGTTATTAATTGTTTTATAATTGTCTTGCCGGCCGGTACATGTTTGTATTTATAACATTGTGATCTTTATATTAGTAAAGAAAATATTTTTAATACCAAAGTGAATAGCGCTTTCTCATTTTTGTTTGCTGTATTCTATTGTGGAGGGGTTAGGATCATCCCTCAGAGTGTAGCCGCTCTCACTTTGGGTAGTGACAGC
The DNA here is from genome assembly GCF_028390025.1 of Pseudophryne corroboree. Classification (NCBI taxonomy): domain Eukaryota; kingdom Metazoa; phylum Chordata; class Amphibia; order Anura; family Myobatrachidae; genus Pseudophryne; species Pseudophryne corroboree. The sequence continues at coordinate 145,890,618 of NC_086451.1, read as the reverse complement.
GCCAGGTGCAAATTTGTATTTTTAGTGATTTTGTTAAACGACAAGCAGTGTGTGTTGTCATTTTCTTACCTTGCAGTACTTGTACTGAAACACCTTGATAATAGCCTTGCAGGTTTCAGGTATGATGTGTCCCAAAGCCTGCGCAGAGATACGGGTCCCAAACTTCAGCTCCTCAAACGACTGTCCGGTAGCAAGGAACTGCAGGGTAGCCACGAGCCTCTCCTCAGCATGGATAGGCACCAGACATTTGGTATCCCGCTTCTGTATGAGGGGGGTCACCAGACGCAGCAACTCCTGGAAGGTGTCATCATCCACGTGCAGGAAGTTGCGGTAGTCATGCGGGTTGTTGTCCCTGATCTCATCCAGGAGGGGCATGGAGGAACGAGTAGGCCGCTTAAGCAGCCACACCTCCGTCCAGCAAGATCTTTCTCTCCGCCTTTGCCGGTCCCTCTCCCTGTCTCCCCTCATCTTCAGCACATGAGAGCCTGATAGCGAGCAGAATCCATCTCTACACACACACACACACAGCAGTATAGAAACACTTTGTAATGCAAGCAGAACAGAGCAGTGCACGGTAGCTAGCAATGTGGTACGAGCAGCAGGTATAAACCAAATTCTCTAGTCTCAAAGCAAACAGAAGTGTTAAAATGGCTGCCTTTTGATATATCCCCCAGATAGGCCAGCCCTCTATTTAAATTTTTAAAGATCTTACAGATAAATCTGGTGTGCTTTGGACAGCATGCGATGCGCTCACATTCGATCATCCGATGCCACCCGATTTCTGTTCGTAAGAGGCATGCGATAAATCGCAGGTTGTATGCGCATCGAATGCAGTAAAAAAAAAGAACTTTCAATGCGAGTTATCTCAAGGTGAGCTTCAAGGGAAATCGGGCCCGATATCGCGTCGAATGCATTTGCACCATAAGAACAAAGTAAATATTTTGCCAGTGGTGCATACACAGTCTAGGGTAGCATACTGTATTACCACAGTGTGATCAGGATTATTGCAGCTGTTTTGTAATTTCCTTTGTGCAGTATGGTGGCTGTACAGTTTATATTTATTGAAATAGTGTGTCTCTACTGCAGAGGAGCTCACAGTATTTGAGCCAAGCTCTTAAGGTTCTCCACTGTCCACAGAGATGTACCATATCTATGGAGCTTCCACAGGATTATTATTATTATTATTATTATTTATCTGACGTCCTAGTGGATGCTGAGAACTCCGTAAGGACCATGGGGAATAGCGGCTCCGCAGGAGACTGGGCACAACTAAGAAAGATTTAGGACTACCTGGTGTGCACTGGCTCCTCCCTCTATGCCCCTCCTCCAGACCTCAGTTAGAATTTTGTGCCCGGCCGAGCTGGATGCACACTAGGGGCTCTCCTGAGCTTCTAGAAAAGAAAGTATAAATTAGGTTTTTTATTTTCAGTGAGATCTGCTGGCAACAGACTCACTGCTACGAGGGACCGAGGGGAGAGAAGCGAACCTACCTGCTTGCAGCTAGCTTGGGCTTCTAGGCTACTGGACACCATTAGCTCCAGAGGGATCGAACACAGGCCCAGCCTCGGTCGTCCGGTCCCGGAGCCGCGCCGCCATCCCCCTTGCAGAGCCAGATGCATGAAGACGTTCCTGGAAATCGGCGGCAGAAGACTTCGGTCTTCATTAAGGTAGCGCACAGCACTGCAGCTGTGCGCCATTGCTCCCCATGCACACCACACACTCCGGTCACTGATGGGGGGGGGGGGGGGGGCGCCCTGGGCTGCAGTAAGAGTACCTTACTTGGCAAATTACCACATAATATAGTCATTAAGACTATATATGTGTAAAATCACCTGCCATAACTTTACATAAAAAAGCGGGAGAAGTCCGCCGAAAAAGGGGCGGAGCTATCTCCCTCAGCACACTGGCGCCATTTTCCCTCACAGCTCCGCTGGAAGGACGCTCCCCAGGCTCTCCCCTGCATTTTCCAGACTCCATAGGGTAAAAAAGAGGGGGGGCACTAAATTTAGGCGCAATCTGTGTAATATTAGCAGCTATAGGGGAAAAATCACTGTGTGTAGTGTGAATCCCTGCATTATATAGCGCTCTGGTGTGTGCTGGCATACTCTCTCTCTGTCTCCCCAAAGGACTTTGTGGGGTCCTGTCCTCAGTCAGAGCATTCCCTGTGTGTGTGCGGTGTGTCGGTACGGCTGTGTCGACATGTTTGATGAGGAGGCTTATGTGGAGGCGGAGCAGGTGCCGATAAATGTGATGTCACCCCCTGCGGGGTCGACACCTGAATGGATGGACATGTGGAAGGAATTACGTGACAGTGTCAACTCCTTACATAAAAGGTTTGACGACATAGCAGATGTGGGACAGCCGGCTTCTCAGCTCGTGCCTGCCCAGGCGTCTCAAAAGCCATCAGGGGCTCTAAAACGCCCGCTACCTCAGATGGCAGACACAGACATCGACACGGATACTGACTCCAGTGTCGACGATGATGAGACTAGTGTACATTCCAATAGAGCCACCCGTTACATGATTACGGCAATGAAAAATGTGTTGCACATTTCTGATATTACCCCAGGTACCACAAAAAAGGGTATTATGTTTGGGGAGAAAAAACTACCAGTGGTTTTTCCCCCTTCTGATGAATTAAATTAAGTATGTGAAGAAGCGTGGGCTTCCCCCGATAAGAAACTGGTAATTTCTAAAAAGTTACTAATGGCGTACCCTTTCCCGCCAGAGGATAGGTCACGTTGGGAGACATCCCCTAGGGTGGATAAAGCGCTCACACGCCTGTCAAAGAAGGTGGCACTACCGTCTCCGGACACGGCCGCTCTAAAGGAACCTGCTGATAGGAAGCAGGAGGCTATCCTGAAGTCTGTTTATACACACTCAGGTATTATACTGAGACCAGCTATTGCTTCAGCATGGATGTGCAGTGCTGCAGCTGCGTGGTCAGATTCCCTGTCAGAAAATATTGATACCTTAGACAGGGACACTATATTGCTAACCATAGAGCATATTAAAGACGCAGTCTTATACATGAGACATGCACAGAGGGATATTTGCCGGCTGGCATCTAAAATAAACGCAATGTCCATTTCTGCCAGGAGAGGATTGTGGACTCGGCAGTGGACAGGAGATGCAGATTCTAAAAGGCACATGGAAGTTTTGCCTTACAAGGGTGAGGAGTTGTTTGGGGATGGTCTCTCGGACCTCGTTTCCACAGCGACAGCTGGGAAGTCAGCATTTTTACCCCATGTTCCCTCACAGCCAAAGAAAGCACCGTATTATCAGGTACAGTCCTTTCGGCCCCAGAAAGGCAAGCGGGTTAGAGGCGCGTCCTTTCTGCCCAGAGGCAGAGGTAGAGGGAAAAAGCTGCAACATACAGCCAGTTCCCAGGAACAAAAGTCCTCCCCCGCTTCCTCTAAGTCCACCGCATGACGCTGGGGCTCCACAGGCGGAGCCAGGTACGGTGGGGGCCCGTCTCAAGAACTTCAGCAACCAGTGGGCTCGTTCACGGGTGGATCCCTGGATTCTACAGGTAGTATCTCAGGGGTACAAGCTGGAATTCGAGACGTCTCCCCCTCGCCGTTTCCTCAAATCTGCCTTGCCGAGAGCTCCCCCGGACAGGGAGGCAGTGCTGGAGGCGATTCACAAGCTGTATTCTCAGCAGGTGATAATCAAGGTACCCCTCCTTCAACAAGGACAGGGTTACTATTCCACAATGTTTGTGGTACCGAAACCGGACGGTTCGGTGAGACCCATTTTAAATTTAAAATCTTTGAACACTTATATAAGAAGGTTCAAGTTCAAGATGGAATCGCTCAGAGCGGTGATTGCAAGCCTGGACGAGGGGGATTACATGGTATCACTGGACATCAAGGATGCTTACCTGCATGTCCCCATTTACCCTCCTCACCAGGAGTACCTCAGATTTGTGGTACAGGACTGTCATTACCAATTCCAGACGTTGCCGTTTGGTCTGTCCACGGCACCGAGGGTATTTACCAAGGTAATGGCCGAAATGATGATACTCCTTCGGAAAAAGGGAGTTTTAATTATCCCGTACTTGGACGATCTCCTTATAAAAGCGAGGTCCAGGGAACAGTTGTTGATCGGAGTAGCACTAGCTCGGGATGTGCTACAACAGCACGGCTGGATCCTGAATATTCCAAAGTCGCAGCTGGTTCCTACAACGCGTCTACTGTTCCTGGGGATGGTTCTGGTCACAGAACAGAAAAAAGTGTTTCTCCCGGAGGAGAAGGCCAAGGAGTTGTCGTCTCTAGTCAGAGACCTCCTAAAACCAAAACAGGTGTCGGTGCACCACTGCACGCGAGTCCTGGGAAAGATGGTGGCTTCTTACGAAGCAATTCCATTCGGAAGGTTCCATGCAAGGATCTTTCAGTGGGATCTGTTGGACAAGTGGTCCGGGTCGCATCTTCAGATGCATCGGCTGATAACCCTGTCTCCAAGGGCAAGGGTGTCGCTGCTGTGGTGGCTGCAGAGTGCTCATCTTCTAGAGGGCCGCAGATTCGGCATACAGGACTGGATCCTGGTGACCACGGATGCCAGCCTTCGAGGTTGGGGGGCAGTCACACAGGGAAGAAACTTCCAAGGACTATGGACAAGTCAGGAGACTTCCCTACACATAAATATTCTGGACCTAAGGGCCATTTACAATGCCCTAAGTCAGGCAAGACCCTGCTTCAACACCAGCCGGTGCTGATCCAGTCAGACAACATCACGGCGGTCGCCCATGTAAACCGTCAGGGCGGCACAAGGAGCAGGATGGCGATGGCAGAAGCCACAAGGATTCTCCGATGGGCGGAAAATCATGTGTTAGCACTGTCAGCGGTGTTCATTCCGGGAGTGGACAACTGGGAAGCAGACTTCCTCAGCAGGCACGACCTCCACCCGGGAGAGTGGGGACTTCATCCAGAAGTCTTCCAAATGATTGTACACCGTTGGGAAAGGCCACAGGTGGACATGATGGCGTCCCGCCTCAACAAAAAGCTAAAAAGATATTGCGCCAGGTCAAGGGACCCTCAGGCGATAGCTGTGGATGCTCTAGTGACACCGTGGGTGTACCAGTCGGTTTATGTGTTCCCTCCTCTGCCTCTCATACCCAAGGTACTGAGAATAATAAGAAGGAGAGGAGTAAGAACTATACTTGTGGTTCCGGAATGGCCAAGAACTTCAAGAAATGATCTCAGAGGACCCATGGCCTCTGCCGCTCAGACAGGACCTGCTGCAGCAGGGACCCTGTCTGTTCCAAGACTTACCGCGACTGCGTTTGACGGCATGGCGGTTGAACGCCGGATCCTGAAGGAAAAGGGCATTCCGGAGGAAGTCATCCCTACGCTGATTAAAGCTAGGAAGGAGGTGACCGCAAACCATTATCACCGCATATGGCAAAAATATGTTGCATGGTGTGAGGCCAGAAGGGCCCTAACGGAGGAGTTTCAGCTGGGTCGATTTCTGCACTTCCTACAGTCAGGGATGACTATGGGCCTCAAATTAGGTTCCATTAAGGTCCAGGTTTCGGCTCTGTCGATTTTCTTCCAAAAAGAACTGGCTTACCTGCCTGAAGTTCAGACGTTTGTTAAAGGAGTGCTGCATATTCAGCCCCCTTTTGTGCCTCCAGTGGCACCTTGGGATCTCAACGTGGTGTTGGATTTCCTTAAGTCACATTGGTTTGAGCCACTTAAAACCGTGGAACTAAAATATCACGTGGAAAGTGGTCATGCTGTTGGCCTTGGCTTCGGCCAGGCGTGTGTCAGAATTGGCGGCTTTGTCATGTAAAAGCTCTTATCTGATTTTCCATATGGATAGGGCGGAATTGAGGACTCGTCCCCAATTTCTTCCTAAGGTGGTATCAGCTTTTCATTTGAACCAACCTATTGTGGTGCCTGCGGCTACTAAGGACTTGGAGGATTCCAAGTTGCTGGACGTAGTCAGGGCCCTGAAAATCTATGTTTCCAGGACGGCTGGAGTCAGGAAAACTGGCTCGCTATTTATCCTGTATGCGCCCAACAAGCTGGGTGCTACTGCTTCAAAGCAGTCTATTGCTCGCTGGATCTGTAGTACGATTCAACTTGCACATTCTGCGGCTGGACTGCCGCATCCTAAATCTGTAAAGGCCCATTCCACGAGGAAAGTGGGCTCTTCTTGGGCGGCTGCCCAAGGGGTCTCGGCTTTACAACTTTGCCGAGCTGCTACTTGGTCGGGTTCAAACACGTTTGCTAAGTTCTACAAGTTTGATACCCTGGCTGAGGAGGACCTTGCTTTTGCTCATTCGGTGCTGCAGAGTCATCCGCACTCTCCCGCCCGTTTGGGAGCTTTGGTATAATCCCCATGGTCCTTACGGAGTTCCCAGCATCCACTAGGACGTCAGAGAAAATAAGAATTTACTCACCGGTAATTCTATTTCTCGTAGTCCGTAGTGGATGCTGGGCGCCCATCCCAAGTGCGGATTGTCTGCAATACTTGTATATAGTTATTGCCTAACTAAAGGGTTATTGTTTGGAGCCATCTGTTTGAGAGGCTCAGTTGTTATTCATACTTTTCACTGGGTATAGTATCACGAGTTGTACGGTGTGATTGGTGTGGCTGGTATGAGTCTTACCCGGGATTCCAAATCCTTTCCTTATTGTGTCAGCTCTTCCGGGCACAGTTTCCTAACTGAGGTCTGGAGGAGGGGCATAGAGGGAGGAGCCAGTGCAAACCAGGTAGTCCTAAATCTTTCTTAGTTGTGCCCAGTCTCCTGCGGAGCCGCTATTCCCCATGGTCCTTACGGAGTTCCCAGCATCCACTACGGACTACGAGAAATAGAATTACCGGTGAGTAAATTCTTATTTATTAACAATAATAATTTTATTATGCTCTTTCATCAACAAGACTCAAACAATGCACATAATATAGAAGATTTAAGTAATACAACAATAGACAAGCCACACAACATAAACAGATAAAACCTAGAGTACACATAAGCATAATGCAGGATTGGTGTAGGTATTTTGGGTAATAACTTAAACGGGTTTTGTAAACCACCCTCACAAGGTGCTAGATGGGGCAGCCATCTTGTGCGCACTGCATAGGATTACCCTGGGTGGAATAGTCTACACCAGATGACACAAAATGGGTTGATTGCCGCATCCTAACACTATGGGGGGTATTCATGTATGGGGGCCATAAACCAAGTTTCAAAGAAGGTCATTCTGACACTGCACCATCTAACACAGATTTGTGTAGGCAATAATCTGGCAGTTTAATCCTCCCTGGATGAGCACCTGGTTCACACAACCCACTGATAAGCATATATTCAATTACTCTTAATACACAGCCTAATATTACCACTAGTATAGTAAAATTATTATAATCATCCTTTATATGTCACCACAATGGATCCGCAGCACCCAATTATATATATATATATATATATATATAATACAGGAAATCCCACTTGCATGGGAAAAGATAGCACTCTCCAGACTAAGTATATAAATAAAGCCAAATAAATTTAATGCAAAGGTAGTCTCACAGTTCATATGAGGTCTAAACGATCTCCAGCAGTGTCCAACGTTTCGGTCCCTTGCGGGGCCTTTTTCAAGGAACAAACAGAGTCAACAGTGGCAGCAGTGCAACATCAGTTCAGCCTAGCAGGGAAACTGGAGACACAGATGGGGCCTCACCGGCCCCTGCTAAATACCGTGTTATTGGCGCTAGCCACGCCCCCAAGATGGCCGCCGGCCGTATGGACCGCAGAGCTGGAACGCATACCTGTCACCTCCCCTGGAGGTGGGCTGCATCCAGCTATCTATAGATGAAGTGTAACGTCCTGGTAAATGATGCCGGGGACCGGGCCGCGTGTGAGGTGTGTCGCGTCACTTCCGGTGACGCGATGTCCCCATGGTAACAGCTCCGAATCCCAGAAGCAGCCAGTGTAAGGTGCGTCGCGTCACTTCCGGTGACGCAACGTCACCATGGTAACGGCTCCGAATCCCGGAAGTAGCCAGCGTAGGACACTGCACCGCACTTGGAACGCACCGCGTCACTTCCGGTGACGCGAGGTGCCGAATGTAAACAAAGGCAGTAACGTTAAACTGCTGGAGGCGTCATATTAAGCTTGCTGGTCACAATTAATGGGGAAGAAAGGGCTGCAGTATAAACACCAGTTTTAAAGTCCATGTTGCATATTTTGAGGTTGCAACATAGTATAATAGGTTAGATCTGTAGTGGTATAGCAGAGGCCGGTGAGTACACTCAGGGGGGTACATACAATGTGCAGTTAGGTGCATAAATAAAGTGCAATAGCATATATAACAATAAAAACTAGAATAAAGATATTAAACAGTGGTTTTGAAATTCAGTGAAAAAATAAAGTAAATATATACTGAATACATAATATTGTGGCTAGACAATGGTCATATACTTATTCTAGCAAATATGAACGAGGTAATTCAAGTTCTACTTCAGGAAAATTGACAAGGGGTTATTCTCATTCATGCCCCTCGGGGCTATCGTGTCAAGTCTATGTATCCACATACTCTCCTTTTTCTTCAATAGTAGGACACGGTCTCCACCCCTGGGTGGTGGCGGTATCCAGTCAATCAATTTAGATCGTAAGTCAGAGACCTGGTGTTTAGAGATCATAAAGTGCCTGGCTACAGGTAGGACTGTCGAGCCTGTGGCGATTGCCTGGTGTATAGATGTCCTGTGGTTTGCCATGCGATCCCTAAACCGTCTTGCAGTCATTCCCACATAGTATAGCCCGCAAGGGCAGGTCAAAATGTAAATCAGATGGTCCATGGCACAGTGAAGTCTGAATTTAATCGCTATGGGGCGACCCGAGTGTGGATGCGGGAAGTGTGTACCCGTAAGCATGGCCCTACAGGTTGTGCAGCCAGTGCATCTAAAGCAACCTGGCCGTCTCTCGTGTAGCCAAGTGGCACTTTGTGTTCCACCTGCGCTGGCCATGGGTCTAAGTAGTAGCTGTTTCAAGTTAGCCGATCTACGATAAGCCATCATAGGTGGCGGGCACCTCTTAAGTTTAAGGCGGTCATCAGTGGCGAGAATGGGCCAGTTTCTCCGTATGGTACCCTTGAGTTTATTGGAGGCATGATCATAGGTGGTTGTAAAGACCATCCGCTCTGGTGTGTGAATAGATACTGCTGGCGTCACAGGTGAATCAAATTTATTTCTTGCTTTGGCGAGACATCTGAGAACATTCTTCTTCTCATATCCCCGTTCAAGGAATCTTGTGGTCATATCAGCCAGTTGGGTTTCCATAGTGTTGATGTCAGAGTTATTGCGCATAACTCGTAGGAACTGCGAAATCGGGAGATTGTCCTTAAGTGCAGGCGGATGTTGACTGCTGGGATGGAGAAGTGTGTTCCTATCAGTCGGTTTTCTGTAGAGGCTTGTACTAATACGACCCCCCTCAAAGGAGATCGAAATGTCCAAAAAATTGACACTATGCTGGTCAATGTGAAATGTAAATTTTACTGGGTTCTCCAATCCGTTCAGTGAGGAGATCATCCTCTGAAAGGCTTCTTTCGTACCTGTCCACAGCAAAAAAATGTCGTCTATAAACCTCTTGTAGAATAGTATATGTTCTCCGAACCGGGGTAGGATATGTTGTTGTTCGTATTCAGACATGTAGATGTTAGCGTATGCCGGCGCTAGGTTCGAACCTAGCGCCGGCATACGCTAACATCTACATGTCTGAATACGAACAACAACATATCCTACCCCGGTTCGGAGAACATATACTATTCTACAAGAGGTTTATAGATGACATTTTTTTGCTGTGGACAGGTACGAAAGAAGCCTTTCAGAGGATGATCTCCTCACTGAACGGATTGGAGAACCCAGTAAAATTTACATTTCACATTGACCAGCATAGTGTCAATTTTTTGGACATTTCGATCTCCTTTGAGGGGGGTCGTATTAGTACAAGCCTCTACAGAAAACCGACTGATAGGAACACACTTCTCCATCCCAGCAGTCAACATCCGCCTGCACTTAAGGACAATCTCCCGATTTCGCAGTTCCTACGAGTTATGCGCAATAACTCTGACATCAACACTATGGAAACCCAACTGGCTGATATGACCACAAGATTCCTTGAACGGGGATATGAGAAGAAGAATGTTCTCAGATGTCTCGCCAAAGCAAGAAATAAATTTGATTCACCTGTGACGCCAGCAGTATCTATTCACACACCAGAGCGGATGGTCTTTACAACCACCTATGATCATGCCTCCAATAAACTCAAGGGTACCATACGGAGAAACTGGCCCATTCTCGCCACTGATGACCGCCTTAAACTTAAGAGGTGCCCGCCACCTATGATGGCTTATCGTAGATCGGCTAACTTGAAACAGCTACTACCTAGACCCATGGCCAGCGCAGGTGGAACACACAGTGCCACTTGGCTACACGAGAGACGGCCAGGTTGCTTTAGATGCACTGGCTGCACAACCTGTAGGGCCATGCTTACGGGTACACACTTCCCGCATCCACACTCGGGTCGCCCCATAGCGATTAAATTCAGACTTCACTGTGCCATGGACCATCTGATTTACATTTTGACCTGCCCTTGCGGGCTATACTATGTGGGAATGACTGCAAGACGGTTTAGGGATCGCATGGCAAACCACAGGACATCTATACACCAGGCAATCGCCACAGGCTCGACAGTCCTACCTGTAGCCAGGCACTTTATGATCTCTAAACACCAGGTCTCTGACTTACGATCTAAATTGATTGACTGGATACCGCCACCACCCAGGGGTGGAGACCGTGTCCTACTATTGAAGAAAAAGGAGAGTATGTGGATACATAGACTTGACACGATAGCCCCGAGGGGCATGAATGAGAATAACCCCTTGTCAATTTTCCTGAAGTAGAACTTGAATTACCTCGTTCATATTTACTAGAATAAGTATATGACCATTGTCTAGCCACAATATTATGTATTCAGTATATATTTACTTTATTTTTTCACTGAATTTCAAAACCACTGTTTAATATCTTTATTCTAGTTTTTATTGTTATATATGCTATTGCACTTTATTTATGCACCTAACTGCACATTGTATGTACCCCCCTGAGTGTACTCACCGGCCTCTGCTATACCACTACAGATCTAACCTATTATACTATGTTGCAACCTCAAAATATGCAACATGGACTTTAAAACTGGTGTTTATACTGCAGCCCTTTCTTCCCCATTAATTGTGACCAGCAAGCTTAATATGACGCCTCCAGCAGTTTAACGTTACTGCCTTTGTTTACATTCGGCACCTCGCGTCACCGGAAGTGACGCGGTGCGTTCCAAGTGCGGTGCAGTGTCCTACGCTGGCTACTTCCGGGATTCGGAGCCGTTACCATGGTGACGTTGCGTCACCGGAAGTGACGCGACGCACCTTACACTGGCTGCTTCTGGGATTCGGAGCTGTTACCATGGGGACATCGCGTCACCGGAAGTGACGCGACACACCTCACACGCGGCCCGGTCCCCGGCATCATTTACCAGGACGTTACACTTCATCTATAGATGGCTGGATGCAGCCCACCTCCAGGGGAGGTGACAGGTATGCGTTCCAGCTCTGCGGTCCATACGGCCGGCGGCCATCTTGGGGGCGTGGCTAGCGCCAATAACACGGTATTTAGCAGGGGCCGGTGAGGCCCCATCTGTGTCTCCAGTTTCCCTGCTAGGCTGAACTGATGTTGCACTGCTGCCACTGTTGACTCTGTTTGTTCCTTGAAAAAGGCCCCGCAAGGGACCGAAACGTTGGACACTGCTGGAGATCGTTTAGACCTCATATGAACTGTGAGACTACCTTTGCATTAAATTTATTTGGCTTTATTTATATACTTAGTCTGGAGAGTGCTATCTTTTCCCATGCAAGTGGGATTTCCTGTATTGTACTATGGGCCCAGTCGCTTTTGTGACTGGACTTTGATGGGCACCCCAGCAGCTGACTATATTGTAGTGAGAGTGCAGGAACTCAGCTCTGTGTATATATATATATATATATATATATATATATACTGCTCAAAAAAATAAAGGGAACACTAAAATAACACATTCTAGATCTGAATGAATTAAATATTCTTATTAAATACTTTGTTCTTTACATAGTTGAATGTGCTGACAACAAAATCACACACAAATTATCAATGGAAATCAAATTTATTAACCCATGGAGGTCTGTATTTGGAGTCACCCTCAAAATTAAAGTGGAAAAACACACTACAGGCTGATCCAACTTTGATGTAATGTCCTTAAAACAAGCCAAAATGAGGCTCAGTAGTGTGTGTGGCCTCCACGTGCCTGTATGACCTCCCTACAACGCCTGGGCATGCTCCTGATGAGGTGGCGGATGGTCTCCTGAGGGATCTCCTCCCAGACCTGGACTAAAGCATCTGCCAACTCCTGGACAGTCTGTGGTGCAACGTGGCGTTGGTGGATGGAGCGAGACATGATGTCCCAGATGTGCTCAATTGCATTCAGGTCTGGGGAATAGGCGGGCCAGTCCATAGCATCAATGCCTTTGTCTTGCAGGAACTGCTGACACACTTCAGCCACATGAGGTCTAGCATTGTCTTGCATTAGGAGGAACCCAGGGCCAACCGCACCAGCATATGGTCTCACAAGGGGTCTGAGGATCTCATCTCGGTACCTAATGGCAGTCAGGCTACTTCTGGCGAGCACATGGAGGGCTGTGCTGCCCCCCAAAGAAATGCCACCCCACACCATTACTGACCCACTGCCAAACCGGTCATGCTGGAGGATGTTGCAGGCAGCAGAACGTTCTCCTTGGCGTCTCCAGACTCTGTCACGTCTGTCACATGTGCTCAGTGAGAACCTGCTTTCATCTGTGAAGAGCACAGGGTGCAAGTGGCGAATTTGCCAATCTTGGTGTTCTCTGGCAAATGCCAAACGTCCTGCACGGTGTTGGGCTGTAAGCACAACCCCCACCTGTGGATGTCGGGCCCTCATACCACCCTCATGGAGTCTGTTTCTGATCGTTTGAGTAGACACATGCACATTTGTGGCTTGCTGGAGGTCATTTTGCAGGACTCTGCCAGTGCTCCTCCTGTTCCTCCTTGCACAAAGGCGGAGGTAGCGGTCCTGCTGCTGGGTTGTTGCCCTCCTATGGCCTCCTCCACATCTCCTGATGTACTGGCCTGTCTCCTGGTAGCGCCTCCATGCTCTGGACACTACGCTGACAGACACAGCAAATCTTATTGCCACAGTTTGCATTGATGTGCCATCCTGGATGAGCTGCACTACCTGAGCCACTTGTGTGGGTTGTAGACTCCGTCTCATGCTACCACTAGAGTGAAAGCACTGCCAGCTTTCAAAAGTGACCAAAACATCAGCCAGAAAGCATAGGAGCTGAGAAGTGGTCTGTGGTCACCACCTGCAGAACAACTCCTTTATTGGGGGTGTCTTGCTAATTGACTATAATTCCCACCTGTTGTCTATTCCATTTGCACAACAGCATGTGAAACTGATTGTCAATCAGTGTTGCTTCCTAAGTGGACAGTTTGATTTCACAGAAGTGTGATTGACTTGGAGTTACATTGTGTTGTTTAAGTGTTCCCTTTATTTTTTTGAGCAGTGTGTGTATGTATATATATATATATATATATATATATATATATATATATATATATATATATATAAACAATCCATAGCAGCCGGCACTCCGCAACAAAATGTAACAACTTCTCTCCGTGCCAGATGAAAGCAATAACATAACATCCAAGAATAACGGCACTGGAGACTGTCAGCAAATATAAATTCTGTATTGAGAGGTAGACGTTTCGGAGTATATACTCCGTCCTCAGTACCACATACTATCAACTAATCTAGTTGATTGTATGTGGTACTGAGGACGGAGTATATACTCCGAAACGTCTACCTCTCAATACAGAATTTATATTTGCTGACAGTCTCCAGTGCCGTTATTCTTGGATGTTAGTATATATATATATATATATATATATATATATATATATACTGTAATTAACTACTACATAAATCTATTTATTGAACTATGAGTCACATGTTTTATCATTTTCTCTCTCTCTATGTTTAAAATTACCTGTTCAAAATGATAAATTATACTAAATGGATCAATATAATAATAACTGCTGTTGTTAGATGCAGGCTACTGACCTGTATCGGTAGAAGAAAATTTAGTTATGTAGGACGATAACATTGTAATACCAAAGAAATATGTGAGAATTCTATATATTTAAAGGCTAATGCTGCTTCTCACCTCTATGGGGGGAATTTAAGTGTTGTGCACTATGACGGCCACTAGATGACACCTGGACATAACAATTACATTTTTCCTCCGGGCACACACAGCCGTCGGCGCTAACATTACTGTTATGTTGAGCCGACATTTTTACAGTCTGGTAACTAGTTTGTAATAATGGAAAATGTTCATAGCCATGTAGAATCTGAAACCAAAACAAAGTGGGAATTATCCATGTATATAATACATTGTGGCAAAAGGTCCAGTGTGCTACAAAGGAATGAGGGGTGTTTAGCTATTTAGCCCAGGGAAGTCATGCATAAAAAAAAGTGTGTTTTACCTGCTTGTCAGTTTCATTGTCTTTCTCCACTCCAGCATGGCACAGCTGAAGGCACGTAAGTATTCAAAACAGAGCTGCTGTTAGGAGCTAATTTTTAAAGGCAAGGTGTGAGTGTCATTTCCTTATCAGTTTGGGAAGAAGAGTCTAGGGCAGTGGTTTCCAAACTTTTTTGAATCACGGCGCCCTAGAATACCAGGATTTTTTTCACGGCACCCCTAGGTCAAAAATTTCGTATTGAGAAATTTAGAAAGAAATATTACATTAAGTAGACCGCGTTTATATGTCATCCTTAGGGTCGATTGTGTGGTGAGGGACAAGATTTGCTTCTGTTTGGCCACATATTTTATGACTGGCAGCCACCAGCACTGGTTTTGCCTGGTATATTGACTGTGAATAATTTGAATTGGTCCTGGACCACCAACCCAGGGCACCCCTGCAAGTGTCCCGAGGCACCCCTGGGAGCCACGGCACACAGTTTGGGAACCTCTGGTCTAGGGTATATAAGGTCCAGTGACGTGCGGTGGGGTGAGGCATAGCCTTTCCTGTCATACTAACGTCTGTGCCAGAGTTTTGACTGTATAAAGTATATGAAAAATACAAAGAATATGTTTTAAATATCTTCTTTGCATTATTCTAATAATTTATATAGCCAAAACTCTGGAGTAAAAAGTCTATGGCAGGTGAGGCAGAGCCTCACCTGGCTAACTTTTCCGCATATCTCTGATCAAAACTCACCAAATTTCCAGGAGTTTATACTGCTGCACTTGTGTATAATGCCCACATGTACCCTTTGGCTCATTTAGTGCCTCCTGAGCAATTTAGCTCGCCTCACGTCCCTGAAAAGGTCTGTCTGTGACATTTGTATGACTGATGTCGGGAATAGGTCTCTGTAAATTAGTAACATGGGTGTGAACATCTTACTGTGAAATGGTTAGCGGTCTATGGTCATCCTGACAAAATAAAACCATGGTGAAAAAGTCCAGAGTCAGTGTGTGCATCCACTACACAGCTTCTTTATCCCAACATGTAGCTAATTTGGCGGTATGAAAAACACACTTTTTCTTTAATGAGAAAGAGCGGAGTGCCTTTTTTCGTGAGTGTTAGAAATAAAGTTCCTTTATATGAAAAGAAAATGATGGTTAATTACCAGTTCCACGTATACAGTCCATAGAAAGGGTGTAGTGGTGAATTGCCATATAAAAGCTTCATCTGCAGCTACAGTATGTGCAGTAACATACAGAAAAATCTGCAGGCAAGTGGTGTAAAAGTCAAATTAATTTCTAATAAATATTTAAAATGCCAGCGTTAATATATGCAGTAGACGCCAGGCGCATCTTATTACCATATATGATAAAAGTGCGCTGTACGTCACAAACACTACATCCCTTAAGAGAAAACAAGTACCCGCACACATTTGAGTTCCAAAGCTCATTGATGTATATATTTGATATTAAAAGTATATGTATACAATATATCACATGTACAATAAATATATATATATATATATATATATATATATACACACAGTTACATGGTTACAATTTACACAGGAAGCAGTTATTACAAACTAATCCATTACAGCCAGCAATACATCACCATATTTGCTTAGTGCACCCTCCGCTCCATATCTCTCTCTCTCTCTCTCTCTCTCTCTCTCAGCAAATACAAACAGGAACTGGACAGACAGCATCTCAAACAGATCCCAGCAAAAACAAAAAGTCCTTGTGTCTGGGATCAGCTATACACTGTGTGTGTTGTGGGAGTACATGTCTTCCGCTATTGGGCCAGGGGAGGGAACTTTCTCATTCATAATGAATCATTGGTCAGTTCATATGCAAGCAATGAAGATGACATCATAGTGGCTGACCTCTGATTTCCTGTCCACATGCTTCAAATGGAATGTCCTTTTGTTCACTACAGAATTGTGGCTTTATATTCCTACATTCAATCATAACTACTCATTGCAATGTGCTACAACCTAATCACAGACATCAAATGAATCCACACATTAATCTGATTACTTTGACACCAAGCACGACATGTCCATCTTGCTCCGCTCCAAAAATATACATACATGACGTTATACTCCATTATATAATTTAAAACCTTATAATGTCTAGTGCTTGATATGTTTAATTTATGTGTTGTATGAAATATGTGTTGAATATATCTTTGTGGTATGTGTGAGTGCGTATGTTACCATATATTGCTGTGCTCGCTGCGCGTATTCGCAAGCATAGCGACTCATAATGTGTGGAGTTTGGATGTTCTCTGTATGTAATATTTTTGACTTCGACAGTTGTAAGATACAGTACCTGTGAATAGGCCCTTCATGCAGCTGGAAAAGTTAATTGGGGATATACCAATATTCCAATGATCCAGCAGTAAAACAGTCACAATCACATAGGTATGTACATCTGAGCTCAATGGAACATAATATTATTGTGTTCCCTGTACCAGACAGCTTCATCATTGACATTATTGGTAATTAACCATATTTCTCTGTTCATATAGAGCAGGGGTGGGAAACCTTTGACCCTCCAGCTGTTGTTGAACTACATATACCAGCATGCCTTGCTACAGTTTTGCTATTTGGCCATGCTAAAACTGTTGCAGGGCACAGCTATGTCTCTGTCCAACTCTGAACCAGCCCCATTGGTGGTATACTTTACCCTGACTACATTGTCTATTTTGCTTTTGTGGTAGTGAAATTAAAATGAATGTTCCATTGTTACAAGGAATGATATTCCTGAATATGTTCTGATTGTACGATACTATGCAAATTATAGGAATAATTCAGCATGCATCCAGCCCTATCAGAAAATGGAGTATAAATAGTGAAGCATGTGTAAAAATACTTATAATTGTTTATAAATAGGAATAGGACGTCTGTTGTAAATACATGATATGCATTTCTCAGAGTCTGGTCCCACAAAATTAGCTTTCGGGGACTTGACCCTACCATTATTTTATTAGTATATATTTTTTTTTTTTTTATCTTTTCGTCAATCTATGGCTGTAGGTTGGACATGGAACAGGGTATGAATGAATTTTCTCCTACATCATGTATTGAGGCATTGTGTGCCCTGCTTAACAACTCTGCAGCGGAGGAGGAGGAGGAGGAGAACAATCAAGTATGTATATGGATTGGTGTAGGATGTTGAAGAAAAATCTAAATAATGTAATACTGGAACAAAGTAATGGTCATGGAAAATGTCAGGCAAAAATGGCAACTGTTATCTGAACTAGAGCTGAACACCTATAGCAGGGTTGGTTTCCTCCTCACAACTTGGTTATACCAACTGCATCTCCTAAATTATGTGTCCATTTATGACCAGTGTTTACACTAGTGGCCCTTGCACCAACAAACTGAGATAGGCTGGCTGGATATGAATACATAGAAAGGAAAAAACCTAATGACCACAATATTCTAATACAGTGTCACCCATCTTGTGATGGTTTTTAAGAATGTTTCATATATGTAAAACATATAGCAACTTTGAGGTTTTTAAAATATATAATAACACTCTGAGGGGTATATGCAATTAGCGGCGAATCGCGTCATTTTTTCGCCCGTTTTTTAATTCGACACAATTCGACCGTCGAATTCCGGCAAGTGGGTGCCGAAATTCAACATATTCAATAAAAAACGGATTCGACAGTCCCGCTGTCGAAAAACGGCCGATTTGACGGATTTTGATCCGATTTTTAAAAAACGGGAAAAAACCCGAAAAAAAATTGCGTGGGGTCCCCCCTCCAAAGCATAACCAGCCTCGGGCTCTTCGAGCCGGTCCTGGTTCTAAAAATCCGGGGGAAAAACTGACAGGGGATCCCCCGTATTTTTAAAACCAGCACCGGGCTCTGCGCCTGGTGCTGGTGCAAAAAATACGGGGGACAAAAAGAGTAGGGGTCCCCCGTATTTTTTACACCAGCATCGGGCTCCACTAGCTGGACAGATAATGCCACAGCCGGGGGTCACTTTTATACAGCGCCCTGCGGCCGTGGCATTAAATGTCCAACTAGTCACCCCTGGCCGGGGTACCCTGGGGGAGTGGGGACCCCTTCAATCAAGGGGTCCCCCCCCAGCCACCCAAGGGCCAGGGGTGAAGCCCGAGGCTGTCCCCCCATCCAAGGACTGCGGATGGGGGGCTGATAGCCTTGAGAAAATTGAAAGAATATTGTTTCTCTAACGTCCTAGTGGATGCTGGGGACTCCGTAAGGACCATGGGGAATAGACGGGCTCCGCAGGAGACTGGGCACTCTAAAAGAAAGATTAGGTACTATCTGGTGTGCACTGGCTCCTCCCTCTATGCCCCTCCTCCAGACCTCAGTTAGATTTCTGTGCCCGGCCCAAGCTGGTTGCACACTAGGGGCTCTCCTGAGCTCCTAGAAAGAAAGGGGTGGTCTTCTGTTTGCCGGCGGTCGGGCTCCCGGCGCTCAGTATACCGGCGCCGGGAGCCCGACAGCCGGCATACCGACACTTATTTTCCCTCGTGGAGGTCCACGACCCCCATAGAGGGAGAATAAAATAGTGTGGCGCGCGTAGCGCGCCACCGTGCCCGTAGCGTGGCGAGCGCAGCGAGCCCGCAAGGGGCTCATTTGCGCTCGCCAAGCTGTCGGTAAGCCGGCGGTCGGGCTCCCGGCGCCGGGATGCTGGTCGCCGGGAGCCCGACCACCGGCCAGCTGTAGTGAACCCAAAGAAAGTATATGTTAGGTTTTTTATTTTACAGTGAGACCTGCTGGCAACAGGCTCACTGCAACGAGGGACTAAGGGGAGAAGAAGCGAACCTACCTGCTTGCAGCTAGCTTGGGCTTCTTAGGCTACTGGACACCATTAGCTCCAGAGGGATCGACCGCAGGACCCGTCCTTGGTGTTCGTTCCCGGAGCCGCGCCACCGTCCCCCTTACAGAGCCAGAAGCATGAAGATGGTCCGGAAAATCGGCGGCAGAAGACTTCAGTCTTCACCAAGGTAGCGCACAGCACTGCAGCTGTGCGCCATTGCTCCTCATGTACACTTCACACTCCGGTCACTGAGGGTGCAGGGCGCTGGGGGAGGCGCCCTGAGCAGCAATAAAAACACCTTGGCTGGCAAAATAATCACAATATATAGCCCCAGAGGCTATATATGTGATAATTACCCCTGCCAGAATCCATAAAAAAGCGGGAGAAAAGTCCGCGAAAAAGGGGCGGAGCTATCTCCCTCGGCACACTGGCGCCATTTTCTCTTCACAGTGTAGCTGGAAGACAGCTCCCCAGGCTCTCCCCTGTAGTTTTCAGGCTCAAAGGGTTAAAAAGAGAGGGGGGGCACTAAATTTAGGCGCAATATTGTTTATACAAGCAGCTATTGGGGAAAATTCACTCAGTAATAGTGTTTATCCCTACATTATATAGCGCTCTGGTGTGTGCTGGCATACTCTCTCTCTGTCTCCCCAAAGGGCTGTGTGGGGTCCTGTCCTCAGTCAGAGCATTCCCTGTGTGTGTGCGGTGTGTCGGTACGGCTGTGTCGACATGTTTGATGTGGAGGCGGAGCAGATGCCGATAAATGGGATGTCGCCCCCTGTGGGCCGACACCAGAGTGGATGGATAGGTGGAAGGTATTAACCGACAGTGTCAACTCCTTACATAAAAGGCTGCATGACGTAACAGCTATGGGACAGCCGGCTTCTCAGCCCGCGCCGGCCCAGGCGTCTCAAAGGCCATCAGGGGCTCAAACGCCCGCTCCCTCAGATGGCAGACACAGATGTCGACACGGAGTCTGACTCCAGTGTTGACGAGGTTGAGACATATACACAATCCACTAGAAACATCCGTTACATGATCCCGGCAATAAAAAATGTGTTACACATTTCTGACATTAACCCAAGTACCACTAAAAAAGGGTTTTATGTGTGGGGAGAAAAAGCAGCCAGTGTTTTGTTCCCCCATCAAATGAGTGAATGAAGTGTGAAAAAGCGTGGGTTCCCTCGATAAGAAACTGGTAATTTCTAAAAAGTTACTGATGGCGTACCCTTTCCCGCCAGAGGATAAGTTACGCTGGGAGATATCCCCTAGGGTGGATAAGGCGCTCACACGTTTGTCAAAAAAGGTGGCACTGCCGTCTTAGGATACGGCCACTTTGAAGGTACCTGCTGATAAATAGCAGGAGGCTATCCTGAAGTCTGAATTTACACACTCAGGTACTAGACTGAGACCTGCAGATAGTGCTGCTGCAGCGTGGTCTGTAACCCTATCAAACAGGGATACTATTTTGCGAACATAAGACGTCGTCTTATATATGAGGGATGCACAGAGGGATATTTTGCCGGCTGGCATCCAGAATTAATGCAATGTCCATTCGGTCAGGAGGGTATGAGAGACCCGACACTGGACAGGTGATGCTGACTTTAAAAGGCACATAGAGCCTTATAAGGGTGAGGAATTGTTTGGGGATGGTCTCTGGGACCGCGTATCCACAGCAACAGCTGGGAAGACAATTTTTTACCTCAGGTTTCCTCACAGCCTAAGAAAAGCACTGTATTATCAGGTACAGTCCTTTCGGCTTCAGAAAAGCAAGCGGGTCAAAGGCGCTTCCTTTCTACACAGAGACGAGGGAAGAGGGAAAAAGCTGCACCAGTCAGCCAGTTCCCAGAATCAAAATTCTTCCCCCGCTTCCTCTGAGTCCACCGCATGACGCGGGGGCTCCACAGGCGTAGCCAGGTACGGTGGGGGGCCGCCTCAAAAATTTCAGCGATCAGTGGGCTCGCTCACAGGTGGATCCCTGGATCCTTCAAGTAGTATCTCAGGGGTACAAGCTGGAATTCGAGGCGTCTCCCCCCCGCCGTTTTCCTCAAATCTGCCTTGCCAACAACTCCCTCAGGCAGGGAGGCTGTGCTAGAGGCAATTCACAAGCTGTATTCCCAGCAGGTGATAGTCAAGGTGCCCCTACTTCAACAAGGACGGGGTTACTATTCCACACTGTTTGTGGTACCGAAACCGGACGGTTCGGTGAGACCCATTTTAAATTTGAAATCCTTGAACACTTACATAACAAAATTCAAGTTCAAGATGGAATCGCTCAGGGCGGTTATTGCAAGCCTGGAGGAGGGGGATTACATGGTATCCCTGGACATCAAGGATGCTTACCTGCATGTCCCTATTTACCTTCCTCACCAGGAGTACCTCAGATTTGTGGTACAGGATTGCCATTACCAATTCCAGACACTACCGTTTGGACTGTCGACGGCACCGAGGGTGTTTACCAAAGTAATGGCAGAAATGATGATACTCTTTCGAAAAAAGGGAGTTTTAATTATCCCGTACTTGGACGATCTCCTTATAAAGGCGAGGTCCAGGGAGCAGTTACTGGTCGGAGTAGCACTATCTCGGGAAGTGCTACAACAGCATGGCTGGATTCTAAACATTCCAAAGTCACAACTGGTTCCTTCCACTCGCTTACTGTTCCTGGGGATGATTTTGGACACAGAACTGAAAAAAGTGTTTCTCCCGCAGGAGAAAGCCAAGGAGCTGTCATCTCTAGTCAGAGACCTCCTAAAACCAAAACGGGTATCGGTGCATCATTGCACACGAGTCCTGGGAAAAATGGTGGCTTCATACGAAGCAATTCCATTCGGCAGGTTCCATGCGAGGACCTTCCAGTGGGACCTCTTGGACAAGTGGTCGGGATCGCATCTTCAGATGCATCAACTGATAACCCTGTCTCCAAGGACCAGGGTGTCTCTACTGTGGTGGCTGCAGAGTGCTCATCTTCTAGAGGGCCGCAGATTCGGCATACAGGACTGGGTCCTGGTGACCACGGATGCCAGCCTTCGAGGCTGGGGAGCAGTCACACAGGGAAGAAACTTCCAAGGACTATGGTCAAGTCAGGAGACTTCCCTACACATAAATATTCTGGAACTGAGGGCCATTTACAATGCCCTAAGTCAGGCAAGACCCCTGCTTCAAAACCAGCCGGTACTGATCCAGTCAGACAACATCACGGCGGTCGCCCATGTGAACCGACAGGGCGGCACAAGAAGCAGGATGGCAATGGCAGAAGCCACAAGGATTCTCCGATGGGCGGAAAATCACGTACTAGCACTGTCAGCAGTGTTCATTCCGGGAGTGGACAACTGGGAAGCAGACTTCCTCAGCAGACACGACCTACACCCGGGAGAGTGGGGACTTCATCCAGAAGTCTTCCTACTGTTGGTAAACCGTTGGGAAAGGCCACAGGTGGACATGATGGCGTCCCGCCTCAACAAAAAGTTAAAGAGATATTGCGCCAGGTCAAGGGACCCTCAGGCGATAGCTGTGGACGCTCTAGTGACACCGTGGGTGTACCAGTCGGTTTATGTGTTCCCTCCTCTGCCTCTCATACCAAAGGTACTGAGAATAATAAGAAGACGAGGAGTAAGAACGATACTCGTGGTTCCGGATTGGCCAAGAAGGGCTTGGTACCCAGAACTTCAAGAAATGATATCAGAGGACCCATGGCCTCTACCGCTCAGACAGGATCTGCTGCAGCAGGGGCCCTGTCTGTTCCAAGACTTAGCGCGGCTGCGTTTGACGGCATGGCGGTTGAATTCCGGATCCTAAAGCAAAAGGGCATTCCGGAGGAAGTCATTCCTACGCTGATAAAAGCCAGGAAAGAAGTAACCGCAAACCATTATCACCGTATTTTGAGAAAATATGTTGCGTGGTGTGAGGCCAGGAAGGCCCCAACAGAGGAATTTCAGCTGGGTCGCTTTCTACACTTCCTACAGTCGGGAGTGACTATGGGCCTAAAATTGGGTTCCATTAAGGTCCAGATTTCGGCCCTGTCGATTTTCTTCCAGAAAGAACTGGCTTCACTGCCTGAAGTTCAGACTTTTGTAAAGGGAGTGCTTCATATTCAGCCCCCTTTTGTGCCTCCCGTGGCACCTTGGGATCTCAATGTGGTGTTGTGTTTCCTAAAATCACATTGGTTTGAACCACTTGAAACTGTGGATCTGAAATATCTCACGTGGAAAGTGGTCATGTTATTGGCCTTGGCTTCGGCCAGGCGTGTGTCAGAATTGGCGGCTTTGTCTTGTAAAAGCCCTTATCTGATTTTTCATATGGATAGGGCAGAATTGAGGACTCGTCCCCAGTTTCTCCCTAAGGTGGTATCTGCTTTTCACTTGAACCAACCTATTGTGGTGCCTGCGGCTACTAGGGACTTGGAGGATTCCAAGTTACTGGATGTAGTCAGGGCCTTGAAACTTTATGCTTCCAGGACGGCTGGAGTCAGGAAGACTGACTCGCTTTTTGTCCTGTATGCACCCAACAAGATAGGTGCTCCTGCTTCTAAGCAGACTATTGCTCGCTGGATGTGTAGCACAATTCAGCTGGCGCATTCTGCGGCTGGATTGCCGCATCCTAAATCAGTGAAAGCCCATTCCACGAGGAAAGTGGGCTCATCTTGGGCGGCTGCCCGAGGGGTCTCGGCTTTACAACTTTGCCGAGCTGCAACTTGGTCAGGGGCAAACACGTTTGCTAAATTCTATAAATTTGATACCCTGGCTGAGGAGGACCTTGAGTTCTCTCATTCGGTGCTGCAGAGTCATCCGCACTCTCCCGCCCGTTTGGGAGCTTTGGTATAATCCCCATGGTCCTTACGGAGTCCCCAGCATCCACTAGGACGTTAGAGAAAATAAGATTTTACTCACCGGTAAATCTATTTCTCGTAGTCCGTAGTGGATGCTGGGCGCCCATCCCAAGTGCGGATTGTCTGCAATACTTGTATATAGTTATTGCCTAACTAAAGGGTTATTGTTGAGCCATCTGTTGAGAGGCTCAGTTTTATTTCATACTGTTAACTGGGTATAGTATCACGAGTTATACGGTGTGATTGGTGTGGCTGGTATGAGTCTTACCCGGGATTCAAAATCCTTCCTTATTGTGTCAGCTCTTCCGGGCACAGTATCCTAACTGAGGTCTGGAGGAGGGGCATAGAGGGAGGAGCCAGTGCACACCAGATAGTACCTAATCTTTCTTTTAGAGTGCCCAGTCTCCTGCGGAGCCCGTCTATTCCCCATGGTCCTTACGGAGTCCCCAGCATCCACTACGGACTACGAGAAATAGATTTACCGGTGAGTAAAATCTTGTTTTTTTTCCAGTAGTACTACAAGTCCCAGCAAGCCTCCCCCGCAAGCTGGTACTTGGAGAACCACAAGTACCAGCTTGCGGGAGAAAAACGGGCCCGCTGGTACCTGTAGTTCTACTGGGAAAAAAATACCCAAATAAAAACAGGACACGCACACCTTGAAAGTACAACTTTATTTCACACATGTCGACACACACATACTTACTTATGTTCACACGCCGACCTCTGTCCACTTGTCCAAGTAGAATCCACGTGTACCTGTGAATAAAATTATACTCACCTGATCCAGTGTCCAGATTATAATCCACGTACTTGGCAAAAAACAAAAACGAACACCCGGACCAAACGGACTGAAAGGGGTCCCATGTTTACACATGGGACCCCTTTCCACGAATGCAGAGACCCCCCGTGACTGCTGTCACAGAAGGTCCCTTCAGTAAATCAGGAAGCGCTACTTCGTGGCACTCTCCTGATTGGCTGTATGCGCGTCTGCTGTCAGACAGCGCATCGCACAGCTCCCTCCATTAGTTTCAATGGTGGGAACTTTGCGTTCAGCAGTGGGGTTACCCGCGGTCAGCCGCTGACCGCGGGTGACCTCACCGCTGTCCGCAAAGTTCCCACCATTGAATATAATGGAGAGGCTTTGCGATGCGCTGTCTGACAGCTCAGACGCGCATAGCCAATCAGCAGAGTGCCAGGACGTTGCGCTCGCTGATTGGCTGAAGAGACCTTTCTGTGACAGCAGTCACGGGGGGTCTCTGCATTCGTGGAAAGTGGTCCCATGTGTAAACATGGGACCTCTTTCAGTCCGTTTGGTCCGGATGTTCGTTTTTATTTTTGCCAAGTACGTGGATTATAATCTGGACACTGGATCAGGTGAGTATAATTTTAGTCACAGGTACACGTGGATTCTACTTGGACAAGTGGACAGAGGTCGGCGTGTGAACATAGGTAAGTATGTGTGTGTCGACATGTGTGAAATAAAGTTGTACTTTCAAGGTGTGCGTGTCCTGTTTTTATTTGGGTATTTTTTTCCAGTAGAACTACAGGTACCAGCGGGCCAGTTTTTCTCCTGCATGCTGGTACTTGTGGTTCTCCAAGTACCAGCTTGCGGGGGAGGCTTGCTGGGACTTGTAGTACTACTGGGAAAAAACAATATTCTTTCAATTTTCTCAAGGCTATCAGCCCCCCATCCGCAGCCCTTGGATGGGGGGGACAGCCTCGGGCTTCACCCCTGGCCCTTGGGTGGCTGGGGGGGGGACCCCTTGATTGAAGGGGTCCCCACTCCCCCAGGGTACCCCGGCCAGGGGAGACTAGTTGGATATTTAATGCCACGGCCGCAGGGCGCTGTATAAAAGTGACCCCCGGCTGTGGCATTATCTGTCCAGCTAGTGGAGCCCGATGCTGGTGTAAAAAATACGGGGGACCCCTACTCTTTTTGTCCCTCGTATTTTTTGCACCAGCACCAGGCGCAGAGCCCGGTGCTGGTTTTAAAAATACGGGGGATCCCCTGTCTCTTTTCCCCCCGGATTTTTAGAACCAGGACCGGCTCGAAGAGCCCGAGGCTGGTTATGCTTAGGAGGGGGGACCCCACGCAATTTTTTTTCTGATTTTTACCATTCCATTTAAAAAAAAAAAAAAATAGTAATAATATTTTTAAAAATATATAAATAATACTTGTGCCTCCAAAATAGACAAACCAAGTACCTAATTCCTTCTAATATAAATAGATATGCTATTAACAATAAAAAAAAACACCAAAAAAAACATGTTTTTAAAAATTTTTATTAGATTCCGCCACCAAAGTGTGGCGGATTGAAAATGACGAATTTACTGTCTAAAAGCACTGTTGTCGAATTTCCAAACTTCAATTGAATATACTTTTGGCGAATTGCCGCATTTGTACCATTGCAGAAATGTCGAATTTGACAAATGTCGAATTTCAAAAAGTCGAATTTGG
Organism: Pseudophryne corroboree; assembly: GCF_028390025.1. Classification (NCBI taxonomy): domain Eukaryota; kingdom Metazoa; phylum Chordata; class Amphibia; order Anura; family Myobatrachidae; genus Pseudophryne; species Pseudophryne corroboree. The sequence continues at coordinate 145,863,945 of NC_086451.1, read as the reverse complement.
AAAGTCCGTTTTTTTGACGGAAAGTACTCAATTGCATTGTCGATTTTTTTTTTATTTTTTTTTTTGGGCGAAAAAGTCCCGTTTTTCGACAATTTCGGGAATTCGACCGCAATTGCATATACCCCTGAATCTCTACATGTCTGAATTCAGAACAGAAAGGGTCCCCATCAAACCTTGCAGCCATTTCCAATGTGACAAAACATCATGTATTCTGTCATTATATTGGAAATTGGGTTTTTGGAAATTTAGTTGTGTCAAGAAAAAAAAAATATATTTCATCCCTTGTAGAATAAATTATATTATTTATCTATTTCCATATATAAGTGTGTGCTATAATATATCGGGATAACACACTATTGCTAATGTTTTGTGGAACACAGGCAAAATGTGATCTCTAAGATATAACACACGGTCCCAAGACATTTTTAAAAACTGTCCTATCAGATCCTATTTAATGACAAATTAACATGTTAAACTAACGGCTAGAGGCGATGGCAGGTTTGAAAGGAAGCCTGGACATACCAGCTAGCAAAGAAAAACACCAAAATATTTCTCAGTACACTGCCATAACCAGTAAATATGCTAACTTATGCAGAAGTCTTAAGCTGGGTACACGCTAAACGATATTTTGGACTGTTTGTCGCTTTGAACTGAATCGTATAAATAAATCGTTCAAATCATCCAGTGTGTATGCTCCATCGCATGCTCCTGTGAGTCGTTTGTCGCGTCTTTTGCTCAACCCTACTTGCTGCTCAATTTGGAGACGTCATTAACGATATTTGCCACATCGTGCCGTGTATACGCTATACAGGATGACGAACGATGTTCAGAACTGCCCGATTTTGATGTCAGCACAGTCCCTCCCAAGACACTCCCAGCTCCTCCATTTTATGGATGGATTATGTCCTGTGCGGATCGTGAGCAGCATTTGTGTAGTCATGCCCCGATCTGAACTTCTGTCTGGTATGTATAGTGATGTGAATGCCTGCACCCCTGTAGCTGCATGTGTACTTCTGCAGCTTATTTGATGCTTAGTGATGATCATGTGTATAATGCATCCCTATATTGCTACATGTGTACTTTTGCCTTTCTGATGCCTAGTGATGCCAAGGTGTATAATGTATCACTATTGCCACATGTGTATTGCTGCTGCCTATATGATGCCCATGTGAATAATGTACCCCTATGGTTACATGTGTACTGTGGCTTATGTGTATAATGCACCCCTATTGCTGCATGTGTACTGCTGCCTATATGATGCCTAGTGATGCCCATGTGTCACAAAAGGGAGCTTATCTGCGCTCCCCAGCCGCACATTATCTTACCTCTGCCGCAAGCCTGGGCGCGATCCTTCATCTGGGCCAGTACTAACCCAGGTTCTCAAATTGAATAAGCACATTCTCATTGTTTTCTATCTGATGTAGATTTATTCTCTAAATAAAATTCATTATTAAACATATACATTCATGATACCGGCCAGCATCACATAAAAAAACCACATTAAAAGACACATATAATAAAAAGCTCCTTTTAGAGAGATAATAACACACTGTCTATGCAGTATAAATTTTCCTACATTTTTGTTAGTAGTCGGACAGATCATGCAAAACATCCTTATATTAACCACGTATCCAGAAACAGCGTTAGTAACAACACCATGCTATGTTGCAATAAACTTCTTCCACAACTTTTGTTAGTATCCAAATTGGGTCATGCATTCAGTGTGGTGTTATTGTGTAGCAGTTCATGCATATAGTTATTTCTCTTACGTCCTTGAGGATGCTGGGGACTCCAAAAGGACCATGGGGTATAGACGGGATCCGCAGGAGCTTGGGCACACTAAAAAGACTTAATCTGGGTGTGAACTGGCTCCTCCCTCTATGCCCCTCCTCCAGACCCCAGTTAGACTTTGTGCCCAGGAGTGACTGGATGCACACTAGGGGAGCTCTACTGAGTTTCTCTAGAAAAGACTTTTGTTAGGTTTTTTATTTTGAGGGAGACCTGCTGGCAACAGGCCAGTGACGTGCGGTGAGGTCAACGGCTGGGGAGGCACCGGCTTCTCCAGTACATCCCCATCAGCAAAAGAATACAAACCTCAGCTCACTTTTTCTGAACAGCAGATACATTAGAGTACATGGGGGGTGGGCTGGTACTGCATATTGTGTATATACTGTGATTACAGGACAGACCCCAAAGTATCCAGACAGCAGCCAGAGCTGGCTCCAGGCCTACTAATAACCTGAGCGAGATCCTTTGAAGTGCCCTTTCCTTTCCCCAATGTGCGCTCGCACCTAGGAAAGTGGACGTGGCCTTGCAACTATATCTTGTGTTATCAAATTACAAATATATATACCGTATTATCACCCCCCCCGTACACACACAATTGGCATCATTACACATAATGCCCACAGTAGTGCTCCTTACAACTAATGCCCCAGTATAGTGCCAGATAAACGTAATGTCCCCAGTACAGTGCCAGATACACATAATGCCCCAGTACAGTGCTAGATACACGTAATGTCCCCAGTATAATGCCAGTTAGACATAATATCCCAGTATAGTGCCAGATACACGGAATGCCCCACATATAGTGCAAGTTACATGTTATGCCGCAGTATAGTGCCAATTACACAAAATGCCCCCTGCAGTGCCAGTTATGCATAATTCCCCTTGTAGTGTTAGTTCCGCATAATTACCCTTGTAGTGTCAGTTATGCATAATTACCCTTGTAGTGTCAGTTATTCATAATTACCCTTGTAGTGCCAGTAACGCATAATTCCCCCTGTAGTGCCAGTAATGCATAATTTCCCCTGTAGTGTCAGTTATGCATAATTACCCTTGTAGTGCCAGTAACGCATAATTCCCCCTGTAGTGCCAGTAATGCATAATTCCCCCTGTAGTGTCAGTTATGCATAATTACCCTTGTAGTGTCAGTTATTCAGAATAACCCTTGTAGTGTCAGTTACACGTAATTACCCTTGTAGTGCCAATAACGCATAATTCCCCCTGTAGTGCCAGTAACGCATAATTCCCCCTGTAGTGCCAGTAATGCATAATTCCCCCTGTAGTGTCAGTAACGCATAATTCCCCCTGTAGTGCCAGTAAAGCATAATTCCCCCTGTAGTGCCAGTAATGCATAATACCCCCTGTAGTGCCAGTAACGCATAATTCCCCCTGTAGTGTCAGTAACGCATAATTCCCGCTGTAGTGCCAGTAAAGCATAATCCCCCTGTAGTGCCAGTAATGCATAATACCCCCTGTAGTGCCAATAACGCATAATTCCCCCCGTAGTGCCAGTAATGCATAATTCCTCCTGTAGTGCCAGTAACGCATAATTCCCCCTGTAGTGTCAGTAAAGCATAATTCCCCCTGTAGTGCCAGTAACTCCTAATTCCCCCTGTAGTGTCAGTAAAGCATAATTCCCCCCGTAGTGCCAGTAATGCATAATTCCCCCTGTAGTGCCAATAACGCATAATACCCCCTGTAGTGCCAGTAACGCATAATTTCCCCTGTAGTGTCAGTTATGCATAATTCCCCCTGTAGTGCCAATAACGCATAATACCCCCTGTAGTGCCAGTAACGCATAATTTCCCCTGTAGTGTCAGTTATGCATAATTCCCCCTGTAGTGCCAATAACGCATAATACCCCCTGTAGTGCCAGTAACGCATAATTTCCCCTGTAGTGTCAGTTATGCATAATTCCCCCTGTAGTGCCAATAACGCATAATACCCCCTGTAGTGCCAGTAACGCATAATTTCCCCTGTAGTGTCAGTTATGCATAATTCCCCCTGTAGTGCCAATAACGCATAATACCCCCTGTAGTGCCAGTAACGCATAATTCCCCCTGTAGTGCCAGTAACGCATAATTCCCCCTGTAGTGCCAGATACACTTGACGCCCCCTGTAGTGCCAGTTACTAGTAATGCCCCCACAATACTGCAACTTTGCCCCCTACCCCCTCTCACCTGTGTCCTGTGTGCAATGCAGCCGGCGGGAGAGTGAAGCAGGCACTGGAGCAACTGAGGCTGCTTCCTCGGGAGGAGGAGGAGGAGAGCACCACACACCGCTGGTTACCCTGTAGCTGGCAGCGCCAGGGAGGCCGGAGAGACAAGTGTGGCAGCAGATAATCAGCGGCGGCGGACCCAGAGGCGGTGGTAAGGCCGGAGCTGGGAGCCAGCAATGCACTCCCAACTACGGGCTTACCACCGCCTCCGGGTCTGCCGCCGCTAATTATCTGCTGCCACACTTGTCTCTCCGGCCTCCCCAGCGCTGCCAGCAATGCACTCCCAGCTCCGTGCTTACCTCCGGGTTTACTGCCGCTGATTATCTCCTGCCGCACTTGTCTCTCCAGCCTCCCCGCCGCAGCCAGCTAACGGGTAACGGAAAGCACCGGGTACAGGCGGCTGCTTTCAGGATGGATCATCAACATCAGCAGTCAGTCAGTGGGGATGAAGAGAGGGGAGGGAGCCTTGTTCCGCCGCCTCGTATAGGTGATTGGACCAGCGGATCCAGCCTGGATCCGCTGTCCAATCCCTGTCAACGAGGCACATGTATATGTGCCGCTTTCACAGCTTTTTTCAATGGGCTTTTACAGCCCAGTGTTTGGCTCCGCCCACCTGTTCTATCCCCGTTACCATTGTAAATGGGAGGCACTTGCTATCAGTGCCTCCCAAACGAATTTAAAGTCATAAAATGATCAGAATAATATAAAGAAGACACTTATAACACAGAATCTGTGTCATAAGTATCTTCTGTGTATTATTGTAATCATTAATGACAGGGAAGGCACTGCCTCCCCTGACTGCACGTCCCTGCTACAGGGTCCCTGCATCGTGGGACTGAGGGGAGAGAAGCAAACCTACTTCTGTGAGTTTCAAGGCTCTGCTTCTCGGCTACTGGACACCATTAGCTCCAGAGGGTTCGATCACTTGGTGCGCCTAGCTGCTTGTTCCCGGAGCCACGCCGTCACCCCCTCACAGAAGCCAGAAGTCGGGTGAGTATGAGAAGATCAGAAGACTTCAGGACGGCAGAGGACTTCAGTAACGGAAGGTAAAGCACAGCGGTAACGCTGTGCTCCATGCTCCCACACACATCACCAACGGTAGTCACTGGGTGCAGGGCGCTGAGGGGGGGGCGCCCTGGGAGGCATGTTACTGGAGTTCAGGGTGGCATATTATGGTAGTGGGTGCCTAGGCACCCTTTACAGACCCCCGCCGGCATTTTTAGTTAGTTTGAATTTGGCGGGCCGTGGCCGCCGAGAAGGGGGCGGAGCTTCGGTCCGCTGCTCACGCGCCATTTTCTCCCTACACGCTGCTGAGGGAGAGATGCTGCCGGGACCTCCACGATTCACAACAAGTAACGGGGGCATCTCCAGAGGGGAGCCGCAGTGGGGTGCTGGTTTTTTTATCAAACAGGCAGCGTTGGGTACATATATCGTTATACCGATATATGGGCGCTGGGGTGTGAGCTGGCATACTCCCTCTGTCTCCTCTTTCTGGGCTGCAGTGTGGGCCTGTCACCTTGCTGGGACGTTCTGTGTGTTGTGTGTGTCGGTACTAAGTGTCGACATGTCTGAGGCTGAATGTTATTCACCAGAGGAGGTTATGGGAGGTGTGGATGCGGTGCTAGAATTGGCACTGTCGACGCAGCCGACACCTGACTTACTAGCACTTCTTAATACGATCAATTCCAATGTAGCTTCTTTATCGAAGAGGTTAGATAAGTCTGAGTCACAGACGCAGGTGTGGAAAAAGTCCATGGAGGAGGCTTTGTCTCAGGTACAGACCCCATTCGGGTCCCATAAGAGGCCATTTACTCAGGTGGGGGATACTGATACCGACATGGGGGTATATGCAATTGCGGTCGAATTCCCGAAATTGTCGAATTTCGGGTCATTTTCGCCAAAAAAAAAAAATCGTCAATGCAATTCAGTGCTTTCCGTCAAAAAAACGGACTTTCAAAATTCGACTATTTGAAATTCGACTTTTTGCAAATTCGACTTTTCTGCAATGATACAAGTGCTGCAATTCGACAAAAGCATATTCAATTCAAGTTTGGAAATTCGACAGCAGTGCTTTTAGACAGTAAATTCGTCATTTTCAATCCGCCACACTTTGGAGGGTGAAAACAATAAAAAAAAATTTAAACATGGTTTTTTTTGGTGTTTTTTTTTTTTGGGAATAGCATATCTATTTATATTAGAAGGGATTAGGTACTTTTTTTTTTTTTTTTTGGGAGGCACAAGTATTATTTATATATTTTTTTAAAATATTATTATTATTATTATTTTTTATTTTTTTTTAGTGCTGGAACGGGAAAATTTAAAAAAAAAATGGCGTGGGGTCCCCCCTCCAAAGCATAACCAGCCTCGGGCTCTTCGAGCTGGTCCTGGTTCTAAAAATGCGGGGAAAAATTGGGCAGGGATCCCCCGTATTTTTAAAACCAGCACCGGGCTCTGCGCCTGGTGCTGGTGCAAAAAATACGGGGGACAAAACGAGCAGGGGTCCCCCGTATTTTTCACACCAGCATCGGGCTCCACTAGCTGGACAGATAATGCCACAGCCGGGGGTCACTTTTATACAGTGCCCTGCGGCCGTGGCATTAAATATCCAACTAGTCACCCCTGGCCGGGGTACCCTGGGGGAGTGGGGACCCCTTCAATCAAGGGGTCCCCCCCCAGCCACCCAAGGGCCAGGGGTGAAGCCCGAGGCTGTCCCCCCCCATCCAATGGCTGCGGATGGGAGGCTGATAGCCTTGAGTAAAATGACAAGAATATTGTTTTTTCCAGTAGTACTACAAGTCCCAGCAAGCCTCCCCCGCAAGCTGGTACTTGGAGAACCACAAGTACCAGCATGCGGGAGAAAAACGGGCCCGCTGGTACCTGTAGTACTACTGGGGAAAAAATACCCAAATAAAAACAGGACACAGACACCGTGACAGTAAAACTTTATTACACACTGCCGACACACACATACTTACCTATGTTCACACGCCGACATCGGTCCTCTTCTCCATGTAGAATCCACGGATACCTGAAAAGAAAAGTTCAATATACTGACCTCAGCCAGGGTCCAGAGATAAATCCACGTACTTGGCAAAAAAAGAAAACGGACACACGGACCACCGGACTGAAAGGGGTCCCATGCTGACACATGAGACCCCTTACCCCGAATGCCGGGACACCACGTGACTCCTGTCACTGAAGTCCCTTCAGCCAATCAGGAAGCGCTACTTCCGTGGCGCTCACCTGATTGGCTGTGCGCTGTCTGTGCTGTGACAGCGCATCGCACAGCTCCGTCCATTATATTCAATGGTGGGAACTTAGCGGCTAGCGGTGAGGTCACCCGCCGGTCAGCCGCTGACCGGCGGGTGACCTCACCGCTAGCCGCTAAGTTCCCACCATTGAATATAATGGACGGAGCTGTGCGATGCGCTGTCACAGCACAGACAGCGCACAGCCAATCAGGTGAGCGCCACGGAAGTAGCGCTTCCTGATTGGCTGAAGGGACTTCAGTGACAGGAGTCACGTGGTGTCCCGGCATTCGGGGTAAGGGGTCTCATGTGTCAGCATGGGACCCCTTTCAGTCCGGTGGTCCGTGTGTCCGTTTTCTTTTTTTGCCAAGTACGTGGATGTATCTCTGGACGTGGATGTACCTCTGGACGCTGGAAGGTGAGTATAATTTTTTTCACAGGTACCCTCGGATCGTCGGAGACCGTGGCAGTCGGCGTGTCAACATAGGTAAGTATGTGTGTGTCGGCAGTGTGTAATAAAGTTTTACTGTCACGGTGTCTGTGTCCTGGTTTTATTTGGGTATTTTTTTTCCAGTAGAACTACAGGTACCAGCGGGCCCGTTTTTCTCCCGCATGCTGGTACTTGTGGTTCTCCAAGTACCAGCTTGCGGGGGAGGCTTGCTGGGACTTGTAGTTCTTCTGGAAAAACCAATATTCTTGTCATTTTACTCTAGGCTATCAGCCTCCCATCCGCAGCCATTGGATGGGGGGGACAGCCTCGGGCTTCACCCCTGGCCCTTGGGTGGCTGGGGAGGGGGGGGGGGGGGGCCTTGATTGAAGGGGTCCCCACTCCCCCAGGGTACCCCGGCCAGGGGTGACTAGTTGGATATTTAATGCCACGGCCGCAGGGCACTGCATAAAAGTGACCCCCGGCTGTGGCATTATCTGTCCAGCTAGTGGAGCCCGATGCTGGTGTAAAAAATACGGGGGACCCCTACTCTTTTTGTCCCCCGTATTTTTTGCACCAGCACCAGGCGCAGAGCCCGGTGCTGGTTTTAAAAATACGGGGGATCCCTGCCCAATTTTTTCCCCGCATTTTTGGAACAAGGACCAGCTCGAAGAGCCCGAGGCTGGTTATGCTTTGGAGGGGGGACCCCACGCCATTTTTTTTTTCGTGTTTTTCCCGTTTTTCCCCGTTTTTTTAAATCGCGGCAAAATCCGGCAAATCGGCCGTTTTTCGCCCGCGGGACTGTCGAATCCGTTTTTCATTGAATATGGTGAATTCCGGCAGCCACCTGCCGGAATTCACCTGTCGAATTGTGTCGAATTTAAAAACGGCGATAATTTGCCGCGATTCGCCGTGAATTGCATATACCCCATGGACTCTGATTCCGAGGTTGATTTCACTGAGGCTGCGTTACATCCACGTTTAGTGAAGAGTATTCAGTACGTGATTGTAGCTATAAAAGATGTTTTACACATTTCTGATGAACCTGCGGTACAGGAAACAAGGATTTGCTTGTTCAAGGAAAAAAAACCTGAGGTAAAGTTTCCCCCCTCTCATGAAATGAATACTCTTTGTGAAAAGGCTTGGGAGTCGCCGGATAAGAAATGGCAGATTCCCAAGAGGATTTATATGGCGTATCCTTTCCCCTCTGATGACAGGGAAAAATGGGAGACATCTCCAAACGTTGATAAAGCTCTATCCCGTTTGTCTAAGAAGGTGGCGCTTCCGTCTCCTGACACGGCAGCTCTCAAGGATCCGGCGGATCGCAAGTTGGAGACATGTCTGAAGTCCATTTTCGCTAATTCGGGGGCTCTGCTCAGACCCGCTGTGGCGTCGGTATGGGTGAGTAGTGCTATTGCTAAATGGGCTCAGAATTTAGCTAGTGACATGGATACTCTTGATAAAGATAATGTCCTTTTAACTCTCGGTTATATTAAGGACGCTGCAGATTACCTAAAGGACGCGGCGAGGGACGTCTGTCTCTTGGGTTCAAGGACCAATGCCATGTTGATATCTGCTAGGAGGGCCCTGTGGATCCATCAATGGAATGCTGATGCCGACTCCAAGAGGTCTATGGAAGCATTACCCTTCAAAGGTACGGTCTTGTTTGGGGACGGCTTGGCGAACCTAGTCTCGACCGCGACTGCGGGTAAGTCCTCTGTTCTTCCTTATGTTCCCACACAACAGAAAAAGGCACCACATCAACAAATGCAGTCCTTTCGTCACAACAAATACAGGCGTGGGAAAGGTTCATCTTTCCTCGCCTCAAAGGGTAGAGGACGGGGAAAGAAACTTCCTGCAGCCCCAGGCGCACAGGACCAAAAGTCCTCCCCTGCTGCTTCCAAGTCCACCGCATGACGCTGGGGCTTCCCTGGGGGAGTCCGGACTGGTGGGGGGCCGTCTTCGGATATTCAGTCAGGTCTGGATTCAATCAGACCTGGATCCTTGGGTGTTAGAGATCGTGTCTCAAGGATACAAACTGGAGTTTTGCGAGATGCCCCCTCACCGGTTCTTCATTTCGGCATTACCTGTAGTTCTTCCGGACAGGGAGGTGGTCCGGGCAGCGATTCAAAAATTGTGTCTGCAGAGGGTCATTGTTCCCGTCCCAGCGGGGGGAGGGGTTCTCCTCGAGCCTCTTTGTGGTGCCGAAACCGGACGGTTCGGTCAGACCAATTCTAAATCTAAAATCCCTCAATCCATACTTGAAAGTGTTCAAGTTCAAGATGGAATCCCTTCGAGCGGTGATTGCCAGCCTGGAGGGGGGGGATTTGATGGCGTCAGTCGACATAAAAGATGCCTACTTACATGTGCCGATATATCCTCCGCATCAGGCTTTCCTCAGGTTTGCGATACAGGATTCTCATTACCAATTTCAGACGTTGCCGTTTGGGCTTTCCACGGCTCCGAGGATTTTCACCAAAGTCATGGCGGAAATGATGGTTCTTCTTCGCAAGCAAGGTGTTTCAATTATCCCGTACTTGGACGATCTCCTGATAAAGGCGAGGTCCAAGGAACGGTTGCTGAGAAGTGTAGAGTTGTCACTCTCGGTTCTGCGACAGCACGGTTGGGTGCTCAATTTGCCGAAATCCCAGTTGATTCCGACCACTCGGCTTCCTTTTCTGGGCAGGATTCTGGACACGGATTTACAAAAGGTATTTCTTCCAGAAGAAAAGGCTCGGAAACTGCAGAAGATGGTTGCGGCGTACGAAGCCATACCATTTAGCAGCCGGGTGTTTCAGTGGGACTTGCTGAGCAAATGGTCCAGGTCTCACCTACACATTCACCGGAAGATAAGTCTATCTCCCAGAGCCAGAATTTCTCTCCTGTGGTGGCTACAGGGTCATCACCTCCTAGGGGGACGTCGATTCGGTATCCAGGATTGGGTACTTCTGACAACAGATGCAAGTCTCCGGGCCTGGGGCGCAGTCACCCAAGGAAGAAACTTCCAGGGAAAATGGTCGCTCCAGGAAGCCTGTCTCCACATAAATATTAAGTTAAGAGCCATTTACAATGGCCTGCTACAAGCAAGAAGCCTTCTTCAGGGTCGACCAGTTCTGGTACAGTCAGACAACATCACAGCGGTGGCGCATATAAACCGGCAAGGCGGAACGAGGAGCAAAGCGGCAATGGCGGAGGCCACACAGATCCTTCGCTGGGCGGAACAACACGTGAGCGCACTGTCAGCAGTTTTCCTGCCGGGGGTGGACAACTGGGAAGCAGATTTCCTCAGCAGACACTATCTCCATGCGGGAGAGTGGGCTCTTCACCAAGAGGTTTTTGCAGAGGTGACAAGACGCTGGGGAATTCCGTTGATAGACATGATGGCGTCTCGGCTCAACAAGAAGCTCCCAAGGTATTGTTCCAGGTCAAGGGACCCACAAGCCACTGCAGTGGACGCCCTGGTGTTTTCGTGGGTGTTCCAGTCGGTGTATGTGTTCCCTCCACTTCCTCTCATTCCAAAGGTGCTGGGGATCATTCGACGAGCAAGGGTTCAGGCGATTCTCGTCGTTCCAGACTGGCCAAGAAGGGCCTGGTACCCGGATCTTCAGGACTTACTGGTGGAAGATCCGTGGCCGCTTCCTCTAAGAGAGGATCTGTTGTTGCAGGGTCCATGCGTGTTTCCAGACTTACCGCGGCTGCGTTTGACGGCATGGAGGTTGAGCGCCAGATCTTAGCTCGTAAGGGTATTCCCAGGGAGGTCATTCCAACTCTCATTAAGGCTAGGAAGGAGGTTACGGCGAAACACTATCACCGTATTTGGAGGAAGTATGTTTCCTGGTGTGAGGCTAAAAGGGCTCCTGCGGAGGTTTTTCACTTGGGTCGTTTTCTCCACTTTTTACAGGCGGGCGTAGATGTAGGCCTGAAATTGGGTTCCATCAAAGTGCAGATTTCGGCTTTATCTATTTTCTTTCAAAAAGAATTAGCTGCCCTCCCGGAGGTTAAGACCTTTGTGAAAGGAGTAATGCATATCAATCCTCCGTTTGTACCTCCTGTAGCTCCATGGGACCTTGATGTCGTCTTACGGCTTCTCATGTCTTCCTGGTTTGAACCTTTGCGTAAGGTTGAGTTGAAGTTTCTCACCTGGAAGGTGGTTATGCTTTTGGCGCTGGCGTCTGCCAGGCGGGTGTCGGAGTTGGCGGCTTTATCTCATAAGAGCCCGTACTTGATTTTTCATTTGGATAGGGCGGAATTGAGGACTCTTCAACAATTTCTACCGAAGGTGGTTTCTTCATTTCACATTAACCAACCTATTGTGGTTCCGGTGGCTACGGAAACGGTGGCGATTCCGAAATCTCTAGATGTTGTAAGAGCGTTGAAAATCTACGTCTCTAGGACAGCTGTTACTAGGAAGACTGAGGAGTTGTTTGTTTTGTATGCTGCCAACAGGATTGGTCATTCCGCTTCAAAACAGACTATTGCACGCTGGATTTGTAGTACGATCCAGCAGGCTCATTCTTCGGTCCGACTACCGGTACCGAAGTCGGTAAAAGCCCATTCTACCAGGAAAGAAGGCTCACCTTGGGCGGCTGCCCGGGGCGTTTCGGCGTTACAACTTTGCCGAGCGGCTACTTGGTCGGGTTCTAACACGTTCGCTAAGTTCTATAAGTTTGATACCCTGGCCGATGAGGACCTGGCGTTTGCTCAGTCGGTGCTGCAGAGTCGTCCGCACTCTTCCTCCCGTTCTGGAGCTTTGGTATAATCCCCATGGTCCTTTTAGAGTCCCCAGCATCCTCTAGGACGTAAGAGAAAATAGGATTTTGGTACTTACCGATAAATCCTTTTCTCCTAGTCCGTAGAGCAGGCCTGGCCAACCTGTGGCTCTCCAGATGTAGTGAAACTACACATCCCAGCATGCCCTGCCACAGTTTTAGCATTCCCTAATAGCAAAACTGTGGCAAGGCATGATGGGACTTGTAGTTTTACAACAGCTGGAGAGCCACAGGTTGGCCAGGCCTGCCGTAGAGGATGCTGGGCGCCCGTCCCTGTGCGGACTATTACTTGCAGTGTTTTTTCTTGCTGGTTAATTTAGTTTATACACGGGTTGTGTATTGGTTTGTTGCAGCTTGTTGCTGGCATTAATGCATACTGTTATCTGGTTTGAGGTTATTCCGGTTGTACGGTATGTTTATGGTGTGGGCTGGTAGTTTGGTAGCCCTTAGTTAAAACAAAAATCTTTCCTTGAAATGTCCGTCTCTCCTGGGCACAGTTCCTATAACTGGGGTCTGGAGGAGGGGCATAGAGGGAGGAGCCAGTTCACACCCAGATTAAGTCTTTTTAGTGTGCCCAAGCTCCTGCGGATCCCGTCTATACCCCATGGTCCTTTTGGAGTCCCCAGCATCCTCTACGGACTAGGAGAAAAGGATTTATCGGTAAGTACCAAAATCCTATTTTTGTCAGCATTAGGCAATTTGTGCTGCAATATGACATTCTCTTAGAGAACAGTCCATATTTTTATATCACACTGCTGGCTAAATAGACTTTCTCTGACATGCGTCCTTTAACCTCTAATGCCTTCAGGTCATTTTATATTTCTCCTCCCGGTTGGCTTCTCTCTCTCCCAGCCTTATCCGGAGTTCATATACAGTAATAGTGATGTGCTCACCTAGTTCCCCTTAGCATTAGGGTTTCAAGTCCTGGGGCCAGCCGGCCAATTGAACATGAATGGCTGTCTTTCCAAGCTGTGTCCTTCACGTGGAGATACCAACAGACGCGTTTCCCTGCCTCTTTGCACCTGTCAGCGGCTTCCTCAGTGTTAAGTAATCTCCCTCTTCTATTCTCCATTTAAATACTGCTCAACGTGGTTTGAGCATGCGCAGTGGTCCTGCGGTCCAAGCCTCTTTCTCATTCCTCTTCACTGCGCATGCGCCCGGTGGTTTAGGTGCATTCCAACTATCCACACCTCTTTTTCACTTTCTAAAAATACGGACTTCAACAGCTATGTACAGAATTATCATTTCTCTTTCTCAACTTGTTTTATAGGAGCATAAAATCTTTTCTCATACATCCTATAGGATGCTGGGGACTCCAAAAGGACCGTGGTGTATAGACGGGATCCGCAGGAGACATGGGCACTTTAAGACTTTGAATGGGTGTGAACTGACTCCTCCCTCTATGCCCCTCCTCCAGACTCCAGTTAGATTATGTGCCCAGAGAGACTGGTCACACACTGAGGAGCTCTACTGAGTTTCTCTGAAAAGACTTTATGTTAGGTTTATTATTTTCAGGGAGCACTGCTGGCAACAGGCTCCCTGCATCGTGGGACTGAGGGGAGAGAAGCAGACCTACTTCTGTGAGTTTCAAGGCTCTGCATCTTAGGCTACTGGACACCATTAGCTCCAGAGAGGGTGTGATCACTTGGTACGCCTAGCTGCTCGTTCCCGGAGCCGCGCCGTCACCCCCCTCACAGAGCCAGAAGAAAAAAGCCAGGTGAGTAAAAGAAGAACAGAAGACTTCAGTGACGGCAGAAGACTTCAGAGTCTCTGAGGTACCGCACTGCGCGCCATTGCTCCCACACACAAGCGGCACTACAAGGGTGCAGGGCGCAGGGGGGGCGCCCTGGGCAGCAATATACCTCATCTATATAGCCTGGCAAAGAGGTATACAGTGCATAGGCACTGTATACTAAATGTGAAAAACTAGCGGGGCTGAAGCGCCCCGATAGGGGGGCGTGGCTTAGCCCTGACAACTCCTTCCAGCGCCATTTTCTCCTTACAGAGAGGCTGGCCCCGCCAAAACACTGATGAACAGATCACAGTATAAAACGGGGGGAGGGGGGGGCACAGTTGTTTAGTGCAATATATGTACAAAAAATAAAGCACTATATTTCTCTATCGTCCTAGTGGATGCTGGGGTTCCTGAAAGGACCATGGGGAATAGCGGCTCCGCAGGAGACAGGGCACAAAAGTAAAGCTTTCCGATCAGGTGGTGTGCACTGGCTCCTCCCCCTATGACCCTCCTCCAAGCCAGTTAGATTTTTGTGCCCGGCCGAGAAGGGTGCAATCTAGGTGGCTCTCCTAAAGAGCTGCTTAGAGAAAGTTTAGCTTAGGTTTTTTTATTTTACAGTGAGTCCTGCTGGCAACAGGATCACTGCAACGAGGGACTTAGGGGAGAAGAAGTGAACTCACCTGCGTGCAGGATGGATTGGCTTCTTGGCTACTGGACATCAGCTCCAGAGGGACGATCACAGGTACAGCCTGGATGGTCACCGGAGCCTCGCCGCCGGCCCCCTTGCAGATGCTGAAACATGAAGAGGTCCAGAATCGGCGGCAGAAGACTCCTCAGTCTTCTAAAGGTAGCGCACAGCACTGCAGCTGTGCGCCATTTTCCTCTCAGCACACTTCACACGGCAGTCACTGAGGGTGCAGGGCGCTGGGAGGGGAGCGCCCTGGGAGGCAAATGAAAACCTATTTGGCTAAAAAATACCTCACATATAGCCTCCGGGGCTATATGGAGATATTTAACCCCTGCCAGAATACACTAAAGAGCGGGAGACGAGCCCGCCGGAAAAGGGGCGGGGCCTATCTCCTCAGCACACAGCGCCATTTTCCTTACACAGCTCCGCTGGTCAGGACGGCTCCCAGGTCTCTCCCCTGCACTGCACTACAGAAACAGGGTAAAAAAGAGAGGGGGGGCAAAATAGTGGCAAAAAATTATATTATAAAAGCAGCTATACAGGGAGCACTTATTATAAGGCTATCCCTGTCATATATAGCGCTTTTGGTGTGTGCTGGCAAACTCTCCCTCTGTCTCCCCAGAGGGCTAGTGGGGTCCTGTCTTCGTTAAGAGCATTCCCTGTGTGTCTGCTGTGTGTCGGTACGTGTGTGTCGACATGTATGAGGACGATATTGGTGTGGAGGCGGAGCAATTGCCAAATATGGGGATGTCACCTCCTAGGGGGTCGACACCAGAATGGATGCCTTTATTTATGGAATTACGGGATAGTGTCAACACGCTAAAGCAGTCGTTTGTCGACATGAGACGGCCGGACAATCAGTTAGTGCCTGTCCAGGCGCCTCAAACACCGTCAGGGGCTGTAAAACGCCCTTTGCCTCAGTCGGTCGACACAGACCCAGACACAGGCACTGATTCCAGTGGCGACGGTGACGAATCAACCGTATTTTCCAGTAGGGCCACACGTTATATGATTTTGGCAATGAAGGAGGCGTTACATTTAGCTGATACTACTGGTACCACTAAACAGGGTATTATGTGGGGTGTGAAAAAACTACCTATAGTTTTTCCTGAATCAGAAGAACTAAATGATGTATGTGATGAAGCGTGGGTTGCCCCCGATAAAAAGATGCTAATTTCAAAGAAGTTATTAGCTTTATACCCTTTCCCGTCAGAGGTTAGGGCGCGCTGGGAAACACCTCCTAGGGTGGATAAGGCGCTCACACGCTTATCTAAACAAGTGGCGTTACCCTCTCCTGAGACGGCCGCACTTAAAGATCCAACAGATAGGAGGATGGAAAATATCCAAAAAAGTATATACACACATACAGGTGTTATACTACGACCAGCTCTAGCGTCAGCCTGGATGTGCAGTGCTGGAGTAGTTTGGTCAGAGTCCCTGATTGAAAATATTGATACCCTGGATAGGGACAATGTTTTACTGTCTTTAGAGCAAATAAAGGATGCATTTCTTTATATGCGTGATGCACAGAGGGATATCTGCACACTGGCATCACGGGTAAGTGCTATGTCCATTTCGGCCAGAAGAAGTTTATGGACGCGACAGTGGTCAGGCGATGCGGACTCAAAACGGCATATGGAAGTTTTGCCGTATAAAGGGGAGGAGTTATTTGGAGTCGGTCTATCAGATTTGGTGGCCACGGCTACAGCCGGGAAATCCACCTTTTTACCTCAAGCTACTCCCCAACAGAAAAAGACACCGACTTTTCAACCGCAGCCCTTTCGTTCCTTTAAAAACAAGAGAGCAAAGGGATATTCATATCTGCCACGAGGCAGAGGAAGGGGGAAGAGACACCAACAGGCAGCTGCTTCCCAGGAACAGAAGCCCTCCCCCGCTTCTACAAAAGCCTCAGCATGACGCTGGGGCTTCTCAAGCGGACTCGGGGGCGGTGGGCGGTCGTCTCAAGCATTTCAGCGCGCAGTGGGCTCACTCGCAGGTAGATCCCTGGATCCTGCAGATAATATCTCAGGGGTACAGGTTGGAACTAGAGACAGATCCGCCTCGCCGTTTCCTGAAGTCTGCTTTACCAACGTCCCCCTCCGAAAGGGAGACGGTTTTGGAAGCCATTCACAAGCTGTACTCTCAGCAGGTGATAGTCAAGGTACCTCTTCTACAACAGGGAAAGGGGTATTATTCCACTCTATTTGTGGTACCGAAGCCGGACGGCTCGGTAAGACCTATTCTAAATCTGAAGTCCTTGAACCTGTACATAAAGAAGTTCAAGTTCAAAATGGAGTCACTCAGAGCAGTGATAGCGAACCTGGAAGAAGGGGACTTTATGGTGTCCTTGGACATCAAGGATGCGTACCTCCACGTTCCAATTTACCCCTCACACCAGGGGTACCTCAGGTTCGTTGTACAAAACTGTCACTATCAGTTTCAGACGCTGCCGTTCGGATTGTCCACGGCACCTCGGGTCTTTACAAAGGTAATGGCCGAGATGATGATTCTTCTTCGAAGAAAAGGCGTATTAATTATCCCATACTTGGACGATCTCCTAATAAGGGCAAGGTCCAGAGAACAGCTAGAGAGGGGATTAGCACTGTCTCAAGAAGTGCTAAAACAGCACGGCTGGATTCTGAATATTCCAAAATCCCAGTTAATGCCGACAACTCGTCTGCTGTTCCTAGGGATGATTCTGGACACGGTTCAGAAAAAGGTTTTTCTCCCGAAGGAAAAAGCCAAGGAGTTGTCCGAGCTTGTCAGGAACCTCCTAAAACCAGGAAAGGTGTCTGTACATCAATGCACAAGAGTCCTGGGAAAAATGGTGGCTTCTTACGAAGCAATTCCATTCGGCAGATTCCATGCACGAATTTTCCAGAGGGATCTGTTAGACAAATGGTCAGGGTCGCATCTTCAGATGCACCAGCGGATAACCCTGTCTCCAAGGACAAGGGTATCTCTTCTGTGGTGGTTGCAGAGTGCTCATCTATTGGGGGGCCGCAGATTCGGCATACAGGATTGGATCCTGGTGACCACGGACGCCAGCCTGAGAGGCTGGGGAGCAGTCACACAAGGAAGAAACTTCCAGGGAGTGTGGACGAGCCTGGAAACGTCTCTTCACATAAACATTCTGGAACTAAGAGCAATCTACAATGCTCTAAGCCAGGCAGAACCTCTGCTTCAAGGAAAACCGGTGTTGATCCAGTCGGACAACATAACGGCAGTCGCCCATGTGAACAGACAGGGCGGCACAAGAAGCAGGAGTGCAATGGCAGAAGCTGCAAGGATTCTTCGCTGGGCAGAGAATCATCTGATAGCACTGTCAGCAGTGTTCATCCCGGGAGTGGACAACTGGGAAGCAGACTTCCTCAGCAGACACGACCTTCACCCGGGAGAGTGGGGACTTCATCCGGAAGTCTTCCACATGCTGGTAACCCGTTGGGAAAGACCAATGGTGGACATGATGGCGTCTCGCCTCAACAAAAAACTGGACAGGTATTGCGCCAGGTCAAGAGATCCGCAGGCAATAGCTGTGGACGCGCTGGTAACGCCTTGGGTGTACCAGTCGGTGTATGTGTTTCCTCCTCTGCCTCTCATACCAAAAGTATTGAGAATTATACGGCAAAGAGGCGTAAGAACGATACTAGTGGTTCCGGATTGGCCAAGAAGGACTTGGTACCCGGAACTTCAAGAGATGATCACGGAAGATCCGTGGCCTCTACCTCTAAGGAGGGACTTGCTTCAGCAGGGTCCCTGTCTGTTTCAAGACTTACCGCGGCTGCGTTTGACGGCATGGCGGTTGAACGCCGGATCCTAAAGGAAAAAGGCATGCCGGAAGAAGTCATTCCTACTTTGATTAAAGCAAGGAAGGAAGTAACCGTGCAACACTATCACCGCATTTGGCGAAGATATGTTGCGTGGTGCGAGGATCGGAGTGCTCCGACGGAGGAATTTCAACTGGGTCGATTCCTACATTTCCTGCAATCAGGATTGTCTATGGGTCTCAAATTGGGATCTATTAAGGTTCAAATTTCGGCCCTGTCGATTTTCTTTCAAAAAGAATTGGCTTCAGTTCCTGAAGTCCAGACTTTTGTTAAGGGAGTGCTGCATATACAGCCTCCTGTGGTGCCTCCAGTGGCACCGTGGGATCTCAATGTGGTTTTGGAATTTCTAAAATCTCATTGGTTTGAACCACTAAAAAAGGTGGATTTAAAATATCTCACATGGAAAGTGACCATGTTATTAGCCCTGGCTTCGGCCAGGAGAGTGTCAGAACTGGCGGCTTTATCTTACAAAAGCCCATATCTGATTTTCCATTCGGACAGGGCAGAACTGCGGACTCGTCCGCATTTTCTCCCTAAGGTGGTGTCAGCATTTCATCTGAACCAGCCTATTGTAGTGCCTGCGGCTACAAGTGACTTGGAGGACTCCAAGTTACTGGACGTTGTCAGAGCATTAAAAATATATATTGCAAGGACAGCTGGAGTCAGAAAATCTGACTCGTTGTTTATATTGTATGCACCCAACAAGATGGGTGCTCCTGCGTCTAAGCAGACGATTGCTCGTTGGATCTGTAGCACAATCCAACTTGCACATTCTGTGGCAGGCCTGCCACAGCCTAAATCTGTAAAGGCCCACTCCACAAGGAAGGTGGGCTCATCTTGGGCGGCTGCCCGAGGGGTCTCGGCATTACAACTTTGCCGAGCAGCTACGTGGTCAGGGGAGAACACGTTTGTAAAATTTTACAAATTTGATACTCTGGCTAAGGAGGACCTGGAGTTCTCTCATTCGGTGCTGCAGAGTCATCCGCACTCTCCCGCCCGTTTGGGAGCTTTGGTATAATCCCCATGGTCCTTTCAGGAACCCCAGCATCCACTAGGACGATAGAGAAAATAAGAATTTACTTACCGATAATTCTATTTCTCGGAGTCCGTAGTGGATGCTGGGCGCCCATCCCAAGTGCGGATTATCTGCAATAATTGTACATAGTTATTGTTAACTAATTCGGGTTATTGTTAGGAAGCCATCTTTCAGAGGCTCCTCTGTTATCATACTGTTAACTGGGTTTGATCACAAGTTGTACGGTGTGATTGGTGTGGCTGGTATGAGTCTTACCCGGGATTCAAAATTCCTCCCTTATTGTGTACGCTCGTCCGGGCACAGTACCTAACTGGCTTGGAGGAGGGTCATAGGGGGAGGAGCCAGTGCACACCACCTGATCGGAAAGCTTTACTTTTGTGCCCTGTCTCCTGCGGAGCCGCTATTCCCCATGGTCCTTTCAGGAACCCCAGCATCCACTACGGACTCCGAGAAATAGAATTATCGGTAAGTAAATTCTTATTATAATGAGCGTGTGGTAAATGAGTTGGTAAACGTTTTCTGTGTTTTCCCTGTCAGATACTGGGATCTACCCATTATAGTCAGTGTAATGTCGATGGTGTTTAGTACACGTGTGTCGGCATGTGTGAGTGCTCTGCCACAAACGGCTATGGGAATCCCTCTGTCGGCACCGCCGACTCCTGATGGTACTTGATTCATGAGATTAAGTGTCAGCATGTCAGTAGTTGTATGCTTTTCCAAAGAAAACACTATATGGGAGACACAGACGTATGTGGGTGACCTTGTCGGCACCAACTAATATGGCTGGGTATAAATTAACATGATGATGTGATGCATTTCAAAAAAGCTATACCTGTTTATATATATATATATATATATGTATGGTACGGTTGCATTGATCTGTAGCTCGAGCACAGACGTAGTAATATTTGTGGGGCGTAATATTAAAAATATGTATATATTTCCCTCAGACCCCTCGGGTCGCATACATGTTATTCTGCCCAGTTACTACTCCCTGCTGTCGACACGAATACTATATCTTATGTCGACCATAATGTTTCCTGATTAGATCCACAATATCGGCATTCAGTAAATGTTCATACACATTAAGAACGCATTAATGTCACTAGGGACCCTGCTGTTTCTGACAACAACAACAACAACAAAAAATAAATATATATATATATATATATATGAGATATGTATATATAGATATAGGTGTGTATATGTGTATTTAAATGTGTATATTTATACAAAAAAATTATAATGAATGCTGAAGTAAACTTTTCCTTTTCATATGCTGGTCGCTCTGTTGAATAACTCTAGGTCAGCCGTGACAAGATGGTTTCAAATCATCACAAGGATTCCGAGTGTTTATTCTTTTCCCGCCATGGATAGAATAAAGTGAGAGTCAACCCCTGGTCTGCACGGGGCCCTGTCACAAAGGATCGTTTACAGGAAGCTAAGTGATATTTTAATTACCGTATATACTCGAGTATAAGCCGACTTTTTCAGCACATTTTTCTATGCTGAAAAAGCCCCCCTCGGCTTATACTCGAGTCAACGGCTGCAGCAGACGCCGTGGGCTGTGTGGGCGTCCGCTGCAGCCAGCTCCAGGGACAGACACTAGAGGTCATTATTGACCTCTAGTGTCTGTGCGGCGTTGCTATGGGAGAGACGTCATGACGTCTCTCCCATAGAGATGATCGGGTGCCGGAAAGCGGGCGCAGCAGCAGAAGAAGCGGTCGGGAAGCAGGAGCGGGGCAGTGGTAAGTATTGCTTTAGTGTGTGTTTGTGTGTTTGTAAGCGGCAACGGGGGCACAGTAACAGGGGGCAAAGAAAGGTGGCACAACAACTACTGGGGGCAAAGAAAGGGGGAACAATTACTGAGGGCAAAGAAAGAGGGGTCATAACTACTGGGGGCAATGAAAGAGGGGGCACAACTACTGGGGGCAATGAAAGAGAGGGCATAACTACTGGGGGCAATGAAAGAGGGGGCACAACTACTGGGGGCAAAGAAAGAGAGGGCATAACTACTGGGGGCAATGAAAGAGGGGGCACAACTACTGGGGGCAAAGAAGGGGCATAACTACTGGGGGCAAAGCAGCGGGGGCATGTTTTTATCTGGCACTGTGGGGAGATATATGTCGCTGGGGGTATATGTGGCACTGGGGGCACAACCCTCGCAACAAGCATTACCCCCTGGCAACAAGCATAACACCTACCGCATGAAACCCCTGGCAACGAGCATGACACCCTGAGCATGAAACCCCCCGGCACTGTGCATTTCCCACCCTAGGCTTATACTCGAGTCAGTCATTTTTCCCAGTTTTTTGTGGTAAAATTAGGTGCCTCGGCTTATATTCGGGTCGACTTATACTCGAGTATATACGGTATATGCTTTGATTATACTTGAATTGCATGCGCAGGGAGGAGTGCTTGTATTCAGAAATGGTCGGTTACTTTGTCATCCGATATAATTACCCTGAGGAGAGATGTGATACTCCTTAAGTTGGGTCATGTCTAGAACATTGCAACATACTGCCGTGCGACTACAAGGGATGGGACTCTTGGGTGCGCGGGTCACTTCCATGGCGGTCTCGGCTAGGAGGGCGTTGTGGATTCACAAATGCTTTACTCCGAAAAGAAGTGGAGTTTCTTCCCCATGAAGGTGAAGCCTGGTTTGGTGATGGCCTTGTTAATATGCTCTCGGCAGGTGCCACGGGTAAGTCTACCTTCTTGCCCTATGTTTCCTCACAACGGTCGGTGACGCATTGTTGTAGGATGCAGTCATTTCGACCGAATAGATAAGGATTCCCCTTTCTTTGCAGGTAATAGAAGGTAAAAAAAGGTAAGAGGTCAGCTGCCTTTTCAGGTTCACAGGAGCAGAAATCATCCATTCTTTCTGCCACGTCCACCGTGGGACGTTATGTCTCTTGCGGGGGCCCACACAGGTGGGACCTCATCTAAAACTCTTCAGTCAGTCCTGGAAAGGACATGGACCAGTGAGTTAAGGATAGAGTCCCTAGGGGGACATATGGGAGTTCCAGACTTCCCCCTCACTGATTTTTTCAAAGCAACCTTACCGATCCTCCTCATGACAGGGAGGTAGTATGTGACGCAATACAAGAGTTGTGTCAGGATCAGGTCATTGTCCTGCTGTTCCGGTCATAAAAAAAAAAAGAAGAAGATGCTGTTGTTCAAGCTTTTTCGTGCTCCCGAGGCCGGACGACTCGGTCAGACAAATCCCAATTTTCTCTCATGGCAGGGTTCTCCACTCTGAAAGTGGAGTAAGGAGGTCTAATTACGCTTTCTTCCGCATTAGGCTTACCTGAGGTTTGCGATTCAGGATTGTTGTTACCATTTCGCCAGGGTGATGGCGGTATAATGGGTTTCCTTCGATAGTAAGGAGTCATATTTATTCTGTACTGGATCGCTCTCCGAATTACGGAGAGATCAAGAAGCTACATGGTGCAAAACGTTGTTTTCTCCTTGACAGTTCTTCAACAACAGAACCTGCCAGTATCCCTTTTGGTCCCAACGACGCAGTGATCGCCTTGGGCAGTATTTAAGAGGCAGTACTGAGAAGAGTTTATTTGCTTCAAAAAAAAAAAAAGGGGGAAGCTCTCATTTCAGTTGCTGAAAAAGTTGGTTGGGGCCTACGAGGCCATTCAGTGGACAGGTTGCAGGCCTGAGTGTTTAGCGGGACCTGTTGGACAAGTGGGCCGGTTCCCACCTGGGATAATCATGGTTTCAAGACCAGTATGGTCCTGTGGTAGCGGCGCAATTCTCACTGAGGACAAGTGTCATGTTAGGATACTTGTCGCCCCATTAACGGTCTAGAGTTAAGGGCCGTTTATAACGGTTTTCTACAGACAAAAAACGGAGAAGAAATGGCAGAAGCCAGAAAGATTTTCCGCTGGGCGACGAAAACATTTACACGCTCTATCAGCAATGTTCGTTTCAGGAGTGGACAACTGGGAAGCAGACTTCCTCGGCGGACACGTTCTCCGTTCAGGAGGGTTGAGTCTTCATCAAGCGGTTTTCACAGAAATGATAAGTCTTTGGAGAATTCCGCAAATAGACAAGATGGCGTCTCGCCTCGACAAGAAACTTCAGAAATTTTGTTACGGGTCGAGGGTCCCTCAAGCGATAGCGGCGGACGCCCTAGTGACACCGTGGTTGTTTCGGTCGGTCTATGTGTTCCCTTCACTTCCACTCTTTCCGAAAATGTTAAAACTTATAAGAAGAACAAAAGTTCAGATGATCCTCCTTGTTCCAGACTGGTCAAGGAGGGCTGGTATCCGGATCTTCAGCGATTACTCATAGGAGATCCCTGACCTCTTCCTCTGCGAGAGGATCTATTATAGCAGGTGCCGTGGGTGTTCCAAGACTTACCGCGGTTTCCATTGACGACTTGGAGATTGAACGTCGGATCCCAGCCCGGAAGGGTATTCCCAGTGAAGTCTTCCCTACTCTTCTTCAGTCAGAAAAGAAGTAACGTCAAATCATTACCACCATATTTGGGGAAAATTTTTGTGTCTTGGTGTGAATCCAAGAAAGTTACTAGGGAAGAATTCCAGTTGGATCGTTTTCTCCCTTCTTTTCTTACAAGATCGTGTGGAGGCGATCTTAGGTTGGGCTCGATTAAGGTTCAGATTTCAGCTTTATCGGTTTTCTTCCAAAAAACAATGGGCCTCCTTTCCAGAGTTTTATACTTTTGTAAAAGGAGTCTTACACATCCATCCTCCCTTTGTGCCTCTGTGACACCATGGGATCTTTATGTGGTGTTGCGGTTACTGCAGTTTCTTAGATTGAACTTTTCAGTATGGTTAAGTTGAAATTCCTCACTTGTAAAGTGGTCATGCGGTTGACCTTAGCATCCGCAAGGCGGGTGTCTGAGTTGGCGGTTTGGTCTCACAAGAGCCCTGTTTAATCTTCTATGAAGATAGAGCGAAGTTGAGAACTCGGCAACAGTTTCTGCCAAAAGTGGTTTCATCGGTTTCAATTGAACCACCCTATTGTGGTGCCGGTGGCTACTGACGCCTGGGCGACATCGGAGTATCTCGATGTGGTCGGAATTTTGAAAATTTGTATTGCCAGATTGGCTCAGATCAGGAAAACTGAGGTTCTGTTTATCCTATATGCTCCCAACAAGACTGGGGTTCCTGCTTCCAAGCAGACTATTGCACGCTGGATCTGTAATATGATTAAGCTTGCTCGTTTTACGGCTGGATTGCCGTTATCGAAATCGGTGAAGGCCCATTCTACCAAGTAGGTGGGCTCATCCTGGGCGGCTGCCCGAGGGGTCTCGGGTTTATAGCCTTGCATAGCAGCTGCTTCGTCGGGTTCAAACGATTTTGCAAATATTCTACAAGTTTGATACCCTGGCTGTTGAGGCCCTCTTGTTTGGGCAATCGGTGCTGCAGAATCATCCACACTCTCCCGCCCGTTCTAGAGCTTTGGTATAGACCCCATGGTCCTTTTGGAGTCCCCAGCATCCACTAGGACGTATGAGAAAATAGGATTTTCATACCTACCGGTAAATCCTTTTTTCTTAGTCCGTAGAGGATGCTGGGCGCCCATCCCAGTGCGTACTGTATCTGCAATTATTGGTTATGGTTACACATGTTGTGTTTCTTTTCAGTCAGTCTGTTGCTGACGTTACAGGTTGAGTATCCCATATCCAAATATTCTGAAATACGGAATATTCCGAAATACGGGCTTTTTTGAGTGAGCGTGAGATAGTGAAACCTTTGTTTTTGATGGCTCAATGTACACAAACTTTGTTTAATACACAAAGTTATTAAAAATATTGTATTAAATGACCTTCAGGCTGTGTGTATAAGGTGTATATGAAACATAAATGCATTCTGTGCTTAGATTTAGGTCCCATTACCATGATATCTCATTATGGTATGCAATTATTCCAAAATACGGAAAAATCTGATATCCAAAATACCTCTGGTCCCAAGCATTTTGGATAAGGGATACTCAACCTGTATTCATGCCGTGGCATGCGGTATGCTATTATTGGTCGTGTTTACACACAGCTTGTGTTACATTTTCGGTCAGCATATTGCTGTATATTTTTCATGCCGTCGGCTGGTGTTCTATTGAATGCCACGTTCTGCGGCATGTTTGAGGTGTGAGCTGGTATGACGCTCACCGTGTTTAAACAATAAATTCTTTCCTTGAAATGTCCTTCTCCCTGGGCACAGTTTTATAACTGGAGTCTGGTGGAGGAGCATAGAGGGAGGAGCCAGTTCACACCCATTCAAAGTCTTATAGTGTGCCCATGTCTCCTGCGGATCCCGTCTATACCCCATGGTCCTTTTGGAGTCCCCAGCATCCTCTACGGACTAAGAGAAAAGGATTTACCGGTAGGTATTAAAATCCTATTATTTATTCATTTGCAGTTCCAACAAATATATCTTTACACATTATTATATATATATCAATACATTACTTACTTGGCATTGTTCATACTCAGTTACTTATCGACAATACCCTCTAGTGGGCAAAAATTATATAAATATACTTTTCATATATACCTCCACATTAAATAGCTTTATATTTTATCATATATCAAAAATAAGAAAAACAAGTCTTTTTATCTTGCAATTCATTACCCCCAAATTTTCTTATTCCATAAAGGGTCATATAAATATACGACTGGATAATATTCCCATACCCAAATTATACAATATTTTCATTTTTATTATTTATACTTTTATTATTTTTGGTAATGTATTCTTAGATTTTTAAGTATTCAACTTTAAATCCTGCTTATACACATTTTAGGTACATACCACACCACAAATTATTTTGCTCATAATATCGGCTATTTCAATCACCAAAGACCAAGACTTTTTTACTCAGACCCCATTTAATTCAACCATAGCATTCAAACCGGACGGCATCAATGTGTCCAGTCTGAAAATCCAGTAGGCCTCGCGTCTGCAACGATCGCCACCACGATTGGTTATTTTTATATGTTCAGTTCCAATCATGGTGATGTTTTCCCAATTTGAATTCTGACAGTATGCCACATGATTAGACAGTGGGTGCTTAGCACCTCTAATTATATTTCTACGATGTTCCATATATCGGATATGCAAAGTTCTTGTAGTGCGTCCTATATATTGTTTCCCGCATTGACATGTGATATAATATATGTAGACATACAATTCATAAAATCTTTTATAGGAAAAACTTCTTTTGTCATAAACGACTGAAAGTTAGTACTCTTTCCTGGTACATTCCGACATAACTGACAGTTTTCCCACGTTTATGATGACCCAATGGTCTTTCAGGCAGCCATATTTCTGCTGCGGGGTACACTGGGCTCCACAAGGATTAACATTGGGGGGTGTAGAGTAGGATCTTGATCCGAGGCACCAACAGGCTCAAAGCTTTGACTGTTCCCAAGATGCACAGCGCCGCCTCCTCTATAACCCCGCCTCCGTGCACAGGAGCTCAGTTTGTAAGTTGGTGTCATGCAGTAAGCAGGCAATCAACAGGGAGGCTGCCATTGCAGCCCATATTATAGCTTATTCAGAAGAAAGGAAGAACTTTTGAAGACTTCAAGGGCTGCAGCTTTTATGTTTGTCACATAAGACATCCTTTGCTGCAGCTCCATCGCTCCCCCAGCGGCGCTGTATACTCCCACGCCCTGGTTGCCGGGTAACTACAGCGGAGGCTCCGGTGTCCTTCTGTTAGTCACACACACCCGCTGCTGCCCTCCGGGATCGCGTGGCCGCAGGTACAAGGGGAGGTAGGGGGCCTCTTTGGCCCGCTGTTAACCGCGTAGCCGTGGGAGGCGGGCCGCGCCCTCTGGCGTGGACACTGTAAAGGGCAACCGCTCCACTAGTCACTGGGACACAGGGCACAAGTGGGGGTTTTTCTCTCATAAAAATCCTGTTTTAACAAGCCCGCAGCGCCCGGTGGGGAAGCCAGCAGGGGGATAAGGCCTAACCTGTAAACCCTCCCCAGGGTGCCATTTGGGTAAATGTTCCTGCCCTGGAGCTGCATATCTCTCCCTCACTCCCTGTCAGCCGCCATCACAATGGAGCTGCTCTATTCCTGGGACTGCTGGGGCAAGTCCTCCTCTGTAAAGCCGCCTGCTCGCCAGCGCTGTGCATTTTACAGGACACTTAAGTAATCTACCTGTCAAGGGACAGTGTTAGTTAAGAAAGAGTGCATACATTCAGGGCTGTATGGTACAAACACCCTGTGATATACATCCAGTATCTACTGTGTTTTGTTAAATCTGCTGTTTACATATATAGCCATACTGAGTATTACTTTGTATTGCTAGTCTAATGCAGTTTTATGGTGTATAGTTTCTGCATGGTACGTTTGTGACTATATATGTGTGTGTGCATGTAGCTGCTGCATGGCTGCCATATCGGGTATTTCACTCAGCGTGCTGCTCCTATATTCTATAACCTAAAGGGGCTAAGTGTGTCAGGTTTCTAAACAATATAGGTATTTCACAGGATATACTTGCTGTGTATTTTTCCTTGTGATTTATAGTCACTTTCTATATATATATATATATATATATATATATATATATATCTCCTGAATTCCCGGTTTGTGCTGACAGGAAAGTCACACTACACTGGGAGTTCTTGCTAGGTATAGTGCTGCTAATAATTGTACCAGGTTGCCTGATATTGTGCTTATATTATGTCAGCTACACGAGGCAATGGAGCTGGGGCTTCTCCCACATTGCGTGGTGGTGATGCCGTGGACATTTTGGAGGAAAATATGGCAGCAGAGAATTCAGGTTCAGGGGGTTCCTTACTCCCCAGTGGGTCTGTTGCACCGTGGGGTAACAAATGACCCACCTTGGGCTACCTTTTCCACACTGTTGAATACGCTAGTAACTAAACTGACGCCCCCTGTGGGACCACCTGTGCCACTGCAGCAGTTTATGGTCCCTGCAGTTAATCCCCCATGGGCGGATCAAATATCCACTCAGTTACAGCACTTGAACCAGTCATTGGCTAAGTCCAAATCTCACTCTCGCCCACCTAAGACGTCTTCTAAACGGGCCGCTACTTCTTCACAATCCACTGCTGTTCCATACACACCCTCTGAGGAGGATGGTGCATATACTGACCCCAGACACTGACTCAGATGCTTCTGATGGGGAAGGGAAGTCAATGGTGGATGTCCCTGATTTGATTGAGGCTATCAGGCTCATTCTTCAGGTCTCTGATGAACCTGAGCCTGTGGCTATCTCTAAAAATCCGGACAGATTTAAACGTAAGAAAGTGGTTAAACAAGTTTTACCTCATTCTCAACACCTGGCTTACATTCGTCAGGAATCCTGGGAAAATCTGGGAACGAAATTCACACCGCATAAGAGACTATGCGCTCGCCATCCTCTCTCTGCGGAGCTATGTAAAAATTGGGAATCTCCTCCGCCTGTAGATTCTCATGTGGCACGCATGGTAGTTTCCTCTGCTCTGCCAGTAACTACCGTCACCCCTGCTGAAGGAACTGACGGATAGACGTGTGGAGGGTTGTTTGAAAGTGATTTACACCCTAACGGGGGCTGTGCATAGGCCAACCATTGCAACAACTTGGGCTGCTGAAGCTGTTGAGGTGTGGGCTGCCTTCCAACGCATCTGAGCATGCTAGACACTGTCTCTCATATATCACCACGGCTTCTCTGTACCTTAAGGAGGCGGCCTCCGATGCCGGGTTGCTGGCTGCCAAGACTGCTACTACGTCCGTCTTGGCCAGACAAATCCTTTGGTTGAGATCCTGGTCGGTGGATATGGATTCCAAGAAAACCCTGGAGGTGCTTCCTTTCAAGGGAGACATTCTCTTCGGAGAAGACCTCAATAAGATTGTGGCTGATCTGGCTACTGCTAAAACAGCTTGCCTGCCTAGCATGGCTCCTTCTGCACAGAAGGCTAAAACTACTTTCCCTCTGCCCTTTCGTCCTCCAGGTAAAGCAAAAGGTCAGGCGTACCCAAAGCAAGCTCGTGCTTCCCGACCTGCAAAGCCCATACCGAAGCGAGCCTGAGCTGCCCGTCAGCCTGCTTCCAAAACTGACAAGCCTGCCGCCTGACAGGGCGGGCCTCCCTCTGGGGGATCCCAGGGTGGGGGGCCGACTTCTAGGTTTTGCCCAGTAATGGTTGAAGACCACTTCCGATGCCTGGGTAAGGGAAGTCGTCACTCGAGGTTACGCCGTTACCTTTAAGAATCGTCCCCCTCATCGATTTTGCCTTACAGATGTTCCTCTGGATCCGGCAAAAGCAAACACTCTACATTCGGTGGTACATTCCTTCCTGACCACAGGAGTGGTAGTACAGGTGCCTCTGGCTCTGAGAGGCAAGGGGTACTATTCACCGCTGTTTCTAGTCCCGAAACCGAACGGGTCCTTGCGGCCCATTCTCAATATGAAGTCCTTGAACAAGTATGTGCGGGTCTCCAAGTTTCGTATGGAAACTCTGCGCTCTATTGTTCTGGCCTTGGAGCCTGGGGACTATATGGTCTCCCTGGACATACAGGATGCCTACCTGCATATTCCTATTGCAGTGTCTCATCAGCAGTACCTGAGGTTTGCGGTGGGCAACCTTCATTACCAGTTTCAGGCGTTACCCTTTGGTTTGACAACGGCTCCCCAAGTTTTCACCAAAGTAATGGCGGTCATGACGGCTACACTCCGCCGTCAAAGGGTCAGTATCCTACCGTGTCTAGACGATTTGTTGATCCTGGCAAATTCCCCAGAAATTCCCCTGTGTCATCTAGATCTGACTGTCCAGGTCATGACAGCCCAAAGGTGGCTTGTCAACTGGAAGAAATCATCCCTGGTTCCGGCTCGGTGCAAGGTACACCTGGGAGCGTTATTGGACACTCACAACCAGCGGTTTTTCTTGTCTCAGGAGAGACAAGTGCTAGGTCTCATGGTGTCTGCTTTCGACATGGTGGAGTATGCTCAATTCAATTCTCGCCCTCTGCAGAAGTTAATTCTGACCAAGTAGGATGGACTGCCTCACCGGATCAGATCTCACATGATCTCCTTGTCTCCGGAGGTTCGTCTGTCACTGAGCTGGTGGCTTCAGGACCATCGATTAAGCAGCGGCCGTCCCTTCTGGATATCCAACTGGGTCCTGTTGACGACGGATGCCAATCTGAGAGGTTGGGGCGCGGTGTTGTAACAACACTCCCTTCAGGGTCGGTGGACTGAGGATTAGTCTCTACTCCAGATAAACATTTTGGAACTGCGGGCAGTGTTCAATGCATTGATAATGGCCCAGCATTTGATACAGAACAGACCTGTTAAAGTACAATTGGACAACGCAACCACGTTGGCGTACATCAATCATCAAGGCGGTACTCGAAGCCGCATGGCAATGAGGGAAGTATCAAGGATCTTTCAGTGGGCAGAACGCCATCTGCCGGCCATATCGGCAGTGTTCATTCCGGGGTCCTAAACTGGGAAGCGGACTTTCTTAGTCGTCAGGACGTACACGCCGGAGAATGGAGCCTCCATCCACAAGTGTTTCAACTTCTTGTGGACAAGAGGGGCCTTCCAGATGTGGACCTGATGACGTCTCGACACAATCACAAGGTTCTGGTCTTCGGAGCAAGGACAAGGGATCCTCAAGCAGCGTTCGTGGATGCTCTGTCAATCCCATGGAACTTTCGGCTGCCGTATGTGTTCCCTCCAGTGTCATTACTGCCCAGAGTAATACGTAAGTTCAAGCAAGAAGGAGGAAGCCTACTTCTCGTCGCTCCAGCGTGGCCCAGGCGGCACTGGTTCTCCGATCTACAGGGCCTCTCATTGGATCGCCCCCTTCTACTTCCACAACGACCAGACCGCCTTGTTCAGGGCCCTTGTGTTTACCAGGACTTGGCCCATCTGGTTTTGACAGCGTGGCTCTTGAAGCTTCCGTCATGTGGCCAAGGGTTTTTCAGAGGCGGTCTTTCAAACTATGTTGAAGGCCCGTAAGCCAGCTTTTGCTCGGATCTACCATAGGGTCTGGAATGCTTACTTTACTTGGTGTGCGTCTCATAATCATGACGTTTTCAAGTTTAGTACAGCCAAACTATTAGCCTTCCTACAACAGGGCCTGGACTTATGCCTTCGTCTGGCTTCCCTCAAGGTTCACATCTCTGCCTTGTCAGTTTGGTTTCAGAGAAAGATTGCTGCCCTACTTGATGTTCATACTTTCACTCAGGGCGTGTTGCGGATTCAGCCTCCTTATGTGCCACCTGTGGCCCCTTGGGATCTGTCGTGGTTTTGGAGGCCTCGCAAGAGTCTCAGTTTGAACCTCTTGCCTCTGCTGACATTAAGTGGCTTTCCCTTAAGGTGCTATTTTTGCGGTCTATTGTTTCAGCTAGAAGGGTCTCGCACTTGGGTGCCTTATCCTGTAAGTCTCCCCATTTGATTTTTCTCCGTGACCAGGCGGTTCTCAGAATGCGGCCAGGTTATTTACCCAAGGCGGTGTCTTCCTTCCACTAGGAGATTGTGGTTCCGGCCTTTAATTCTCCTGAGTTGTCTGCCAAAGAGCGGTCTTTGGATGTGGTACGGGCTCTCCGTATCTATGTGAAGAGAACATCCTCCATTAGGAAATCCGATTCTCTTTTCGTACTGTTTGGTTTTCACAAAAGTGGCTGGCCTGCTTAAAAAGCAGACACTGGCCAGATGGATTAGAATGGTGATTGCACATGCGTATGTACAGGCTGGTCGTCCGGTTCCTGCTACCATCAAAGCCCATTCTACTCGGTCGGTTGGACCTTCTTGGGCGGCCCACCGTGGTGCGACCCTTGCACAATTGTGCAAGGCGGCTACGTGGTCCTCAGGGAACACGTTCATTAGGTTCTATGCCTTCGATACGTCTGCCTCCCAGGATGCTTCCTTTGGACGCCGGATTCTTGTACCCGCTACAGTGCATCCCCTCCCATAAGAAACTGCTTTAGGACATCCCGATGTTAATCCTTGTGGAGCCCATTGTTACCCCACAGCAGAAAACAAGATATATGGTAAGAACTTACCGTTGTTAAATCTCTTTCTGTGAGGTGCACTGGGCTCCACAAGGCGCCCACCCTGACACACTTAGCTTCTTTGGGTTGGTGTGGAATTAGCCGCTGACACCCTCTCCAGTGGTGAGTGTGTGGTGAATTGTCTACGAGCGATTGTTGTCTCTAGTACCTGCTACTGCATTAGGCTGGTTAACGAAACTGAGCTCCTGTGCACGGATGCGGGGTTATAAAGGAGGCGGCGCTGTGCATCTTGAGAACAGTCAAAGCTTTGAGCCTGTTCGTGCCTCGGATCAAGAGCCTACTCTACACCCCCCAATGTTAATCCTTGTGGAGCCCAGTGTACCTCGCAGAAAGAGATTTAACAACTGTAAATTCTTACCATAAATCTCGTTATTCTTTTAATCCCCTATCTTTTTATTTTCCCTCTTAAAATGACTAGGCACTAATTTCTTCTGTAAATTATCAGCTTTCCTAAAAATGGTATATCCCCTTGGATCTATCTGAGATTTTAAAACTTCATCTAATAACAATAGTGAAGTATTCTTCCTAATCACCTGGCTAATGTTATGAGCACAACTGTTATATTGTGTAATGAAAGCCGCACTCCTTTCATCATTATTTCTCCTTAACTTCTGGGAGGTTTTGATTTGAGTAAATCCTCGCTATCCATAGCTTCCACTCCCAAATATGCTTTTTCTAGTATTACATGTGGATATCCCTGTTCCACAAATGATTGCATAAGGGTTCTAGCCTGTATTTGATATGTGGAAATCGAGGTACAGTTTCTACGTAATCTAATAAACTGACCCCTGGGGATATTATCTTTCCAGCCTCGTTTGTGAGAACTTTTATAGTTTAAATATCTCTTTTGGTCTACTGACTTGATGTAGGTTTTAGTGACCAATTTATTCTCCGCCACTTGCAGCTCTATATCTAGAAAACGTATAGTGGTAGTGCTATAATTGGATGTAAACTTAAGACCATATTCATTATTATTCAAACTATTGGTGAATGATTGAAGTGCTTCCAAACTACCACCCCAAATAATGAATAAATCATCTATAAAACGGCCATAGTACACCATATCCGCCCGAGTTCGCCTCCCCACACATGTTCATCTTCAAAGACTCCCATATATAGGTTAGCAAAACTCAGGGCGAATCTGGTCCCCATGGCCGCACCCCGTGTCTGTAAATAAAACTGTGAATCAAAAACAAAATAATTGTGAGCTAATATAAATTCTATGGAATCCAATATAAAGACACGTAAAGAGTCTGAGGTGTCTCCCTGTTTCAAATAATGATCTACTGCTAAAAGCCCTTTATCATGCAGAATCTTTGAGTACAATGATTCTACATCGCATGTTAATAAATAATAATCCTTTTTCCATGTAATTTTATTTACAATATTAAAAAAATGCTTTGTATCCTTTATGTGTGACCTCAGACCTTCCACGTGTCCCTGCAAAAAATGATCAACAAAAAATGATAGATTATTTGTCAGTGACCCCACACTAGAATTTATAGGTCGCCCAGGTGGATTTACAAGTGTTTTTTGAATTTTAGGTAAATAATAAAATGTAGCCGTTATTGGGTGTGCACAAAGTAAAAAATTAAACATATATCTAGATATAGAGCCGCATTCCAGGGCTGTTTACAACAAGTCCATATACAGGTTGAGTATCCCATATCCAAATATTCCGAAATACGGAATATTCCGAAATACGGACTTTTTTGAGTGAGAGTGAGATAGTGAAACCTTTGTTTTTTGATGGCTCAATGTACACAAACTTTGTTTAATACACAAAGTTATTAAAACTATTGTATTAAATGACCTTCAGGCTGTGTGTATAAGGTGTATATGAAACAAATTAATTGTGTGAATGTAGACGCACTTTGTTCAATGCACAAAGTTACAAAAAATATTGGCTAAAATGACCTTCAGGCTATGTGTATAAGGTGTATATGTAACATAAATGCATTCTGTGCTTAGATTTAGGTCCTATCACCATGATATCTCATTATGGTATGCAATTATTCCAAAATACGGAAAAATCCGATATCCAAAATACCTCTGGTCCCAAGCATTTTGGATAAGGGATACTCAACCTGTATTGTTTTTTATAACGGACGGTGTGGTTGGAATCCAGTCTACGATAGAATTTTTCATCTTTCAATTGTCTATGACATTCCACCATATAGTCATCTGTGTCTAGGATCACAACCCCACCGCCCTTATTCGCAGGTTTTATAATCACAGACTTGTCGCTTTGTAGCACTTTTTACGCTCTTCACTCCCCAGGGGTCAGATTGTCCTGATGTTTCATATCATCTGATTTTTCACATATTTCTCTAAAGCTAGCCAAAGTAGACTTATAAAAACTATCCACAAGCGGGCCTTTATATGCGAGAGGGTAAAAGTCTGATCTCTTTTCAAAGGCATTTTTACGCACATCAAATACAGGAATCTTTACCTCTATATTTGTTTCGCCTGTGGCTCCCTCCTGCTCCAAACATTCCAATATGTCCTTTATGTGCTCGTCATCACTGTCTAATATTTCCCCACTTTTCTTTTTCTTTATTTGCTTTAACGCAAAGTACCTTTCTCTTACGTCCTAGAGGATGCTGGGGTCCACATTAGTACCATGGGGTATAGACTGGTCCACCATTGGCACTTTAAGAGTTTGAGGGGCAGATGTATTAACCTGGAGAAGGCATAAGGAAGTGATAAACCAGTGATATGTGCAAGGTGATAAAGGCACCAGCCAATCAGCTCCAATATGTAAATTAACAGTTAGGATCTGATTGGCTGGTGCCTTTATCACCTTGCACATATCACTGGTTTATCACTTCCTTATGCCTTCTCCAGGTTAATACATCTGCCCCTGAGAGTGTGGGCTGGCTCCTCCCCCTATGCCCCTCCTACCAGACTCAGTTTAGAAACTGTGCCCGGAGGAGCCGGTCACAGCTAGGGGAGCTCCATAGGAGTTTCTCAGTTTTTTTTATTTTAATAGAGTTTAGGCACAGGGAGGCTCCTGGCAACAATCTCCCTGCTTCGTGGGACTAAGAAGGGGAGTAGTGTCCGCCCTACGGGGTCTGAGCCACTGTCTCCGCTGACAGGACACTGAGCTCCTGAGGGGAATGAACGTTCCACACCACAGGTTATCGCTCACCCCCGCAGCATGCCACCACCCTCTTACAGAGCCAGAAGACTTCAGTGGCAAGTGAGTCACCGGTCCCCTGGCAAGCGGGGAGCCGGTGTGAAGATGGCGGCAACAGGGTAGGGAGCGCAGTACTAACTGCTCTCCGGGGCTCAGCGGTACATTGTGCGTCACTGTGAGGGGGACCCTGAGCCAGCGCCTACACCCTACGCTGGTCAGAAGCCTGTCAGTGACCCCAGATCACTGCCAGCAGATATTCCTCAGGCCAGTATAAAGAACCAGAGAGCGGGAAGCAGCACCATGGAAGGGGGCGGAGCTTCTTAGAGCGGACCCAGCAGTGTTCAGCGCATTTTTCCTGCATGCAGAGACGCTGACAGGGAGAGCTGTTCCTCCTCATCAACTCCAGCTATCTTGTACGGTACCAGGGGGTTGTAGAAGGGGGGGAGATGGTGTATGTACTGTGTAACCTATTAAGGTGCACAGTAAGCGCTGGATAGTGGTTTTCCTATATCTAAAAAGTGCTGTGTGTGGGTTGGCTCCAATCTCTGCTGCTCTCTTGGCATTCTTGGGGGGAAACGCTGTCTGCCTGTTCCCTGTGTGTGTGTGGGGTGTTTGTTGTCCCCAACTGGCCATGTCTAGGGACTCTTATGTCATATGCTGCAGAGCATATGTCCTCTCAGGATGCCTCCTTTCCATGTAATCAGGATTGCACTGTTTTAGCACAGATTCCTGCTAAGGAGCCTGAGTGGTTAGCCTCTCTTAAGGGTATGATCTCTCAGATTTCTACTAGGGTAGCGCAAACTGAGACAGCAACTCAGGTTTTACAAAACTCTATGGCTGTATGGTCCGGTTCTGTTCCAAGGCCCCCTAACATACGCTCTCAAAAACATGCTCTTGCCTAGATAATGCAAGACGACACGGATACCGATTCTGACACGGCAGACGGTGAGGGGGATGTGCTGAGGGGAGCGGTATCTCTTGCAAAAGCGGTGCAGTTGATGATTGAAGCCATTAGAGATGTGTTGAATATTACTGACGCAACACCTGAGCAGGTTGAGGAGACTTACTTCATGGATAATAAGAAAGCCTCGCTAACCTTCCCTGCGTCTAAAGAATTAAATGCTATGTTTGAGAAATCCTAGGAAAACCCGGAGAAAAAATTCCAGATCCCCAGAAAGGTTCTGGTTGCTTTTCCGTTTCCTGAGGAGGATAGAAAGAAATGGGAAAACCCAGCCATAGTTGACGCATCTGTTTCCAACCTGTCAAAGAAGGTGTTTTTACCTGTCCCGGGATCTACCGAGTTAAAAGAACCGGCTGATCGCAAAATTGACACTACGCTCAAATCCATATACACAGCTTCAGGGGAGATATTGCGACCTACGATTGCCTCTGCATGGATCTCTACAGCTATAGTAAAGTGGTCAGGCACGTTACTTGAGGAATTGGATTCAATGGCTAAAAGTGACGTTGAATTGTTTTTACGTAACATACAGGATTCTGCAGGATTTATGGTGTAATCCACCTGCTACGAAGAAACTTATTTCTTCATTCCCATCACAGTCCTTTTGGACAGCAAAAACAAAAAAGGCCAAGCCTTCTAACACCTTCTTTAGAGGTGCTACTGCAGGTTCCCAAGACCAGAAGCCTGCTTCTGGTACATCAAAATCCTCAGCATGACGGTAGACCGCACGGCCTGGAGGAAGGGCCGGTGGGGACCAGGCTCAGACGGTTCAGCCACGTGTGGGTGTCGTCCGGCCTGTACCCCTGGGTGCAGGAGATTGTGTCCCAGGTATACAGGCTGGAGTTTCAAGTACTCCCGCATCACCGATTCTTCAAATCAGGCTTACCAGCTTTACTGGCAGTGGCAGACAGGGCTGTCCTACAGGAAGCCATCCAAAAATTGGAGAAGTCAAAGGTCATTGTCCCAGTTCCACCTCAGATGCAAAACAAGGGTTACTATTCAAACTTTTCGTGGTTCCGAAACCGGATGGTTCGGTCAGGCCTTTTTTGAATTTGGAAATGTTGAACCCCTATCTGAGGGAGTTCAAATTCAAAATGGAATCTTTGAGAGCAGTGATCGCAGGTCTGGAGGAGGGGGAGTTCCTGGTATCCCTGGATATCAAGGATGCGTACCTCCACATTCCAATTTGGCCGCCGCATCAAGCTTATCTCCAGTTCGCACTGTTAGACTGTCACTATCAGTTCCAGGCACTGCCATTTGGCCTCTCCACAGCAACGAGGGTGTTCACCAAGGTGATGGCAGAGATGTTGGTTCTCCTCCGCAAACAGGGGGTGAACATAATCCCATATCTGGACGAACTGCTGCATATTTATGGACTGTTCTCTATGAATGTCATATTGCAACACAAATTGCCTAATGCTGACAAAATAACTATATGCATGAACTGCTACATAATAACACCACACTGAATGCATGACCCATTTTGGATACTAACAAAAGCTGTGGAAGAAGTTTATTGCAACAAAGCATGGTGTTGTTACTAACTCAGTTTCTGGATACGTGGTTAATGTAAGGTCGTTTTGTATGATCTGTCCGACTACTACAAAAGTTTAGGAAAACTTATACTGCATAGACAGTGTGTGATTATCTCTCTAAAAGGAGCTTTTTATTATATGTGTCTTTTAATGTGTTTTTTATGTGATGCTGGCCGGTATCATGAATGTATATGTTTAATAATTAATTTTATTTATAGAATAAACCTACATCAGATTGAATAAGCGCATTCTCTGTGTTTTCTGTTCTGTTCTATTATATAAGGGGTTAAAACCAATTACCCCTGAAAATAGCTGCATTCAATTATGATCAATCGCAGCACCAGGAAAATTTTGTTAAAACATTTCTTTGGGTAAATTGGTATATCCAGGCGGCTGCAATTGACTGTGGATTGGGAAGCATTTTTTAATATATATTTTGACATTGTTCATTACTCATAAGATAAAATGGCACAATTGATGTGCATTGTCAATAGGTTGGAAAGAAGGGACCTATATCTAAATGGTAAGAAGGATTTATCGTTGGAAGAAAATAACAGTGATTTGGCAGAAATGCATGGGTTTTTCAATAGGTTGGAAAACCTCTGCATGGATGAGACAAAGCACTGGTGGGACCAGATATCCCTACAAAAATACTTAGATGGTAATATCATCCCTAGAGGCCTTAGAATCCTAAAGGAGTCTACCTTCAGGGAGGACAAGGCCTTTACGGATGAATGGAATAATACCCTGGATAACTGCTCAAAAAAATCTTACGCAGCTATTTATTAAATACAGGGAACAACGTGTAAAAGGATTGCAGGTCGAAATAGAGAAGGTTCATATGTCACTAAGGAATTTTGAGAAATTGGGAGAGTTTAAAGAGAGAGATAGTAAAGTAAATAGAAAATTCTTAGAATTTGAACGGTCCCTAGTGGATAGAAAGGAACACAAAATGGAAAGAGATGTATTAGATTATGAAAGTGGAGCATCCAAGTAATGTTAATCTTAATCGGTATACGCCAAGAGAAACATGCAGGAAGAGACCACCACAAAGATACTTCCCTAAAAATAATTATCAGGAAAGAGGTTATGGGGAGAGATGGACAGGACCACATACTCAAACATATAAAAGGAAGACCAATTTCTTGCATAGAAATAGGTATCAGATATTGGATAAATTTAGAGATGATACCCGGGTGAATAGGAAATCAAGACCATCAGAGACTGAAGATGAAGAGGATCACACACCAGTTAGTCAGAACCATTTTTTAGACAGGCATCAGGAATTAAACATGTGTCAGACAACCAAATATCAGAGAAGAAGGGGAAGAAACAGAGAAGAAGAGGATGTAGAGGAGGTAGAAGAAAGCAGATTGAAAACACCTTGCAGAAGGTAAATAAGCAAAAAGAGGATTTTGGTACTTACCGATAAATCCATTTCTCTGAATCCTCTAGGGGACACTGGAACAGTCCTTATACAGTAGGGGTGTGAAGCTTGCAACCGGAGGTGTGGCACAATCTGAAAATTACCATTGTCTGCACAGCCGGCTCCTCCCCATTCATATCCCTCCTCCCTCAGTTTGGAAAATTTGACTGAGAGAATAGGACATGATACTATAGCTTATGGCGAGGAACCGAACCGTACAACATATCAAACAGCATCCAAAAACTCTTTTAACAGAAACGCCAACGCTGTTTGCACAAACTATTTTAACAAGAAACTTGAACACAGCAGGTTGACAGCACCGAGGCGGAGCGTCCAGTGTCTCCTAGAGGATTCAGAGAAATGGATTTATCGGTAAGTACCAAAATCCTCTTTTCTCATACGTCCTAGAGGATGCTGGGGACTCCAAAAGGACCATGGGGTATAGACGGGATCCGCAGGAGACATGGGCACTTTAAGACTTTAAATGGGTGTGAACTGGCTCCTCCCTCTATGCCCCTCCTCCAGACCTCAGTTAGATTCTGTGCCCAGAGAGACTGGACACTCACAGGGGAGCTCTCCTGAGTTTCTCTGTAAAAAAAGACTTTTGTTAGGTTTTTTATGTTCAGGGAGCACTGCTGGCAACAGGCTCCCTGCATCGTGGGACTAAGGGGAGAGAAGCAGACCTACTTCTGTGAGTTCAAAGGCTCTGCTTCTTAGGCTATTAGCTCCAGAGGGTCCGATCACTTGGTGTGCCTAGCTGCTCGTTCCCGGAGCCGCGCCGTCACCCCCCTCACAGAGCCAGAAGATAGAAGCCGGGTGAGTATTACAAAGAAATGAAGACTTCAGTGACGGCAGAAGACTTTAGTACTGAGGTACCGCTCAGCGGTCGCGCTGCGCGCCATGCTCCCACACACACATACGGCGGCACTAGCAGGGCGCAGGGGGGGCGCCCTGGGCAGCATGATTATTGAAGTCAGCACTGGCAAAAAATATATATTAGAAGTGCCTAGGCACTAAATATAGCCCCCGCCAGTATAAAAATTTTGAATCTGAGCGGGACTGAAGTGCGCCGGTGAGGGGGCGTGGCTTAGCCCTCACAGCTTACTAGCGCCATTTTCTCTTCACAGAAAATCCATGGAGGACGCCTTGTCTCAGGTCCAGACCCCCTCAGGGTCACAAAAGCGTTCATTTACCCAGATAGCAGATACTGATACCGACACGGACTCTGACTCCAGTGTCGACTATAGTGATGCCAGTTTAAATCCGAAACTGGTTAAGAGTATTCAGTACATGATTGTGGCAATTAAAGACGTATTACATATCACAGAAGTCCCTACTATTCCTGATACAAGGGTCTGTTTGTATAAGGGTAAAAAACCTGAGGTGACGTTTCCCCCCCCCCCCTCCCCTCTCATGAGCTGAACACTCTTTTTGAAAAAGCGTGGGAATCTCCTGACAAAAGGTTGCAGATTCCCAAAAGAATTCTAATGGCATATCCATTCCCCTCTGAGGACAGGGGAAAGTGGGAGTCATCCCCCAATGTGGACAAGGCTCTGTCACGGCTGTCCAAAAAGGTGGCGCTTCCGTCTCCTGACACGGCTGCCCTTAAGGACCCTGCAGATCGTAAGCAGGAAACTACCTTAAAATCCATTTATGTCACTATGGGTACGCTGCTCAGACCTGCCGTTGCATCGGCATGGATGAGTAGCGCTATTGGAAAGTGGGCAGATAACTGGCATCTGACATAGATACCCTGGATAGGGATAGCATTCTTTTGACTCTCGGTTATATCAGGGACACTGCAGCTTAGGATGCGGCGAGGGGTATTGGCCTGTTGGGATCACCAAAGTAATGTCGGAAATGATGGTGCTACTACGCAAGCAGGGTGTCACAATTATCCCGTACTTGGACGATCTCCTGATAAAGGCGAGATCAAAGGAGCAGTTGCTAAGAAACGTTGCGCTCTCCCTGACAGTTCTGCAACAACATGGTTGGATCCTAAATTTGCCAAAGTCACAGTTGATTCCGACAACACGGCTGTCTTACTTGGGCATGATCCTGGAGACGGAACTGCAGAGAGTGTTTCTCCCAGGGGAAAAAGCTCTGGAAATCCAGAACATGGTCAAGGAGATTCTGAAACCGGCAAGAGTGTCGATTCATCAATGCACTCGGGTGCTGGGGAAGACGGAGGCAGCTTACGAAGCCATTCCAGGGTTTTTCAGTGGGACCTGTTGGACAAGTGGTCCGGGTCTCACCTGCACATGCATCGGAAAATAAGCTTATCTTCCAGGACCAGAATATCTCTCCTGTGGTGCCTCCAGAGTTCTCACCTCCGAGAGGGACGCAGGTTCGGGGTCCAGGATTGGGTCCTGGTGACCACGGATGCAAGCCTCCGGGGCTGGGGAGCGGTCACACAGGGGGAAAAATTTTTCCAGGGAAAATGGTCAAGCCAGGAAGCTTGTCTGCACATAAACGTTCTGGAATTAAGAGCCATCTACAACGGCCTTCTACAAGCGGAACATCTTCTTCGCGGTCTGCCTGTCCTGATTCAGTCGGACAACATAACAGCAGTGGCGTACATAAACCGCCAGGGTGGAACAAAGAGCAGAGCGGCGATGGCGGAGGCCACATGTAAGCGCTCTGTCAGCGGTCTTCATTCCGGGCGTGGACAACTGGGAAGCAGACTTCCTCAGCAGACACGATCTCCATCCAGAGGAGAGGGGTCTTCATCAAGAGGTCTTTGCAGAAGTGACAAGTCATTGGGAAATTCCTCAAATAGACATGGTGGCGTCTCGCCTCAACAAGAAGCTTCAGAGATATTGTTCCAGGTCGAGGGACCCTCAAGCCAGTGCAGTGGACGCCCTGGTAACACCGTGGGTGTTTCAGTCGGTATATGTGTTCCCTCCACTTCCACTCATTCCAAGAGTGTTAAGGATCATAAGAAGAACAAGGGTTCAGGCGATACTCATTGTTCCAGATTGGCCACGGAGGGCCTGGTATCCTGATCTTCAGGAATTACTCATAGGAAATCCCTGGCCTCTTCCTCTAGGAGAGGATCTGTTACTGCAAGGGCCGTGCGTGTTCCAGGACTTACCGCGGTTGCGTTTGACGGCGTGGCGGTTGAACGCCAA
This sequence comes from Pseudophryne corroboree, assembly GCF_028390025.1. NCBI lineage: Eukaryota > Metazoa > Chordata > Amphibia > Anura > Myobatrachidae > Pseudophryne > Pseudophryne corroboree. The sequence goes on along the minus strand of NC_086451.1, from coordinate 145,821,009 downwards.
ATCCTAGCTCGAAACGGTATTCCCGGTGAAGTCATCCCCACTCTTCTTAAAGCTAGAAAGGAGGTTACGGCGAAGCATTATCACCGTATTTGGAGAAAGTACGTGTCTTGGTGTGAATCCAAGAAGGCTCCTACGGAAGAATTTCAGCTGGTTCGTTTTCTCCATTTTTTGCAGGCAGGTGTGAATGCGGGCCTAAAATTAGGCTCCATTAAAGTGCAGATTTTGGCCTTATCGATTTTCTTTCAAAAAGAATTGGCCGCCCTTCCAGAGGTTCAGACTTTCGTGAAATGAGTGCTGCACATCCAACCTCCATTTGTGCCCCCAGTGGCACCATGTAACCTTAACGTGGTGTTGCAGTTTCTTATGTCACACTGGTTTGAACCTTTACGAAAGGTTGAGTTAAAATTTCTCACTTGGAAAGTGGTCATGCTTTTGGCCTTGGCGTCCGCAAGGCGGGTGTCGGAATTAGCGACTTTGTCTCACAAGAGCCCCTATTTGATCTTCCATGTGGATAGAGCGGAATTGAGAACTCGTCAACAATTTCTGCCAAAGGTGGGTTCTTCTTTTTACATGAACCAACCTATTGTGGTGCCTGTGGCTACTGAAGCCTTGGCTGATTCAAAGTCTCTCGATGTAGTCAGAGCTTTGAAAATTTATGTCGCCAGAACGGCTCAGATTAGGAAAATCAGAGGCTCTGTTTGATTGGGGCTCCTGCTTCTAAGCAGACTATTGCACGCTGGATCTGTAATACGATACGGTATGCTCATTCTATGGCTGGATTGCCGTTACCGAAGTCGGTGAAGGCCCATTCTACCAGGAAGGTGGGCTCATCTTGGGCGGCTGCCCGAGGAGTCTCGGCGCTTCAACTTTGCCGAGCAGTTACTTGGTCGGGTTCAAACACTTTTGCTAAGTTCTACAAGTTTGATAACCCTGGCTGATGAGGACCTCATGTTTGCTTAATTGGTGCTGCAGAGTCGTCCGCACTCTCCCGCCCGGTCTGGAGCTTTGGTATAACCCCATGGTCCTTTTGGAGTCCCCAGCATCCTCTAGGACGTATGAGAAAATAGGATTTTAATACCTACCGGTAAATCCTTTTCTCCTAGTCCATAGAGGATGCTGGGCGCCCGTCCCTGTGCGGACTGTATCTGCAGTACGTGTTGATAGTTATTGCTTTTGTTACACAGAGGTTGTGTTTCGGTTATGTTCAGCCTGTTGCTGGTTTTGGTTCATGCTGTTAACTGGTATTTTCTTAAAAGCCATGTTGTACGGTGTGTTGTGGTGTGAGCTGGTATTTATCTCACCCTTAGTTTAACAAAAATCCTTTTCCTCGAAATGTCCGTCTCCATGGGCACAGTTCCTATAACTGAGGTCTGCAGGAGGGGCATAGAGGGAGGAGCCAGTTCACACCCATTTAAAGTGCCCATGTCTCCTGCGGATCCCATCTATACCCCATGGTCCTTTTGGAGTCCCCAGCATCCTCTACGGACTAGGAGAAAAGGATTTACCGGTAGGTATTAAAATCCTATTTGCTCTTTCATCCACTAGGGGACACTGGAACAGTCCTTATACAGTAGGGGACGTCCCAAAGTTATCCCCAAGGGAGGGAGTGCTGTCGGTGGCCTGCAAAACTAAACGTCCGAACGTAGAATCTCCGGACGCAAAGGTATCAAATTTGTAAAATTTCGCAAATGTGTTTGCTGAAGACCACGTTGCTGCTCTGCAAAGCTGAGGAGTGGAAGCACCTCTGGCAGCCGCCCACGAGGCACCCACAGATCTGGTCTTATGAGCACCAGTCTGAACCGGGACCTGTCTACCACTGGAAATATAAGCTTGCCGGATGGCAAGTCTAATCCATCGAGACAAAGACTGCTTAGATGCTGGCCGACCCTTCTTTGGACCATCATAAAGAATGAACAAATGGTCCGACCGTCGGAATGCCGACGTAACTTGTACGTATATCCGTAAGGCTCGGACCACATCCAAAGACACATCCCCATCTGCGAATCTTTGAAAAGATGGGACTACAATGGGCTGGTTGACATGAAACCCTGAAACGACCTTAAGAAGGAAATCCGCTCTTGTACGGAGTTCTGCTCTATCCTCATGGAAAATTAGAAAAGGTCTCTTACATGATTATTATTATTATTATTATTATTATCCTTTATTTATATGGCGCCACAAGGGTTCCGCAGCGCCCAATTACAGAGTACATAAACAAATAATCAAACAGGAAAACAGCAACTTACAGTTGGTGACAGTATAGGACAAGTACAGGGTAAATACACATAGTTACATCAGCAGATGACAATGGAATAAGTATCAGGTGGCAGAAGACTGCTGGATTTGGTGCAGTTGAATATTATTAAAGTAAGAAAAGGATAAGCACATGAGGGAAGAGAGCCCTGCTCATGAGAGCTTACATTCTAAAGGGGAGGGTAGACAGACAGGAGTGAGACAGATGGGGTACATAGAGAGCATGGAACAGAGGTTTAGGATGAGATTTGGCTGGGTTTGGTGAAGAAGTGGGTCTTGAGAGCCCGTTTGAAGTTTTGTGGAGAGTCTGAGGGGGAGAGGTAGGGAATTCCAGAGAAGTGGTGCAGCACGTGAAAAAGCTTGGAGGTAGGAGTGGGAGGAAGTAATCCGTAGGCAGGAGAGTCGACGTGCATTAGCGGAGCGAAGAAGACGACTGGAAGTGTAAAGGGAGATAAGGTCAGAGATGTAGATGGGAGAGGAGTGGGTGAGGGCTTTGTAAGCAAGTGTGAGAAGCTTGAAATGGATTCTGAAAGGGAAGGAGAGCCAGTGAAGGTCTAGTAAGAGAGGAGAGGTGGACGTAGTGCGTTTGGTGAGGAAGATGAGCCGGGCAGCAGCATTGAGTATAGATTGGAGTGGAGAGAGGTATTTGTCAGAAATGCCAGTTAGGAGGAGATTACAGTAGTCCAGTCTGGAGATGACCAGTGAGTGGATAAGAGTCTTAGTAGCATCCTGGGTCAGAAAGGGTCTGATCCTGGAAATATTTTTTAGATGAAAACGGCAGGTTTGTGAGAGGTGCTGAATGTGTGGTTTGAAGGAGAGGGAGGAGTCAAGGATTACTCCAAGACAGCGCACTTGGGGGCTAGAGGAGATAGTGCCATCAATAGATAATGAGATTGTAGGAGGTGAGGTTATGTGGGAGGGAGGGAAGATGATCAGCTCGGTCTTAGACATGTTAAGTTTAAGAAAGCGCTGGGACATCCAGGAAGAGATAGCAGAGAGACAGTTGGAGATACGAGTGAGGAGAGCAGGGGAGAGGTCTGGAGAGGAAAGATAGATTTGAGTGTCATCAGCATAGAGATGATATTGGAAACCAAAAGAAATAATGAGCTTACCTAGTGAGGACGTGTAGAGAGAGAAGAGTAGAGGACCAAGGACAGAACCTTGGGGTACCCCTGCAGTTAGTGGAAGTGAGGGGGAGGTAGAGTCATAAGAGGAGACAGAGAATGAACAGTCAAAAAGGTAGGAGGACAGCCAAGAAAGGGCAGTGTCACGCAGACCAATGGAGTGAAGGATTTGCAGTAGGAGAGGATGGTCCACAGTGTCAAAAGCAGCAGAGAGATCCAGTAGAATAAGTAGAGAGTAGTGTCCCTTAGATTTAGCAGCATGGAGGTCATTGCATACTTTTGTAAGGGCAGTTTCAGTGGAGTGGAGAGGATGGAAGCCAGACTGGAATGTGTCAAGCTGTGAGTGTGAGGAAAGAAAGGAAGTAAGGCGGTTGTAGACAATACGCTCAAGGAGTTTGGAGGCAAAAGGGAGGAGAGATATGGGTCAGTAGTTGGAGAGAATGTTTGGGTCAAGGGTAGGTTTTTTAAGAATAGGAGAGATGAGTGCATGCTTGAAGGCAGAGGGGACAGTGCCTGATGAGAGGGAGAGATTGAGAAGGTGGGAAAGATGGGAACAAGCAGAAGGAGAGAGGTAGCGGAGGAGGCGGGAGGGGATAGGGTCAAGTGGGGAAGTGGTGAGGAGACAGGAACGAATGAGGGCCATGACTTCCTCTCCAGATGCATGGGAGAAAGATGTCAGAGTTGGTGCGAGGGATGGGGAGGGTTGGTAAGGGATGGGAGAAGGCTGGTTACTGATGGTCTGGTGTGATGTGATGTCCTGACGTATTGAGTCAATTTTGGATGTGAAGTAAGTGGCAAAGTCAAGAGCAGAGAGTGAGGAAGGGAGACGAGGTGGAGGTGGGCAGAGGAGTGAGTTGAGAGTGGTAAAGAGGCGCCGGGGGATGGAAGACTGGGATGAGATGAGGTTCTTGAAGTATGACTGTTTAGCAAGAGAAAGGGCAGCACTGAAGGATGAGAGCATAAGTTTGAAATGGAGAAAGTCTGCCTTAGAGTGTGATTTCCTCCAGTGTCGCTCAGCAGTATGTGAGCATTTTTGCAGATATCTGGTGCATTTGGTGTGCCAGGGTTGAGGTGTTAATTTGCGAGGGTGAATAGTGGTTGGAGCAATAGAGTCAAGAGCAGAAGTAAGGGATGCATTGTATGTGGAAGTGGCTTGTTCAGGGCATGAGAGAGAGAGAATAGGAGAGAGAAGTGAGTCAAACAAGGAGGAAAGGAATGTGGTGTCAATAGCTTCAATGTTACGCTTAGTGATGGTAGCCTTAGGAGGTAGAGATGGGGAAGTCGAGAGAGATAGGTTAAAGGAGAGCAAGTGGTGGTCAGAGAGGGGAAATGGGGAGTTGGAAAAATCAGAAATATCACAGCGGTGAGTGAAGACCAGATTCAGTGAGCTCCCATTCACATGGGAGGGTGAGGAGGTCCACTGGGAGAGACCAAGTGAAGAGGTGAGGTTAAGGAGTTTAGAGGAAGGGGATTGTGTGGGGATGTCAATAGGGATGTTGAAATCACCTAGGATAATGGAGGGAATGTCAGAAGAGAGGAAGTGAGGAAGCCAGGAAGCAAAGTTGTCGATGAATTTGGAAGCAGTGCCAGGGGGGCGATAAATGACAGCTACTCTAAGATGTACTGGTTGGAAGAGGCGTATAGTATGGACCTCAAATGTAGAGAATGTAAGGGATGGTTCTGGTGGTATGAGTTGGTAGGAGTAACTAGAAGGTAAAAGGACCCCAACACCACCCCCATGGCGACCCCCAGGCCGGGGTGTGTGTGTGAATGTGAGGCCCCCAGCAGAGAGAGCAGCAGGAGAAGTAGTGTCAGAGGGCGTAATCCAGGTTTCAGTAATGACCAGGAGATGCAGGGAGTTGGAAATGAAAAGGTCATGAGTGGAGACCAGTTTGTTACAAACAGATCTGGCATTCCAGAGGGCACAGGATAGGGGGTATGAGTTTGTGGGAGAGATGTGAATGAGATTATCAGGGTTGCTGTAGCGATGAGGTGAGATTAACTTTGAGGACAGGGATGATGAGAGAGTGGTAATGGTGCGGGTGCCTGAGCTAGGAGGGGAAACTGCAGGAGGTGGGCAGGGAGGGAGGTCAGTGTGATGTGGATGGGGGTGTGGGGAGGTGACAGGGAAGGGAGAGAGGGAGCAGGGCTGAGTTGTGGGGTAGCAGGACCATGGGGCAGAGGTGAATGAAAGTGGGGTAACAGGAAAGGAGGGTGAAGGAAACAGAGGGATGGAGGGGAGACAGAGGAGAGGAGACTAGGGGGGAAGGATAAAGATACATTATTAGGTAGACACTGAGTGATGTGGGGAGTATAAGAAAGCCTTGACATAGTGTTAAGTAGGTAAATAGGTTAAGGGAAAGTGGAAGTAGGAGAGGAGAGTGTAAGGGAATCCGAGCAGAAGAATTGCAGATATGCAGGTGAGAAAAGCAGTGTTGGCTTAATGGGTGTAGATTTCGTATGAAATGAGTCAAAAGCGTAGATAAAGTGGGTGCAGAAATGTATCTGGAGTGTAAGAAATGAAAGGATTGTGAGAGGTTTAAGAAGCGATGGTAATTATGTTAGATGTTTTAAGTGTTTGCAGGTAAAATTGCGTTGGTGCAGCTGTGCTTAAAAAAAAATTACAATAATACAGAGACAAGCATTTGTAGGTGAAATGGATGGTTTTTGAATTGTCCAAGTAAGGTAGTTCCGTGCTATTTAATTAGATGGAACAATCAGGAGGTGAGTGATCTGAGAAGTGACTCACATTTGTTATTAGTTCTTCAGTTTTCTTTGTTTTGTTAGATTGGTGTCCTTCTGTTTTCCTTCTTTTTCACTTTGATTGAACGCTGATAGAACGCTGCTGTTATGTGGCAATTTTATCACGCTTTGATACAATGCACGCATAGATAGTAAATGCACAGCCAAACGGCTTTGCACAGCCTACACCATTGAACTTAACTAGAGGACTACTACAAGTGAAACCAATAATTTAAATCTGTAGCCAGGCCCCTAACTCAGAAACCCTTCTGGCCGAAGCCAAGGCAAGTAATAACGTAACTTTCCAAGAGAGATATTTCAGGTCTGTTCTTGTCAACGGCTCAAAAGTCTGTGATCTCAAAAATTCCAATACCAAATTTAAGTCCCACGGCGCAGTGGGAGGACGAAAAGGGCGTTGTATCCTCACAACTTCCTGTAAGAAAGTTTGAACTTCTGGCAAAGAAGCTAACCGCTGCTGAAATAGGATGGAGAGGGCCGAAACCTGAACCTTCAGAGAGCCCAGCCTCAGTCCTACATCTAAACCGTCCTGAAGGAAAAGTAGAAGTTTGGATAAATGGAAGTTCATCGAATTCCACCCACATTCCTGACACCAGTCCATTTACTTCTTCCAAATCCTGTAGTAGTGCATGGCTGTGACCGGCTTCCTAGTGGCAAGCATCGTAGGAATGGCTGTTCTCGGTATCCCTCTGTTTCTTAAGATCCGGGTTTCAATAGCCACGCTGTTAAACGCAACATGTTCAAGTCTGGCTGCAGGAAAGGTCCCTGAGATAGCAGATCCTCTCTCCGAGGTAACCTCCAAGGATCCTCCGCGAGTAACCCCTGCAAGTCCGAGTACCAACTCCTGCGGGGCCAATCTAGCGCTATTAGAATTGCCCATACTCGTTCTCGTTTTAACCTTTTTAGAACCCTGGGTATGAGTGGGAAGGGTGGAAAAATGTAAACCCGTTTGTAACACCAAGGAAGAGTCAATGCGTCCACTCCGTCTGCTGCTGGATCTCTTGTCCTGGACACATATCTGGGCAGCTGATGGTTGTGCCGAGACGCCATTAGGTCCACTTGAGGTAGACCCCATCTCCTCACCACCATGTCGAAAATCCATGGATGTAGGCACCACTCTCCCGGATGCATGTCCTGGCGACTGAGATAATCTGCTTACCAGTTCTCCACACCTGGAATGAACACTGCCGAGAGGATGATGTTTTGCCTTTCTGCCCATAACAAGATCTTTGTGACTTTCTTTAATGCCATCCTGCTCTTTGTTCCTCCTTGTCTGTTTATGTAAGCCGTCGTCGTGACATTGTCTGACTGTATCCTTAAGTGTTGACCTATGACTAGGTCTTCGGCTAAGAGAAGCGCATTGTAGACCGCTCTAGAATGTTTATGGGTAGGCTGCTCTCCTGTAACATCCATCTTCCCTGAAATTGATGTTCCTCTAGGACAGCACTCCAACCTCTGAGACTGGCATCCGTTGTCAGGATTCTCCAATCCCAAATGCCGAATCTCTTGCCTGCTGCGAGATTCTTGTACAACGACCACCAAATCAAGGAGGTTGGTATGCATGGTGGAAGTCGGATTCTTCAATGTAGAAGCCAGTGCGAGCCTGCTCCCTGAGCAATGAGGTTCATCTGGAATGCACGAGAATGAAGTCTGCCGTACTGTAGAGCTTCGAACGACGCCACCATCTTCCCGAGAAGTTGCACACAGAGGTGTAGAGAAATCCTCTGTGCCCCTAGGACCTGAGTCACTAACCTCTGTATGTCTTGGATCTTGTCCTCTGGTAGGAATATTCTCAACTGTACCGTGTCCAAGATGAGACCAAGGAATTGAATCCGTTGAGTTGGTATGAGGTTGGATTTCTGGAAATTCACAATCCACCCATGTTGAATGAGAAATTGATGAGCTGTCTGAGCATCCTTTATCAGCTGTTCTTGAGAAGATGCCTTGATCAGTAGATCGTTTAGATAAGGTATTATCGTGACCCCCAACATTCTCAATCCTGCCACCATTATTGCCATGATCTTCGTGAAGATTCTTGGGGCTGATGACAGACCGAATGGCAGGGCTCTGAATTGGTAGTGATCCCACACCAGTGCAAACCTTAAGTAAGCCTGGTGAGGAGTCCAAATTGGGATATGCAGGTATGCATCCTTTATGTCCATGGACACCATGTACTCGCCTTGTTCCAAACCTGCAATGACCGACTGGATTGATTCCATCTTGAATTTGTAAACCCTTAGAAACTGGTTTAAAGCTTTTAAATGTAGTATCGGCTTGACGGTCCGGTCTGGCTTTGGTACAACAAAAAGATTGGAATAGAAACCCGTTCCCCTTTTGAGAGGTGGGAACCGGAATAATGACCTCTGACCGTAACAATTTTTGAATCGCTGTCAGTAGCGCTTTTGCCTTCTGAGGACACCGAGGCAATCCTGTTGTAAAAAACTGACTGTGAGGTCTCTGTTGAAAATCTATTTTGTACCCCTGGGAGATTATGTTGTTTATCCAAAGTTCTGGTGAGGTTTGGGCCCAGATATCCCGAATACCTTCCAGACACGCGCCCACCAAGGGAGACCCTAAGTGAGCTGGGAGACCGTCATGCCACGGCCTTGTCAGCAGGTTTATCCTGCTTTCTGGTCGCAGCCTGTGAGCGGCCTCTACCTCTGTTTCCATGTGCTTGCATACCGAAACCTCTGCCTCGGGCTCGAAAGGACTGTGATCGAAATGAATTAAACGTTGGTCCTGAATAACCTCTCCTAACCTGTGGAGCGGTTCTCATATAAGGAGTAGGTAGGAAAGTGGACTTTCCTGCTGTAGCTTGTGAAATCCAAAGCATTTCACCCCCAAAGGGGATGGATTCCAATGCCTTTTTGGTGTCAGAGTCTCCTTGCCATTCTCTGAGCCATAAAATCCGTCTAGCCGATATGGCCGATGCGGAGATGCGCAAAGCTATTCTGCTAATATCCTTAGAGGCTTGACACAAATATGTCGCTGATTCCTGAATGTGTTCCGCCAGTTGGGTAATTTCTTCCAGGCTATTATTTTCCTCAATAGCCTGTACAATACGGCCAGACCATGCTCCTATGGCCTTATTAACCCAAGCACAGACGATTGTAGGTCTCTGTGCTGCACCTGCGGCTACAAAAATTGACTTTAAGGCCGTGTCAACCTTTCGATCTGAAGCATCCTTCAAAGTCGTTACATTCGGTATTGGCAAGATTGTCTTCTTTGACAACCTTCCAAGTGAAGCATCCACTACCGGTGGAGTCTCCCACTTATCCATTACACCTTTAGGTAAAGGGTAAGTTACTTGAAACCTCTTTGGAAATTGAAAACGTTTATCGGGTTGTTCCAAGCCTCCTCCATCTGAGATTGGAGAGATTTAGGAATTGGAAACACTGCTGAACGCGGCTTTTGGGATTCGAATGAATCGAAATCCTCAGGCTCCTTTACCTCTTCAACTTTAAAATTCAGGACCTCTTTCACCGCATCTATTAAAGAATCAAGACCTGAGATTTCCGTGTCCTCACCCGGAAAATCGGAGTCTAGGTTAGATTCAATCAACTCACCCTCTTCCGTATCAATAAGAAGACCCTCTTCCTCCTCTGATTCTGGTACAAGAGGAAGAGGTCTCTTGACAGACTTGCGCACAGTCGTTTCTGCTTGTGCGGGTGGTGTCAACCTGATGAGAAGTTCTTCCATCGTCTTCGAGAATCCCGCAGCTAATTTCCGATTGTTGCTTGCGTGATTCCGCCATCTCCTTGGAGATTCTATCCGCCAGGTTGTCTTCCAATGACCTAGACTGAGTACTGCTCCTTGGTGGAGCGTCCTTGTCTAAGCAAGGGTCGCACACCCCGGAGCTGCCAACCCGCGTGCTCTTCCTGTTACACTTCGTGCAAACATAATAGGTCTTGGTTGGTGCTTTAGACATGCTGTCAAAACCCCCTACCAGACTACTAACCCAGCGTTTTTACCCTTTAAACTAGGAAGAGAAAAATCCTGTGAGAGATGACGGAAGCGAAGATATTGGATCCGGCTGTAATTACCTTTCCTTTCTTCATGTAGAAAAGGAAGAGGACAAAAGTAATTAAAATATGAAAAATAAGAGAGTAAAGTTTACTTCTGATGAAGCTAGGTGACCGAGCCTAGGGAAACGCGTTAAGTGTTGAAGCTGCCACCATCACCAGTGTCCTGTTTCTCAACGGATCCAGATATGGACTTTTAAAAAGTTGCTTTGGAACTTTCTCTGTGGGACTTCACCTGTACAGCACCGATTGGAGAGACCCAGTCTTCATACAAACAGCACAGCTTGCTTGCTGGCAATTTCAAACTCCTGGAAGTCTCCGTCGTCACGGGTAACACCAGCTGTATTTATTCCTTCTCCCCAGGGAACTTTGCATACACTCTCAGTCCGGGATCCTTTGTGGACACTTACTAGCAGCCATTACCATAATATTTCTAATCTTCACCAATGCCCTAAACTATGTGTTTACATTGGAATTTATGTCCTTGTTTTTAGTATGTGATGTTTAGTCAATTAATAAATTACATGTTATTTTACTGAAATTTATCCACAGTCTTTAATTATTGGAGAAACACGTAGCGCCAGTTTATATTCTCTTTTCACAATTTTCTATTGGGACTGACAATCCCTACTGGCAGCTGTGACAGCACGTCTGGGCCTGCTTTCTTGTTTTGGTCCGCTTTAATTAGAGACTGCCCAAAGGTCTTTAGTAAATTATTCACAAAGCGGAATTACTCAGCAGCTCTATCCCCATAACTATACTAAGGCCCTTGTATCAGATCAGTACTCACTCAGCAAGTGATGAGGATCTCCTGAGGAGAGATGCAGGTCCCTCCAAAAGGGATCTTTGTCTCTCCAATAACAGTGGACTCTGTCCCCATTTTATTAGGTGGACGCAGCACCTTATTTTGTTGTCTTTTATCTAGTTGTAGAGGAGCTCAGTGCTCCTATGTGCTGTACCTCCAGCACAATTTTCCAAACTGAGGGAGGAGAGATGTGAAGGGGGAGGATCCGGCTGTGCAGACAATGCTAATTTTTATATTGTGCCACACAGTGCCGTAGCTAGGCATTTTAGCGCTGTGTGCAAGAAACGACATTGGCGCCCCCCCCCCCTTAGGCAAGATAGAGGCAGTGCACGCCGTAGGTGCGCGAAAAATATATAAGGGCGTGGCTTCATGGGGAAGGTGCGTGGCCACAAAATAATAGCAATTCATACTACGGTGCACAGTAGTCTCCATTCAAATTACGCTGCACAGTAGCGCCACTACACCAGGTAGAGCCCCATTTACACATTACAGCAGACAGTCCCCCTTTTTACACATTACAGCAGACAGTCCCCCTTTTTACACATTACGGCAGACAGCGTCTCCTTTTTACACATTACAGCAGACAGCGTCCCTTTTTTTACACATTACGGCAGACAGCGTCCCCTTTTTTACACATTACGGCAGACAGCGTCCTCCTTTTTTACACATTACGGCAGACAGCATCCCCCTTTTTTGCACATTACGGCAGACAGCGTCCCCCTTTTTTACACATTACAGCAGACAGCGTCCCCTTTTTACACATTACGGCAGACAGCGTCCCCCTTTTTACACATTACGGCAGACAGCGTCCCCTTTTTACACATTACGGCAGACAGCGTCCCCATTTTTACACAGTACGGCAGACAGCGTCCCCCTTTTTACACATTACGGCAGACAGCGTCCCCTTTTTACACATTACAGCAGACAGCATGCCCGTTTTTACACATTACGGCAGACGGTGTCCCCCTTTAAACACATTGCAGCAGCCAGCGTCCCCCCTTTTACACATTACGGCAGACGGTGTCCCCCTTTTTACACATTGCGGCAGCCAGGCCCCCTTTTTACATATTACGGCATACGGTGTCCCCCTTTTTACACATTGCGGCAGCCAGTCCCCCTTTTTACACATTACGGCAGACGGTGTCCCCCTGAGAGAGAAAGAGAGAGAGAGATATACTGACCATCTCCCCGCTGACAGGCTCCTTGTGCTTTCAGCTCCCTCGGTGCAGGCATCAGACAAGGAGGAGGAGGGAGGGGGACTGGAGCCGCAGCAGCGCTATGTCATTGGTAGTAAACGCCGCTGCAGCAGTCCCCTCTCCTTCCGTATGGGCTGCCCGGCGCCGCTGTGAATGCTGGGATGGAGGAACTGCATCCCAGCATTCACAGCAGCGCCGGGCAGCCTATACGGAAGGAGAGGGGACTGCTGCAGCGGCGCTTACTACCAATGACATAGCGCTGCTGCGGCTCCAGTCCCCCTCCCTCCTCATCCTTCTCCCCTGCCTAGCGCTGCTCTCTCCTCCACAGCGCGGCAACGGCGCACACAGCAGAGGCGGCATGTAATGAGTCAATTTGACTCATTACATGCTGCTGCCCGTGCGCCCTCAGGGCAACTGCGCTGTGGCAGTAATTGAATATCCCTCATAATGTCCACAGTAGTAGTGCAACACATAATGCCCACAGAAGTAGTGCCCCTTACACATATGTACACAGGAGGGGAGAGAGGAGTGTGTGGCACTTACACGGGAGCCTAGCTTGAAGCTGCCAGCACCGCTGCTTGTCATAGAGCGCAACAGGTGCAGCAGGGAGAAGGGAGCCAGAGGGACCTGACACTAAGAGCCATGCTTGTCGCTGCCTGTCATATAGTGTGACAAGCAGCAACAGCAGTGTAGCAGAGTGGTGAGAGCGCCAGGATCCAAGCTCCATCAGGATTTAGACGCCGGGCTTATGGCGTCCTTTGGGATTCCAACGTTGGTATTTTGAACGCCGGGGTCCCATCTGGCGGCATTTTAACTACATCCCCCAGTTACACATAATGCTTCATATAGTGCCAGTTACACAAAATGTCCCAGTTGCACCCCCATTCCCTGTGGAGCATGCCCCAGAGACTTACGTTAGCAGGATGCTCCTACGTATACATGCTGCTTCAGGGGTCAGGGCTCCAGCTTGAAGGGCTCTGGCCGTCAGGGCTGCGGCTGTCTGTCAGGGCTCCGTGGCTCCCTGCTGGCTGCTTCACACCGACCTTGGCCATGACTCTGCCCGTGGGCCACGAAAAGATGCAGTAGGGGCCATGCGTTTATCACCCCTGCTCTAAAGCCTAGACTATAGCAGCCAGTGACAGACAGCAGCTGCAGAACATTGCACAGCACTGGTTGGTGGCATATTTAAATGTCTGCAATAACAAGACTGGCAGCAGCTGAATGGGCAGGACTTCAAATGAAAGGACATAGCTGGCTGCTGACTGACCAGTAGGCGGAGCTTATCATGATCTGGGGTGGAGCTTATGATCTGGGGGTGGAACTTCGGGCGACCCCAGGTGTGGGGGTGACTCAGTGCATAATGAGTGGAGCAGCGGACAGAGCTTATAGTGGTCTGGGGACAGAAGGTTCAGATGGCAAGTGAGCATGGCTTCAGGCAGTCTGCGGGTACACAGCTGCAGACCAACCAGGGGGCGGAGCTTATCGCGATCCAGGAGCGGAGCTTAATATAGCCCGAGGTCAGTGCGTTTGTATGACATGAGGAGAGGGAGCCAGTTGAGCATGGCTGCAGGCGGCCTAGAGAGGATAGGCGGTGCTTTTGCCTGGAGGGAGGCGATTTGGGGGGAATGGTTTTGGAGAGTGAAGACACTGACAGGAGAAACGTTTTCTGCCTGTCAGCACTGGCTTCTCTCTGCATGGGACTCTGTGGGCCTATTGTCAATGGGAGGCTTGGAGCTGCAGCTCCACCCGCCCCATTGTTAATCCGGCCCTGCCTGGAATGCGGCTCTATATCTAGAGAAATGTTTAATTTTTTTACTTTGTGCACACCCAATCACGGCTACATTTTATTATTATTTACCTAAAATTCACAAAACACTTGTAAAGCCACCTGTTCGACCTAAAATTTCTGGTGTGGGGTCACTGACAAATAATCTATCATTTTTCTCATACGTTCTAGAGGATGCTGAGGTCCATTTCATGACCATGGGGTATAGACGGTTGCGCAGGAGCTGGCTCCTCCCTCTATGCCCCTCCTCCAGACCTCAGTTTTAGAAATGTGCCCAGGCAGACTGGATGCACTACAGAGGAGCTCTACTGAGTTTCTCTGAAAAGACTTATGTTAGGTTTTTTATTTTCAGGGAGAACTGCTGGCAACAGTCTCCCTGCTTCGTGGGACTGAGCGGGCAGAAGTAGGAACCAACTTCCTAAAGAGTTTCATGGCTCTGCTTCTGGCTGACAGCACACCATTAGCTCCTGAAGGGAACTGAACGCTAGCCGTGCCTAGATGCTCACTCCCACAGCACGCCGTCACCCCCCTCACAGAGCCAGAAGTCAGAAGACAGGTGAGTGTTAGAAGACCGATCTTCAATCAAGAAAGTGACGGCTAAAGGTACCGTGCTGTCGGCAGGAGCGCAGCGCGCCATGTTGTCCACACATACACAGGCACTGCAGGGTGCAGGGAGCAGGGGGGGGAGCCCTGGGCAGCATGAAACCTATGGAAACTGGCATAAATAAGGGGCATAAGTTGCTGAGGCACAGTCCTACCCCCGCCAGTATAAAAAATGACCTCATAAAAGCTGAGGAGAAACACACCATTGAAGAGTGGAGCTTCCTCCTCAGTCAGCCAGCACATTGCTCGGCGCTATTTTCTCTCTCTCCTCAGGCTGCAGAGACAACGCTGGTCCTCCTCCATTACTGAACAAGTATCAGGGTGCAAAACAGGGGGGGGCCACAGTGAATTTGGTGCTCTATAAATGTGTGATTAGCATTATAAAAGCGCTGCATGTCAGTGGGCATTTTGTGTTCACAGACATTGTGTTACTGGCGCTGGGTTGTGAACTGGCAAATCCTATCTGTGTCCCTCTGACAGATTTTACTGTGGGTCTGTCCCCTATAAGTCCCGGAGTGTCTGTGGTGTGGTTGAGCACGTGTGTGACATGTCTGTGGCAGGGAATCTCTTCCTCTGTGGAAAACATGTTAGAGACACAGAGGTGTAATATGACACCAAGAGCCTGACTGGGTGAAAGGTTACATGATAGTGTGAATCACTACTGAATCTCATACAGAAAACTGAATATAATCTGTTGAAGATGTGATTTTTAATAGTTCTGCCTTTCATCCACAGGGACCCCTCTGGGTCACATATACATTTGCAAGTAGTACAAACTGATACCGACACGGACTCTGTTTCGTGTGTCGACACTAGTGATTCCAGGGAAATAGGTCCTAAATTAGCAAAAAAGCATTCAAAACATGTTTTAGCTACAAAGGTGGTGTTAGAAGTTACGAAGCCCCTCTTTTACCACAAGGAGAGGGTTTACTTTAGTAAAGAAGTAATGTAATTTTCCCTCCACCTCAGGAACAGTCTCTTGGAGGGAGTCTGATTTAACCTGAAAAGAAATTTCAGATTCCCAAAAGGAATTCAGGCAGCTTACCTTTTTCCAAAAGGTGGGAGTCACCCCGCATTTTAGACAGGGCCCTGTTATAAAAGAGAAAAGGTGTTTCTCCCTGCGCCTGGAATGGCTTCACTTAAGGAGCCGACAGGCGCAAGTGAGTGAGGTGATCTATTTGATGTGGCCAATGGGACACTACTCAGTCCTACCATTGTCTGTGCGTGGCTGAGTAGTGCTATTGAGAAGTTGCCTTATGCTCCTACACCGGCGAAAAAGACACATCACTCTCACATGCAGTCCTTTCGGCCAACAAATACAAAAAGGCCAAGGTTCCCCCTTTTTTTGCAGGTAGGGGAATGGGGAAAGGAAAGAAATCCGCAGCGTCTCCCGGATCGCAGGAGCAGAAGTCCACCCCTTTTCAGTCAAATCTGGATTCAATCTAGGCTAGACCCATGGTTCTTACAAATAGTGTCCCATGAGTACAAACTAGAGTTTCAAGACGTCCCCCCATGCCGATTTTTCAATTCGACCTTGCCAGCTTCTCTTCCAGAAAGAGAGGCAGTAACAACGGCAATTCAAAAATTATGTCAGGATCAGGTCATTGTCCTGGTACCCTTGTCACAGCAAGGAGAAGGTTTTTATTCAAGCCTCTTCGTAGTTCCGAAGCCGGACAGCTCGGTCAGACCGATTTTAAACCTGAAAACTCTGAAAAGGTTCAAGTTCAAGATGGAATCCCTGAGGGTAGTGATTTCCAGTCTGGAGGAGGGGGACTTCATGGTTTCAGTAGACATAAAGGATGCTTACTTGCATGTTCCCATTAATCCTCCTCACCAAGCTTATCTGAGATTCGCAGTACAGGATTGCCGTTACCAGTTCCAGACGTTGCCGTTCGGACTCTCCACGGCACCGAGGGTATTTACCAAGGTGATGGAGGAGATGATGGTCCTCCTTCGTCAAAAAGGAGTCAATATAATCCTTATCTGGACGATCTCCTGATAAAAGCGAGATCCAGGGAACAGTTGGTGCAGAACATCGCACTCTCCCTGTCAATACTCCAACAACACGGTTGGATCATGAATTTTCCAAAGTTGCAGTTGGAACCGACAACAAGATTGTCCTTTTTAGGGAGGATTCTGGACACAGAAGTACAGAGAGTATTTCTTCCAGTGGAAAAGGCTCTGGAAATCCAGAAAATGGTCAAACAAATATTGAAACCAACAAGCGTGTTGATCCATCAATGCATTCGGTTGTTGGGGAAAATGGTAGCGGCCTACGAGGCCATACAGTTTGGCCGATTTCATGCCAGAGTATTCCAGTGAGACCTGTTGGACAAGTGGTCCGGATCCCACCTACACATGCACTGGAATAATCCTGTCCCCCAAAGCCAGGATTTTGCTCCTGTGGTGGCTACACAGTTCTCACCTACTAGAGGGACGCAGGTTTGGGATTCACGACTGGGTCCTAATAACCACAGATGCAAGTCTCCGAGGCTGGTGAGCTGTCACACAGGGGGAAAGCTTCCAAGGAAAATGGTCAAGTCAGGAAGCCTGCCTTCACATAAACGTTCTGGAATTGAGAGCCATTTACAACGGCCTTCTACAAGCGGTACATCTTCTTCAAGATCATCCCGTGCAGATCCAGTCAGACAATGTAGCAGCAGTCGCGTACATAAACAGGCAAGGCGGAACGAAAAGCAGAGCGGCAATGGCAGAGGTGACAAGGATTCTCCTCTGGGCAGGAAGACATATAAGAGCTCTGTCAGCAATTTTCATTCTGGGAGTGGACAACTGGGAAGCAGACTTCCTCTCCATACAGGAGAGTGGGGCCTCCACCAACAAGTCTTCGCAGAGGTGACAAGTCTTTGGGGAGTTCCTCAAGTAGACATGATGGCATCTCGATTAAACAAGATGCTTCAGAGATATTGTTCCAGGTCGAGAGACCCTCAAGCAATAGCAGAGGATGCACTGGTGACCCAGTGGGTGTTTCGGTCGGTATATGTTTTCCCTCCACTTCCACTGATTCCAAAAGTTCTCAAAATAATAAGAAGAACAAGAGTTTGAGCAATCTTCATTGTCCCAGACTGGCCAAGGAGGGCTCGGTATCCAGATCTTCAGGAGTTGCTCATAGAAGATCCTCGGCCTCTTCCTCCTCGAGAGGACCTACTACAGCAGGGGCCGTGTGTGTATCAAGACTTGCCGCAGCTACGTTTGACGGCATACCTGTTGAGCGCCGGATCCTAGCCCGAAAGGGTATTCCCAAGGATGTCATCCCCACTCTTATTCAGGCCAGGAAAGGAGTAACGTCTAAACATTACCAACGTATTTGGAGAAAATATGTGTCTTGGTGTGAATCCAAGAAGGCTCCTACGGAAGAGTTTGAGTTGGGACGTTTTCTCCATTTTCTGCAGGCTGGTGTGGATGCGGGCCTTAGATTGGGGTCAGTCAAGGTCCAGATTTCGGCCTTATCAGTTTTCTTTCAAAAACAATTGGCCTCCTTTCCAGAAGTTCAGACGTTCGTGAAAGGGGTTCTGCACATCCAGCCTCCATTTGTGCCTCCAGTGGCACCATGGGACCTTAATGTGGTGTTGCAGATCCTTCAATCAGATTGGTTTGAACCTCTGCAGGAGATAGAATTGAAGTTTTCTCACTTGGAAAGTGGTGATGCTTTTGGCCTTGGCATCCGCAAGGCGGGTGTCTGAGTTAGGGGCCTTGTCTTACAAGAGCCCTTATCTGATCTTCCATGAAGATAGGGCAGAGTTAAGAACTCGTCAACAATTTCTTCCAAAGGTGGTTTCGTCCTTCCACATAAACCAACCTATTGTGGTGCCAGTAGCTACTGACACTTTCACTTAGTCACAGTCTCTAGATGTGGTTAGAGCTTTGAAGATTTATGTCTCAAGAACAGCTTGGTACGGAAAACAGAGGCTCTGTTTGTCCTGTATGCTCCCAGCAAGATTGGGTGTCCTGCTTCTAAGCAGACTATTGCGCGCTGGATCAGAGGTACGATTCAGCACGCTCATTCTACGGCTGGATTGCCCTTACCTACGTCAGTGAAGGCCCATTCTACTAGGAAGGTGGGCTCATCCTGGGTGGCTACCTGGGTGGTATCGGCATTGCAACTTTGCCGAGCAGCTACTTGGTCAGGGTCAAACACTTTTGCTAAATTTTATAAGTTTGACACTTTGGCCGATGAAGATCTCAAGTTTGGTCAATCGGTGCTGCAGGGTCATCCACACTCTCCCGCCCGTACTGGAGCTTTGGTATAAACCCCATGGTCATGATATGGACCCCAGCATCCTCTAGGACGTATGAGAAAACAGGATTTTAATACCTACCGGTAAATCCTTTTCTCCTAGTCCGTAGAGGATGCTGGGCGCCCGACCCAGTGCGTACTTTACCTGCAGTTTGTTCAGTTAGTTACACAAGTGTGTTACATTTGTTTTCAGCATGTTGCTGTAAATGGTTCATGCCTGTTGGCGTGTGTTATGTTGAATGCCATGTTGTGCGGCATGGTTGAGGTGTGAGCTGGTATGAATCTCACCATTAGTATAAAAGTAAATCCTTTCCTCGAAATGTCCGTCTCCCTGGGCACAGTTCCTATAACTGAGGTCTGGAGGAGGGGCATAGAGGGAGGAGCCAGTTCACACCCTTAAAAAGTCTTAAAGTGCTCATGGCTCCTGCGCAACCGTCTATACCCCATGGTCATGAAATGGACCCCAGCATCCTCTACGGACTAGGAGAAAAGGATTTACCGGTAGATATTAAAATCCTGTTTTTGTTGATCACTTTTTGCAGGGACATATGGAGGGTCTGAGGTCATACATAAAGGATACAAAGCATTTTTTTTTTTGAATATTGTAAATAAAATTACATGGAAAAAGGATTATTATTTATTAACATGCGATGTAGAATCATTGTACTCAAACATTCCGCATGATAAAGGGCTTTTAGCAGTAGATCATTATTTGAAACAGGGAGACACCTCAGACTCTCTACGTGTTTTTAAATTGGATTCCATAGAATTTATATTAGCTCACAATTATTTTGTTTTTGATTCGCAATTTTATTTACAGACACGGGGTGCGGCCATGGGGACCAGATTCGCCCTGAGTTTCGCTAACCTATATATGGGAGTCTTTGAAGACGAACATGTGTGGGGAGGCGAACTCGGGCGGATATGGTGTACTATGGCCGTTTTATAGATGATTTATTCATTATTTGGGGTGGTAGTTTGGAAGCACTTCAAGCATTCACCAGTAGTTTGAATAATAATGAATATGGTCTTAAGTTTACATCCAATTATAGCACTACCACTATAAGTTTTCTAGATATAGAAGAGCTGCAAGTAGAGGAGAATAAATTGGTCACTAAAACCTACATCAAGTCAGTACACCAAAGTAGATATTTAAACTATAAAAGTTCTCACAAACGAGGCTGGAAAGATAATATCCCCAGGGGTCAGTTTGTTAGATTACGTAGAAACTGTACCTCGATTTCCACATATCAAATACAGGCTAGAACCCTTATGCAATAATTTTTGGAACAGGGATATCCACATGTAATACTAGAAAAAGCATATTTGGGAGTGGAAGCTATGGATAGGGAGGATTTACTAGAATCAAAAACCTTAATTGGGGTTCCTGGTCACTCTACGAAGAAAACTACACCAAAATAACATAAAAACCGCATGTCGACCTTTTGACCTGTCGACCTAGAACATGTCGACCTAAAGACCCTGTCGACCTAGACACCCTGTTGACCTAGTTACTGTTGTAAATACCCAATTTTTTTGACTTCGACACTGTCGACCAATAGTGAACGACCTAGACATTGTCGACCTAGTTACTGTCGACCTTCCATACCACACCCATAACAGTTGTGCTAATAAAATTAGCCAGGTGATTAGGAAACATACTTCACTATTGTTATTAGATGAATTTTCTCTTACGTCCTAGAGGATGCTGGGGTCCACATTAATACCATGGGGTATAGACGGGACCAGGAGCCATTAGCACTTTAAGAGTTTGAGAGTGTGGGCTGGCTCCTCCCTCTATGCCCCTCCTATCAGACTCAGTTTAGAAAATGTGCTCGGAGGAGCCAGTCACAGTTAGGGGAGCTCTCCAGAGTTTCCTTAGTAAAAGTTATTTTTTAGAGTTTATTGTTTTACAGGGAGGCTACTGGCAACAGCCTCCCTGCAGCGAGGGACTTAGGGGGGAGCAGTGTCCGCCCTGCGTGGTCTGAGCCACTGTCTCCGCTGACAGGACACTGAGCTCCAGAGGGAATAGATCGTTCCCCGCCACAGGGGATCGCTCACCCCAGCAGCATGCCGACACCCTTTGCAGAGCTGAAGATTGTGGCGAGTGAGACACCGACCTCCCTAGCAAGCGGGGGGTCAGCGTGAAGATGGCGGCATCAGGGTAGGAGCGCAGTATTAACTGCGCTCCAGGAGGCTCAGCAGTACACTGTGTGGCGCTGTGAGGGGCGCCCTGAGCCAGCGCCTACACCCTACACTGGTCACACAGCCTGTCGGGGTCCCAGGATCTCAGCCAGCATTAAACCTCAGGCCAGTATAATCTTATGAAGAGCTGGAAGACAGCGCCATTATAGGGGCGGAGCTTCTCCTTAGAGCGGACCCAGCAGCGTTCAGCGCCATCTCCCTGCCTGCACAGCGCTGTCCACGAAGAAGCAAGTCCCTCCACAACAACTCCAGCTATCTCTCACGGTACCAGGGGGTTGTAGAAGGGGGGTGGCTGCAAAACGACTGTGTATTAAGGTGCACAGTCAGCGCTGATAAGGGGTCTCCCTTTGTGTTAAAAGCGCTGTGTGTGGGTTGGCTCCAATCTCTGTGTCTCTCTTGCCATTCTTGGGAGGGAAACTCTGTCTGCCCTCCCCTGTGTGTGTGTGGATTGTCTGTGGTCTCCATTAAGCAATGTCCAGGGTCTCTGTGTCATATGCTGCAGAGGATATGTCCTCTCAGGATGATCCCATTCCATGTAATCAGGATAGCACTGGTTTAGCACAGATACCAGCAAGGGAACCTGAGTGTTTTTCCTCTATCGAATCTGTGATTTCTCAGACTTCTAATAGAGCTGCACAATCTGAATTTGCACCTCAGGCTTTACAGGACCCTGTGGCAGTCTGGTCCAGTTCTGTCGCCTCAGGGCCTTCCTCTGTATGTTCCCAGATACGTGTTCTTGCACAGATTAGGCAGGTTTACATGGGTACCGTTTCTGACACTGCGGGCGGTGATGGGGATATGTTTGGGGGACTGCATATCTTACACAAGTGCAGTTAATGATAGAGGCCGTTACAGTTATGTTGAGTATTTCTGATACAACGCCTGAGCAGGTTGAGAAGGCTTCCTTCACTGATAAGGGAACCTCGCTAACCTTCCCTGCGTCAAAGGCTTTATATGCTATGTTTGAAACAGCATGGGTTAATCCTGCGAAAAATTCCAGATCCCTAAGAGGATCCAGGTGGTTTTTCCTTTTCCTGTGGAGGATAGGACTGAGTGGGAAACCCGACCGGTATTGCAGCCGGCTGACCATAAGATTGATAATACGCTCAGATCAGTGTGCACGGCTTCAGGGGCGATGTCAAGTCCCACTATTGCCAGTACATGCATTGCCAAGCCCTTAGTAAAGTGGTCAGGCACAATACTTGAGGATTTGGATTAAATGGACAAAAATTATGTTAAATTGTTTTTGCGTAACATTCAGGGTTCAGCAGGTTTTCAGGCTGAATCCATGAAGGACCTGGGTTCCATGTCTGCAGGAATTTCTTCCATGTCTTTCTCAGCTTGTCGTGGACTGTGGCTACGTCATTGGTCTGCCGACACAGAATCCAGGAGAAGTGTGGAGACCCTACCCTACACAGGTCAGGCTCTCTTTGGGGAAGTGCTAGATGCGTGGATCTCCACGGCTACAGAGGGTAAGTCACCTTTTCTTCTCTCAGCTACGCATGCTCCGAATAAACGCCTTTCTTCAACTGCATCACAGCCCTGTGGGGCTACCAAGCCAGAGAAGCCAGGCCATCCAACGTCCCTTTTCGGGGAGGTAGGCCCAAGAAAACCTGCTGCTGCAGGTTCCCAGGAACAGATGCCTGCTTCAGGTGCACTAAAGTCCTTCGCATGACGGTGGACTGCACACCCCGGTGGTGGGGCCAGTGGGGAGCGCAGCTCAGACGTTTCAGTCATGTCTGGGTGTCGTCCGGCCTGGATTCCTGGGTGCAATATATTGTGTCCCAGGCTGGTATTTAATTTCTCTCCTCACCGATTTTCAATTCAGGCCTGCCAGCTCTGCTGGCAGACAGGTCTGTCCGGCAAGACGCCGTCCAGACGTTGGTGGAGGCACAGGTACCACCTCATATGCACAACAAAGGTTTCTATTCGAGCTTTTCATATACCGAAACCGGATGGTTTGGTCAGACCCGTTCTAATTCTAAACCTAAAAAACCCTTTTCTCTAACGTCCTAGTGAATGCTGGGGACTCCGTAAGGACCATGGGGAATAGACGGGCTCCGCAGGAGACTGGGCACTCTAAAGAAAGATTTAGTACTATCTGGTGTGCACTGGCTCCTCCCTTTATGCCCCTCCTCCAGACCTCAGTTAGAATCTGTGCCCGGCCAGAGCTGGGTGCTTTTAGTGAGCTCTCCTGAGCTTGCTAATAAGAAAGTATTTTAATTAGGTTTTTTTTTTATTTTCAGAGAGCTTCTGCTGGCAACAGACTCTCTGCTACGTGGGACTGAGGGGAGAGAAGCAAACCTACTAACTGCGGCTAGGTTGCGCTTCTTAGGCTACTGGACACCATTAGCTCCAGAGGGATCGAACACAGGACCTGACCTTGTCGTCCGTTCCCGGAGCCGCGCCGCCGCCCCCTCGCAGAGCCAGAAGTCAGAAGCTGGCAGAAGCAAGAAGACATCGAAATCGGCGGCAGAAGACTCCTGTCTTCACATGAGGTAGCGCACAGCACTGCAGCTGTGCGCCATTGCGCCCACACTACCCACACACTCTGGTCACTGTAGGGCGCAGGGGGGGGCGCCCTGGGCAGCAATTAGGATACCTCTTGGCAAAAAGAAACATATATACAGCTGGGCACTGTATATATGTACGAGCCCCCGCCATTTTATTACACAGACCCGGGACAGAAGCCCGCCGCTGAGGGGGCGGGGCCTTCTTCCTCAGCACTAACCAGCGCCATTTTCTCTTCACAGCTCCGCTGAGAGGAAGCTCCCCAGGCTCTCCCCTGCAGTATCAAGGAAGAAAAAGGGTAAAAAGAGAGGGGGGGGCACATAAATTTAGGCGCAAATTATCATAAACAGCTGCTACTGGGTAAACACTAAGTTACTGTGTAATCCCTGGCTTATATAGCGCTGGGGTGTGTGCTGGCATACTCTCTGTCTGTCTCCCCAAAAGGCCTTGTGGGGTCCTGTCCTCAATTAGAGCATTCCCTGTGTGTGTGCGGTGTGTCGGTATGTTTGTGTCGACATGTTTGACGAGGACGGTTACGTGGAGGCAGAACAAGTGCAAGTGACTGTGGTGTCGCCGCCGACGGCGCCGACACCTGCTTGGATGGATATGTGGAAGGTGTTAAATGATAACGTAAGCTCCTTGCATAAAAGGTTTGATAATCAGTCAGGGTCTCAACCCGTGTCTGATTCTGCAGCTCAGAGGCCGTCAGGGTCTCAAAAGCGCCCACTATCCCAGTTGGTTGACACAGATGTCGACACGGATTCTGACTCCAGTGTCGATGACGATGAGGCAAAGTTGCAGCCTAAAATGACTAAAGCCATCCGATACATGATTATAGCAATGAAGGATGTATTGCACTTATCGGAGGAAAACCCTGTCCCTGACAAAAAGGTGTATATGTATGGGGAGAAAAAGCAAGAGGTGACTTTTCCCCCTTCACATGAGTTAAATGAATTATGTGAAAAAGCATGGGATTCCCCCAATAAGAAAGTGCTGATTTCCAAAAGGTTACTTATGGCGTACCCTTTCCCGCCAACGGACAGGATGCGCTGGGAATCCTCCCCTAGGGTAGATAAAGCTCTGACACGCTTATCTAAAAAGGTGGCCCTGCCGTCACAGGATACGGCCGCCCTAAAGGATCCTGCAGATAGGAAGCAGGAAAGTATCCTGAAGTCTGTTTATGCACACTCAGGTACTATACTGAGGCCGGCTTTTGCGTCGGCCTGGATGTGTAGTGCTGTAGCAGCATGGATAGATAATCTGTCTGAGGAAATGGATACCTTAGACAAGGATACCATTTTACTGACCCTGGGGCATATAAAAGACGCTGTCCTATATATGAGGGATGTCCAGAGGGACATTTGCCTACTGGGCTCTAGAATAAATGCAATGTCAATTTCTGCCAGAAGGGTCCTGTGGACTCGGCAATGGACAGGTGATGCCGACTCCAAAAAGCACATGGAGGTGTTACTTACAAGGGTGAGGAATTGTTTGGGGACGGTCTCTCGGACCTAGTTTCCACAGCTACGGCTGGGAAGTCAAACTTTTTGCCATATATTTCCTCACAGCCTAAGAAAGCACCGTATTACCAAATGCAGTCCTTTCGATCACAGAGAAGCAAGAAGGTCAGAGGTGCGTCCTTTCTGGCCAGAGGCAGGGGTAGAGGAAAGAAGCTGCACCATTCAGCTAGTTCCCAGGAACAGAAGTCCTCCCCGGCTTCCACTAAATCCACCGCATGACGCTGGGGCTCCACAGGAGCCAGGAGCGGTGGGGGCGCGTCTCCGAAATTTCAGCCACCAGTGGGTTCGCTCACAGGTGGATCCCTGGGCTATACAGATTGTGTCTCAGGGATACAAGCTGGAATTCGAAGTGATGCCGCCTCACCGTTACCTCAAATCGGCCCTGCCAGCTTCCCCCATAGAAAGGGAAGTAGTGTTAGCAGCAATTCACAAGTTATATCTCCAGCGGGTGGTGGTAAAGGTTCCCCTCCTTCAACAAGGAAGTGGATACTATTCCACAATGTTTGTGGTACCGAAACCGGACGGTTCGGTCAGACCCATATTGAATTTAAAATCCCTGAACATTTATCTGAAAAGATTCAAGTTCAAAATGGAATCGCTCAGAGCGGTCATTGCAAGCCTGGAAGAGGGGGATTTTATGGTGTCTCTGGACATCAAGGATGCTTACTTGCATGTCCCCATTTATCCACCTCATCAGGAGTACCTCAGGTTTGTGGTACAGGACTGTCATTACCAATTCCAGACGTTGCCGTTTGGCCTGTCCACGGCACCGAGAATATTTACCAAGGTGATGGCGGAAATGATGGTGCTCCTTCGGAAGCAAGGGGTTACGATTATCCCATACTTGGACGATCTCCTCATAAAGGCGAGGTCCAGGGAGCGGTTGCTGATCAGCGTAGCACTCTCTCAGGAAGTGTTGCAACAGCACGGCTGGATTCTGAATATTCCAAAGTCGCAGCTGATTCCTACGACGCGTCTGCCCTTCCTGGGCATGATTCTGGACACAAACCAGAAAAAGGTGTTTCTCCCGGAGGAGAAGGCTCAGGAGCTTGTGACTCTGGTCAGAGGCCTCCTAAAACCAAAACAGGTATCGGTGCATCACTGCACGCGAGTCCTGGGAAAGATGGTGGCGTCATACGAAGCCATTCCCTTCGGCAGGTTCCATGCGAGGATCTTTCAGTGGGATCTGTTGGATAAGTGGTCCGGATCGCATCTTCAGATGCATCGGCTGATCACCCTGTCCCCCAGGGCCAGGGTGTCTCTTCTGTGGTGGCTGCAAAGTGCTCACCTCCTCGAGGGCCGCAGGTTCGGCATACAGGACTGGGTCCTGGTGACCACGGATGCAAGCCTCCGAGGATGGGGGGCAGTCACTCAAGGAAGAAACTTCCAGGGGCTGTGGTCAAGTCGGGAGACTTGTCTGCACATCAATATCCTGGAACTAAGGGCCATATACAACGCCCTGAGTCAAGCGGAGCCTCTGCTTCGAAACCAACCAGTGCTGATTCAGTCAGACAACATC
This sequence comes from Pseudophryne corroboree, assembly GCF_028390025.1. Lineage (NCBI taxonomy): Eukaryota > Metazoa > Chordata > Amphibia > Anura > Myobatrachidae > Pseudophryne > Pseudophryne corroboree. Next base: position 145,794,450 of record NC_086451.1, on the reverse strand, counting down.
ACGGCAGTGGCCCATGTAAACCGCCAGGGCGGCACAAGAAGCAGGTTGGCAATGGCAGAAGCCACCAGGATTCTTCGTTGGGCGGAGAATCACGTACTAGCACTGTCAGCAGTGTTCATTCCGGGAGTGGACAACTGGGAAGCAGACTTCCTCAGCAGGCACGACCTCCACCCGGGAGAGTGGGGACTTCATCAAGAAGTCTTCACGCAGATTGCAAATCGATGGGAACTGCCACAGGTGGACATGATGGCGTCCCGTCTCAACAAAAAGCTAAAAAGATATTGCGCCAGGTCAAGGGACCCTCAGGCGATAGCTGTGGATGCACTAGTAACACCGTGGGTGTTCCAGTCGGTCTATGTGTTTCCTCCTCTTCCTCTCATACCAAAGGTGCTGAGAATTGTAAGAAAAAGAGGAGTGAGAACAATACTCATTGTTCCGGATTGGCCAAGAAGGACTTGGTACCCGGAATTGCAAGAAATGCTCACAGAGGACCCGTGGCCTCTGCCTCTCAGACAGGACCTGTTACAACAAGGGCCCTGTCTGTTCCAAGACTTACCGCGGCTGCGTTTAACGGCATGGCGGTTGAACGCCGGATCCTAGCGGAAAAAGGCATTCCGGATGAAGTTATTCCTACGCTGATAAAGGCTAGGAAGGATGTAACAGCAAAGCATTATCACCGTATATGGCGAAAATATGTTGCTTGGTGTGAGGCCAGGAAGGCCCCTACTAAGGAATTCCAGCTGGGTCGATTCCTGCACTTCCTACAGTCAGGAGTGACTATGGGCCTGAAATTAGGGTCCATAAAGGTCCAGATTTCGGCCCTATCCATTTTCTTCCAAAAAGAACTGGCTTCACTGCCTGAGGTTCAGACGTTTGTTAAGGGAGTGCTGCATATTCAGCCCCCTTTTGTGCCACCAGTGGCACCTTGGGATCTTAACGTGGTGTTGAGTTTCCTGAAATCTCACTGGTGTGAGCCACTTAAGACCGTGGAGCTAAAGTATCTCACGTGGAAAGTGGTCATGCTATTGGCCTTAGCTTCGGCTAGGCGTGTGTCAGAATTGGTGGCTTTGTCATGTAAAAGCCCCTATCTGGTTTTCCATATGGATAGGGCAGAATTTCGGACTCGTCCGCAATTTCTGCCAAAGATGGTGTCATCCTTTCATTTGAACCAACCTATTGTGGTGCCTGCGGCTACTGGTGACTTGGAGGATTCCAAGTTGCTTGACGTAGTCCGGGCTTTGAAGATTTATGTGACCAGAACGGCTGGAGTCAGGAAGACTGACTCGCTGTTTGTCCTGTATGCATCCAACAAGCTGGGTGCTCCTGCTTCAAAGCAAACTATTGCTCGCTGGATCTGTGGCACGATTCAGCAGGCTCATTCTGCGGCTGGATTGCCGCATCCAAAATCAGTGAAAGCCCATTCCACAAGAAAGGTGGACTCTTCTTGGGCGGCTGCCCGAGGGGTCTCGGCATTACAGCTTTGCCGAGCTGCTACTTGGTCGGGTTCAAACACATTTGCAAAGTTCTACAAGTTTGATACCCTGGCTGAGGAGGACCTTGAGTTTGCCCATTCGGTGCTGCAGAGTCATCCGCACTCTCCCGCCCGTTTGGGAGCTTTGGTATAATCCCCATGGTCCTTACGGAGTCCCCAGCATCCACCAGGACGTTAGAGAAAATAAGATTTTACTCACCGGTAAATTTATTTCTCGTAGTCCGTAGTGGATGCTGGGCGCCCGTCCCAAGTGCGGACTTTCTGCAATACGTGTATATAGTTATTGCTTACTAAAGGGTTATGTTATGTGGCATCAGTTGAGTGATGCTTGTTTGTTGTTCATACTGTTAACTGGGTAAGTTCATCACGAGTTGTACAGTGTGATTGGTGTGGCTGGTATGAGTCTTACCCTGGATTCCAAAATCCTTTCCTTGTACTGTCAGCTCTTCCGGGCACAGTTTCCTTAACTGAGGTCTGGAGGAGGGGCATAGAGGGAGGAGCCAGTGCACACCAGGTAGTACTAAATCTTTCTTTAGAGTGCCCAGTCTCCTGCGGAGCCCGTCTATTCCCCATGGTCCTTACGGAGTCCCCAGCATCCACTACGGACTACGAGAAATAGATTTACTGGTGAGTAAAATCTTATTTTCTGAGGGAGTGCAAGTTCAAAATGGAGTCTCTAAGGGCAGTAATATCAGGAGAAGGGGTTTTCCTGGTATCCTTAGATATCGAAGTTGCATAATCCCACATTCCGTTTTGGCCACCGCGTCAAGCAATTCTCCGATTCACTCTGTTGAACTGTCATTTCTCATATGTCCTAGAGGATGCTGGGGACTCCGTAAGGACCATGGGGTATAGACGGGATCCGCAGGAGACTTGGGCACTTTAAGACTTTGAATGGGTGTGCACTGGCTCCTCCCTCTATGCCCCTCCTCCAGACTCCAGTTAGATTCTGTTTCCAGCGAGACTGGATGCACACTGAGGAGCTCTCCTGAGTTTCTCTAAAAGACTTTATGTTAGGTTTTTTATTTTCAGGAAGACTGATTTGAGCCTCTACAAGAGGTAGAGGTCAGTTTCTTACGTGGAAGGCTGTCACTTTGTTGGCCTTAGCTTCTGCTAGACGTGTATCGGAGTTGGGGGCTTTGTCATGTAAAAGCCCATACTTGATCTTCCATGAAGATAGAGCTGAGCTTCGGACACGTCAGCAGTTTCTTCCGAAGGTTGTGTCGGCTTTTCATATCAACCAACCTATTGTGGTCCCAGTTGCTACTGACTCCTAAATTTCTTCAAAGTCCTTGGATGTTGTAAGGGCTCTGAAGATCTATGTGAAGAGGACTGCTCGTCACAGAAAATCTGACGCTCTGTTTGTCCTGTATGAGCCAAAGAAAATTGGGTGTCCTGCTTCTAAGCAGACGATCTCTCGCTGGATCAGGTTCACTATCCAGCATGCTTATTCTACGGCTGGATTGCCGTGTCCAAAATCTGTTAAGGCCCACTCTACTCGTAAGGTGGTTTCTCCCTGGGCAGCTGCCCGGGGTGTCTCGGCCTTACAGCTTTGCCGAGCAGCTACTTGGTCAGGGTCGAACACTAAGTTCTACAAGTACGATACTTTGGCCTCTGATGACCTCAAGTTTGGTCAGGCAGTTCTGCAGGATCTTTTTGGCCACTGGAAAATATATGGAACATGTTTAAAAAACTAAAAGTTGCCATGGTATTATTTATGCATAATGGGGCTAATTCAGTAAGGTTAGCTAATCAGCAGAATTTGCTATCCTTTTGCGTGCATGCTGGAGGCCGCCCAGCGCTGGGCAAGGCCGCCCAGCATACTGACCGGCGCCTTCCCCCTTCGACAAGCAGAAATTGTGATTGCTTCCCAATTTCTGCTTGTCAGCAGAAACTAAAGATGACTCCTGCCGTTGCAGCTTAACTGCGGCCGCAGGAGTCCCGGCGCCATTTTACCTGTCACGGCGGCTACGTGTGACATCACGCATCCACAGCGACCACGCCCCTGATACGCCCCGTTCATGCCACACCACCCACTGTTCGGGTATCCCTGCCCCCGCAACGCTCCATGACCACCTCTGCCTGATTGACAGGCAGAGGCGATCGCATTTTCTGCAGACCCCCCGCAGAAAATGCGGGTGTATGCGCAGGACGGGCGCTGCGCATGCACCCGCATCTTTTCAGCAAAAATTCCGGTTGGATTGCACACTGCGATCCAACCTGAATTAGCCCCAATATGTGTTATTGTTTCAATATACCGTATACACACATTGTAAAAATGTTTAAAAAAAAGCTATTCCATTGTTTAAGTGTATATTTTTTTGACTTTACGAAAAACCGAAATAAAGAAAAATCCACACACAACTGAACAATGTGCTTAGTTTTATGGACAAACCACACAATAACAGCCACAAAATTAAGCAACTACTCATTTGCTACAACAGCAATACACTACAGCAACACTACAAATGACAATAATGAAGTCAAATAATGGAGTGGCACACATTTTGATGGTTTAGTATAAGAAATCAGTATGACGAACCAATTAAAGTAATTACTATTTCTCCAAACAATATGATCCAACAACATATACAGGATTGATTTAGTAATTAACACATAATAAATTGGGCGCAACGAAAAACAACAGAAAAAGAGGTGGTGTGGTTATTGAGCTCCAAACAAAGTGAAAAGACATTTGACATAAACAACAAGTACATAGGTGAATAAACTAACTTTTCCAAAACACCAAACAAAGCCAAAAATAATTGCCACACATCCATTGATGCAAAAATTTATAAAAACACTAACAAGAGTAAGGCGCTCAAGGGGTCATTCCGACCTGATCGCTCGCTGCAGTTTGTCGCAGCGCAGCGTTCGGTGTCGGAACTGCACATGCGCCAGCGCCGCAGTGCGCCGGCGCATGGCAGTCGTCGCTGCCTAGCGATCACCTCTGAGACAGAGGCGGTCGCTGGGCGGGAGGGGGCTGAACGGTGGCGTTAAGCCACCGTTTAGTAGGCGCGGTCTGGACAACGCAGGCGTGGCCAGACCGTTGGGGGAGCGTGCCGCGGTGGCTGCGTGACGTCTCATGCAGCCGCTGCAACCAGCGGCAGCAACACACAACTCCCGGCCAGCCGCAGGAGCTGCGCTGGCCAGGCGTTACTCCACAAATACAAGAGCATCGCCGCTGTGCGATGCTTTTGTATTTGTGCGGGGTGGCCGGCACTGACATGCGGGGCGGACTAGCCCTGTGCTGGGCGTCCCCCCGCATGTCTAAGTTCATGATCATAGCTGTGCTAAATTTAGCACAGCTACGATCAACTCGGAATGACCCCCTAAGTCTACAGTATTCCAATATATGCATTACACCACAATACAGTACTGCAGTTAATGTGTATAAACTTATTAGGAGCCAATTTTGGATTCTTTAAAAAATTGTAAAATAACAACAACAAAAAACATAACAACGAGACACATATGCATAAAGTGACTTTCAGCTTTTGATTTAAAGAAAACACAATACATGGGGACATAAATACACACAAAAACACACATTAAAATATATATATATTTTTTATCACAAATAAAATACACTCACCATCCTGCCTGGGACGATCCGAATCCCGGACGTAAGTAGCCCTCACAACTTCTGGAGGGATAAGGCTCCTCATGGGTTCCTCTTACTCCAGATATGTGGCCACGAATGGATGCCCACCACCTGTCTGTCGAGCCGACTTGACCTCCTTGGCCATTTTAGCCTTGACACACCGCTTGATGTCATAAAAGCGCTTGCAGCACTTGTCCTATTGCCGCTTGACAACGCCCTCACTATTCACAGCTGCCACAACTTTGGACCACAAGACAGTTTTCCTGCGGGATGTCACCTTCAGTGACTCAGGCCCAAACAGCTGACGATGGTATTTCATCAGCTCATGCACCAAAGCCACATTCTCAACAAAATTACATTTCACATTGCGGCCAGTCTTAGAAGGGGTGCGTGGCTGCGGAGCAGCGTCACTGTCACTAGAGGCTGTAGCAGCAACCTCTCCTACCTCACTCACTTCATCCCTCTCATTCACCTCCTCCACCTCACCCATCTCAGAATCTGACATGATTTACACAAACAACACTGAACACAGATAAATAAAAGAACAAACAACATACTCCTCCACTACCTCTACACAGCACACACCGACCACACACAAACAGTGACTTAAATTAAATAAGACAAGGACCAAAACTCATACAAACTAATAAATGACTACACAACAAGAATGACAAGACTACTTACAATCACAATACAGTATTCAGAAATCGCCCAAAACCACTAATCCACCAATCTACTCACCAACTCCACAGAACACAACCGCTCACCTCTCCACTAATTAAACCCACGGGATTCGAATGGTTTGGGGCGTATTTATATGGTTGCACTAAGACACTCCTACATCTGAAACTCAACCAATCACGACCGAGTGACAAAAACGAAAGTACAAGTGGAAACTCGGCCGCGAACACAAATAAACACTGCCACGATAGTAAAATTACGATTCTGATGGAAAAATCAGCCATGTCCAGCCAAACCACACTAATCTAGCCAAGAAATGCATTTAAAAATACGAAATCCATTGACATCGGAAAATACAAAAACCACAAACGTGGTAGCTTAGTAAACTACCAAAAATGACCACAAAAAATTGCAGCAAATCGCGAACGATCAAAATCGGGTCAAAACTCTATCTAATTCGGTAGAAACACGATTCTTAGTAAATATACCCCCACCAATCAGTTAGGAAACACATGAAAGTTAAAGGGCCTGATTGGTGCAGCATATATATCATAAACCACAAAATTCACTGCACATGACAAACCTTGATGACAAATGATCACCAGTTTATACAGGTTGTAAAAGCAGTCTAAAGGGCCCCATACACTAGAAAGATATGTCTGAGGCTGAAGTCGGAGACGATTTCCCTTGAACTCTCCCGGGAGTAGTTCCATATGATTCCAAACAATTTGGTACATTTTGCATGCGATATACTGTATCGTATGCAATCCCAGCCATGCCTGCGGGAACCGACATATCACGAGTGCAGCACTAACGATCTAGGGGAGCCGATCCGACCCTCACGGGAATGTGGATCGGATCGGAAAAACCTCCAAAATACACGATTTCACCCGATATATCGGCCCGTATGCTCGAAATTGAATGAAATCGGGCATTATCGTTATAGTGTATGGGGCCCTTAAGTTTCGTCATGCACAGCAACATTTTGAAGCCTATGATATATGTTTTTCCCACCAATCAGTTAGGAAAAACGTGACAGTTACGACAGTTAAAGGGCATGATTGGAGCAACATATATAATAGACCACACAGGTTGCTGCGCATAATGAAACTTGTTGACAAATGATCCACACAGTTTAAACTTTTTGTAAAAGCAGTCCAAATTGTTCTTACCTGTAATATATTTTATATTGTATTTTAGCATATTGTTTTATTTTGCACTTTATAATTTAAAAAATAAGTAAAAATTTAACACATTTTGTATGCATTTTGCCATGCACACAATTGGCTTCATTTTTTTTAACTTTTTCATACTTTATGATCCACGTGGACTACAATTGGGAACGGTAACCTTGCCGCTCGCCATACGAGGGGAAATGGTGCACTAATTGGGGTTCCCGGTCACTTTACGAAGAAAACTACACCAAAAAAGACCCATAAAAAAACTCATGTCGACCTTTTCCCATGTCAACCTAGAACATGTCAACCTAATGACCCCGTCGACCTAATGACTGGCGACCTAATGCATGTAGACCCAATGACCCATACCTGTTTTTTCTTAGCTTCAAGTACTGCTGCTTCAGAACAGTAATAAAAGGTTTGCAGGTCTCTGGGATGATGAATCCCAAAGATTGACTGAGTCTGCATACGGAGCAGAACAGAACTTGTACTGAAAAAAAGCTGCAGCTGCGGCATTGTAGCACCTCATATCAAATTAATCAGCACAGTTTCCCCGTGCATCCTAGTTGCATTGCATTGCGGATAAGATGCATTTTCGGCAAAAAAGATGCCCAATGATAGAAGATTCCAGTTGTGACCTTTTGTGCCCAAAGAGGTTGTTTGGCACGACTGCAGCAAAGATGCATGTGGACATATCTGTATTATAGGAATGAAAGGTGATATGCAGTACTGTAAATTGGGTGTGGAAACTACTTGCCAGTGTATGTATCAACATTTCATATTATTATTTTGTGATGTGTTGTCGTCTTCTTCTAGGGACTTACCTCTTCTGCATTAGTTGGACCTGGGGACATTGGGCCGTTGAAAAAGCAGGAACAGGAATTTAGCACCTGTAAGTACTGCTAACATAAATACATAACATGATACAGGTTGAGTATCCCATATCCAAATATTCCGAAATACGGAATATTCCGAAATACGGACTTTTTTGAGTGAGAGTGAGATAGTGAAACCTTTGTTTCTCTGACGTCCTAGTGGATGATGGGAACTCCGTAAGGACCATGGGGAACAGCGGGCTCCGAAGGAGGCTGGGCACTCTAGAAAGATTTATGACTACCTGGTGTGCACTGGCTCCTCCCACTATGACCCTCCTCCAACCCTCAGTTAGATTTTGTGCCGGCCGAGGTTGGATGCACACTAGGGGCTCTCCTGAGCCTTTAGAAAGAAAGATAGAAATTAGGTTTTTTTATTTTCAGTGAGACCTGCTGGCAACAGGCTCACTGCAGCGAGGGACTAAGGGGAGAAGAAGCGAACCTGCCTGCTTGCAGCCAGCTTGGGCTTCTTAGGCTACTGGACACCATTAGCTCCAGAGGGATCGACCGCAGGCCCAGCCTTGGTGTTCGGTCCCGGAGCCGCGCCGCCGTTCCCCTTACAGAGCCAGAAGCAAGAAGAGGTCCGGAAAATCGGTGGCAGAAGACATCAGTCTTCACCAAGGTAGCGCACAGCACTGCAGCTGTGCGCCATTGCTTCTCACACACACTTCACACTCCGGTCACTGAGGGTGCAGGGCGCTGGGAGGGGGGGGGCGCCCTGAGAAGCAATAATAACACCTTGGCTGGCAAAAATACCACAATATATAGCCCCAGAGGCTATATATGTGGAAAATACCCCTGCCAGAATATAGGAAAAAGCGGGAGAATAGTCCGCGGAAAAGGGGCGGAGCTATCTCCCTCAGCACACTGGCGCCATTTCTCCTTCACAGATCCGCTGGAAGGAAGCTCCCTGGCTCTCCCCTGCAGTCTACACTACAGAAAAGGGTAAAAAAGAGAGCGGGGGCACTAAATTTAGGCGCAGTATACAATTATATAGAAAAAGCAGCTATAGGGGACATAACTCAGTTAGTCCCTGCATTATATAGCGCTCTGGTGTGTGCTGGCATACTCTCACTCTGTCCCCCCAAAGGGCTTTTGTGGGTCCTGTCCTCTGTTGGAGCATTCCCTGTGTGTGTGCGGTGTGTCGGTACGGCTGTGTCGACATGTTTTATGAGGATAATGATGTGGAGACGGAGCAGATGCCTTTAGAAGGGATGTCACCCCCTGCGGGGCAGACACCTGAGTGGTTGAGCTTATGGAAAGAAATGAGTGCACGTATAGACTCCTTACATAAGAAATTTGACGACATGCCAAATGTGGGACAGCCGACTTCTCAGCTTGTGCCTGTCCAGGCGTCTCACAGGTCATCAGGGGCTCTAAAACGGCCGCTACCTCAGACCGCAGACCCAGATGTCGACACTGATACTGACACCAGTGTCGACGACGATGAGTCTAACCTGATGCCCACTAAGGCCATTCACTGCATGATTGAGGCAATGAAAGAGGTGTTACACATTTCTGATATAAATACAGGTACCACTAAAAAGGGTATTATGTTTGGGGAGAAAAAACTACCCGTAGTTTTTCCCCCATCAGATGAATTAAATGAAGTGTGTGAAGAAGCGTGGGCTTTCCCTGATAAAAAATTGGTAATTACTAAGAAGGTACTAATGGCGTTCCCTTTCCCGCCAGAGGATAGGTCACGTTGGGAAACACCTCCTAGGGTGGATAAAGCGCTCACACGTTTGTCTAAAAAGGTGGCACTACCATCTCCGGATACGGCCGCCCTCAAGGAACCTGCTGATAGAAAGCAGGAGGCGATCCTGAAGTCTGTATACACACACTCAGGCATTATACTTAGGCCAGCTATTGCGTCAGCATGGATGTACAGTGCTGCCGCTGCGTGGTCAGATAAACTGTCAGAAAATATTGACACATTAGACAGAGACACGATCCTGCTAACCATAGACCATATCAAAGACTCAGTCTTATATATGAGAGATGCACAGAGGGAAATCTGCCGACTGGCATCTAAAGTAAGTGCATTGTCCATTTCTGCTAGGAGAGGCTTATGGACTCGCCAGTGGACAGGAGATGCAGATTCTAAAAGGCACATGGAAGTTTTGCCATATAAGGGTGAGGAATTATTTGGGGATGGTCTCTCGGACCTAGTTTCCACAGCAACGTCTGGGAAGTCAGCATTTTTACCCCATGTCCCCTCACAGCCTAAGAAGGCGCCGTTTTATCAGGTTCAGTCCTTTCGGACCCAGAAAAACAGGCGTGGAAAAGGCGGGTCTTTTCTGTCCAGAGGCAGAGGTAGGGGAAAAAGGCTGCAACAAACAGCAGGTTCCCAGGAGCAAAAGTCCTCCCCCGCTTCTTCTTCCAAGTCCGCCGCATGACGGTGGGGCTCCACAGGCGGAGCCAGGTACGGTGGGGGGCCGCCTCAAGAATTTCAGCGATCAGTGGGCTCGCTCACAGGTGGATCCCTGGATCCTTCAAATAGTATCTCAGGGGTACAAACTGGAATTCGAGGCGTCTCCACCCCACCGGTTCCTAAAATCTGCCTTGCCGATTGCTCCCTCAGACAGGGAGGCGGTGCTAGCGGCAATTCACAAGCTGTATTCCCAGCAGGTGATAATCAAGGTACCCCTACTTCAACAAGGCCGGGGTTACTATTCCACACTATTTGTGGTACCGAAACCGGACGGTTCGGTGAGACCCATTTTAAATTTGAAATCCTTGAACACATACATAAAAAAATTCAAGTTCAAGATGGAATCGCTCAGGGCGGTTATTGCAAGCCTGGACGAGGGGGATTACATGGTATCCCTGGACATCAAGGATGGGCCGCAGGTTCGGCATACAGGACTAGGTCCTAGTGACCATGGATGCCAGCCTTTGAGGCTGGGGGGCAGTCACACAGGGAAGAAACTTCCAAGGACTATGGTCGAGTCAGGAGACTTCCCTTCACATAAATATTCTGGAACTAAGGGCCATTTACAATGCCCTAAGTCAAGCAAAATCCCTGCTCCTACACCAGCCGGTGCTGATCCAGTCAGACAACATCACGGCAGTCGCCCATGTAAATCGACAGGGAGGCACAAGAAGCAGGATGGCGATGGCAGAAGCCACAAGAATTCTCCGATGGGCGGAGAATCATGTTCTAGCACTGTCAGCAGTGTTCGTTCCGGGAGTGGACAACTGGGAAGCAGACTTCCTCAGCAGACACGACCTCCACCCGGGAGAGTGGGGACTTCATCCAGAAGTTTTCCAGATGCTGGTAAACCGTTGGGAAAAACCACTGGTGGACATGATGGCGTCCCGCCTCAACAAAAAAGTTAAAAAGATATTGCGCCAGGTCAAGGGACCCTCAGGCGATAGCTGTGGACGCTCTAGTGACACCGTGGGTGTACCAGTCGGTTTATGTGTTCCCTCCTCTGCCTCTCATACCAAAGGTATTGAGAATAATAAGAAAGCGAGGAGTAAACACAATTCTCGTGGTTCCGGATTGGCCAAGACGAGCGTGGTACCCGGAACTTCAAGAGATGCTCTCAGAGGACCCGTGGCCTCTACCGCTCAGACAGGACCTGCTACAGCAGGGGCCCTGTCTGTTCCAAGACTTACCGCGGCTGCGTTTGACGGCATGGCGGTTGAACACCGAATCCTGAAGGAAAAGGGTATTCCGGAAGAAGTCATTCCTACGCTTATTAAAGCCAGGAAAGATGTTACGGCAAAGCATTATCACCGCATATGGCGGAAATATGTTGCATGGTGCGAGGCAAAAAAGGCCCCAACAGAGGAATTTCAGCTGGGTCGATTTCTGCATTTCCTGCAAGCAGGAGTGAATATGGGCCTAAAACTAGGCTCCATTAAAGTACAGATCTCGGCTCTGTCGATTTTCTTTCAAAAAGAACTAGCTTCAGTACCTGAAGTTCAGACATTTGTGAAAGGAGTGCTGCATATTCAGCCCCCGTTTGTGCCCCCTGTGGCACCTTGGGATCTCAACGTGGTGTTGAGTTTCTTAAAATCACATTGGTTTGAGCCACTAAAAACCGTGGATCTAAAATATCTCACGTGGAAAATGGTCATGTTATTGGCCTTGGCTTCAGCCAGGCGAGTTTCAGAATTGGTGGCTTTATCATGTAAAAGCCCTTATCTGATTTTCCATATGGATAGGGCAGAATTGAGGACTCGTCCCCAGTTTCTCCCTAAGGTGGTGTCAGCGTTTCACCTGAACCAGCCTATTGTGGTGCCTGCGGCTACTAAGGATTTGGAGGACTCCAAGTTGCTGGACGTTGTCAGGGCCCTGAAAATATATGTTTCCAGGACGGCTGGAGTCAGAAAATCTGACTCGCTGTTTATCCTGTATGCACCCAACAAGCTGGGTGCTCCTGCTTCTAAGCAGACTATTGCTCGCTGGATTTGTAGTACAATTCAGCTTGCACATTCTGTGGCAGGCCTGCCACAGCCAAAATCTGTAAATGCCCATTCCACAAGGAAAGTGGGCTCATCTTGGGCGGCTGCCCGAGGGGTCTCGGCTTTACAACTTTGCCGAGCAGCTACTTGATCAGGGGCAAACACGTTTGCAAAATTCTACAAATTTGATACCCTGGCTGAGAAGGACCTGGAGTTCTCTCATTCGGTGCTGCAGAGTCATCCGCACTCTCCCGCCCGTTTGGGAGCTTTGGTATAATCCCCATGGTCCTTACGGAGTTCCCAGCATCCACTAGGACGTCAGAGAAAATAAGAATTTACTCACCGGTAATTCTATTTCTCGTAGTCCGTAGTGGATGCTGGGCGCCCATCCCAAGTGCGGATTGTCTGCAATACTTGTAAATAGTTATTGTTAACTAAAGGGTTATTGTTGAGCCATCTGTTGAGAGGCTCAGTTGTTTTTCATACTGTCAAACTGGATATAGTATCACGAGTTGTACGGTGTGATTGGTGTGGCTGGTATGAGTCTTACCCGGGATTCAAAATCCTTCCTTATTATGTCAGCTCGTCCGGGCACAGTGTCCTAACTGAGGCTTGGAGGAGGGTCATAGTGGGAGGAGCCAGTGCACACCAGGTAGTCATAAATCTTTCTAGAGTGCCCAGCCTCCTTCGGAGCCCGCTATTCCCCATGGTCCTTACGGAGTTCCCAGCATCCACTACGGACTACGAGAAATAGAATTACCGGTGAGTAAATTCTTATTTTTTTGATGGCTCAATGTACACAAACTTTGTTTAATACACAAAGTTATTAAAAATATTGTATTAAATGACCTGCAGGCTGTGTGTATAAGTTGTATATGAAACATAAATGAATTGTGTGAATGTACACACACTTTGTTAAATGCACAAAGTTATAAAAAATATTGGCTAAAATGACCTTCAGGCTGTGTGCATAAGGTGTATATGAAACATAAATGCATTCTGTGCTTAGATTTAGGTCCTATCACCATGATATCTCATTATGGTATGCAATTATTCCAAAATACGGAAAAATCCCATATCCAAAATACCTCTGGTCCCAAGCATTTTGGATAAGGGAGACTCGACCTGTAGTACTTTATTTTGTTTATCTTCATGATATAAAATATATTATATTATATGGGACGGTAGATAACCCCTTGCTTTTGAAAAGCAAGTTTATCATCCTCAGTTACATAAGGCCTGTTTCTGAGATGTACTGTACGTAAATCCGGTAGTTTACGTATATATACGATGTGTAGAGAGATCTGTGTGTGAGCAGATGCCTCACTGCGTGTGTGCAGGTCTCCTTCTACGAGATTACTCGCAGTACCTTCAGGATGCAGAATGATTGGCATGCTGCAGCCATCTTCGGGCTGGGGTGGTGCTGGCTGCGTTTCCAGAAAAGGGGGGGGGGGGGCGTTATCCCTATTTTCTGGGACTGGCATCTTCCAATGTAGATTTACTGGCCTCACAAGCAAACAGGAAGCAGCCATATTGAATAAGCTTAGACTTACTCACAAGGCCAATGGTGATATGCTGTATAGGATATGTGATGCTGGCAGGAGGTGTCTTTTTCTTTCAGATGCCTCCTGCAGGCATTAGTATATCTTCTCAAAGCAGCTGTGTCCAAATACGCAACTGCTGTGCAAAGGCGTCTCTCTGAATCAAGCCCATACTGCTCATTCCTAACTATTCTGTTATATATTGATTTTCTATCTGGCTGACAAGAAATAAGTTTTTTATTAGGGAAAGGGAAGTTGAGAGAACCTAAGCACATGTCAAGTAACTTTAATAGCTTAAAGTCAAATAGTTGAAAAATCCACAATAATTCACAATATTGTCCTCTGAGAAGGACGCTTATGAAAGATATCTCGCGTGGAGGTGCACCCCAGAGTCAATTTAGTATATTTGAGTGGAGAAAGAAAGGGGACTCTCATATTTTTAGGGGCACTCTTATTAACAAACTGTATCAATAAAAATTTTACATGAACTTTCTCTTATGTCCTAGAGGATACTGGGGTCCATTTAGTACCATGGGCTAGTGTGGGATGGCTCCTCCCTCTATGCTCCTCCTACCAGACTCAGTTTAAAAAATGTGCCCAGAGGAGCCGGTCACACTGAAGGAAGCTCCTGAAGAGTGTTCTGCATTTATTTTCTGTTTGTTATTTTCAGGCAGGGCTGGTTGGCACCAGCCTGTCTGCTGTGTGGTACTTAGGGGGGGAATGGCCCAACCTCTTGAAGGGTTAATGGTCCCGTTCCCCGCTGACAGGACACTGAGCTCCTGAAGGAACTATTCGCAAGCCCACTACGGCGAGTGTACATTCCCGCAGCACGCCACCACCCCTAACAGAGCCAGAAGAATTTAGAGTGGTGAGTACTGAGCTGGCGTCCCAGTTAGCGGGGCACCGGCCATTATGGCGGCACGAGGGTATGGAGACGCACGGCATCTAAACGGGGTGGAATGCGTCTCCAGGCACAGTACTCGACTCCGTCTCAGTACACTGTACACAGCTCCATTTTAAGCACAGAAATTACCTTAGCCAGCATAAAAAAAAGCGGGAAGACCGTGCACCATTGAAGGGGGAGGGATTCACTATGAGAGGATCCAGCAGCTCACCAGCGCCATTTTCCCTCTGCAGTGGACACAGACGCTGACTGACAGGGAAGCACAGCTCCGGTGTGACTCCAAATTACCTCAGCGGTACCAGGGGGTCATAGCAGAGGGGGGAGCGACTATTAGTGTACTAAGTCCCCTATCAGGGTACTTAGTCTGCGACCGGGCTAAGCTTGGCATTAGCGGCAAGGGCGCGGTTGTCGGCTGGCTCCAAACAACTCTGTGTCTCCCTGAAGGACTCTTTGTGGGTTACTTGGGCTTAACCTTTTCCTGTGTGTGCTTTCACATTTACATTATGTCAGGCAAAGAGTGTGTTTCTTGTACAGCGGAGTGTTCCTCTTCTCCAGGGGGCTCACTACTGGGTACTCAGGGTTCACAGAATAGCGGGGCTGAACCGGAGTGGGTTAATTCTCTTAAAGGAATGATCACTCTTTCTACAAAATTGTCTCGCAATGAGAAAGAGACCCAATAAAACAGACTGTGGATGAGTTTATGAACAGAGACTTAGTCCCCAAAACAGTGTCTCAGTCCCCTCCCATTTGTCTGCAAAAGCGATCTCTGGCCCATATCCTGCAATCTGACTCTGACGCTGATGGGTCAGACTTGGAGGGGGGGGATGCGGCTCTGTCACAGGGAATAGAGGCTCTTATAGAGGCTATCAGAGATGTTCTGCATATTCCTGATAAGGTGTCAGAGGAGTGTGAGGAATCTTATTTAAATGTAAAAAAAGAAGTCCTCCGTCACTTTTCCTGTGTCAAAGGAATTGAATACCCTGTTTGAAGAACCGTGGGTTAATCATGATGAGAAATTTCAGATTCCTAAAAGGTTACTGTCATCTTTTCCCTTTCCTCTGGAGGATTGGAAAAAATGTGGATGCATCAGTCTCTAGGCTGTCACGAAAAAATTGTATTGCCTGTTCCTGGTGCAGCCTCCCTAAAAGACACGGCTGATCGGAAAATTCAGACTACACTCAAATCATTGTACACAGCTGCTGGGGTGGCCCAAAGACCCACTATTGCATGTGCCTGGATCACAAAAGCCATTGCTAAATGGTCAGGTAATCTAACTGAGGGGTTAGATTCCTTGTCTAGGGGGATGTTGTTTTACTCCTGCAGCATATAAAGGACTTTGCGAACTTTATGGTGGAAGCCATAAAAGAGATAGGCTTGCTTAATGCACGCACCACCGCTATGGCAGTGTCGACACGCAAGGGCTTGTGGCTATGCCAGGGGACTGCTGATGCGGACTCCAGGAAAGGCGTGGAAGGCCTACCATTCACAGAAGAGGCCTTGTTTGGAGATGAACTAGACAAAATCGATCTCCACAGCTACTGTCGGTAAGTCTACGTATATTCCTTCCGCAGCCCCCCAACCAAGAAGACTTATGCAGCTTCTTAGTTACAGTCCTTTCGGACAGCCAAGTTCAAGGGCAAATCCAGAGGTGCTTCTATGTCCTCCAGCAGCGCAAGAGGTAAACCACGCAAACCAGCAACTGCAGGTGCTCAGGAACAGATCTCAGGCTCTGCTTCCTCAAAGACTTCATCATGACGGTGGACCGCAATGCCTGGAAGGCTGTCAGGTGGGAGCACACCTACAATTCTCCAGTCAGATCTGGTCACGTTCGTGCCAGGATCCCTGGGTCATAGATCTTATTTCCCAGGTCTACAGACTGGAGTTCCAAAAGCTCCCACCTCACAGATTCTTCAAATCAGGCTTGCCAGTTTCACAAGAGGCAAATATTACTTTACAGCATGCCATCCAAAAACTGGTACAGACTCAGGTCATTGTTCCAGTTCCACCTCATCTGCTCAACAAGGGGCACTATTCCAACTTGTTTGTAGTACCGAAACCGGACGGTTCGGTAAGACCGATTCTGAACCTCAAGTCTTTGAACCCGAACTTACGAGTTTTCAAATTCAAGATGGAGTCTCTGAGAGCGGTAATCTCAGGTCTGGTGGAGGGGGAATTCCTAGTGTCTCTGGATATCAAGGATGCGTACCTTCACATTCCAATCTGGCCGCCTCGTCAGGCTTATCTACGGTTTGCATTGCAGGACTGTCACTACCAGTTCCAGGCCCTGCCATTTGGTCTCTCCACGGCACCGAGGGTGTTCACCAAGGTGATGGCAGAGATGATGTTTCTGCTCCGCAAACAGGGAGTGAACATAATTCCGTACCTGTACGATCTACTGATAAAAGCACCGTCCAGGGAAAGGTTGCTGGACAGCATTGGTCTCTCAACCAAACTCCTCCAGGATCACGGGTGGATTCTGAACCTTCCAAAGTCTCACCTAGAGCCAGCAAGGAGGCTCCCATTCCTGGGAATGATACTGGACACAGAGTCGCAGAAAGTGTTCCTTCCATTGGAGACGGCATTGGTAATCCAGTTGATGGTTTGTCCTGAAGCCAACCCGGGTGTCAGTGCATCTTTGCATTCACCTTCTGGGGGAAATGGTGGCCTCTTATGAGGCTCTTCAATACCGAAGGTTTCACGCACGACCCTTCCAGCTCGATCTATTGGACAAGTGGTCCAGATTGCATCTTCATATGCACCAGAGGATCCGTCTGTCGCCAAAAGCCAGGATCTCCCTTCTGTGGTTGCTACAGACTCCTCACCTCGTCAAGGGTCGGAGGTTCGGAATTCAGAACTGGATTCTGTTTAACCACAGACGCAAGCCTCAGAGGTTGGCGAGCAGTCACTCTGGGGGTGCGGTTTCAAGGAAGAGGGTCAAGTCAGGAAGTCTTCCTTCCAATCAACATTCTGGAACTCAGGGCCATATACAACGCCCTTCTGCAGGCCTCACATCTTCTTCAAGATCATGCCATTCAGGTCCAGTCGGACAATGTGACGGCAGTGACATACATAAACCGATAGGGCAGAATGAAAAGCAGAGCAGCAATGTCAGAGGTGTCAAGAATTCTCCTCTGGGCAGAAAGAAACGCTGTGGCATTGTCAGCGATCTTCATTCTGGGAGTAGACAACTGGGAAGCAGACTTCCTCAGCAGACATGACCTGCACCCGGGGGAGTGGGGCCTTCACCCATAAGTGTTCAGGTGTTTGACAAGTCGATGGGGATATCCACAGATCGACATGATGGATTCTCGTCTCAACAAGAGGCTGAAGCGGTATTGTTCCACGTCGAGAGACCCACAGTGGCGGTGGACGCCTTGACGACTCCATGGGTCTATCAGATGGCGTACGTGTTTCTTCCACTTCCTCTGATCCCAAGAATTCTAAAGAGAATAAAAAGGGAAAGGGTTCAAGTAATAGTCATTACTCCGGACTGGCCAAGAATGGCCTGGTACGCGGACCTTCTGGAGATGCTCCTCGAAGATCCGTGGCCTCTACCTCTTCGCTAGGATCTTCTGCAACAGGACCCGTTCGTCTTTCAGGACTTACTGCGGCTAAGTTTGACGGCAGGTAAGTTGAACGGTTGATTCTAGCCAGGAAATGGATCCCTCACAAGGTTATCCCGACTATGATCCAAGCCAGGAAGGGGGTAACATCTAAGCATTACCATCATATTTGGAAGAAATACGTCTCTTGGTGTTAGAGCAGCAATTATTTTGCGGTGGAATTTCATCTGGGACGTTTCCTGCTTTTTACTGCAGGCAGGTGTGGATGTGGGCCTGCGTCTTGGCTCCATAAAAGTCCTGATTTCAGCCTTGTCCATTTTCTTTCAGAAACAATTGGCTTCTCTCCCTGAGGTCCAGACGTTCTTGAAAGGTGTTCTGCACATCCAACCTCCCTTTGTGCCTCCCACGGCACCTTGGTATCTCAATGTGGTGCTGCAGTTCCTCCAATCGGACTGGTTTGAACCGTTACAGGAGGTGGACGTAAAATATCTTACATGGAAGACCATCACACTGTTGGCCTTGGCTTCAGCAAGACGTGTGTCGGAGCTGGTGGCTTTGTCTCATAAAAGTCCCTATTTCATTTTCCATCAGGACAGAGCTGAACTCAGAATTCGTCAGCAATTTCTTCCTAAAGTGGTGTCCGCATTTCATATCAACAAACCTATTGTGGTTCCGGTTGTCACCGACACCTCTGCTACTTCAAAGTCTTTGGATGTTGTGAGGGCTTTGAAGGTGTATGTAAAGCGAACAGCTCGTCACAGAAAATCTGACTCGCTGTTTGTTCTTTATGAGCCTAATAAAATTGGGTGTCCTGCTTCAAAGCAGTCCATTGCACGCTGGATCAGGCTTACTATTCAGCATGCTTATTCCATGGCAGGTTTGCTGTGTCCAAAATCTGTACAAGCCCACTCTACTAGGTCGGTGGATTCTTCCTGGGCGGCTGCCCGGGGTGTCTCGGCTTTACAGCTCTGCCGAACGGCTACTTGGTCAGGTTCGAACACGTTTGCTAAGTTCTAAAAGTTCGATTCTTTGGCCTCTGAGCACCTTCAGTTTGGTCAATCAGTTCTGCGGGAACCTCAGCACTCTCCCACCCGGTTTGGGAGCTTTGGTACATCCTCATGGTACTAAATGGACCCCAGTATCCTCTAGGACGTAGAAGTACAAAAACAGAATTGGCGCTAGAAAGCTGAATATATAAAAATATCACAATTTTTATTCAAATAATAAATATAATCCTAATGTTGCAACATTCATTTAAAACATACTTAATCATGTAGATAAGGGCCTGTCATAGCACTGCATTTCATTATATAAAGATGTAATGAATATATATTGAATTATATATTGAATATATATAATTATATATATATATATATATATATATATATATATATATATATGAAGATGTGAGGACTGGCACTCCAAGGGTCCACAGCCAACAATGTTAGTGCCTAGGTGCCAGAAAAAAGTCCAATAGCAGTGAGAGAGGATCCGGCACTCAGAGGACTTAGATACGAGCAATAGGCTGGTTCAAGTAAATGAGCTGACAGCGCAGCATCATACAGTCAACGTTTCATTTATTAAACATAAATTTCGTCAGGACAAGAATAACATACATGAGGAAACATCTTACCTTAAATAACCCACCACACAGACCCTCGTGTGCGCTGCGTGTGCTTCCTGGACGGGACTTGATGACGTCACCGGCCGGCGACGTGCGCTCTCCAGCGCCGTTTCCATGGTAACCCGCCGGAGGCAGACGCAGCACTGAAGACAAAGAAAGATTTTTCAACTGTTAGCAGTTCACCAATAACGTGAGAATTAAAATATAAATAAATGTGCAAAACACTTGGAAGAAGTGTTGGTGAGGTGGAGCATGCATGTACATATTTAGGCATATTTTAGCAAGAATATATATGGATCTGCAATATAAAGGTCTAATAATAATACATTAATGCATCAATCAAAAATTACACTTAGATAATAATGGATTAAAAAGGGGTTTTTTATGCGAAGGCTATAAAAAGCACCCCAGGTTATTGGACTCATTTAGACCATATGGTGACAGTGTGCGGAGTTCAAAAATCCACCGGGCCTCCCTGCGTAGCAATAAGACTCCCCGGTCACCACCCCGTATATTGGCCGGAATATGGTCAATGACCTTGTGTCGTAAACTGGCCAATGTGTGATTTGCTTCACGAAAGTGGCGGGCGACCGGTTGTTCCTGAGGGGTCCCTGCAAGGGCAGACCGTATAGCTTGGCGATGTAAAGCCATCCTCTCTCTGAATTGCCTAATGGTTTTACCTATATACAGTAAACCGCATGGACACTTAATGTAGTAAATGACATAGGTGCTCTGACAGGTTAAGACATGCTTGATTTTAATTTTTGATCCGGAGTGTGGATGATTGAAGAAAGGGCCACTAGGTGCCTAGGTTGCACGACATGCCGCTCAATGGAAAGTGGCCCTTTCTTCAATCATCCACACTCCGGATCAAAAATTAAAATCAAGCATGTCTTAACCTGTCAGAGCACCTATGTCATTTACTACATTAAGTGTCCATGCGGTTTACTGTATATAGGTAAAACCATTAGGCAATTCAGAGAGAGGATGGCTTTACATCGCCAAGCTATACGGTCTGCCCTTGCAGGGACCCCTCAGGAACAACCGGTCGCCCGCCACTTTCGTGAAGCAAATCACACATTGGCCAGTTTACGACACAAGGTCATTGACCATATTCCGGCCAATATACGGGGTGGTGACCGGGGAGTCTTATTGCTACGCAGGGAGGCCCGGTGGATTTTTGAACTCCGCACACTGTCACCATATGGTCTAAATGAGTCCAATAACCTGGGGTGCTTTTTATAGCCTTCGCATAAAAAACCCCTTTTTAATCCATTATTATCTAAGTGTAATTTTTGATTGATGCATTAATGTATTATTATTAGACCTTTATATTGCAGATCCATATATATTCTTGCTAAAATATGCCTAAATATGTACATGCATGCTCCACCTCACCAACACTTCTTCCAAGTGTTTTGCACATTTATTTATATTTTAATTCTCACGTTATTGGTGAACTGCTAACAGTTGAAAAATCTTTCTTTGTCTTCAGTGCTGCGTCTGCCTCCGGCGGGTTACCATGGAAACGGCGCTGGAGAGCGCACGTCGCCGGCCGGTGACGTCATCAAGTCCCGTCCAGGAAGCACACGCAGCGCACACGAGGGTCTGTGTGGTGGGTTATTTAAGGTAAGATGTTTCCTCATGTATGTTATTCTTGTCCTGACGAAATTTATGTTTAATAAATGAAACGTTGACTGTATGATGCTGCGCTGTCAGCTCATTTACTTGAACCAGCCTATTGCTCGTATCTAAGTCCTCTGAGTGCCGGATCCTCTCTCACTGCTATTGGACTTTTTTCTGGCACCTAGGCACTAACATTGTTGGCTGTGGACCCTTGGAGTGCCAGTCCTCACATCTTCATATTTGATTGGGGTAGTTTGAGCAATTGTCCGTCTTTGTTAAAATGACGGATACTACCCAGGTACCTCAAATCTGACGAGGCACCCCCTCTTTTTATTACCAGGATACAGACTGTCTTGTCTTCACTTTTTTTATTTTTTTCACCGTTAATTTTTTTTGTGCACGTGCCAAACACTATTTCAAATATGGCAACGGGTATTGAGCAATCTACCCATAGTGGTTACAGGGATGTGCCCCTACCACTAGGAGAAGTGTTATCCTTATCGGAGAGTGAGGCGGAAGGCATCTTATTTCCTGAGATCACGGATACCTTCGAGAGTACCATGCCTAATGAACAAATTTTCTTTAAACTTCTTAAACTAAAGAAGAAAGAGACAGACTACTTTTTACATGGCTCCACCCTGAGCGACTACTATCGTAAAAAATTGATCCCTCGGGGCTTCAGGATTAAAAATACCCCCACCATCGGTAAATTCAATCCAGAGTTTTGCCGACGGTGGGTGGCAGTATTAAATAAATGCAGTTTCGATTTGCTTTTATTGGTTATCGAGGAATCTCAACGTGAACTAACAAAAATCAAAGATAATATCAAAACCTTTGAAGCCACCTTGGATATCTCATTTAAAGATGATCCAGACACCCAATGGATGATTAAACTCCAGGAACAGGTTGATAAGTACCGACAAGATTTACTGAAATTTAAGCGTGACAAGCTTATAGTGGTCCAAAGAGACTACCAACTGGGCTCTGTATACCCCTGGGTGAATAACCCAGGTGTCTCCACCAAACGTCAGGGGATACCCAGATGGAGACAACGACGGGACCGAGCCGCCAATGAATCTTCAGGTACACAATCATCCTTAAGCGATCAGGATGGCGACCAACCTAAAACCCAGGGTAAACCCCCTTTAGGGATTCGCACCCGCGCTCAACGCGGGGCTCCAAAAAAACCCGGCGAGGTGGCCAATGGCAAAGAATCTACAAGCAAAAAGCGAACCGCCAGAAAGAAAACATAGTTTTTAATCTGTCAAATAGAACTTTAACCAGTGATGAAGAAAGCGTCTTGAATAAAGGTCTTTCATTTATACCGTCTACTTCCTTTGACAAATTTACCTGGACCGTTGACCTACACAAATTTTCTCGACAGATTAGACTCAAGGAGTTCTTCGACAAACAACCAGTACAATTACCAGCATCTCAATTACAAAGGTTTAAACCCAAGTCATCCTTTGATCCTTCTTCTTCTAACAACTCACTCAAAGTTTTTTCCAGAACCCTCAACAAATGTGCAATGGATGAATGTAGTAATTTTGTCCCTTCTAGGAACAACCTTACCAGAGCCGAAAGAACAGCTCTGAAGAACCTGCAAAACTATAAGGACATTGTTATCCGCCCCGCCGACAAGGGCGGGGGAGTGGTGGTCCTGGACCTGGAATATTATCGCCAGGATTTGCAATCTCAGTTAAATGACCCAGAAGTGTATAAGGAATTGGGATCGGATCCTACAAATCTATTCAAAAATTAATTAGATACTGTCCTCAAAGATGCCAGTGAAAAGGGTTTCATCACAGAGACTGTCCGTCAAGCGTTAACCACTAATCATCCTAAAACTCCGGTGTTATATTCCATCCCGAAATTACACAAAAATCCCAGTAGCCCGCCTGGACGGCCTATCATCAGTGCACGAGAATCCATCTACTACATTATATCTCAATATTTAGACAGCTTCTTACAGGAACTCATTCAAGATCAGCCAACGTTCCTAAAAGATTCTTCAACATTTCTCAAGAAATTATCTACATTTCCTACACTCCCTAAAGGCTGTTATCTTTGTACAGTAGATGTGGTGTCATTATACACCAACATTCCCCATGAGAGGGGAGTACAGGCCGTCCGCAGGTTTCTTACTGGTAATCTGGCATACCGTGGTCCAGATATCAACTTATTTTGTGAGTTATTATTATTATCATTAACCAGGAATTATTTTCTTTTTGATTGTCGTTGGTATATCCAACTGAGGGGCTGTGCTATGGGATCTTGTGTGGGGCCGTCCCTAGCCAACATTTTTATGTTTGATATCGATCATAACCTCTTTTTATTAAACCCCATGATGCAACCTCACATTTTATATTTAACTAGATATATAGATGATTTATTCATCATCTGGACCAGCACTTGCCAAGAATTCAAAAACGCCATGGACCAGGTAAATACCCTTGATGACAACATACATTTTACATACTCCATCAGCAATGAACAGGTACAATTTTTGGATGTGGAAGTCTCCATCCTTGATGGGAAACTCACAACTGATCTGTATAAAAAACCTACGGATCGAAATACTATTCTGAGGGCTGACAGCCAACATCCGGGCTTTGTTTCCCAGAGTCTCCCTAAATCCCAATTCCTTCGTGCAATCCGGACCTGTGACACACTGACTAAAGCGGAATATCGTATAGACCAGATGATCCAACAGTTTGTTTCCAGAGGTTACGATATCACCCGGTTGTTGTCTACTAAGGCTCAGGTGCTAAAAATCCAGCGAGATGACACTCTCAAACAGAAAACCTCTTCTGGGGCACTGGGTAAACGGATTCCATTTGTCCAGGAGTTCCATCCGCTCAATCATAAGATCATGGAACAAGGAAAGAACCTGTGGCCCATACTTACGGCTGATCCTGAATTAAAATCCCTGCAAGATTGTAAATTGATGCCAAGCTACAAACGAAACCGTAATCTCCGTGACATTTTAGTTAAAAATGACATTTCAAATATGAACATCACCATTCCTAAAACTTTCCTTACTCGACAACCGGGTTGTTATAAGTGCCTAGGTTGCACGACATGCCGCTCAATGGAAAGTGGCCCTTTCTTCAATCATCCACACTCCGGATCAAAAATTAAAATCAAGCATGTCTTAACCTGTCAGAGCACCTATGTCATTTACTACATTAAGTGTCCATGCGGTTTACTGTATATAGGTAAAACCATTAGGCAATTCAGAGAGAGGATGGCTTTACATCGCCAAGCTATACGGTCTGCCCTTGCAGGGACCCCTCAGGAACAACCGGTCGCCCGCCACTTTCGTGAAGCAAATCACACATTGGCCAGTTTACGACACAAGGTCATTGACCATATTCCGGCCAATATACGGGGTGGTGACCGGGGAGTCTTATTGCTACGCAGGGAGGCCCGGTGGATTTTTGAACTCCGCACACTGTCACCATATGGTCTAAATGAGTCCAATAACCTGGGGTGCTTTTTATAGCCTTCGCATAAAAAAACCCTTTTTAATCCATTATTATCTAAGTGTAATTTTTGATTGATGCATTAATGTATTATTATTAGACCTTTATATTGCAGATCCATATATATTCTTGCTAAAATATGCCTAAATATGTACATGCATGCTCCACCTCACCAACACTTCTTCCAAGTGTTTTGCACATTTATTTATATTTTAATTCTCACGTTATTGGTGAACTGCTAACAGTTGAAAAATCTTTCTTTGTCTTCAGTGCTGCGTCTGCCTCCGGCGGGTTACCATGGAAACGGCGCTGGAGAGCGCACGTCGCCGGCCGGTGACGTCATCAGGTCCCGTCCAGGAAGCACACGCAGCGCACACGAGGGTCTGTGTGGTGGGTTATTTAAGGTAAGATGTTTCCTCATGTATGTTATTCTTGTCCTGACGAAATTTATGTTTAATAAATGAAACGTTGACTGTATGATGCTGCGCTGTCAGCTCATTTACTTGAACCAGCCTATTGCTCGTATCTAAGTCCTCTGAGTGCCGGATCCTCTCTCACTGCTATATATATATATATATATATATATATTGAATTAAAAGTTATGCTGGAGCTTTGATAATTATGTTCATCCGTATATTATAGCCACAGTCCAGGAACAAGTTTAGGCGAAATGGAAATAATTACCAACCAAAGTTGGAGATAGAGACCTTTGGATAGCTTGATTCAAGGATCCACTTGGTCCAATTAAAAGCTCAGGTCCATTTTGTAAGTATCCAAGTCGCAAATGGTAGTTCCTATATCACTTCCAGGCCTTTTCCTCGGATGATTAAATGCCAGTGTCCAGCTCCTCCACCAACGCGTTTCGCTGTTTCAGCTTTTTCAAGGTGATAAACTGCAGTGTCTTAGTGCCCTTTTTATGGCAGTGCTAATGGCTCATACATTACAGGTGTGTCATACTCAATTAACAGAATAAACCTTAAAAATCAATCTATATTCAGCTCTCTATTATTGTGACAGACATCTATATATTAACAAATATCTGAAGGTGCGTTTTGTGCCTTACCAAAATAAATTTTCAGTTTAACTTTC
Organism: Pseudophryne corroboree; assembly: GCF_028390025.1. Taxonomy (NCBI): domain Eukaryota; kingdom Metazoa; phylum Chordata; class Amphibia; order Anura; family Myobatrachidae; genus Pseudophryne; species Pseudophryne corroboree. Next base: position 145,768,375 of record NC_086451.1, on the reverse strand, counting down.
TCGAAAGCCGGCTCCCGATCACATGATCGCGGGACCCACTTCCTGTATTTGGAACGCACCTACGCTGTTATAGGTTGCATCCCGCGGTCATGTGATCGGGACTCAACCTGCTCACAGATCATTTCCGGGTGAGATATAGCCAGGAGACCCGCTGCACATAACTTCCCATTCCGGTCACGTGACCAGAGTTCGAGCGTCACATGACCACACTTCAGAGAGAGCCATCACATGTGACTCTCTTCATGTCATGTGATCGCTTTGTCCAATCACCATTACTCTGTTATTCATAGCTTACACCAGAGGTCACATGACCCTCAAACTCGATCAAATTTCTACTATTTAAACCCTCACTGTTATCAAGTAAACAAACAAATATATCTTCTTATCTAAAATAAATTATATATATAGGAATGATCTTATATTCTTACTATGAAAAAAGACGATGACCACTAATATTATTCTATGTGACATCTTGTGGTTAGATTGTATTACAACATTCATTAATAATATCTATTCAGTAATTCATATTATGCATTCAAATAACATTTTATCCAAAATGCATACTCAAGTAAAAGATATATATATATATATATATATATATATATATATATACACAATTCTCACTGAAGTTTGAACTGCTTAGAATTTTATAACACTGCATTTAACTCAAGTGCTTCATTCAAACCGCTTGGAAAGAGTGTATTGAGTTGGAAAGTCCAAAATATTTCTTGCCTACATAACCTCGTGAACCTATCGCCCCCCCCCCCCGGATGGTTTTTGGGATATGTTCTAAGCCTATGATACTAAGAGATGACTAGGACGTAAGAGAAAATATGATTTTAATTACCTACCTGTAAATCCTTTTCTCGTGGTCCATAGAGGATACTGAGCGCTCGCCCGTTGCTTTTTCTTCCTGCACTGTTACTTGGTTAAGTAATGTTGGTTCAGCCGTTGCTGTTCTTGTTTCAAGTTAGGTTAACTTGGCTTTCCTCTTGTTGTGTGTGCTGGTTCGGAATCTCACCACTATCCTTATTTATCCTTCTTGCAAAGTTTGTCCGTCTCCTAGGGCACAGTTTCCTAGACCGAGTCTGGTAGGAGGGGCATAGAGGGAGGAGCCAGCCCACACTATCAAATTCTTAAAGTGCCCATGGCTCCTAGTGGACCCGTCTATAGCTATGGTACTAAATGGACCCCAGTATCCTCTACGGACTACGAGAAAAGGATTTACCGATAGGTAATTAAAATCCTATTTTTATAGTGTTTATATTAAAAATGTTCAAATTGCAGGCAAGGACAAAGACAAGACATCAACATAAAACATAAATTCAAAACCCACACACAGAATTGTGTGTGAGGTACAGTACTTGTACAATGATATGGTTTCACAGTTTTAACAAGCTGAGCGAAATATTCTTATTTAGAGTTCAAGAAACGAAGGGTACAAAGACTCATTTTGTTTGTAGGATAAATAGGAATAATATTATAGTATAAATACTCAATAACAGCCAGTGCAGTCCATAGAGTTAAACGGATGATACTGAATGGTTCGTAGTGTAGAAACAGCCAATGTTCAAACTTGCAGAGTATTACATAAATAGCATTAAATGGTTATAGATTTCAAGACACTCAGTATGCAGGTTCTCATATATTGTCACACACAAGAGTAAAGTCACAGTCAAAGCCTAATTTGGTCAAACACAGACCATGTACACTGATATCATACAGAAGGTCTTCCAGTGTTTTATGCTGTGATTTGACATGGAGATGTGTATGTGTCTGTCTATCTGGTATAGAATGCCATTTTTCCATCAGGGAAATGTATTATATAGACATCGCCATCTCCTCGCTGAAAAAATGATTCAGTATTGACATGTTACCTAGCTATCCCAGCAAAAGTATGCTATATCTCAGAAAATGTTTAAATGTTGGCAAACAGGTATAATCACTTAAAAATAGACTCCTTGTTCAGAGCCGTCTTAACAGCAGTGTAGGCCCCTGGGCACAGCAATGCACTGGGCCCCCTACCCATCCTCCAGTGGTAGGGGTGGGGGAGCTATCAGCGGCAGCTTTGATGTCCTGCGGGCGGTAGGGGGTGTTCTATCTTCCACTCAGCATGTAGGACCTGGAGCAGTAATTTCTCTAATTACTCCTTTACTGCACAGATGGGGCTAAACTGTAGAAGGGGGCATTGGGCTGAATGAAGAAGCCCTGGTACATGACTTCCAGGGTGGTAGGGGGTGCATAATACATAGGGGAGGGGTGGCTAGTGGAGTGGGCTTAATATTTATCATTTTCCGGTGGGAGGGCAGCTTGCTTGACTGCAGATATCTCAAGTTCCTGAAAATATATTTCTTAGCTTTGAATGGGATAAAAAACTAGAGAGGCTCACCTTTCAGATGGTTCTGGGGACTTGGGGATCAGAGTTCAGGAGCTAGAGCAATCCACCAACGAAAATATAAAACTGCATACCAGGCGTGTGGAGCTGGAGCAGGGACCAGCTGCTTGAAGGCTGATATCTCTGGTTCTGGGCATAGTAGAGACAAGCTGCCAGTGTCCACCAAAAGAGGAGAGCCACAGATTTTGTTTTATATCCTCAGAAATACTCTAGGGCAGACAGAACCCGAGATATCAGGCTGGGAAGAGCAATTAATAGGCTTGGATGGGGACCACTGCTTTCAAGTCGGATATCTCCGGTTCCCCAGGGCCGATTTTCAAAAATCTGGTACCCCTGGAAAGAGGAGACCCTCAGCTATCAGCCTAGGGCCCTTATTCTCTTGGGGCCCTTGGGCAAGAGCCCATTGAGCCCATACGAAAAGACGGCCCTGTCCTTGTTCGAGAGGCAGACACTCCTGTCATCAGTGCAGATAGAGCGGCTGCTGTTCACTGTATGCCAGGCAATAATACAATGACTGAGCGTGATTTGCTGTATTTCGGGGTAAGAAGTAGTTTAAGTTGTGCCTCTGCTGTTGTGGTATAGCCCAGGACACCCTGTTGAGTCAGTGCAAGGGGTCCTATGGGTCCTCACACACAATGATATAGATGGCTGAGATAAAAGCACATCCGTTTTTCTATGTGTAATCTGCTTTCCTGCACATGTCTTGCATGGGTGAGCTTTACACCGTGCCTATACAGTGGTGTTTGAATTTAGTAGCAGATAGATGATAGTGTTAGTTACCCGAATGGAGGGGAGAGACCGTTATGCCTAATGGTATTGCAGGGTAACTCCACCCACCATGCGGTTCCACACACACTCACGGATGTAGAGACAAGGAGATACCTGTACAAGTAAATGGTGTGACACTGGTGGGTCCGCCATTCATCTAGCTGCACTGGTGGTGCGGCGTCCCGTTCAGCATGTGCCCGGGCTCCCACTCTCAGACAACTGTTTCGCACTTGCTTCCTCAGTGAGACTTCCCAACAAGACTTGACAAGAAATGAGAAAAGATGGACTCATGAGAAAAGAAAGGTTTAATACAAACTGTATAGGCTTTTTTGGAGCTAGTCCGTTTATCCTGTTCCGCTCCCAGGGTAATATCTACAGCTTCCCTTCTTGCTAATTTTTACAGCAACACACAAGGAGATCTGGAATGCATTGGAAGTGCCCGAAGGATCAGAGTTTGACGACTCTTTGGACCCAAGAGAACAACCTGAGTAAGTCCTCCTAATGTATTATATTCAATAAAGAACCAAATGCCAAGCTCATAAATACCTTTACATATTCACAGATATGAGATTCTTTTTAAGCAGCAAGTTGGTTCTGAAGATATCTTTCTGGGCATGAGTCGGAAAGACCCATCAACAGCCTGCTGCGAATACATGGTGGTAAGCGATTGACATGGGATACTAAACACTTTTATGTGTAATTTAATCCTCTGCTTTCCACTTCCTCCCTATGTACTAGGGGCCCATCAATACTAACATTTGAAGCGCTATATTATGTGATTAGTTGTTTTCATTGTTTCTCATACGTCCTAGAGGATCCTTGGGATGACATCAAGACCATGGGGTATAGACGGGATCCGCAGGAGACATGGGCACTCCAAAGACTTTTCATTGGGTGTAAACTGGCTCCTCCCTCTATGCCCCTCCTCCAGACCCCAGTTGTAGAAATGTGCCCAGGCAGACTGGATGCACTCTGAGGAGCTCTACTGAGTTTCTCTGAAAAGACTTATGTTAGGTTTTTTATTTTCAGGGAGAACTGCTGGCAACAGACTCCCTGCTTCGTGGGACTAAGGGGGCAGAAGCAGAACCAACTTCCTAAAGAGTTTCATGGCTCTGCTTCTGGCTGACAGGACACCATTAGCTCCTGAAGGGTACTGAACGCTAGCCGTGTCTAGATGCTCACTCCCACAGCACGCCGTCACCCCCTTTGCAGAGCCAGAAGTCAGAAGACAGGTGAGTATGAGAAGAATGATCTTCAATCAAGTAAGTGACGGCTGAGGTACGGCGCGGCTGGCGGGAGCGCAGCGCGCCATTGCTGCCCACACACACAGGCACTGTAGGGTGCGGGGGGGGGGCGCCCTGGGCAGCAAAATACCTCTATAAACTGGCTAATAGGGGGCATAAGATGCCCAGACACAGCCCTACCCCCGCCAGTATAAATATTACAAACAGTCTCTGAGATAAAAAGGGCGGAGCTTCTTCCTCAGGCAGCCAGCACACTGCTCAGCACCATTTTCTCTCTCTCTCCTCATGCTGCAGAGATATAGCTGGTCCTCCTCCACTTCTTACTACAAGTATTCAGGGTGTAAATAAGGGGGGCACAAAGCGATTTGGGTGCTTTACAAATGTGTTTTACTGTGTAAAGAGTGCTGCATGTCAGTGGGCATTCTGTGTTCACAGACATTAAATACAGGTGCTGGGGTTGTGAGCTGGCTCCTCCTTCCTGTGTCCCTCTGACAGATTTTACTGTGGGTCTGTCCCCAAATAAGTCCCAGTGTGTCTGTGAGTGCTGTACAAGTGTGAGGCATGTCTGAGGCAGGGAGTTCCTCCCCGGAGGAAACCATTTTAAGGACACAGAGTTGTAATGTGGTGGCGCTGCCGGCTGCATGGGTGATAGAGATACGTGACAGTACGCATCTGATTAACAGGAGATTAGATAAGTCTGAATCTAATGCTGCATGCTGGAGAAAATCTGTGGAAGATGTGATTTTTCAGGACTCTGTTCTTCCTTCTGCAGGCGGCCCCTCTGGGTCACATAAGAGACCATTTGCAAATGTTGTGAATACTGATACCGACACAGACACTGATTCTTGTGTCAACGATAGTGACTCCAGGGAAATAGATCATAAATTGGCAAAAAATATACAATATATGATTGTGGCAATAAGGGAGGAGCTGGAAGTAACAGAAGCCACTCCTGTACCTCAGGAGAAGGCATATTTTTGTAAGGAAAAGAAATTCAAACTCACTTTCCCACCTTCTCACGAGCTAAATAGTCTTTTTGAAGGGATGTGGATGAATCCTGAAAATAAATTTCGTATTCCCAAGAGGATTCAGATAGCTTAACCTTTCCCAGCAGAGGACAGGAAAAAATGGGAATCACCCCCTGTGTTAGACAGTGCTCTGTCCAGGTTGACAAAGAAGGTAATTCTCCCTGCACCTGGCACGGCTTCACTAAAAGAGCCGGCAGACCGTAAAATGGAAACTACATTGAAATCCATTTATGCAGCCAATGGTACACTCCTCGGGCCCACTATTGCCTGCGCGTGGGTAAGTTGCGCTATTGAAAAATGGTCAGAAAGCGTGTCATCAGAAATAGACACGATTGATAAAGATGAGATACTCCTTAAGTTAGGGAATATCAAAGATGCTGCCGCCTACATGCTGGAAGCAATGAAGGATATTGGACTCTTGAGTTCACAAGCTGATACCATGGCAGTATCGGCTCGGCAGGCGTTGTGGATTCGCCAGTGAAACGCGAATGCAGATTCCAAAAGAAACATGGAGGCTCTCCCGTACAAAGGTGAGGCCTTATTTGGCGATGGCCTGGATGCGTTAGTCTCAGCGGCTACCGCAGGTAAGTCAACGGTTTTGCCCTCTGCACCTGCACCGGCAAAAAAGACATATCACCCACACATGCAGTCCTTTCGGCCTAATAAATACAAAAAAGCGAGAGGTCCCCCCTTCTTTACAGGTAAGGGAAGGGGAAAGGGAAAGAAGTCCGCCTCGGCTTCTGGTTCTCAAGAGCAGAAGTCTACCCCTACTTCTGCCAAGTCTTCAGCATGACGCTGGGGCTCCCTTGGTTGCCAAGGTTGGATTCTATCTTGCCTGGATCCCTGGGTATTGCAAATAGTATCCCAGGGATACAAGCTGGAGTTTCAAGACGTTCCCCCATGCCGATTTTTCAAATCGACCTAGCCAGCTTCTCCGCCAGAGAGAGAAGCAGTAACAGCGGCAATCCAAAAGTTATGTCAGGACCAGGTCATAGTCCTGGTACCGTTGTCACAACAAGGTGAGAGGTTTTATTCAAGCCTCTTTGTAGTTCCGAAGCCGAACGGCTCAGTCAGACCGATCCTAAACCTAAAATATCTGAATTTCTATTTCAAACGGTTCAGGTTCAAGATGGAATCACTGAGAGCAGTGATTTCCAGTCTGGAGGAGGGGGACTACATGGTGTCTGTAGACATAAAGGATGCTTACCTGCATGTTCCCATTTATCCTCCTCACCAGGCTTATCTGAGAGTCACGGTTCGGGATTGCCATTACCATATCCAGACGTTACCTTTCGGCCTCTCCACAGCACCAAGGGTATTCACCAAGGTGATGGCGGAGATGATGGTCCTCCTTCGACAGCAAGGAGTCAATATAATTCCTTATCTGGATGATCTCCTGATAAAGGCGAGATCCAGGGAGCAGTAGGTACAAAACATCTCACTCTCTCTGTCAATACTCCAATAACACGGTTGGATCATAAATTATCCAAAGTCACAGTTGGAACCAACGACAAAGTTGTCTTTCCTCGGGATGATTCTGGACACAGAAGTTCAGAAAGTATTTTTGCCTTGCCAGCGGAAAAGGCCTTGGAAATACAGAAAATGGTAAAACAGATACTAAAACAATCCTCTGTGTCGATCCATCAGTGCTTTCGGTTGTTGGGGAAGATGGTGGCGGCCTACGAGGCCATACAGTTTGTCAGGTTCCATGACAGAATATTCCAGTGGGACCTGTTGGACAAGTGGTCGGGGTCACACCTACGCATGCACCGAAAGATAATCCTGCCTTCAAAAACCAGGGTTTCGCTCCTGTGGTGGCTGCACACTGCACAGCTCTCACTTACTGGAAGGACGCCGGTTCGGGATTCAGGACTGGGTCCTGGTAACCACGGATGCAAGTCTCCGAGGCTGGGGAGCAGTCACTCAAGGAGAAAACTTCCAAGGACGTTGGTCACATCATGAAGCCTGCCTGCACATAAACGTGCTTGAGCTGATAGCCATTTACAAAGGCCTTCAACAAGCGGTACATCTTCTTCAAGACCGTCCCGTGCAGATACAGTCGGACAATGTAGCAGCAGTCGCGTACATAAACAGGCAGGGCGGAACAAAAAGCAGAGCGGCAATGGCAGAGGTGACAAGAATCCTCCTCTGGCAAGAAAAACATCTAAAAGCTCTGTCGGCAATATTCATTCCGGGAGTAGACAACTGGGAAGCAGACTTCCTCAGCAGACACGATCTCCATCCGGGAGAGTGGGGCCTCCACCAAGAAGTCTTTGCAGAGGTGACAAGTCTTTGGGGAGTTCCTCAAATAGACATGAAGGCATCTCGTCTCAACAAGAAGCTTCAGAGATATTGTTCCAGGTCGAGAGACCCTCGAGCAATAGTGGTGGATGCGCTAGTGACCCAGTGGGTTTTCCTGTCAGTGTATGTCTTCCCTCCACTTCCGCTGATCCCAAAAGTACTCAGGATCATAAAAAGAACAAGGGTTCGAGCAATCTTCATTGCCCCAGACTGGCAAAGGAGAGCTTGGTACCCGGATCTTCAGCAGTTGCTCGTAGAAGATCCTCGACCTCTTCCTCCTCGCGAGGACCTGCTGCAGCAGGGGCCGTGCATGTATCAAGACTTACCGCGGCTACGTTTGACGGCATGGCTGTTGACGCCGCATCCTAGCCCGAAAGGGTATTCCCAAGGAAGTCATCTCCACTCTTATTCAGGCTAGGAAAGGAGTAACGTCTAAACATTACCACCGTATTTGGAGAAAATATGTGTCTTGGTTTGAACCCAAGAAAGCTCCTACGGAAGAGTTTCACTTAGGACGTTTCCTCCATTTTCTACAGGCTGGTGTGGAAGCAGGCCTCCGATTGGGATCAATCAAGGTCCAGATTTCGGCCTTGTCAGTGTTCTTCCAAAAACAATTGGCCTCTCTTCCAGAGGTTCAGACCTTCGTGAAAGGGGTTCTGCACATCCAGCCTCCATTCGTGCCTCCAGTGGCACCGTGGGACCTTAACGTTGTGTTGCAGTTCCTTCAATCGGATTGGTTTGAGCCTCTACAAAAGATAGAGTTGAAGTTTCTCACTTGGAAAGTGGTGATGCTTTTGGCATTGGCATCTGCAAGACGGGTGTAAAATTATATGTACATACAGCTAGAGATAAATCTCAAACTGTATATATATCTGGCGCTGAAATGCAATGTATGGTAATAATTTACCAGATGGTGATCAATAAAAATCGTGACCTTTAGGGCTGCTGAGCAAAACAGCTGGTTAGGCTGAACAACTGATTGAAGTACAAAAAAGGAAGAAATGCTCTGCGCACCAAAAATCACTTGGAATTAATTAATTGATTAATTAAGTGCAGTCTAGCAAGGAGAATGATTGACTCAATGAAGCTTGACCTTTTTTATAAAGAAAAATATTTTATAAAACAGTTAATGACACAGAACAAAGTATATGAGACAAACAGTATATATATATATATATATATATATATATATATATATAGCAGTTTAAAAACCAGAGGTTTTCACCTCTTGCATGTGTAAACAGAAACACTGTATCTAACTTTTATAAACGTGCTGTTTAAACAGCATACAATGTATCTAAAATGCAGATCAGATATCTTAAGTGAAAGAGGCTCTCTACAGAGAGCAACAATTGATTCTGACACTGGCGTCCCAGTGTGGAATCATATAAAATGTCCACAAGACGGGTGTCTGAATTGGGGGCCTTGTCTCACAAGAGCCCTTACCTGATCTTCCATGAAGATAGGGCAGAGTTGAGAACTCGTCCACATTTTCTTCCAAAGGTGGTTTCGTCTTTCCACATAAACCAACCTATTGTAGTGCCAGTAGTTACTGACACATTCACTGAGTCAAAGTCTCTAGATGTGGTTAGGGCTTTGAAAATCTATGTTGCTAGAACAGAGCGAATACGGAAAACAGAGGCCCTGTTTGTCCTGTATGATCACAACAAGATTGGGTGTCCTGCTTCCAAGCAGACTATTGCACGTTGGATCAGAAATTCGATTAAGCAAGCTCATACTACGGCTGGATTGCCGTTACCGACATCGGTAAAGGCCCACTCCACTAGGAAGGTGGGCTCATCCTGGGCGGCTACCCGGGGGGGGGTCTCGGCATTACAACTTTGCCAAGCAGCTACCTGGTCGGGGTCAAACACATTCGCTAAGTTCTACAAGTTTGACACCTTGGCCGATGAGGACCTTAAGTTTGGTCAATCGGTGCTGCAGAGTCATCCGCACTCTCCCACCCGTACTGGAGCTTTGCTATGGTCTTGATGTCGTCCCCAGCATCCTCTAGGACGTATGAGAAAACAGGATTTTGATACCTACCGGTAAATCCTTTTCTCCTAGTCCGTAGAGGATGCTGGGCGCCCGTCCCAGTGCGTACTGTACCTGCAGTTTAGTTATTTAAGTTACACAACTTGTGTTATCTTGGTTCAGCATGTTGCTGCAATTAGTTCATGCCTGTTGGCGTGTGTTATGTTGAATGCCATGTGTGCGGCATGGTTGAGGGTGTGAGTTGGTATGTATCTCACCACTCGTTTAAAGTTAAATCCTTTCCTCGAAATGTCCGTCTCCCTGGGCACGGTTCCTACAGCTGGGGTCTGGAGGAGGGGCATAGAGGGAGGAGCCAGTTCACACCCAATGAAAAGTCTTTGGAGTGCCCATGTCTCCTGCGGATCCTGTCTATACCCCATGGTCTTGATGTCGTCCCCAGCATCCTCTACGGACTAGGAGAAAAGGATTTACCGGTAGGTATCAAAATCCTGTTTTTTGTGCCAATCTAGTCTAAACTTCATACAGTACATGATAACCCTCACTTTTGATTCTTACTGTCAGTCCTGACTTTCTACCTTTTTACAGTACACTAATCCTGCCTTGCTTGCCTTGACTTTAGGGCTTGTTTTTCCCTATTTTGTATTCAAGCTTTGCACTCTAAGGGGGGAAGTCAATTGGGCGCGAGGTAAAAAAAACTTGCGTACCTCATGGCCAGTTTTGGATTACCGCAGGTATGCGTGTTCCCAATACCTGTGGTATCCAAAGTTTTAAAAATGTTTTTAAGGTTTTCAGCGCTGAAAACTACCTCTCCTGTTGGCTTTGCAGCTCCTAGTGGTCTTCACTACATCTTCCCACAGGGGGGAAGGTCTACTGGGAGGCTGAAAGGCTGCTGGGAGTCTCAAGGGATGCTGGGAGGTGTAGTTCTCTCTGTGGGGGGGGGTACTCTCACATGTACAGGGGGTGGAAGAGGGTGGGTCACACACACACTCATGCACAGACACACACACACACACTTCACGATCACATTTGCTGCAGAAAACCTGGGTCCCAACGCTGGAGGAAGAAGACACCGCTTCAGAAGGTGAGTAATTACTGACTAATTACGCTAATGGAGAAACTGCCTATAGTAACCAATCAGCTTCTAGCAAGCATTTATCAAGTACATTCTATAAAATGATAGGTAGAAGCAAGTGTTTTTCTGTGTTAAGAATACTCTTGAAAACAAACTTGCTGAGGGAAGCAAAGCTTTGATACTGCTGTATCTGCCATACACCAGTATGGAAGATACCGTATTCTGAGGGTTTTGGTGAATGTGGCCGCTACACAGTAGGAGTAACTGGCCCAAATGCTGCAGGTTGCAGAGACTCAGGTAGAAAATACTAAGCTCTTATGCTAAGAGCTGCTTCTAGCAAGGCAGGGACATGGAGTGTTTGGGCCAACTGTCCTGCAAAAATTGCTAAATCGCAGAATTTGCAATCTTTACTGAATAAGGAGCCTAATTCAGACCTGATCACTGCTGTGCCGATCAGGTCTGAACTGCGCGGCGCCGGCGCATGCCAGAAAGCCGACAGCCATCTTAGCCCTGCGATCACCTCTGCCTGATTTTAGGGGCACGGTCCGGGCAACGCAGCCGTTGCGACCCAGACAGCGATGAGTATCTCCCTGCCAGCACGCAGGAGCTGCGCTGGTAGGGAGTTGCTCTCCAAGTACAAAAGCATTGCCGCTGTGCGATGTTTTTGTACTTGTGCGGGGGGGGGGAGGGAGCTGGGCACCCCGCCGCATGTCTGAGTAACTGATTGTAGCCGTTAAAATTTTTGCACGGCTATGATCAAGTCTGAATTAGGCCCAAGGTCCTTAATCATTCACTAAGGATGTCCTCCATTAAGGATGCACCTGGGAAGGAATCGGCAATTGTAAGTGACATTCTTATCTGTACCAAAAGCATCTTTACCTCATAAGCTGCAGTGGATACAGTGGCATAACTAGGGGCCCGCAGCCCCTGCGATGGCTTGGAGGCTCGCAGGGCTGCGGGGCACCCTAGCCGCCGCCACTGATTTTTGCTGGGAAGGAGGGACACAGAGGGCACAGCGCGTGCCTCTCCTGTATGTCCCTCCTGGGTCTCCGGCGGCAGCGACGTGTCAGTTTAATGAAGTGCCCGGAGGATGGTGTACCTGGCACTGGGGGAGCATATTTAGCACTGGGGGGAGGGGGATGTGCATATTTGGCACTGGGGAGGGCATATTTGGCACTTGGGGGGGGCATATTTGGCACCGAGGGGGCATATCTGGCACTGAGGGGTATATGTATACCTGGCACTGTGGGGGAATATCTGGCACCGGGGGCATATGTGGCACTGGGAGCACAGCCCTAGCAACAAGCATTACCCCCTGGTTACAAGCACAACACCCAGCTCATGAAATCCCTGGCAACAAGCATTACCCCCTAGCAACGAGCATGACACCCAGTGCATGAAACCCCTGGCAACAAGCTTGAAACCCAGCACGTGATACCTCTGGCAACAAGCATAACATCTAGCGCATGAAACCCCTGGCAATGAGCATGACACCCTGAGCATGAAAACCCCTGGCATCGTGTATGGAACCAAGAGCATGAAACCCCTGGCAACGAGCAGGTAATTTAAAAGTAATTAGAAGCCTTACTGTAGGACTTAATGTGTAATGGGCATTGCGGTGTGTGGCATAATGTATCACAGACATTGCGGTGTGTTTCATAATGTGTCACAGGCATTACGGTGTGTGGCATACTATATCACGGGCATTGTGGTATGCGGTATAATGTCTCAGGGACATTGCATGTGTGGCATAATGTATAACGGGCATTGCGGTGTGTGGCATAGGGTATAACGGGCATTGCGGTGTGTGTCACAGGCATTACGGTGTGTGGTATACTATATCACGGGCATTGTGGTATGTGGTATAATGTCTCAGGGTCATTGCAGTGTGTGGCATAATGTATAACGGGCATTGCAGTGTGTGGCATAATGTATCACGGACATTGCGGTGTGTGTCATAATGTGTCACAGGCATTGTATGTACTATAATGTATCAGGGGCATTGCAGTGTGTAGCATAATGTATAACGGGCATTGCGATTCCTGTCATAATGTGTCACAGGCATTACGGTGTGTGGCATAATGTGTCGGGGGCATTATGGTGTGTGGCATATTGTGTCATGGGCATTATTGTGTGTGGCATAATGTCTAAGGGCCATTGCAGTATGTGGCATAATGTATACTGGGCATAACTATAAGGAGGAAAAATGACAAATAATGTAAGGGGCATGAATCAGGATTATTTTTTTTCCTGTGGTGGCCAACGTCTGGGCGTGCAGGTTGCAAAACTGGGGTATAAGGTAGTCTTTTTCTGCAATGTCAAGCCCCTTTATGCAAAGCCACGCCCATTTCAGCAAGGCCACGCCCCTTTTGCGGCACACACAGATTCATAACTTTACTGGTGCCAATTATTGGGGGGGGGGGCAGATAATTGTTTGGCTTGGGGTAGAAAAATTTCTAGTTACGCCACTGAGTGGATACACGCTGTGCATTATTGGGCACTGCATAGAAAGGAGACGGTGGCAGTGTCTTTGATATTGCTAAAGTTTTTTCTGTATCATGAACCCAGTTGTTGCTGAAGGAATAGAAATAGAACAGCAAAAAGTACTGAGACTCTGTGGGATTAACCCAAGTTCAAAATTTTGCACTGTGGGAGCATATGTATATTGACACTGTGGGGGCATACGTATATTGGCACTGTGGGGGCATACGTATGTTGGCACTGTGGGGGCATATGTATATTGGCACTGTGGGGGCATATGTATATTGGCACTGTGGGGACGTATGCATATTGGCACTGTGAGGCGTATGTATATTGGCACTGTGGGGGCGTATGTATCTGACATCCCCAATTTAATTGTCCACGGCCCGCACGGCATGTGGCCACACCTATTTTGTGGATTTGCACAAACAGTAACAAGTTTTCTCTGACGTCCTAGTGGATGCTGGGACTCCGTCAGGACCATGGGAATAGCGGCTCCGCAGGAGACAGGGCACAAAATTTAAAAGTTTGACCACTAGGTGGTGTGTACTGGCTCCTCCCCCTATGACCCTCCTCCAAGCCTCAGTTAGGTTTTTGTGCCCGTCCGAGCAGGGTGCAATCTAGGTGGCTCTCCTAAAGAGCTGCTTAGAAAAAGTTTGTTAGGTTTTTTATTTTCAGTGAGTCCTGCTGGCAACAGGCTCACTGCAACGAGGGACTTAGGGGAGAAGAAGTGAACTCACCTGCGTGCAGGATGCATTTGCTTCTTAGGCTACTGGACACTAGCTCCAGAGGGACGATCACAGGTACAGCCTGGATGGGTCACCGGAGCCGCGCCGCCGACCCCCTTGCAGATGCCGAATAGAGAAGAGGTCCAGAAACCGGCGGCAGAAGACGTCTCAGTCTTCATGAGGTAGCGCACAGCACTGCAGCTGTGCGCCATTGCTCTCCGCACACTTCACACCAGCGGTCACTGAGGGTGCAGGGCGCTGGGGGGGGCGCCCTGGGCAGCAATGTAATATACCTATTCTGGCTAAAATATATCACATATAGCCCCTGGGGCTATATGGATGTATTTAACCCCTGCCAGGTTCCAAAAAAACCGGGAGAAGAAGCCCGCCGAAAAGGGGGCGGGGCCTATTCTCCTCAGCACACAGCGCCATTTTCCTGCCCAGCTCCGCTGCGAGGAAGGCTCCCAGGACTCTCCCCTGCACTGCACTACAGAAACAGGGTAAAAACAGAGAGGGGGGGCACTTATTGGCGATATTTATAATATTTGAGCTGCTATAAAGGGAACACACTTATTAAGGTTGTCCCTATATATATATTTATAGCGCTTGGGTGTGTGCTGGCAAACTCTCCCTCTGTCTCCCCAAAGGGCTAGTGGGGTCCTGTCTTCTATCAGAGCATTCCCTGTGTGTCTGCTGTGTGTCGGTACGTGTGTGTCGACATGTATGAGGACGATGTTGGCGTGGAGGCGGAGCAATTGCCTGTAATGGTGATGTCACCCCCTAGGGAGTCGACACCAGAATGGATGGCTTTGTTTATGGAATTACGGGATAGTGTCAGCACGCTACAAAAGTCGGTTGACGACATGAGACAGCCGGCAAACCAGTTAGTACCTGTCCTGGTGTCTCAGACACCGTCAGGGGCTGTAAAACGCCCTTTACCTCAGTCGGTCGACACAGACCCAGACACTGACACTGAATCCAGTGTCGACGGTGAAGAAACAAACGTATTTTCCAGTAGGGCCACACGTTATATGATCACGGCAATGAAGGAGGCTTTGCATATCTCTGATACTGCAAGTACCACAAAAAGGGGTATTATGTGGGGTGTGAAAAAACTACCGATAGTTTTTCCTGAATCAGAGGAACTGAATGAAGTGTGTGATGAAGCGTGGGTTACCCCAGATAGAAAACTGCTAATTTCAAAGAAGTTATTGGCATTATACCCTTTCCCGCCAGAGGTTAGGGCGCGCTGGGAAACACCTCCTAGGGTGGATAAGGCGCTCACACGCTTATCAAAGCAAGTGGCGTTACCGTCTCCTGATACGGCCGCCCTCAAGGATCCAGCTGATAGGAGGCTGGAGAATACATTAAAAAGTATATACACACATACGGGTGTTATACTGAGACCAGCAATCGCCTCAGCCTGGATGTGCAGTGCTGGCGTGGCTTGGTTGGAGTCACTGTCTGAAAATATTGATACCCTGGATAGGGACAGTATTTTACTGACTATAGAGCAGTTAAAGGATGCATTTCTTTATATGCGAGATGCACAGAGAGATATTTGCACTCTGGCATCAAGAGTAAGTGCGATGTCCATATCTGCCAGAAGAAGTTTATGGACGCGCCAGTGGTCAGGTGATGCGGATTCCAAACGACATATGGAAGTATTGCCGTATAAGGGGGAGGAATTATTTGGGGTCGGTCTATCGGATCTGGTGGCCACGGCAACGGCCGGAAAATCCACCTTTTTACCCCAGGTCACCTCCCAGCAGAAAAAGCCGCAGGCTTTTCAGCCGCAGTCCTTTCGTTCCTATAAGAACAAACGAGCAAAAGGACATTCCTATTTGCCCCGAGACAAAGGAAAGGGTAAGAGACTGCAACAAGCAGCTCCTTCCCAGGAGCAGAAGCCCTCCCCGGCTTCTACAAAGGCGTCAGCATGACGCTGGGACCTTACAAGCAGACTCAGGGGCGGTGGGGGGTCGCCTCAAACATTTCAGCGCACAGTGGGCTCACTCGCAGGTGGACCCCTGGATCCTGCAGGTAGTATCTCAGGGTTACAGGTTGGAATTCGAGAAGTCCCCTCCTCGCCGTTTCCTAAAGTCTGCTTTGCCAACGTCTCCCTCCGACAGGGCGACGGTATTGGAGGCCATTCACAAGCTGTATTCTCAGCAGGTGATAGTCAAGGTACCCCTCCTACAACAGGGACAGGGGTATTACTCCACGCTATTTGTGGTACCGAAGCCGGACGGCTCGGTAAGACCGATTCTAAAGAGAAGGCGTCTTAATTATCCCTTACTTGGACGATCTCCTGATAAGGGCAAGATCCAGAGAACAGCTGGAGGTCGGAGTAGCACTAACCCAAGTAGTGCTCCAACAACACGGGTGGATTCTGAATTTTCCAAAATCCCAACTGATCCCGACGACACGTCTGTTGTTCCTAGGGATGATTCTGGACACTGTTCAGAAAAAGGTATTTCTTCCGGAGGAGAAAGCCAGGGAGTTATCCGATCTAGTCAGGAACCTCCTAAAACCAGGAAAAGTATCTGTGCATCAATGCACAAGAGTCCTGGGAAAAATGGTAGCTTCTTACGAAGCGATTCCATTCGGCAGATTCCATGCACGAACTTTTCAGTGGGATCTGCTGGACAAATGGTCCGGATCGCATCTGCAGATGCATCAGCGGATAAAATTGTCCACAAGGACAAGAGTGTCTCTGCTATGGTGGTTGCAGAGTGCTCATCTGTTAGAGGGCCGCAGATTCGGCATACAGAACTGGGTCCTAGTGACCACGGATGCCAGCCTGAGAGGCTGGGGAGCGGTCACACAGGGAAGAAACTTCCAGGGCGTGTGGTCAAGCCTGGAGACGTCTCTTCACTTAAATATACTGGAGCTAAGAGCAATCTACAATGCTCTAAGCCTGGCAAAACCTCTGCTTCAGGGTCAGCCGGTGTTGATTCAGTCGGACAACATCACGGCAGTCGCCCACGTAAACAGACAGGGCGGCACAAGAAGCAGGAGGGCAATGGCAGAAGCTGCAAGGATTCTCCGCTGGGCAGAAAATTGTGTTAGCACTGTCAGCTGTGTTCATCCCGGGAGTGGACAACTGGGAAGCAGACTTCCTCAGCAGACACGATCTGCACCCGGGAGAGTGGGGACTTCATCCAGAAGTCTTCCACATGATTGTGGTCCATTGGGAAAGACCAATGGTGGACATGATGGCGTCCCGCCTCAACAAAAAACTGGACAGGTATTGCGCCAGGTCAAGAGACCCTCAGGCAATAGCTGTAGACGCTCTGGTAACACCATGGGTGTACCAGTCAGTGTATGTGTTTCCTCCTCTGCCTCTCATACCAAAAGTACTGAGAATTATACGGCAAAGGGGAGTAAGAACGATACTCGTGGCTCCGGATTGGCCAAGAAGAACTTGGTACCCGGAACTTCAGGAGATGCTCACGGAAGATCCGTGGCCTCTACCTCTAAGACGTGACCTGCTTCAGCAGGGACCGTGTCTATTCCAAGACTTACCGCGGCTGCGTTTGACGGCATGGCGGTTGAACGCCGAATCCTAAGGGAAAAAGGCATTCCGGAAGAGGTCATCCCTACCCTGGTAAAAGCCAGGAAGGAGGTGACTGCACAACATTATCACCGCATTTGGAGAAAATATGTTGCGTGGTGTGAGGCCAGGAAGGCCCCGACGGAGGAATTTCAACTGGGTCGATTCCTACATTTCCTGCAAACAGGATTGTCTATGGGCCTCAAATTAGGGTCCATTAAGGTTCAAATTTCGGCCCTGTCGATTTTCTTCCAGAAAGAATTGGCTTCAGTTCCTGAAGTCCAGACTTTTGTAAAAGGAGTACTACATATACAGCCCCCGGTTGTGCCCCCAGTGGCACCGTGGGATCTTAATGTAGTTTTGGATTTTCTCAAATCCCAGTGGTTTGAGCCACTCAAATCGGTGGATTTGAAATATCTTACATGGAAAGTAACCATGCTACTGGCCCTGGCTTCAGCCAGGAGAGTGTCAGAATTGGCGGCTTTATCGTATAAAAGCCCATATCTGATTTTCCATTCGGACAGGGCAGAACTGCGGACGCGTCCTCACTTTCTGCCTAAGGTGGTTTCAGCGTTTCACCTGAACCAGCCTATTGTGGGGCCTGCGGCTACTAGCGATTTGGAGGATTCCAAGTTGCTGGACGTTGTTAGAGCATTGAAAATATATATTTCAAGGACGGCTGGAGTCAGAAAATCTGACTCGCTGTTTATACTGTATGCACCCAACAAGCTGGGTGCTCCTGCTTCTAAGCAGACGATTGCTCGTTGGATTTGTAGCACAATTCAACTTGCACATTCTGTGGCAGGCCTGCCACAGCCTAAATCTGTCAAGGCCCATTCCACAAGGAAGGTGGGCTCATCTTGGGCGGCTGCCTGAGGGGTCTCGGCATTACAACTCTGCCGAGCAGCTACGTGGTCAGGGGAGAACACGTTTGTAAAATTCTACAAATTTGATACCCTGGCTAAGGAGGACCTGGAGTTCTCTCATTCGGTGCTGCAGAGTCATCCGCACTCTCCCGCCCGTTTGGGAGCTTTGGTATAATCCCCATGGTCCTGACGGAGTCCCAGCATCCACTAGGACGTCAGAGAAAATAAGATTTTACTTACCGATAAATCTATTTCTCGTAGTCCGTAGTGGATGCTGGGCGCCCATCCCAAGTGCGGATTGTCTGCAATACTTGTACATAGTTATTGTTACAAAAAAATCGGGTTGTTATTGTTGTGAGCCGTCTGTTCAGAGGCTCCTACGTTTGTCATACTGTTAACTGGGTTCAGATCACAAGTTGTACGGTGTGATTGGTGTGGCTGGTATGAGTCTTACCCGGGATTCAAAATCCTTCCTTATTGTGTACGCTCGTCCGGGCACAGTATCCTAACTGAGGCTTGGAGGAGGGTCATAGGGGGAGGAGCCAGTACACACCACCTAGTGGTCAAACTTTTAAATTTTGTGCCCTGTCTCCTGCGGAGCCGCTATTCCCATGGTCCTGACAGAGTCCCAGCATCCACTACGGACTACGAGAAATAGATTTATCGGTAAGTAAAATCTTATTTTTTCAACTAGAACCACTTGCTGCTGCTGAGGGAGGAACTGGTGCTGCGAAGGGGGGTGGTGTGCTGCTATTGCAGAGGGTGGACTTGCTGGAATGTGTTATGGCCTACTTTGTGCAATATAGAAAGTTTAAAATGAGCATTAAAAAAATCTGTCAACAGTTTAGGCCTTTTTTCTCAGACCTCCTAGAGGATGTTGAGATCCAATTTAGTACCATGGGGTATAGACGGGTCCTTTGGGAGCCACTGGCACTTTAAGAGTTTAACAGTGTGGGCTAGCTCCTCCCTCTATGCCCCTCCCACCAGACTCAGTTTAGAAAATGTGCCCAGAGGAGCCGGTCACAGCTAGGGGAGCTCCTAGGAGTTTTTCTAGTTTTGTTGTTTTCTAGAGTTAGTTAGGTACAGGAAGGCTGCTGGCAACAGCCTCCCTGCTTCGTGGGACTTAGGGGGGGAGTAGGAACCAACTTCCTGAAGAGTTAATGGTTCTCTACTCCACAGACAGGGCACTGAGCTCCTGAGGGTGCTGATCGCATGTCCACGAGGCGACCGCTCACTCCCGCAGCACAGCCGCCACCCCCTAACAGAGCCAGAAGAAAGAAGAGTAGTGAGTACAGCGCCGGCATCCCGGTTAGCGGGTCGCCAGCGGGTATGGCAGCACAAGGGTGGGAGCACAGCTCTGACAGGCTGCGCTTCGGGAAGGCTCAGCAACACACTGTGTAGGCGCTTTGAGGGGTGTCCTGAGCCAGCGCGGATACACCCTACACTGGTCACGCAGCTAACAGGGGTTAATCCCGCTGTTAGCACAAAGAAACCTCAGGCCAGTATAAACAATTAGTGTGGGAAACCGTGCGCCATTACAAGGGCTGCCCTCCACATAACTCCATATATAACTCTGCGGTACCAGGGTGTTATAGACAGGGGGGGGGGAGTGTGATAGTAGTACTGATTCACCTACTAAGGATAGTTAGTCAGCGCCGGGCGTTTATCATGATAACTACCTACAGGGGCACTGTGTGATTGGCTCCTTATACTCTATGACTCTCTGAAGGTGCTCTGGGGGAAGCTGTGTCTGACATTTTCCTGTGTGTGTGTGTGTGAGTGTATATCCATATTACCATGTCTAAGGACTTTGTGTCCTGTGCTGCAGAGTGTTTATCTTCTCCCGAGGAGTCTATTCCATGTACTCAGGACTGAATATATTGTCTCAGCCGTCTGAATCCGAACCCCCATGGGTGGACTCTTTAACGGGAATAATATCCCAGACTGCAACTAGGATGTCACATATTGAGAAAGAGACGCAGTTTTCGAGAAAATCTGTAGAGGGTTTGAAGTATTCAGCACCCACTACTTCGTCTAAACCTCCACCTACATACCTGCAAAAACGTACACTTGCCCAGATTATGCAAGCTGACACTGATACTGACTGATACAGGGTCAGTGATGGGGATATGCAGGGAGGAGATGCCTCTCTTGCTAAAGGGGTGCAACTGGTGATTGAGGCCATTAGGGATGTTTTGCATATTTCTGAGACGGTACCTGAGCAGGAAGAGGAATCCTATTTTGCAGTAAATAAATCCTTGCTTACCTTCCCTGCTTCTAATGAGTTAAACTCCTTGTTTGAAAAATCCTGGGAAAACCCAGAGAAAAAATTCCAGATCCCTAAGAGAATTCTCATTGCTTTCCCTTTCCCAGAAGAGGATAGAAAGAAGTGGGAAAACCCACCTATAGTAGACGCTTCTGTATCTAGGTTGTCTAAAAAAGGTGGTTTTACCTGTCCCTGGTTCAACCACCTTAAAGGAGCCGGCTGACCGCAAGATTGAGACTATGCTCAAATCACTATACACTGCTACAGGCGTGACTTTAAGGCCCACTATTGCTTGTGCGTGGATTCTAAAGCCATAGTAAAGTGGTCAGTCACATTACTAGAGGCATTAGATACTATGGATAGGAGTGACATTGAATTGTTTTTACATCATATACAGGATTTGGTGGAGGCCATGAAGGACATTGGCCTGCTTAATGCAAGGGCCACTTTCATGGCTGTATCGGCACGCAGAAGACTCTGGCTGCGCCAATGGGCTGCGGATGCAGAATCCAAGAAAAGTGTGGAGAACCTGCCCTTCCAGGTCAGGCACTATTTGGGGACGCATTGGATGCGTGAATTTCCATGGCGACTGCGGGTAAGTCGACATTTCTTCTCTCCGCAGCAGCACTGGCTAGGAAATCTTATCCTACACCTACACTGCAGTCCTTTCGGACCGCAACATTTTTAAAAATCCAAACCCCCACCTTCTTTAGAGGAGGTCGGGGAAAATCCAGAAAACCCGCACCAACAGGTTCCCAGGAACAGAAACCAGGTTCTGCTTCCTCCACATCTTCAGCATGACAGTGGACCTCCCAGCCTGGAGATCGGGCAGGTGAGAGCAAGACTGAAAGATTTCAGTCACATCTGGGCGTCATCATGCCTAGACCCCTGAGTGACAGACATTGTTGCCCAGGGCTACAGACTGGAGTTTCAGGGACTCCCACCTCACAGATTCTTCAAATCAGGCTTACCAGTTTCGCTGACAGAAAGTGCTATCCTGCAGGAAGCCATTAAAAAATTGGTACGAACAAATGTCATTGTTCCAGTTCCACCTAAAAACTAAGGGTTATTACTCAAACCTGAATGTGGTACCGAAACTGGATGGTTCGGTAAGGCCTATTTCTCTGATGTCCTAGTGGATGCTGGGAACTCCGTAAGGACCATGGGGAATAGCGGCTCCGCAGGAGACTGGGCACAACTAAAGAAAGCTTTAGGTCACCTGGTGTGCACTGGCTCCTCCCACTATGACCCTCCTCCAAGCCTCAGTTAGATTTTGTGCCCGGCCGAGGTTGGATGCACACTAGGGGCTCTCCTGAGCTTCTAGAAAGAAAGTATAGAATTAGGTTTTTTATTTTCAGTGAGACCTGCTGGCAACAGGCTCACTGCAGCGAGGGACTAAGGGGAGAAGAAGCGAACCTGCCTGCTTGCAGCCAGCTTGGGCTTCTTAGGCTACTGGACACCATTAGCTCCAGAGGGATCGACCGCAGGCCCAGCCTTGGTGTTCGGTCCCGGAGCCGCGCCGCCGTCCCCCTTACAGAGCCAGAAGCAAGAAGAGGTCCGGAAAATCGGCGGCAGAAGACATCGGTCTTCACCAAGGTAGCGCACAGCACTGCAGCTGTGCGCCATTGCTCCTCATACACACTTCACACTCCGGTCACTGAGGGTGCAGGGCGCTTGGGGGGGGCGCCCTGAGCAGCAATAAAAACACCTTGGCTGGCAAAAATACCACAATATATAGCCCCAGAGGCTATATATGTGGTAAATACCCCTGCCAGAATCCAGAAAAAAGCGGGAGAAAAGTCCGCAAAAAAGGGGCGGAGCTATCTCCCTCAGACACACTGGCGCCATTTTCTCTTCACAGTGCAGCTGGAAGAAAGCTCCCCAGGCTCTCCCCTGTAGTTTTCAGGCTCAAAGGGTTAAAAAGAGAGGGGGGGCACTAAATTTAGGCGCAATATTATATATACAAGCAGCTATTGGGGAAATTTCACTCAGTTATAGTGTTAATCCCCACATTATATAGCGCTCTGGTGTGTGCTGGCATACTCTCTCTCTGTCTCCCCAAAGGGCTTTGTGGGGTCCTGTCCTCAGTCAGAGCATTCCCTGTGTGTGTGCGGTGTGTCGGTACGGCTGTGTCGACATGTTTAATGAGGAGGCTTATATGGTGACGGAGCAGATGCCGATAAATGTGATGTCGCCTCCTGTGGGGCCGACACCAGAGTGGATGGTTAGGTGAAAGGTATTAACCGACAGTGTCAACTCCTTACATAAAAGGGTGGATGACGTAACAGCTGTGGGACAGCCGGCTTCTCAGTCCGCGCCTGCCCAGGCGTCTCAAAGGCCATCAGGGGCTCAAAAACGCCCGCTCACTCAGATGGCAGACACAGATGTCGACACGGAGTCTGACTCCAGTGTCGACAAGGTTGAGACATATACACAATCCACTAGGAACATCCGTGACTTGATCCCGGCAATAAAAAATGTGTTACACATTTCTGACATTAACCCAAGTACCACTAAAAAAGGGTTTTATGTTTGGGGAGAAAAAGCAGGCAGTGTTTTGTTCCCCCATCAGATGAATGAATGAAGTGTGTGAAAAGCGTGGTTTCCCCCCGATAAGAAACTGGTAATTTCTAAAAAGTTACTGATGGCGTACCCTTTCCCGCCAGAGGATAAGTTACGCTGGGAGATATCCCCTAGGGTGGATAAGGCGCTCACACGGTTGTCAAAAAAGGTGGCACTGCCGTTTTAGGAACGGCCACTTTGAAGGTACCTGTTGATAAAAAACAGGAGGCTATCCTGAAGTCTGTATTTACACACTCAGGTACTAGACTGAGACCTGCAGATCGTGCTGCTGCAGCGTGGTCGGTGACCCTGTCAAACATGAGAACATATTAAAGACGTCGTCTTATATATGAGGGATGCACAGAGGGATATTTTGCCGGCTGGCATCCAAAATGAATGTAATGTCCATTCTGTCAGGAGGGTATTAGAGACCTGTCACTGGACAGGTGATGCTGACTTTAAAAGGTGCATAGAGATTCTGCCTTATAAGGGTGAGGAATTATTTGGGGATGGTCTCTGGGACCTCGTATCCATTACCTCAGGTTTCCTCACAGACTAAGAAAGCACTGTATTATCAGGTACAGTCCTTTCGGCTTCAGAAAAGCAAGCGGGTCAAAGGCGCTTCCTTTCTGTACAGAGACATGGGAAGAGGGAAAAAGCTGCACCAGTCAGCCTGTTCCCAGAATCAAAATTCTTCTCTCGCTTCCTCTGAGTCCACAGCATGACGCGGGGGCTCCACAGGTGTAGCCAGGTACGGTGGGGGGCCGTCTCAAAAATTTCAGCGATCAGTGGGCTCGCTCACAGGTGGATCCCTGTTTCATTCAAGTAGTATTTCAGGGGTACAAGCTGGAATTCGAGATGTCTCCCCCCCGCCGTTTCCTCAAATATGCCTTGCCGACAACTCCCTCAGGCAGGGAGGCTGCGCTAGAGGCAATTAATAAGCTGTATTCCCAGCAGGTAATACTCAAGGTGCCCCTACTTCAACAAGGACGGGGTTACTATTCCACACGGTTTGGGGTACCGAAACCGCATGGTTCGGTGTGACCCATTTTATATTTAAAATCCTTGAACACATACATAAAAAAATTCAAGTTCAAGATGGAATCGCTCAGGGCGGTTATTGCAAGCCTGGACTAGGGGGATTACATGGGATCCCGGGACATCAAGGATGCTTACCTGCATGTCCCCATTTACCATCCTCGCCAGGAGTACCTCAGATTTGTGGTACAGGATTACCATTACCAAGTCCAGACACTGCCGTTTGGACTGTACATGGCACCGAGGGTGTTTACCAAGGTAATGGCCGAAATGATGATACTCCTTCGAAAAAAGGGAGTTTTAATTATCCCGTACTTGGACAATCTCCTTATAAGGGCAAGGTCCAAGGAGCAGTTGCTAGTCGGGGTAGCACTATTTTGAAAAGTGCTACAACAGCACGGTTGGATTCTAAACAGTCCAAAGTCACAGCTGGTTCCTACGACACGTCTACTGTTCCTGGGGATGGTTCTGGACACAGAACAGAAATAAGTGTTTCTCCCGGAGGAGAAAGCCAAGGAGCTGTCATCTCTAGTCAGAGACCTCCTGAAGCCAAAACAGGTATCGGTGCATCATTGCACGCGAGTCCTGGGAAAAATGGTAGCTTCCTACGAAGCAATCCCATTCGGCAGGTTCCATGCAAGAACTTTTCAGTGGGACCTGTTGGACAAGTGGTCCGGATCACAGCTTCAGATGCATCGGCTGATAACCCTGTCTTCAAGGACCAGGGTATCTCTACTGTGGTGGCTGCAGCGTGCCCATCTTCAAGAGGGCCGCAGGTTCGGCATACAGGACTAGGTCCTAGTGACCATGGATGCCAGCCTTTGAGGCTGGGGGGCAGTCACACAGGGAAGAAACTTCCAGGGACTTTGGTCAAGTCAGGTGACTTCCCTACACATAAATATTCTGGAACTGAGGGCCATTTACAATGCCCTGAGTCAGGCAAGGCCTCTGCTTCAAAACCAGCCGGTACTGATCCAATCAGACAACATCACGGCAGTCGCCCATGTAAACCAACGGGGCGGCACAAGAAGCAGGATGGCGATGGCAGAAGCCACAAGGATTCTCCGATGGGCGGAAAATCATGTGTTAACACTGTCAGCAGTGTTCATTCCCGGAGTGGACGACTGGGAAGCAGATCTTCTCAGCAGACACGACCTCCACCCGGGAGAGTGGGGATTTCATCCAGAAGTCTTCCAAAGTATTGTACACCATTGGGAAAGGCCACAGGTGGACATGATGGCGTCCCGCCTCAACAAAAAGCTATAAAAGATATTGCGCCAGGTCAAAGGACCCTCAGGCGATAGCTGTGGACGCTCTGGTAACACCGTGGGTGTACCAGTCGGTTTATGTGTTCCCCCCTCTGCCTCTCATACAAAAGGTACTGAGAATAATAGGAAGGCGAGGAGTAAGAACGATACTCGTGGTTCCGGATTGGCCAAGAAGAGCTTGGTAGCCAGAACTTCAAGAAATTATATCAGAGGACCCATGGCCTCTGCCGCTCAGACAGGACCTGCGGCAGCAGGGGCCCTGTCTGTTCCAAGACTTACCGCGGCTACGTTTTGACGGCATGGCGGTTGAACGCCGGATCCTAAAGGAAAAGGGCATTCCGGAGGAAGTAATTCCTACGCTGATTCAAGCCAGGAAAGATGTAACTGCAAAACATTATCACCGCATATGGCGAAAATATGTTGCTTGGTGTGAGGCCAAAAAAGGCCCCAACAGAGGAATTTCAACTAGGTCGATTTTTGCATTTCCTACAAGCAGGAGTGTCTATGGGCCTAAAATTAGGCTCCATTAAGGTACAGATCTCGGCTCTGTCGATTTTCTTCCAGAAAGAACTAGCTTCAGTACCTGAAGTTCAGACATTGTAAAAGGAGTGCTGCATATTCAGCCCCCGGTTGTGCCTCCAGTGGCACCTTGGGTTCTCAACGTGGTGTTGAGTTTCTTAAAATCACATTGGTGTGAGCCACTAAAAACCGTGGATCTAAAATATCTCACGCGGAAAGTGGTCATGTTATTGGCCTTGGCTTCGGCCAGGCGTGTATCAGAATTGGCGGCTTTGTCATATAAAAGTCCTTATCTGATTTTCCATATGGATAGGGCAGAATTGAGGACTCGTCCCCAGTTTCTCCCTAAGGTGATATCAGCTTTTCACTTGAACCAACCTATTGTAGTGCCTGCGGCTACTAGGGACTTGGAGGATTCCAAGTTACTGGACGTAGTCAGGGCCTTGAAAAATTATGTTTCCAGGACGGCTAGAGTCAGGAGAACTGACTCGCTGTTTATCCTGTATGCACCCAGCAAACTGGGTGCTCCTGCTTCTAAGCAGACTATTGCTCGCTGGATTTGTAGCACAATTCAGCTGGCGCATTCTGCGGCTGGACTACCGCAGCCAAAATCTGTAAAAGCCCATTCCACAAGGAAGGTGGGCTCATCTTGGGCAGCTGCCCGAGGGGTCTCGGCTTTCCAACTTTGCCGAGCTGCAACTTGGTCAGGGGCAAACACGTTTGCTAAATTCTACAAAATTGATACCCTGGCTGAGGAGGACCTGGAGTTCTCTCATTCGGTGCTGCAGAGTCATCCGCACTCTCCCGCCCGTTTGGGAGCTTTGGTATAATCCCCATGGTCCTTACGGAGTTCCCAGCATCCACTAGGACGTCAGAGAAAATAAGATTTTACTCACCGGTAAATCTATATCTCGTAGTCCGTAGTGGATGCTGGGCGCTCATCCCAAGTGCGGATTGTCTGCAATACTTGTATATAGTTATTGCCTAACTAAAGGGTTATTGTTGAGCCATCTGTTGAGAGGCTCAGTTATATTCATACTGTTAACTGGGTATAGTATCACGAGTTATACGGTGTGATTGGTGTGGCTGGTATGAGTCTTACCCGGGATTCAAAATCCTTCCTTATTATGTCAGCTCGTCCGGGCACAGTGTCCTAACTGAGGCTTGGAGGAGGGTCATAGTGGGAGGAGCCAGTGCACACCAGGTGACCTAAAGCTTTCTTTAGTTGTGCCCAGTCTCCTGCGGAGCCGCTATTCCCCATGGTCCTTACGGAGTTCCCAGCATCCACTACGGACTACGAGAAATAGATTTACCGGTGAGTAAAATCTTATTATTGAACCTGAAGTCATTGAACCCCTACTTGAGGGTTTTCCAATTCAAGATGGAGTCTCTGAGAGCGGTTATCTCAGGTCTGGAGGAGTGGGAACTCCTAGTATCTCTGGATTTCAAGGATGCGTACCTTCACATTCCGATCTGGCCGCCTCACCAGGCTTATCTACGGTTTGCACTACAGGACTGTCAGTTCCAGACATTGCCATTTTACCTCTCCACAGCACCGAGGATGTTCACCAAGGTCACGGAGGAGATGATGCTCCTCCTCCAGAAACAGGGAGTGAACATAATTCCATATCTGGACGATCTGCTGATAAAGGCATCTTCCAAAGAGAGGCTGTTGCAGAGTATTGCACTCTCAATTCAACTGCTCTGGGATCATGGGTGGATCCTGAACCTTCCAAAATCACATTTGCAACCGACACAGAGTCTGTCCTTCCTGGGGATGATACTCAACACGGAAGTGCAGAGGGTGTTTCTACCACTGGAGAAAGCGTTGGTGATCCAATCAATGGTCCGGGATATTTTGAAGCCAGCCCGGGTATCGGTTCATCAGTGCATTCGCCTTCTGGGAAAGATGGTAGCCTTCTACTAGGCTCTACAGTACGGAAGATTCCATGCAAGGTTCTTCCAGCTGGATCTCCTGGAAAAGTGGTCGGGATCACATCTTCACATACACCAGCGGATACGCCTGTCAGCGAAAGCCAGAATTTCACTCCTCTGGTGGCTGCAAACTTCTCACCTACTCGAGGGCCGCAGGTTCGGGATTCAGAATTTGATTCTCCTAACCATGGATGCAAGTCTCAGAGGTTGGGGAGCAGTCACTCAGGGGGTAAACTTCCAAGGAAGTGGTCAGGTCAGAAATCTGTCCTTCCAGTAAACATTGTGAAACTAAGGGCCATATACAACGGCCTTCTACAAGTGGAGCATCTTCTACAAGATCGAGCCATTCAGGTTCTGCCGGAAAATGTCACAGCATCCTACATAAACAGGCAAGGCGGAACGAAGAGCAGAACTGCAATGTCAGAGGTAACAAGAATCCTCCTCTGGACAGAAAGGCACGCGCTGGCGCTGGCGGCAATCTTCATTCCGGGAGTGGACAACTGGGTAGCAGACTTCCTCAGCAGACACAACCTCCATCCAGGAGAATGGGGCCTCCGCCCGGAGGTATTCGCAGAGGTAATAAGCTGATGGGGGGGGGGCTTGGCACAGCATGGAGTAGGCAGCAGGCTGCTTTAGCTCCCTATTCTTCATTCTTGAACCCATCCTTAACCCCGGTGTTTTTGGAATTCACACTCATCTGCTGCTGTGTGAACCTCTCCTGCACCCCCTGAGACGTCTGGCGCCACTGTGCGCCTTGTACCCGCAAAGTTTTGGACATTGTGGTGGGACCTGCCCGGTCCGCAGCAGCGCCTTCTGCCCTGCTTGTGATCTCTCCCTGCACAAGGTACTCTCCTCTCCCCTCTCTGTGGTGCTGGGACACATGCTCCATTATTAACTGCTGCCGGCAATTTACAGAGGCCCCCTGCTTCCCACCCAGTGTGCTGCAGTATATATGTTTATGCCTGGGCCCTGCATAGGGCTGGTTGCCTGAGTCTCTCTCAACATATTTGGATTACAATTCTGATGTGCAGCACTGCCTTCTATGAATACTGACTGTGCCCTGTTTATCTTGGATCCTGTTTGATCACACTCAGGGGTGCATTTTGTGTTTCTTAATTCCCTGAAGCAGCTGCTGTACTCCAAGCTTCACTATATAAGACTTTGCCACTCTCTTAGTGCTTATTTACTCTTTTTTTCCTGAAGCGATTATTCCTCCTGCAGTGCTAGGGAAAAAACCGGCAATGCTGCTGCCACTGCTGCGCACTTGGAAAGATTTGCTAGAAATCCACGCGGGCCGACACCCCCGCGCACCCAGGCTACACCGCCTCCCTCACCACAGCACGCTTCGGAGGAACCCTCTGTTACTGATGTTATGCAATCCACACAGCAAATTCTGCAAGCCATCAATACGTCTGAGACGAGGGTGATGGACAAGATCGGCCAGGTTCAGGCTGACATCTCAATTATTCGTCATGACATGCAAAGGCTGCGTGAGCTTGTGGGGGGTGTAAAGCAACGTGTCTCTGACATTGAAGATGTTACTGCACCACTCAAGGATAGTGTCGCTGACCTTTCATCCCAGATGGCTGCTATTAAAACCAAATGTCGGATATGGAGGGCCGCTTACGAAGAGATAACGTACGCTTTGTGGGACTGCCTGAGCGAGCTAAGGGTACACATCCAGAAAAATTCTTGGAGGACTGGCTACTCAGTGTGTTTAAAAAAGATGATTTTCGTGCGCAATTCGCGGTGGAGCGTGCACATAGATTACCCTTTCAGGCCCTCCCTCCCGGTGCCCCAGCGCGCACCTGTATTGCCCGCATGCTCCACTTCAAGGATCGGGATGCCATTCTCCGCCTGACCAGGTTGCACGGTCCACGGTCCGTTGCAGTTCGATAACCACTCTGTGTCTGTTTTCCCTGACTTTGCTATGGACGTACAGAAATCCAGGTCCCAATTTCTTCAGGTCAAACGAAAGCCGAGGGACAGGCAGATTCAGTATTCGATACTGTTCCCTGCCAGACTGCGGGTGATATATGAGGGCTCTACCCATTTCTTCAACTCTCCGAGAGAGGCCGAGGCATGGCTGGAGCAGAGACCCCGTGCACCTCGCCGAATGGAGCTCCTATTGTACCGCCAGTTTATTCTGTGGGTTTTTTTTCTCTCTCAGGTTTTTCTTTTTCTAATTATGTGAGAGTTCATATGGTTGACTATTGTATGTGAAGGTTTATTTGTATGTTTTTTTTACCGGGGGCCACTCTCCTTTACAGGGAGCCCTTGCTGTGATATAGTAGTTGGGGGTGTCTACTCCGAACTGTTCCCTTTTTACGATCTTTACTATTTAGGTGTTTTTTTTTTAGTTTAGGTAACGGGAAGTTTGGTTGGGGATATAGGTATATCTAGGTTCCTGATGGCTGTACAGGGTGGGGGGTGGTTGGGTTGTTGCTGTTTTATTGTTTTTTTTGCTTAATTATTGGTATTTTTTGTTATGGTCAAGTACTGCTGGTGATTTAAGGCTGCAATGTATCTTCAAAGTCATGGTGGATGTGTTCTGGCGTCCTTGTTTCTCGACTGCTCCGAACTTTTTCTCTTCCTCTCTTTTGCGTATCTGTACGCCTGCTGCTCTGATCTACATGTGCTCTTATGAGGTATTCTCTGTCGTTGTGTCATTTCACCTTTTTATCCTTTTCTCCTGTTTTCCAGTCTAACGTCTTTCAATGTTGGTAGCATCTGAGGGGCTTCACCTACTCGGCTGGAAAGTAAGGGGCCTTAACAATAAAATAAAGACAGCATTGGTCCTGTCTCAAGCTAAAAAATATAAGGCGGATATTATTTGCTTTTCGGAGACTCATTTGGTTGGTGGTAAGACGATGGCCCTGAAAAAAACGTGTGTGGGATGGCTGTTTCATTCTACCTTTTCACAAAATGCCAGGGGGGTGTCTGTACCTATCAGAAAATCTGTAAATTTTCATTTAGATCATAGTCTGGTGGAGTAATTTGGTCGCTTTGATTTTCTTAGAGCCTTCGTTAACTCCACCCTTCTACATATTCTTGCAGTATATGTTCCCCCCCCCCTCCCCCCTTACAATAATGATGTTTTGCGATAAGCTATGTCGTTTGTTGCATTGTCACCGTCTACTCCCACAATCTGTATTGGTGACAATAATAATGTAATGGACTTATCTTTAGATAGGTGGAGAGAGAGCCCCCATACTGATCTATCATCTCCTTTTCTTACCCCCTTCTCTAATTTAACTACTGAATTGGGATAAATTGATATTTGGAGGGTCCGGTTTCCCCATGAGAGCCAATATTCTTGCTATTCGGCTACTTTGAATACATTCTCCCGTATTGACCTGGCCCTCATATCATCGGATTTGACCCCTAAGGTAACTCAGATTAAATACTTACCCAGAGGGATTTCCGACCATTTACCTGTCTTGTTGGTCTTAGATCCTTTGTCTCCCCAGGGGGTCTTGTTTTGGAAACTTAACCCATTCTGGCTGTCCTTAATGGGTGATGGAGCTGATTTGCATGCTGACTGGCGAGACTTCCAGGATTTTAACACCTCCTGCCCTACCCCTACTGTTAAGCATGATGCATTTAAAGCCTCTTTCCATGGCTCCCTTATTAAAAGGGTGGCTGCTATTAAAAGGTCTAGTAGGGAAGAGGAATCCCGCCTTGAAAAAATCTGTTGTCAATTAGAAGCCGACTATATTTTGCACAAATCCCCCTCCTTGCATGCTGGCTGGGAGACGGTCAGATGGGAGTGGACGACATTTCTTTTAGATAAATCCAAGCGTCGGTTATTGTTCTCCAAGCAATCTCTATACTCACAGGCGGAGATTGGGGGTAGTTATCTCGCCTTCCTATCTAGGGAAGAGAGGGGTAGTATTTCTGTCCAACAGGTGTGTGATCCCCAGGGTGTTATGAAGTACTCGTGCCCTGATATTACTGAAGTATTTTTTGATTACTACTCTTCGCTGTACGGGTCTAAAGTGTCTTATACAATGGATCAACTGAGAGACTATCTCTTCCATATACAATTGCCCCAACTGTCTCCGGAATCTGTTGAATATTTGGATTCCCCGTTCACCACTGAGGAATTAGATGCTGCTATAGCATCGTTCCCCAATAATAAGGCTCCCGGGTGTGACGGAAATACCCATTGAATTGTACAAACGGTTTAAAGAATTCTATACCCCTTATTTGGCTGAGCTATTTAACACTTTGAATACGGTTCTTTGCCCCCGTCGATATCTGAGGCTATAATAATAGTAATTCTTAAGCCAGGTAAGGACCCCACCTCCCCGGACTCCTATCGCCCTATTTCCCTATTATCTACAGATGTAAAAATGTTGGCTAAAATTTTAGCTGTTCGTTTAAATAAAGTTGTTACATCTATTGTCCACTGTGATCAAACGGGTTTTATGCCGGGGAAGTCTACGGTACAGAACCTCCGAAGACTCTTTTGCCATCTGCAGAGAGGGACCGGTCCGAGTCGGGGGCAGTGGTGGTGTCCCTGGATGCTGCCAAGGCCTTTGACTCGGTAGAATGGCGGTACCTGTGGGAAGTGCTTCATAAATTTGTGTTCGGTCTTAAATTTGTTCGGCAGGTCCAGTTGCTCTATTTTTCCCCGGCTGCTCGTGTTTTAGTCAGTGGTCATGTGTCACGACCCTTTTCACTGGAGAGGGGTACGAGGCAGGGCTGCCCACTCTCTCCGGCCCTATTTGCCCTAGCCATTGAACCTAGTTGCATACGTATGTCCCCGGACATTGTAGGCATTAAGGTTGAGAGCCATGTTGATACTATTGCACTATATACTGACGATATGCTTTTATTTCTTAATGATTCTGAAAATTCGTTACTCACTATGTTGCAGTTAATCATTTTGTGTCACAACTGAGGGTTTAGGCTGACAGGAGGAAGCCTCAGTTGTAGGGGCTGAAATGAAATTAAACTTGGGAGGTTAAATCAGACCCCTGGACATGTAAGTGAAGAAGGATTACCCGAAGGTGTGACCATGACAACCAGGTTAAAAGTCAATAAAAGCTTTATTAACAAACTCCGTGTAGAACAACAGTATTCACAGTTGATAAAAGCAGTGGCAAATAATACAGTTCCTGGATCACTATAACCATGGAAGGTATCACAGAGCACTGGTAGGTTGAGGAACAGATGTTAAAGTCCTTTGATGGAATAACCTTACCAGGCCTGGCTGTAGTAGTGAAGGTAGCCGAGGAACACGCCAGTAGATGTATTAGATGAAGCTAGTAACTTGAATAGACTGTTGTAGATACTGGATGGAACCAGCCAGGTGGTAGAGACACGGAGTGGATGCTGGATGGAATCAGCCAGGTGATGAAGACACGGAGTGGATGCTGGATGGAACCAGCCAGGTGATGAAGACACGGAGTGGATGCTGGATGGAACCAGTCAGGTGATGTAGACACGGAGTGAATACTGTTAGATGCTAGGGAGCGTGGAAACAGAAGAGTTGAAGAGAGGTTACCGGTGGTAGTGGATACTGCTGGTAAGTAGGGATCCGCTGGAACAACACCGGCACTTTAAAGAAACTGGATACTGCTGGAAGCTGACCGCTGGAAGCAGATGAGTGAATAGCTTGAAGCTGGAATAGCCACGGAGGACTGCAGAGTCTGGCTGCACCGCAGGATGGAAGGCAGGTGCGGGTCTCGTAGTGGATGCTGGAGACAGGAGCTGGAACCTGGAGAAACAACCACAGGAGAGAGAGACTGGAACAAGGTTTGACATTCAAAGCACTGACCATTTCCTGGTTCAGGCACAGGATACTTATACCTGCTGCAGGGCAGGCATTGGCTGGCCAATCATGCAGATTCACAGTGCAGCGGATTGGTGGAGATTGAACATGTGACTGGAACAAACATGGCTGCGCCCATGTAAGTACTGGGGGGAAAGTTGGTTTGGAAAACCATGTGGAAACATAGCAGCAATGGCGGCGCCGGCCGCGGAGGACAGGAGACGCCAAACTGACAACTGCACACTGAGACACATGGATGACAGCGGAGGCCGCGGCAGGCATGGGGCACCACTCTGACAGCCTGCATACTGGAACACAGGAGCGGCGGCGGAGGCCGCGGAGGACGGGAGACGCCACACTTGATTCAAACATGGCGCCGCTGTGACAGCGTCTCAGAGTGACAGGAGGGATATGCAGAGTGTGGACATCAGTAACACAGATGAGATCCGGCCCTGGAACGCTGAGCCAGCTTCAGAAGGCATCTAAAAGGCAAGTAATGGCGTCCAGATACCCGGATCGTGACATTTTGGAACTTATTCTGGACAGCACCCCCCCCCCCCCCCCTTTAGGATTGGCCCCAGGACACTTCTTCGGCTTTTGAGGAAACTTAGAGTGGAAATTCCGGACCAAGGCAGGAGCATGGACATCTGACGCATTGGTCCAAGAGCGTTCTTCAGGACCATAGCCCTTCCAGTCA
Organism: Pseudophryne corroboree; assembly: GCF_028390025.1. Lineage (NCBI taxonomy): Eukaryota > Metazoa > Chordata > Amphibia > Anura > Myobatrachidae > Pseudophryne > Pseudophryne corroboree. The sequence continues at coordinate 145,733,880 of NC_086451.1, read as the reverse complement.
ATAAGATACTGCGATTGACCGTAACGGAAACGTGAATCCAGAATCTTGGCAACTTCATACTCAATTCCTCGTTGAGTTTGGACTTTCGGAGCCGGAGGAAGTGCAGAATGAAACCGATTCAGGATAAGCGGTTTCAACAGGGAAACATGGAATGTCCTGGGTATCTTCAGGAAGGGAGGTAACTGGAGTTTGTAGGCAACAGGATTGATGACTTGTTCAATTTTGAAAGGACCGATGTAACGAGGTGCAAACTTCATGCTGTGAACTCTCAACCTCAAATTCTTCGTGGACAACCACACACGATCACCCACTTTGAGAGCAGGAACCGCTCTACGCCTCCTATCAGCAAACTTCTTGTACCTGAACGAGGCTTTGAGCAGGGCCGCTCGTACACTCTTCCAGTTGTTAGAAAACTGACGCAAGGTGACATCCACTGCTGGAACAGAAGTTGCTGGAAGCGGTTGGAATTCTGGAACTTTAGGGTGGAATCCATAGTTGATGAAGAATGGTGTTGAAGAAGATGAGGAATGGTATTGATTGTTGTGGCTGAACTCGGCCCAAGGAAGGAGTTGAAAACAGTCATCTTGAGAGGAAGACACATAAATGCACAGGAAGGCCTCCAAGTCCTGATTCACCCTCTCGGTTTGACCATTGGTCTGAGGATGGTAAGCTGTGGAAAACTTCAACTTGACTTGGAGGGCTTGACACAAACTTCGCCAAAACTTGGCAACAAATTGTACACCACGATAATAGATGATCTCTTCAGGAAGACCGTGGAGTCGGAAGATCTCTTGAATAAACACTTGAGCCAGCTTGGAAGCTGACGGAAGACCGGTGAGAGGTATGAAATGTGCCATCTTGGTGAACCGGTCAACTACCACCCAGATGGTATTAAACTTGTTGCACATAGGCAGGTCTGTAACGAAGTCCATCGACAAATGGGTCCACGGTCGATGGGGAACAGATAATGGAACCAGTTGCCCCGCAGGCGACTGGCGGGAGACTTTGTGTTGGGCACACTTTGGGCAAGAGGCAATGAACTCCATGATGTCCTTCGTCAGAGTTGGCCACCAATAGGACCTAGAGATAAACTCAAAGGTTTTCTGGATGCCTGTATGTCCGGCAAAACGGGAAGCATGGGCCCAATGCATGAGCTTCTTCCTTAACACCGGCTTCACAAAACTTTTCCCTGGTGGAGGTGTAGAGTCCATCCCTACTGTGGAGAATGCCAACGGATTAATAATAGGATGCTTGTCCGAAGACTCTGACTCATTTTCTTGCTCCCATGAGCGGGAAAGGGCATCGGCCTTGCGATTCTGAGAACCCGGACAGAACTGGAGTTTAAAGTCGAACCTGGAAAAGAAAAGTGCCCATCTAGCTTGACGAGGGTTAAGACATTGTGCGCTTTTCAGATATAAAAGATTCTTGTGGTCGGTAAGTATAGTGACTGAATGGGAAGCTCCCTCCAACAGATATCTCCACTCTTCTAGAGCGAGCTTGATGGCTAGCAACTCCTGGTCGCCAATGGCATAGTTGCGCTCAGCTGGGGAGAACTTCCGGGAGAAGAAACTGCAAGAATGTAGATGACCATCTTTAGCCCTCTGGGATAACACCACTCCTACTCCAACGGAGGAAGCATCCACCTCAAGGATGAAAGGTGAGTCGATGTCTGGCTGTTTCAGAACTGGTGCAGAAATTAAGCGTTGCTTTAATAGATGAAAAGCTTGCGTAGCTTCTTCAGACCACTTGGACGGATTAGCACCCTTCTTGGTAAATGCAGTGATAGGCGCCACAATGGTGGAAAAGTCTCGTATAAACATTCTGTAGTAATTGGCGAACCCTAAGAACCTCTGGACCCCTTTGAGGGTTAGGGGTATCGGCCAATTCTGGATTGCTTGTAGTTTCTCAGGATCCATCTCTAGTCCGGAACCGGACACAATGTAACCTAGAAACTGAATGGATTTGACTTCAAAAACACATTTCTCTAATTTGCAATAGAGATGATTGACACGGAGACGGGACAGAACCTCCTTTACCCAGAAGCGATGTTCCTCTAGATTATTGGCAAAGATAAGGATATCATCTAGATAAACCACGACATGGCGGTACAGGATGTCTCTGAAGATTTCATTCACGAAATGCTGGAAAACAGCTGGAGCGTTGCTCAATCCGAAGGGCATGACGAGGTACTCATAATGTCCATCCCGGGTGTTAAAGGCGGTCTTCCACTCGTCACCCTCACGGATCCGGATGAGATTGTAGGCACCCCTCAAATCCAACTTTGTAAAGATGGTTGCTCCGCTAACTCTATCGAAGAGCTCTGTAATCAAGGGTAAAGGATAACGGTAATGTCGTTCAAACCTCTGTAGTCGATGCACGGCCGCAAGCCACCGTCTTTTTTCTTAACGAAAAAGAAGCCTGCGCCAGCTGGAGAAGAGGAAGGTCGAATAAAACCCTTCGCCAGGTTCTCTTTGATGTACTCCTCCATGGAATGCGTCTCTGGAAGGGACAACGGATAAGTTCGGCCTCGAGGTGGAACCTTCCCTGGGATGAGATCAACTGGACAGTCCCATTCTCTATGAGGAGGAAGGATATCAGCGGAGGCTTTACTGAACACATCTGTGTAGTCTTGATATGGAGGAGGTGGAACATCAGACGACCTGGGGGAGGAAGAACAAACAGGAAGCACTTTGGACAAACAGGTCTCAGCACAGGAGGGACCCCATGCTAGTATCTGCGTAGTCGTCCAGTCAATCGATGGATTGTGAAGACGGAGCCATGGAAGGCCCAAAACCACTGGATGTGTGGCTCTTGGAATCACTAGAAAGGAAATAAATTCTGAATGAAGAACTCCTACTCTCAGATGAACTGGTAGAGTCCTTAAAGAAATAACTGCGTCAAAAATCTTACTGCCATCCACGGCAGTCAAGGAAATAGACGAAGGAAGTCTCTCGGTGGGTAGGGACTACCGTTTAACATAAGCTTTGGCTATGAAATTCCCAGCTGCTCCGGAATCAAGGAGGGCAATGATGTTCCTATAACGTTGAGCAATTTGAAGCGAGACTGGGAGATTACAATCATGAGGAGATGGAGAGGAGATCATTACTCCTAGCCGGCCCTCTCCTTGGCGAGCTAGGATTTGGAGTTTCCCGGACGTTTGGGACAGGCATGAATAGCGTGAGACGGAGCTGCACAGTAGAGACAGAGAGACGTCTTCGGCGCTCAGCGGGAGATAGACGGGAACGGCCAATTTGCATGGGCTCATCCTTGGATGGAGACGGTTGATGAGGAGGAGCAGAGGATTTTGGAATAGATGATCTTCCTCGCTCAGTTGCTCTTTCTCTGAAACGTAGATCAACCTTTGTGCATAGTGAAATTAGCTCATCCAACTTAGAAGGCAAGTCTCTGGTAGCTAATTCATCCTTAATGCGTTCAGATAAGCCATGCCAGAATGCAGCATACAGGGCCTCGTCGTTCCATGCCAGTTCGGATGCCAGGATTTTGAACTGTATAAGATACTGTCCCACAGTACGTGTTCCCTGGCGTAAACGGAGAATCTCAGATGAAGCAGAGGTTACTCGGCCTGGCTCGTCGAAGATGCGCCTGAAGGTAGCTACAAAGTCAGTATAGGAAGACAGCAGGGGATCAGACTTCTCCCATAAAGGTGATGCCCAGTCAAGGGCTGAGCCACTGAGAAGGGAAATAATATAGGCAATTTTAGTACGGTCACTGGGGAAATTGCCAGGTTGTAGCTCAAAATGGATTTCACATTGGTTGAGATATCCCCTGCAGAATCTTGGAGATCCGTGAACTTTTGCTGGCGTTGGAAGATGAAGACGTGGAGTAGAAATGGGTAAGGTTGGTGGGGTTACAGCTGGTGTCACTGTGGTGGATACACCGGACGTGCCAGGTCCACAGAGGGTCGTTTGAATCCCATCCAGTCGGGTAGAGAGATCCTGGAGACAGCGGATGATGTGGCCTTGTGCAGCCTCCTGATGTTCGAGTCTGGCTGCCAGTTCTTGCATCGGCCCGGCCGCTTGATCCTGGTCTCCGACTGGTTTCATATGGTCAGTGCTTACTGTCACAACTGAGGGTTTAGGCTGACAGGAGGAAGCCTCAGTTGTAGGGGCTGAAACGAAACTAAAAATTTGGGAGGTTTAATCAGACCCCTGGACATGTAAGTGTAGAAGGATTACCCGAAGGTGTGACCATGACAACCAGGTTAAAAGTCAATAAAAGCTTTATTAACAAACTCCGTGTAGAACAACAGTATTCACAGTTGATAAAAGCAGTGGCAAATAATACAGTTCCTGGATCACTATAACCATGGAAGGTATCACAGAGCACTGGTAGGTTGAGGAACAGATGTTAAAGTCCTTTGATGGAATAACCTTACCAGGCCTGGCTGTAGTAGTGAAGGTAGCCGAGGAACACGCCAGTAGATGTATTAGATGAAGCTGGTAACTTGAATAGACTGTTGTAGATACTGGATGGAATCAGCCAGGTGATGAAGACACGGAGTGGATGCTGGATGGAACCAGCCAGGTGATGAAGACACGGAGTGGATGCTGGATGGAACCAGTCAGGCAATGTAGACATGGAGTGAATACTGTAAGATGCTAGGGAGCGTGGAAACAGAAGAGTTGAAGAGAGGTTACCGGTGGTAGTGGATACTGCTGGTAAGTAGGGATCTGCTGGAACAACACCGGCACTTTAAAGAAACTGGATACTGCTGGAAGCTGACCGCTGGAAGCAGATGAGTGAATAGCTGGAAGCTGGAATAGCCACGGAGGACTGCAGAGTCAGGCTGCACCGCAGGATGGAAGGCAGGTGCGGGTCTCGTAGTGGATGCTGGAGACAGGAGCTGGAACCTGGAGAAACAACCACAGGAGAGAGAGACTGGAACAAGGTTTGACATTCAAAGCACTGACCATTTCCTGGTTCAGGCACAGGATACTTATACCTGCTGCAGGGCAGGCATTGGCTGGCCAATCATGCAGATTCACAGTGCAGCGGATTGGTGGAGATTGAACATGTGACTGGAACAAACATGGCTGCGCCCATGTTAGTACTGGAGGGAAAGTTGGTTTGGAAAACCATGTGGAAACATAGCAGCAATGGCGGCGCCGGCCGCGGAGGACAGGAGACGCCAAACTGACAACTGCACACTGAGACACATGGATGACAGCGGAGGCCGCGGCAGGCATGGGGCACCACTCTGACAGCCTGCATACTGGAACACAGGAGCGGCGGCGGAGGCCGCGGAGGACGGGAGACGCCACACTTGATTCAAACATGGCGCCGCTGTGACAGCGTCTCAGAGTGACAGGAGGGATATGCAGAGTGTGGACATCAGTAACACAGATGAGATCCGGCCCTGGAACGCTGAGCCAGCTTCAGAAGGCATCTAAAAGGCAAGTAATGGCGTCCAGATACCCGGATCGTGACATTTTGGAACTTATTCTGGTTTACAGATAAATTGGAACAAGTCCAATATCTACCCCATATCTGGTGTTCTCCCTGATGTGACTGACTCCTCTTGCCCGCTGCAGTGGACCCTCCAGTTTACATATTTGGGGATTTGGATCTCTCCTTGTCTGCAGGACTATGTTGCGTTAAATGTGGTGCCTGTGACACGTATTTTTAAAAAGAAGGCTCACCTGTGGAAGAAGCTTCCGCTCACTGTGATTGGCCGTATTCATTTATTTAAAATGTCTATCCAACCCAGGTATCTGTATGTGCTGCAACATTCTCCTGTGTACATACCTAAAAAAGTTTTTTCTTCTATTGACAGCATATTGAACTCTTTTGTTTGGTGAGGCGGGGCGCCTAGGGTGGCTATTATGGCCCTGGTTAAGTCCAAGTTAGATGGAGGTCTTGGCCTCTCTAGTTTGAGACTATACTACTTGTCCTCTCAGCTGGTTTACCTTTCTTGTTGGCTCCTGGATGCAGGTGAGGACACATTGTTGGGGTTCTATGCCAAGTGGGTGGAGTCTCCTCTCTCTCTACTTCATTTTTTGCTATCTGACTCTACTCTCTCTGGTCTTCCCCCTATTCTTAGACAGGCTCTTCTGGTCTTGCGATTGGCGCACACCTTTTTTGACTGGCAAGACATTGATACTGATACACCCCTGTGGTTTAATGCCTCTTATAGGGAGCTACTGCCCCTATCCTCGGACACTTTATGGCGGTGGATGGGAGTTACAACATTTGCTCAGCTTTATGATAATGGTATTCTTAAATCATTTGAGCGGCTACGTGGCGACTATGCTGTTGCTAATACTGCTTTTTTTCACTACCTCCAGGTGCGTCATGCACTGCAGGCGCAGCTGGGTACTGCCCCCTTAACTATATCAGTGTCTCCAGTCAGGAAACTGCTCCTTTCGTTGGGGTCCAGGGGACACATATCTCTGATTTATTCCGCATTGAATGTGCAGGTTAATTCTCATCTGACCCCTTGAAACTTAAATGGGAAGGTAATATTGGCGATCTCTTCAATGAACAATGGATACAGATTTTGGGATCCATTCGTTATACTACCCCGTGTGTTCGGTATCAGCAGGTTTATTTTTATACCTTACATAGAACATATCGTACCCCAGTAATGTTGTATAGTGCACATCTTCGCTCTGATACCTGCTGCCCGAAGTGCAATGGGGAGGGTGCTGACTTTTGGAACCTATTATGGTCATGCCCAAGGTTGGCACCATTTTGGGCTGCAGTTTGGAATGATATTGTCCTTACAGAACCATCATTGCCAGTAATGAACTCTAGATTGTATCTGTTCGGATTAGACCTTGAAGAGACGCATTCTCTGGTCATATATCGTTATGTACTATGCTTAACACCACTCTTGCAAAAGTCTTATTAGCCAGAAAATGGTTCTCCCCTGACTTACCCAATATATCTCATTGGCGGGCTCTGGTCAACGAGGTTTCTGGCCATGAATGAGCAATGTTTAGATCTAGTGACACTTCCACTCATCCCAAGGATTCTCAAACTACTACAAAGAACAAGTGTTCCTCATTGCTCCGGACTGGCCAAGAAGGGCTTGGTACGCGGATCTTCTGGCATTACTGCTGGAGGATCCCAGGCCTCTTCCTCTTCGCGAGGACCTTCTACTACAGGGGCCGTACGCCTATCAAGACTTACCGCGGCTACGCTTGATGGCATGGAGGTGAACGCTGGATCTTAGCTCTGAAGGGCATTCCGAACAAGGTCTTGCCTACTCTGATCCAAGCTAGGAAGGGGATAACGTCTCAGCATTATCATCGGATTTGGAAAAAGTATGTGTCTTGGTGTGAATCCAAGAAGTTTCCTATGGTGGAGTTTCAACTGGGACATTTTCTCCTCTTTCTGCGAGCCGTTTGTGGATGTGGGCCTATGCTTAGGCTCCATCTAGGTCCAGATTTCGACCTTGTCCATTTTCTTCCAGAAACACTTGGCTGCTCTCCCTGAAGTTCAGACATTCTTGTCGGGGGAGTGCACTTTTTGTGCCTCCTACGACACCTTGGGATCTTAATGTGGTGCTGCAGTTCCTGCAATTGGATTGGTTCGAACCTTTATGGGAGGTGGACGTAAAGTTTCTTACTTGGAAGGCAGTCACACTGTTGGCATTGGCATCTGCAAGACGTGTGTCTGAATTAGGGGCATTGTCGCACAAGAGCCCCTATTTGATTTTCCATAAAGATAGAGCTGAACTCAGAACACGTCAGCAAATTCTTCCAAAGGTTGTGTCGGTTTTTCTTATCAACCAACCCATTGTGATGCCAGTGGCTACTGACACCTCGATTACCTCAAAGTCCTTGGATGTAGTGCGGACTTTGAAGATATATGTGAAGAGGACAGTGTTCCTCAAAGAACACAAGAGCGTTAAACAAGAGTCTCAATGTTCCGGTGCAGGGTCTGATGAAGTTCGCAGACCATCACTTTGGTACTACAGCCTGTTCATGTTCACCCTGGAACAAGAACCCAGGATGGAGTCGGTGTGCTCAGCCATGCCGGAGTCGTCCGAGGGAGTTGAGGAGGAGCAAGTGGGCAGTGAGGAGCTGGTAAGTAGATATACAGTATATATGGTAAACACACCCTACACCATTTTTTTTTTCTTTCTTTTCACTGCTTTTATTTGTCCATTGCCCCTGGGGTTTTTTTCCCGTTTCTTTTAAAGAAAGCTGTTAATGGTACAAATTCTTTGGTTCAATTACAGCTTACACCCTTGGAGACTGAAGGCAACCCTCCCATCACTGAGCAAGCAGAGCTGGAAGTCAATGAGGTTGAACACGTGCCACCTCAGCCATCTCAGCCACCAACCAGGAGATGTCGGTTGGGACCGCGGACTTCCAGTTCTGGAGAGGCACGCACACATCAATTTCTGAACCGTTCGGAGGAGATTCTTCAGAGGCCCCCGGATGAACAATGATTTTTGGGATGAATATTGCCTGTGAAATGCAGTCGCTGGACCCTTCCCAGCGACAGCGTTTCGAAAGCATTGTATATGATGTGCTAGTATGTGCACAAAATGGCCAATTGCCTGAGTGCCTCATACTGCCATCACATAGATTGCGTTGGGTCATCTCCCAGTCACGATGACTAACGTTTCCTATCCGTCGCATCCCCCACCACCAAATACTCCTCCGCATCAGCCACCCTGCCATACTTTTTCACGGGCCCCTCCACCTCTTTCCACCATTCACAATGTCTCGAGTGCTACCCATTCTGTTTGGATGAGTGCACAGGCTACTCTCCAAGATGATCCTTTTTTTTTTTAATATGTGATTTCTGCAGCGGGGTACACTGTAAGGGAATAACATTGGGGTGTAGAGTTGGATGTTGATCCGAGGCACCAACAGGCTAAAGCTTTGACTGTTCCCAGGTTGCCTTGCACCACCTCCTCTATAACCCCGCCTCCAGGCACTGGAGCTCAGTTTTTCTGAACAAAGAAGACTTCAAGGGCCGCAGCACAGGCACTTAGAAGTGCTATATGTCAGTTTGACATAGCGTGCTGTGGCTCCCTCACCTCCCCCAGTGGCGCTGTATACTCCTGCGCCCTGGTTGCCGGGTACTTACAGCGGAGAGACTCCGGCTTCATCAGGCACACACCCGCCGCTGCTCTCCGGGATCGCGTGGCCGCAAGTTCAGGGAGGCGGTAAGAGGGTCCCCCGGGCTGGACCTGCCGAAATCGTGATCCGGGGCGGTCTCTGGAGACAGTCCGCGCCGCTAGCGTGTACTCTGTGGCTGTGCAGGGACCCCACTATATCCACCAGGGCAAGGGGCACAGGTCGGATTTACTAAAATCCGTTTAGTATAGGCCCCACAGTACCCGGTGGTGAAGTCCAGCAGAGGAAATAAGGCTCTGACCTGTAGCCCCTCCCCCAGTCCCAGGAGCCATTTACTGCAAATGTTCCCGCCCTGGAGCTGCATCTCTCTCCCTCACTCCCTGTCAGCGTTTGGGTGCCATTACACAGAGCTGCGCTGATCCTGGGACTGCTGGGCATTGTCTCCTCTGTAAAGCCGCCTGACTCATCAGCGCTGTGCTTTTACAGGACACTTAAGTATTCTACATGTCGTTTAGACAGTGTTAGTTAAGAAAAAGTACATAACTACAGGGATATTTCAGTACAAGTATCCTGTGATATACATCCAGTATTTACTATGCATTGTTATATCTGTATACATACATAGCTTTACTTAGTATTGCTAGTCCAGTGCAGTTTTATTGTTGTTTGTAATAATTACTGCATTGTACATGTGACTGTGTGTGCCTATAACTGTTGTGTGGTTCCTATTCCGTGTATCTCACACATATTGCTATCCCTATATTCTGTACCCTGTGGGGGCTAAGTGCGTCAGGGTCCTATATATATAGAGAGAGTGTTTCACAGGATATACTACTGTACCTTGGTATTTTTCTCTGTGTATTTCAATCACCATATACCACTTAAATCCTCTGTTTGTGCTCTGCAGTTGCAGTCACACTGCACAGAGGGGTTTTTGTCAGGTACTGTGTCTGGCTATATTGTACTGTTACACCCTAAGGCTACATTCCCACATAATGTCTGCTACGCAGGGCGGGAGATCCGTGGCTGATCCTGCGTCATGCAGTGCTGACCCCACGGATGCTCGTGAGGAAAATATTCCAGCTGAGGGTCCAGGTACCGAGGGATCTGTACCCCTCAGTCAGTCTGCAGCACGGGTAGCACACCAATATCCACTTAGGGCTGCTTTTTTTAATTTACTGACAACGCTAGTAACGAGACTTACACCCCCTGTGGAACCTCCTGTGCCATTACAATCATATATTGTCCCTGACGTAAATCCGCCATGGGCGGATGCTCTCTCGACTCAGTTACAGCAATTAAATCAGTCTTTGGTTAAACAAAAACCTAACCTTCGTCCTACTAGGACCAAAGGGTAATTTAAGGGGCCATTTCTTCCTCACAATCCACACATGTTAAAAATACTTAATCCGATAAAGAAGGTGTATACATTGATCCCTCAGACACTGATGCAGATGCTTCTGATGGGTAATATATTTCACAGGTGGATGTTCCTGACCTCTTGTAGGCTATCAAACTGATTCTTCAAATTGATGATGAAGCTGAACCTCCAGATAGTCTAAAAAACCTGATAACTTCAAACGTCAGAAGGTTACTAAATGAGTTCTGCCACATTCTGACCATTTAGTTGACATAATTCCGGAATCGTGGGAGTATCCAGGAAGGAAATTCTCCCTGTCCCCTCGCTGCAGAGTTAAGTAAAAACGCTGCCGCCGCCGGTGGACTCGCAAGTCGCGCATCTGGTGGTGTCCTCTACTCTGCCACTACCGTCACTTCTCTGAAGGAACCGACAGATAAGCGTCTGGAGGGTTTCTTGAAGTCTATTTACACTCTTGCAGGTGCTGTACTATAGCGGCTTCTTGGGCTGCAAAGGCTATTGAAGCCTGGGTTCAAGAAGTTGAAGCGGAGCTACCTTCTAATTTGTCTGATAATGCCAGACAGTGTCTTTCATATATTATCACAGCCTCTCATTATATTCAGGAGGTGGCCTCTGATGCCAGTGTCCTGGCGGCCAAAGCATCTACTATGTCCATTCTGGCTCTCCGGATTCTGCGGTTGCGGTCCTGGTCTGTGGATCTGGACTCTAAAAGACTTTGGAGGTTATCCCTTTTAAGGGAGACATCCTGTTTGGGGAAGATCTGAACAAGATTGTTGCTGACTTAGCGTCTGCTAAAACTGCATGTCTGTCGAGTACTAATCCTTCGATTTAGAAGGCTAAGAGTACCACCTTTCGTTCCTTTCGACCTCCAAGTAAAGAAAAGGGTCAGGCATACCCGAAATAGGCTCGTACTTCCAAAACCTCTAAGCCCAAACCTAAACGTTCCTGGGCTGCCCGGTAGCCTGCTTCCAAACCAGACAAGCCTGCTGCATGACGGGGCGGGCCTCCCTCTGGGGGATCCCAGGGTGGGAGCCGACTTCTACGGTTTGCCCAGGTATGGTTACAGACCACTTCAGACGCCTGGGTAAGGGAAGTCGTCATCCACGGTTACGCCATCTCTTTCAAGAAGCGTCCTCCTCGCCAGTTTTGCTCGACAAATATCCCTTCGGATCCGTTGAAAGCAAAACTCTACATTTGGTGGTACAATCCCTCCTGGACACACGAGTGGTAGTGCCGGTGCCTCTGGCTCAGAGAGGCAGGAGGTACTATTCAACGCTGTTCCCAATTTCGAAACCGAATGGTTCCTCCCGGCCCATTCTCAACCTCAAGTCTCTGATCAAGTATGTGAAGGTTTCCAAGTTCCGTATGGAAACTCTTCGCTCTATTCTTCTGGCCTTGGAGCCCATGGAATATATGGTATCCCTGGACATACAGGATGATTACCTACATATACCTATTGCCATATCACATCAGCAATACCTGCGGTTTGCTATTGGCAACCTACATTATCAATTCCAGGCCTTGCCTTTTGGACTGACCAAGGTTATGACGGCTCTGCTCCGCCGTCAGGGTATCAGGATCCTCACCCGACTTCTATACCAGTTTGACCTTGGAAACGCTGCCCACCACCGGACAACGCTCTCCCTCATTGCTACACTGTGTCGCTCCCCGACTGATATCTCACACGGAACACCGCTCTCTGTATTGCACTGGGAACAGGTAGTCATTACCCGGACACTTGCTATGTGAATACTGGAGTACAAGTTCTTCCACCTGTGTGTGCAACTATTCCTGCTATGTACTGAGTCTAGAGGAGTTTGGATACTATTTATCTTTTATCTAGAGACTGTCTAGGCCCACTAGTGAAAATAAGTACAAGGCTCACTAAGAGGTGGAGCACGGCATTGTCCTACAAAAATATTGGTGGACTAAGTACAATTTGGCAGCTATACAAATAATTTGTCATAAGATATATTGTTATTAATTGATGTAATTTGCCGGCTATACTGGTACTATATTAAGGGTGCTTTTATAAGGAATGTTTTATGATTTAATTTTTTAATATTGTGTATATATAATAAAATTTCCAATTGCTAAGCGCTCTCTTTCACTATAGATTCTATTTTTGTGGTAAACCTCTTTCAGATTACTATACTGGGAGCTGCATATGATTGGTTATAGGTGGTCATCACAATTATAAATGTTTACAAGAATTTCTAGTGTTCTCTGTGTATTTAAATATACATAGTGTTCTTTTTTGCGCCTGAATTATTCTTGGGGCCACGGCTGTGTGGGTGCGAACACCGCAGATCGGCTGCTGTTGTTTGCACGCACCCAGCATTGTGTCCTCTGAATTCTTACATATTTTTTTCAAGTTTGTGAAGGTTTCCAAGTTCCGTATGGAAACTCTTTGCTCTATTGTTCTAGCCTTGGAGCCCATGGACTATATGGTATCCCTGGACATACAGGATGCTTACCTACATATACCTATTGCCATATCACATCAGCAATACCTGCAGTTTGCTATTGGCAACCTACATTATCAATTCCAGGCCTTGCCTTTTGGACTGACCACGGCTCCGCGAATCTTCACCAAGGTCATGGCAGTTATGACGGCTCTGCTCCGCCGTCAGGGTATCAGGATCCTGCCGTATCTGGACGACTTGTTGATCCTGGCGAACTCCCCAGAGGTTCTCCTCTGTCATCTGGAACTGACGGTCCAATTCCTGCAAGCCCACGGGTGGCTCATCAACTGGAAGAAATCCTCCCTGGTCCCTGCTCAGAGCATGGTGCACCTGGGGTTGTTGTTGGACACACACAACCAACGGTTGTTCTTGTCCCAATAGAAGGTCCTGAAACTTCAGGACAGGATAAGATGCTTCCTTTCTCGTCTGCGAGTGTTGATACACTCGGCGATGCAAGTACTAGGCCTCATGGTGTCGGCTTTCGACATGGTAGAGTAAGCTCAATTGCACTCTCGCACTCTGCAGAAGCTAATCCTTGCCAAGTGGGACGCCTGCCCCACCGGATCAGGTCTCACATGATTTCCTTGACTTCGGAAGTTCGTCTGTCACTGAGCTGGTTGCTACAGGACCAACAATTGAGCAAGGGTCGTCCCTTCTGGATATCCAACTGGGTCCTCCTAACGATGGATGCCAGTCTGCGGGGTTGGGGCACGGTATTAGAGCAACACTCTCTTCAGGGTCGGTGGACCATGGAGGAATCTCTCCTCCCGATAAATATTCTGGAATTGCGGGCAGTGTTCAATGCTTTGAAACTGGCCCTGCATCTGGTACAGAACAGGTCTGTTCAAGTACAGTCGGACAACGCCACCATGGTGGCGTATATAAATCATCAAGGCGGCACTCAAAGCCGCATGGCAATGTTGGAAGTGTCAAAGATTCAATGGGCAGAACACCATCTGCCATCCATATCGGCAGTGTTCATTCCGGGAGTCCTCAACTAGGAAGCGGACTTTCTTAGTCGTCAGGACGTACACTCCGGAGAGTGGAGCCTTCATCCAGAAGTATTTCAACTCCTAGTGGACAAGTGGGGCCTACCAGATGTAGACCTGATGGTGTCTCGACACAATCAGAAGGTTCCGGTCTTCGGATCAAGGACAAGGGATCCTCAAGCAGCGTTTGTGGACACACTGGCAATTCCATGGAACTTTCGGCTGCCGTACGTGTTCCCTCCGGTGTCACTCCTGCCCACGGTAATAAGGAAGTTCAAGCAAGAAGGAGGAATACTGCTTCTGATCGCTCCAGTGTGGCCCAGACGGCTTTGGTTCTCAGACCTACAGGGTCTCTTGATAGAGCGTCCTCTGCTACTTCCTCAATGCCCAGACCTCCTCATTCAGGGCCCCTGTGTTCACCAGGATTTTGCTCGGCTGGTTTTGACGGCTTGGCTCTTGAAGCTTCAGTTCTGAGGGCTAAAGGTTTTTCTGAGGCGGTCATTCAAACTATGTTGAAAGCCCGTAAACCGGCTTCGTCTCGGATTCATTATTGGGTCTGGAATTCTTGCTTCACCTGGTGTGCAGCTAAGAATTTTGATGCATACAAGGTCAGTACTGCCAAACTACTGGCGTTTCTGCAACAGGGCCTGGACTCAAGCCTTCGTCTGGCCTCCCTCAAGGTTCATGTTTCAGCCTTGTCGGTGTGGTTTCAGAGAAAAATTGCGACTCTGCCTGACGTTCATACCTTCACTCAGGGTGTTTTGCGGATTTAACCTCCCTATGTTCCTCCTGTGGCTCCTTGGGATTTGTCGTTTGTTCTGGACGCCCTACAAGAATCTCCGTTTGAACCTCTTGAGTCTGTGGACCTTAAATGGCTTACGCTTAAGGTTTTGTTTTTGCTGGCTATTGCCTCTGCTAGACTGGTTTCAGACCTGAGTGCCTTATCCTGTAGGTCTCCCTTTCTGATTTTTCACAATGACCGTGCGGTTCTTAGAACTCACCCTGGTTATCTACCTAAGGTGATGTCATCTTTCCACCTTAACCAAGAGATTGTGATTCCGGCCTTTATCTCTCCTGATTTGTCTTCCAAAGAGTGGTCTTTGTATGTGGTACGGGCTCTCCGTATCTATGTGAAGAGAACTGCCTCCCTTCGGAGATCTAATTCACTCTTTGTCCTTTTTGGTTTTCATAAACGTGGCTGGCCTGCGAGTAAGCAGATTTTGGCCAGATGGATTTGAATGGTGATTGCACAAGCTTATGTACAGGCTGGACTTCCAGCTTCTGCTACTATTCTACTCGGTCTGTTGGACCTTCTTGGACGGCCCGCCGTGGCGCGTCCCTAGAACAATTGTGCAAGGCGGCTGCGTAGTCCTTAGTGAACACGTTCATTAGGTTCTATGCCTTTGATACTTCCGCCTCCCAGGATGCTTCCTTTGGATGCCAGGTTCTTGTGCCCGCTACAGTGCGTCCCTTCCCATGAGGAACTGCTTTAGGACATCCCCGATGTTATTCCCCGTGGAATACAATGTACCCGGCTGCAAAAAAGGAGATTTATGGTAACTTACCTTTGTTAAATCTCTTTCTTTGAGGTACACTGGATTCCGCAGGTCGCCCACCCTGGCGCACTTAGCTTCTTTGGGTTTGTATGGCATTAGCCGCTGGTATCTTCTCCTGTCGTGAGAATGTGGTTCGCTGTGGCTACTAACTGTTATCATCTCTTTTACCTGCTACTGCATTGGACTGTTAACAAAACAGTTATAGAGTTATAGAGGAGGCGGTGCAAGGCATCCTGGGAACAGTCAAAGCTTTAGCCTGTTGGTGACTCTGATCAAGATCCAACTCTACACCCCGATGTTATTTCCTGTGGAATTCAGTGTACCTAGCAGAAAGAGATTTAAGAAAGGTAAGTTCTTACCATACTCTCCTTTTTTAATTTACGTTTTTTAGGACCTCAGAAATTGTTCTGTGCGGACCTTTTGGGTTCCAGGTTGACCATGAGTGGGAAAAAGTGCCACAGTGATGTTCTTGAACTTCGTTTGGACTCTGTTACTGGATGTTGAGACTTGTAACCTCTTGCGTTGTTTTGTTGGTCACTGTTCAGAATTTTTTTTTTCTTGACCCAACTGAATCAGCGGCCTGGTATGCTGTTTAGATCCAGTCAAGAAATATATTTATTTTACTTTATAAAAAAAATAAAAAAATTAGACAAAGCGTTGAGTGTTAATTTTGCGCCATGTCTAGGGCTACAGTGTGATGGTGTGGGGGTGTTGGAGTGGGGCATCTAGGGGTATAAATGAGGATTTTATGGGTGCAGTGGTACATTTTCTATTAGGACAACATGGTGCCTGAGCTAAGTGTAGTATGTGTGGGTATTCTTTAAATTACACTTGGTAAACTGACATGGAATGACCCCTATCCGAGGATGTGTTCATCCTGTGTTGAGCACAGGAAGCCACAATACACGCAGTGTTTCATGCGCAGTGAGTCTGCAGGTGGACTCTGCGCTGGCTTCACTGCTGAAATTCAGGCAGGTGGGATGCTGCTGTCAGTATTTTAACAGCCTTCATCCCGACCGACAGCAATAAATCCCAACACATGCAATGTTAAATGCTTGTTAAAACTACCATGTTATAAGCCAACCAATGACACATGCAAAGCAGTAGATGAAAATATCTAAAAGTAATTTTATTGAATAATAAAACACACATTTTCAAATGTGAAAAATGATTGGAATAAATTTCAAAAGTTAATAATTAATACCAGTACAATAACACCCGGTGTAAAAGAAGAATTAAAGTTTTGAATCTGGCCTTTATTATATAATTTCATCCTGCCAAGCCACTGCCCCATCTCCATTGAAATAGGCCATGTATTCTTCCCTGACCCTTTTCGCATCTGCAGGGTTCACTACTGTAGCTTCTGGTCTACATACAGGTGTGAAACAGGTATTGCTCACAATTTCTATAGGCTCTGGCTGTGCTGGGTTACGTGGTGGCATGTTCTTTTTCCTAAGTAGATTGTGCAGGGCGCAACATGCTAACACCACCTAATTCATTTTATCTACTCTCAGGTTTATTGCAGTGTGGAAAATACGGAACCTATTACTTAGAATACCAAAGGTATTCTCCCCTGTCCTGCGTTCCCTTGATAGATGATATTGTATACCTCTCCTCTCTGTTGTTAGTCCTCTTTGAGGATAAGGTTTCATAAAATGCAGAAAAAATACCAAAAATATATATATATACATGAATTTAGTCCTTGACATATATTCGACATACATGCAGACATACCCAGGATTCTAACCCATTGCCTGTGACATTGCAGTCAGACAACCTATTCATTGAGCTATTTCTCCTTGCATAAAAAGGTTGCTAAATGTAATAAACTAGCTAATGTAGACTGTTTGCGTCTCAGCTTGTTCCTTGTGTAACCATGAGCAGCTTTGCAGTTGTGCAGTTCTATGTAGTGAGTGGCTATTGGATGTGTGGCTGTACACTACATAGAACTGCACAATTACAATATTTTAATATTTTTACATTTTAAATAACATCAAAAAGCTATCAGTTTTTGCCCAGGGACAAATAGCTCAATGAGTAGGGTGTTTCAGTAAAATGCAACAGGCTATAGCAGTCTTGAGTATGACAGTATATTATATGGGGGGGGGGGGGGGGGGGGAGTACACAGGTGGGTAGCAGCCAGAACCTTATAGAGGGGAGCAGCAAATTAAATTTGAGGGGCAAAGATCAGCTATAAAAAGGGACAAACACAATGGGGTACAGTATATTACAATTGTGGGCTATACAAATGATTTACACAGCATATACCCAAGAAGGAGGGGAAAAAAACACACAGACATTTGGAGGGAAAAAAGGTGGCCTGCAGGAATACATTCAGGGGGGTAGCAGCCAGAACCTTATAAAGGGGAGCAGCAAATTAGGTTTGAGGGGCAAACATATAGTAAAATGTTCTTACCTTAAAGTACTGCTGCCTAAGGACAGAGTATGTAGCTTTGCAGGTCTCTGAAATTATGACCCCCAAAGCCTGCGGTGAGATGACAGGCCCGAATTTCAAGTCCTGCAAAGACCTGCCAGTCACCAGGAATCGAAGGGTTGCGATAAGCCTTTCCTTTGGATTTTAGGCCTCACCAGACTCAACAACTCCATGAACGTGGCATCATCAATGCGCAAGAAGTTTCGGAAGTCGTCCAGGTTGTTCTCACGGATCTCAGAAAGAAGCACCATGTGAGAGAGCGAATCCCTCCGCAGAAGCCACTGCTTCGACCAGCAAGAGCGAAGCCTTCTCCGTTTCTGCAACCTCTCCCTCTCAGCTAACAATGCGACTCCAGCATATGCTATCATCACTTTGTAACAAAAGGGATCCATCACAAAATAGAGAAGTAGGCACACTTTGTTACATGGCAAGCCAAAAACAAAGTACAGCAAAATAGCAACGTGAGAGCGTTCAGTTGGTATAAACCAAACTAGCCACAGAGCATAAATGCAAAGATTTTAAAATGACTGAGGTTATTTATCCCCTCCAGAGGTCCTGCCCACTCACCACTGTTTATGCCAGCCCAGTGTGCATGCTACAGCCATCTATGCCAGCCCTGTTTCCAGCCCATTATTTAAATTAGCTGTCCAGCTTGGATGCTTCAACGACAAATGATCATGTACATCGTCAAGTGTGTATGGGCTTTAATATGGATTGTTCAATTTGATGATCTCCGTGAAGTAAATAATTTATATTTAAAGATTGAGGTCTAAACATTAGTCGCAGCACCTGAAAGTTCATATTATTTATTATTTACATGTTTTGGTTGTATTATTGGACTATCTATATATGAACCAGGGATTCAGTAAGCACATGAAGGGAGCTTTCATTACAACTATACAGTTACACACTGCAGATTTATTTTCCACAGGTAGGAAATTCACAACTGAACGTAGGCATTTACCAGCAAGTCACAGGTTACAGAATAGTTCACAGCAGTTCTTTAGCATACAAAGTGTAAATTCTCCAGATACCATTGATCCAGGACCCCTCTAACAGTAGCCACCCCACTGGTCTATCACCTGGGTGACTAGTTCACCATCAGGAACACTGTCACTTGTGTCAGAAACAATTTTAAAGCAAGCTGACAGGTGTCTGAAATCATGCTTGCTGTTGCTTAGACTTGATCAAACTGAATACCTGGCTTTCCCCTTAGCTTCAACCAACCTGGTGAAGTTACTGATTCTTCAGGCAACAATTCTGGATTCCCCCTTAGCTTCAACCAACCTGGTGAAGCTACCAATTCTTCAGTCGACAATTCTACTTCGCCCACCTTTATCCCTGTCACGCATCTGGGAAGACATCTCTTCTCCACTTCCTTCCAGAGCCCCTCCTTATCCTCTTCCCCTAGCTTCACCATAGGGTTGACTGAAGGATCGGTAGTTATAATTTTCCATGAGAGGGCATCTGCATTGAGGTGGAGCTTCCAAGGACAATGTTGCAGCTCAAATTTGAATGGCTGTAGAGCCAAAAACCAGTGGATCACCCGAACATTCACCTCTTTGTGTGCATCCACTATAGGGGTGTATGATCTATTACTAGTCAGAATTCTCTCCCCAACAAGTAATACCTTAGGGACTCTACTGCCCATATAATTGCCAAGCACTCTTGTTCTACCATGGATTACTTGCGTTCCATGGGTAACAGTTTCTAGCTTAAATATAAAATGGTCTTTTCTTCACCATCTACCACTTGGGACAAAACTGCACCCAACCGTGTTCCAGAAGCATCAGTTTGCAACACAAACTGTTTCCTAAAGCCTGGTGCCTGCAAAACAGCCTGCCTTAACTATTGCCATGTCACTTCAGCCGTGCAAGACCAGATAACCTTCTTTAAACACTCAGTCAGTGGGGCTTTTCTGGTTGCAAAATCACGTATAAACCTGTGATAATAACCCACTAGACTGAGAAACGTCCTGAGCTGAGATGTGCATTCCGGTTTAGGCCATGTTGTCACTGGAAACAAATTACCAAGGTAAAGAGCTCGGGCGCAGACTGGGTCACTGTTCTAAAGCTGCTGCTTAAAACACAGGATTAGTCAGTCCTGTGAAACCAGAAAAGCATTTAAAACAATAGAAAATAGCAGCGCTAGTGTGTAGATAACAATAAATAAAAAGATGGATTGATTGAATGAAAGATAAATATACCACAATTTATTAAAACACTAAAAATAAACCACTAATTAAATTGAACACATTCACCGACTGATCTTTTTGATCAATAATGTCCGTTCCTTTTAGTATTGACTGGACAACAATTGGTGTGGAAATTGATATTTGTTGGAGCTGATGGCACAGTTCCAATGCTTACATTACCGCTTTTGCGCCGCTGGAGGAGAAGGTCCCTTTGGAAAAATCCTTTAGATTAAGGGTTGGTAGCACAGCCCTAATGTTGTGGACATCCATAAGTGGGAATAGCCCCTGGACGCCGGGATTCCGGCTGTCGACATTGACAGCTGTTGGGATTCTGGCGTTGGCATCCTGACCGTCGGGATCCCGACAGCCGGCAACTTAACTGCATCCCAAATATAAATTAATGTTTGTATGCAATGGTGATTATGGGCAAACTGCACTGATGCTGTGTTCGCAGTGCGCACGTGTGACGGTGGGGCTGCGATCCTGCTCACACTGAAAAGTTTGGCACAGTGTGACTGACGAGAAGTGGCCATTTGGAGATGTTAACGGGGAGCTTAAGAGGAGTGATTGGGAAAACTTAGGCGTGTCATGGCCGTTTTCAGGCGTGTATCCTCTGATGGCTGCACGTTCGGACATGCAAATACATGGTGTCTGAGTCTCTATTGCTGTGGACAGTCTGCGTAGCCATAGACCAACCCTTAGCTTCAATGTTCTGTGTAATTGCATATGGGGAGTAATTCAGACCTGATTGTAGCAGCAAATTTATTAAGAGTTGGGCAAGACCATGTGCACTGCAGGTGTGGTAGATATAACATTTGCAGACAGAGTTAGATTTGGGTGGGTTATTTTGTTTATGTGCAGGAAGGGGGGGGGGGCAGATATAACATGTGCAGAGAGAGTGAGATTTGGGTGCGGTGTGTTCAAACTGAAATCTAAATTGCAGTGTAAAAATAAAGCAGCCAGTATTTACCCTGCACAGAAACAAAATAACCCACCCAAACCTAACTCTCTCTCTGCAAATGTTATATCTGCCACACCTAGAGTGCACATGGTTCTGCCCAACTACTAATACATTTGCTGCTGCGACGTGCTCTGAATTACCCCCTAAGTCTAGAATTTCTTACTTTCGTTCACTAGTTCACATACTGTATGTTACCAGTCCATTGTCTTGTATGTTACTAGCCTATTGTTTTCCACTTAACTTTCTTTAGAAATGTTTGTTTTTGAAATACTGATAGTTTACCAGTTATTTTATCTCAGGTCCGAATCCAGCTCCCCAACACAAAGAGTACTGATGTGTCACTTGATATTAGGAAAAAGTTCCTTGACCTCCGCACTCCAAAATTGTAAGTAGTCCATGGAAATGATGCTTCCTTCATGAACACGTGCACACTCTGATAGAAAAAAACTGTACAACATGAGTGTCAATCCTAGTTTATACATGCCACATCTACATGGATTTAGAATTTTTGCTGCCATCAAGTAGCTTCTGCCATCTAGTGTCTACTCTTCTAACTTCTAACATAGTGACGTGTCTGTTTCTTCCCAGCAGCAAAATACAAATCCCTGGAATTATATTTTTTGACATCTAGTTGAAAAGTAAAAAAAGTATTTTGTGGCATATGCCTCTTTTCCACTGAGCCCCTCGATTGTTTAGTTAATTAGAATATTGGATAGCAGTGTATTGCCACATAATAGTAATTGACAACTTCTGTAAGTCTGCTCGTGGCATATGCCTCTTTTCCACTGAGCCTCTCAATTGTTTAGTCAATGAGAATATGGGATAGCAGTGTATTGCCACATAATAGTAATTGACAACTACTGTAAGTCTGCTCGTGGCATATGCCTCTTTTCCACTGAGCCTCTCAATTGTTTAGTCAATGAGAATATGGGATAGCAGTGTATTGCCACATAATAGTAATAGAAGACAACTACTGTAAGTCTACTCACCCCATTGCTTGCTTCTTTCCTTAGTAAGCTGGGATTGCATCTTCCCCATCCAGTTAATGAAAAAAATGGAAAAGCTAAATTTATGGTGGACAGAGAAATTCTGGAAGTGACCCTCGCTATGGTTAGAGATTTGGACTTCATCAACCTTTCATAAGATTGAAGGAATCCATTTGTTGTCTATTATAGATCACAACTTTTGTCAGCATTTATTACAGATATTGATGTCATGTCATATTGTTAAATATTTTGTTTAATGTTTTTGACTGTAATTTACCATTTCACTTATATTGAATTTAACCTTTGCAAATGCACTGCTAATTCACCAGTATTCCAGTCATAGTTAAAAAGGAAATAAGAATCAAATCAGTGTTGCATATTTGTATACAGTTATTTTAATACTGTAATGCATCAGTCTTTCTCTGAAATGTGTGCTGTCCAACTGACGGGATGCATACTTATGGTGTTTGCTATATACAGTTTGGAATATCTGTCATATGTAGTATGCACATAAATAGAATATGATATTTAGACAAAGGCAAAGGTTGAATCTCCCTGTGCAAATCCTTGGTTTGTCAGAGCACAGGGTCCACAGTCCTTAAATTATCCCACTGTATTTACAGCACTCGTTATTTATTATAATACACTGCATTCACTGTACTACACACATATATATATATATATATATATATATATATATATACATGGTATGCATGCTAGCCATCCTGACTGTAAACCTTCTTATCCTCTGTTGTATTGTATAACCTATTCTCTGATGTACAATATTGATAATTTGAAATACAACAAGGTTATATATATATATATATATATATATATATATATATATATAGAGAGAGAGAGAGAGAGAGAAATAAATAAAGACAATTTCATCGCTATGCCAGTGTATACACCATAAGCATCAAAAAGAGTCCAAATGACAATGTTTAGGGCATACGACATTCCACTCCTCTGGAACGGCCAAGCTCCTTGTCTGGATGCACACCAACTCCACCACTCTAATATCTTAAAAAAAGACGAGCGCCTGAGGAAGTCAGAAGGATAGGACATGCGTTGGATAGTTCCTGCTGTATGATGGTGACTAAGATAAGCTATCTTTTCTCTTCTTTCATGTACGGGCTTTCACTTATGTCCATGTGTAAACTGTATTAAACTATGTATTTTTTGATTATTTTTTATGGATCATAATAAAAGCCCTTGAAACTGCACGTGGTCGATGACGTCGTATGGATCAGTACAAGATATGAGATAAGCTGTTAAGTCATTTCTGTCTGGTACGAGGCCACCTTCATTCTGCACTGCACATTTGGGTGGTGATATTAAGTATTGAACTAGGAGGCGCTTTTCTCTTTTTTTGTATTATATATATATATATATATATATATATATATATATAATATACAGGTTGAATATCCCTTATCAAAAATTCAAAATCCGACATTTTTGGGTTCGCTACTGAGATAATGACATATATATTATATATTATGTGTATATATAGATATATTATATAGATATTACATACAGTATATATTATCTTAATAGGGGAGCCAAACGTGTGATTATATACAGTATACATTATCTTAGTAGGGGAGCCAAACGTGTGATTTTGAATTTTGGATAAGGGATACTCAGCGTGTGTGTGTGTGTGTGTGTGTGTGTGTGTGTGTGTGTGTGTGTGTGTGTGTGTGTGTGTGTGTGTGTGTGTGTATAGGTTGAGTATCCCTTATCCAAAATTCAAACTCACATTTTTGGGTCCCCTACTAAGATATATATATACTGTATACAGTGGGACAAAAAAGTATTTGGACAGCCACCGATTGTGCACGTTGACCCACTTAAAAAGATGAGAGAGGTCTGTAATTTCCATCAGAGGTACACTTCAACTGTGAGAGACATAATCTGAAGAAGAAAAAAAAACAACAGGAAATCACATTGTATGATTTTTAAAAATTTACTTGTATATTCTTGTGGAAAATAAATATTTGGACACCTACCAAGCAGCAAGATTTCTGGCTCTCACATACCTGTTACTTCTTCTTTAAGAAGCTCTTCTATCCTCCCATTTGTTACCTGTATTAATGTCACCTGTTTGAACTGGTTATCTGTATAAAAGACACTTGTCCACACCCTGAAACAGTCAGACTGCTACCTCTCCACCATGTCCAAGACCAGAGAGCTGTCTAAGGACACCAGGGACAAAATTGTAGAGTTGCAGAAGGCTGGGATGAGCCACTCGACAATAGGCAAGCAGCTTGGTGAGAAGAGATCAACTGTTGGCGCAATTATTAAAAAATGGAAGAAATACAAGAGCACTGACAATCTCCCTCGACCTGGGGCTCCATGCAAGATCTCACCTCATGGGGTATCAATGATCTTGAGAACGGTGAGGAATCAGCCCAGAACTACACGGGGGGACCTGGTCAATGACCTCAAGAGAGTTGGGACCACAGTCACAAAGGTTACCATTAGTAACACACTACGTCATCATGGATGAAATCCTGCAGCACCCGAAAGGTCCCCCTGCTTAAGCCAGCACATGTCCAGGCCCATCTAAAGTTTGCCAGTGACCATCTGGATGATCCAGAGGAGGACTGGGAGAATGTAATGTAGTCAGATGAGAGCAAAATCAAACTTTTTGGTATAAACTCCACTCGCCGTGTTTGGAGGGAGAAGAATGATGAATGGCATCCCAAGAACACCATACCCACTGTAAAGCATGGGGGTGGAAACATCATGCTATGGTGCTGCTTTTCTGCAAAGGGGACAGGACAACTGTTCCGTATTAAGGAGAGGATGAATGGGGCCATGTATCGTGAGATTTTGGGCAAAAACCTCCTTCCCTCAGTAAGAGCATTGAAGATGGAACGTGGCTGGGTCTTCCAGCATGACAATGACCCCAAATACACCACCCGGGCAACTAAGGAGTGGCTCCGTAAGAAACATTTCAAGGTCCTGGAGTGGCCTAGCCACAGAAAATCTGTGGAGGGAGTTGAGAGTCCGTGTTGCCCAGCGACAGCCCTAAAACATGACAGATCTAGAGAAGATCTGCATGGAAGAGTAGGCCAAAATACCTGCTATAGTATGTGCAAACCTGGTGAAGAACTACAGGAAACGTTTGACCTCTGTAATTGCCAACCGAGGTTATATTACAAAGTATTGAGTTAAACTTTTTGATTGTCCAAAAATGTATTTTCCGCAAGAATATACAAATAAATTGTTTGTGTGGTTTCCTATTTCTCTGACGTCCTAGTGGATGCTGGGAACTCCGTAAGGACCATGGGGAATAGCGGCTCCGCAGGAGACTGGGCACAAAAGTAAAGCTTTAGGACTACCTGGTGTGCACTGGCTCCTCCTCCTATGACCCTCCTCCAAGCCTCAGTTAGATTTTTGTGCCCGGCCGAGAAGGGTGCACACTAGGGGCTCTCCTGAGCTTCTTAGTGAAAGTTTAGTTTTAGGTTTTTTATTTTCAGTGAGACCTGCTGGCAACAGGCTCACTGCATCGAGGGACTAAGGGGAGAAGAAGCGAACTCACCTGCGTGCAGAGTGGATTGGGCTTCTTAGGCTACTGGACACCATTAGCTCCAGAGGGACCGAACACAGGCCCAGCCTCGGAGCTCGGTCCCAGAGCCGCGCCGCCGGCCCCCTTACAGAGCCAGAAGCAAGAAGAGGTCCGGAAAAATCGGCGGCAGAAGACATCCTGTCTTCACCAAGGTAGCGCACAGCACCGCAGCTGTGCGCCATTGCTCCTCAGCACACTTCACACTTCGGTCACTGAGGGTGCAGGGCGCTAGGGGGGGGCGCCCTGAGCAGCAATAAAAACACCTTGGCTGGCGAAAATACATCACATATAGCCCCCAGGGCTATATGGATGAATTTTAACCCCTGCCAGATTCCACAGAAAAACGGGAGAAAAGGCCGCCGAGAAGGGGGCGGAGCCTATCTCCTCAGCACACTGGCGCCATTTTCTCTCACAGCTCCGTTGGAGGGAAGCTCCCTGGCTCTCCCCTGCAGTTACTACACTACAGAAAGGGGTTAAAAAAAAGAGGGGGGCACTAATTAGGCGCAGTATAACAATACAGCAGCTATAAGGGGAAAAACACTTATATAAGGTTATCCCTGTGTATATATATATAGCGCTCTGGTGTGTGCTGGCATACTCTCCCTCTGTCTCCCCAAAGGGCTAGTGGGGTCCTGTCCTCTATCAGAGCATTCCCTGTGTGTGTGCTGTGTGTCGGTACGTTGTGTCGACATGTATGAGGAGGAAAATGAGGTGGAGGCGGAGCAATTGCCTGTAACAGAGATGTCACCCCCTAGGGAGTCGACACCTGAGTGGATGAGCTTATGGAAGGAATTATGTGACAGTGTCAGCTCTTTACAAAAGATTGATGACATGAGACAGCCGGCGACTCAGCCTGTGCCTGTCCAGGTGTCTCAAAAGCCATCTGGGGCTCTAAAACGCCCGTTACAGCAGATGGCAGATACAGACGCCGACACGGATACTGACTCCAGTGTCGACGATTAAGAGACGAATGTGACTTCCAGTAGGGCCACACGTTACATGATTGAGGCTATGGAAAATGTTTTTACACATTTCTGATAATACCAGTACCACTAAAAAGGGTATTATGTTGGGTGAGAAAAAACTGCCTGTAGTTTTTCCTGCATCTGAGGAATTAAATGAAGTGTGTGATGATGCGTGGGTTTCCCCCGATAAAAACTGTTAATTCCTAAAAAGTTATTAGCATCATACCCCTTCCCGCCAGAGGATAGGGCACGTTGGGAAACACCCCTTAGGGTGAATAAAGCGCTCACACGCTTGTCTAAACAGGTGGCACTACCGTCCCCGGATACGGCCGCCCTTAAGGAACCTGCTGACAGAAAGCAGTAAAATATCCTAAAATGTATATACACTCACACGGGTGTGATACTGCAACCAGCAATCGCCTCAGCCTGGATGTGCAGTGCTGGGGTGGCTTGGTCGGATTCCCTGACTGACAATATTGATACCCTAGATAGGGACAGTATATTACTAACTATAGAGCATTTAAAAGATGCATTTCTATATATGCGTGATGCACAGAGGGATATTTGCCGACTGGCATCAAGAGTAGTGCGCTGTCCATTTCTGCCAGAAGAGGGTTATGGACAAGACAGTGGTCAGGTGATGCTGATTCCAAAAGGCATATGGAAGTATCGCCTTATAAAAGGGAGGAGTTATTTGGGGTAGGTCTAACAGACCTGGTGGCCACGGCAAAGGCTGGAAAATCCACATTTTTACCCCAGGTAGCTTCTCAACCTAAGAAGACGCCGTATTATCAGGCGCAGTCCTTTCGGCCCCATAAGGGCAAGCGGGCAAAAGGCGCCTCATTTCTGCCCCGTGGCAGAGGGAGAGGAAAAAGGCTGCAGCAAACAGCCAATTCCCAGGAACAAAAGCCCTCTCCCGCCTCCGCAAAGTCCTCAGCATGACGCTGGGGCTTTACAAGCGGTCTCAGGCACGGTGGGGGCCCGTCTCAAGAAATTCGAGACGTCTCCCCCTCGCCGTTTCATAAAGTCTGCTTTACCGACGTCTCCCTCAGACAGGGAGACAGTATTGCAAGCCATTCACAGGCTGTATTCCCAGCAGGTGATAATCAAGGTACCCCTCCTGCAACAGGGAAAGGGGTACTATTCCACACTATTTGTGGTACCGAAGCCGGACGGCTCGGTGAGACCAATTTTAAATCTAAAATCCTTGAACACTTACATACAAAGGTTCAAATTCAAGATGGAGTCACTCAGAGCAGTGATTGCAAACCTGGAAGAAGGGGACTATATGGTCTCTCTGGACATCAAAGATGCTTACCTACATGTCCCAATTTACCCTTCTCCAAGGGTACCTCAGGTTTGTGGTACAGAACTGTCACTATCAGTTTCAGACGCTGCCGTTTGGATTGTCCACGGCACCCCGGTCTTTACCAAGGTAATGGCCGAAATGATGATACTCCTTCGAAAGAAGGGAGTTTTAGTTATCCCTTACTTGGACGATCTCCTGATAAGGGCAAGATCCAGGGAACAGTTGGAAGTCGGGGTAGCACTATCTCAGATAGTGCTGCGGCAGCACGGTTGGATTCTCAATATTCCAAAATCGCAGCTGATCCCGACGACACGCCTTCTATTCCTAGGGATGATCCTGGACACAGTCCAGAAAAAGGTGTTTTCTCCCGGAGGAGAAAGCCAGGGAGTTATCCGAACTAGTCAGAAACCTCCTAAAACCAGGCCAAGTGTCAGTGCATCAGTGCACAAGGGTCCTGGGAAAAATGGTGGCTTCCTACGAAGCAATTCCATTCGGCAGATTCCACGCAAGAACTTTCCAGTGGGACCTGCTGGACAAATGGTCCGGATCGCATCTTCAGATGCATCAGCGGATAACCCTGTCACCAAAGACAAGGGTGTCTCTCCTGTGGTGGTTGCAGAGTGCTCATCTTCTAGAGGGCCGCAGATTCGGCATTCAGGACTGGGTCCTGGTGACCACGGATGCCAGCCTGCGAGGCTGGGGAGCAGTCACACAGGGAAGAATTTTCCAGGGCTTATGGTCAAGCCTGGAGACATCACTTCACATAAATATTTTGGAGCTAAGGGCCATTTACAATGCCCTAAGCCAAGCAAGACCTCTGCTTCAAGGTCAGCCGGTGCTGATCCAGTCGGACAACATCACGGCAGTCGCCCACGTAAACAGACAGGGCGGCACAAGAAGCAGGAGGGCAATGGCAGAAGCTGCAAGGATTTTTCGCTGGGCGGAAAATCATGTGATAGCACTGTCAGCAGTGTTCATTCCGGGAGTGGACAACTGGGAAGCAGACTTCCTCAGCTGGCACGACCTCCACCCGGGAGAGTGGGGACTTCACCCAGAAGTCTTCCACATGATTGTAAACCATTGGGAAAAACCAAAGGTGGACATGATGGCGTCCCGCCTAAACAAAAAATTGGACAGGTATTGCGCCAGGTCAAGGGACCCTCAGGCAATAGCTGTGGACGCTCTGGTAACACCGTGGGTGTACCAGTCAGTGTATGTGTTCCCTCCTCTTCCTCTCATACCAAAAGTACTGAGAATTATAAGACGGAGGGGAGTAAGAACTATACTCGTGGCTCCGGATTGGCCAAGAAGGACTTGGTACCCGGAACTTCAAGAGATGCTCACGGAGGACCCGTGGCCTCTACCTCTAAGAAGGGACCTGCTCCAGCAAGGACCCTGTCTATTCCAAGACTTACCGCGGCTGCGTTTGACGGCAGGGCGGTTGAACGCCGGATCCTGAAGGAAAAAGGCATTCCGGATGAAGTCATCCCTACCCTGGTCAAGCCAGGAAGGATGTAACCGCAAAGCATTATCACCGCATTTGGCGAAAATATGTTGCGTGGTGCGAGGCCAGTAAGGCCCCGATGGAGGAATTTCAACTAGGTCGATTCCTGCATTTCCTGTAAACAGGAGTGTCTATGGGCCTAAAATTGGGGTCCATTAAGGTTCAAATTTCACTACCTGAAGTTCAGACGTCTGTAAAAGGGGTACTGCATATACAGCCTCCTTTTGTGCCTCCAGTGGCACCTTGGGATCTCAATGTAGTTTTGGGGTTCCTAAAGTCACATTGGTTTGAACCACTTGAATCTGTGGAGTTAAAATATCTCACATGGAAAGTGGTCATGTTGTTGGCCCTGGCCTCGGCCAGGCACGTGTCAGAATTGGCGGGCTTTATCCTGTAAAAGCCCTTATCTGATCTTCCATTCAGACAGGGCGGAATTGAGGACTCGTCCTCATTTTCTCCCTAAGGTGGTTTCAGTGTTTCATCTGAACCAACCTATTGTGGTACCTGCGGCTACTAGTGACTTGGAGGACTCCAAGTTGTTGGACGTAGTCAGGGCCTTGAAAATATATGTTTCCAGGACGGCTGGAGTCAGGAAATCCAACAAGCTGGGTGCTCCTGCTTCTAAGCAGACTATTGCTCGTTGGATTTGTAGTACAATTCAGCTTGCACATTCTGTGGCAGGCCTGCCACAGCCAAAATCTGTAAAAGCCCATTCCACAAGGAAGGGGGGCTCATCTTGGGCGGCTGCCCGAGGGGTCTCGGCGTTACAACTTTGCCGAGCAGCTACTTGGTCAGGGGCAAACACGTTTGCTAAATTCTACAAATTTGATACCCTGGCTGAGGAGGACCTGGAGTTCTCTCATTCAGTGCTGCAGAGTCATCCGCACTCTCCCGCCCGTTTGGGAGCTTTGGTATAATCCCCATGGTCCTTACGGAGTTCCCAGCATCCACTAGGACGTCAGAGAAAATAAGAATTTACTTACCGATAATTCTATTTCTCGTAGTCCGTAGTGGATGCTGGGCGCCCATCCCAAGTGCGGATTGTCTGCAATACTTGTACAGGTTGAGTATCCCTTATCCAAAATGCTTGGGACCAGAGGTATTTTGGATATCGGATTTTTCCGTATTTTGGAATAATTGCATACCATAATGAGATATCATGGTGATGGGACCTAAATCTAAGCACAGAATGCATTTATGTTACATATATACCTTATACACACAGCCTGAAGGTAATTTTAGCCAATATTTTTTATAACTTTGTGCATTAAACAAAGTGTGTGTACATTCACACAATTAATTTATGTTTCATTTACACCTTATATACACAGCCTGAAGGTAATTTAATACAGTATTTTTAATAACTTTGTGTATTAAACAAAGTTTGTGTACATTGAGCCATCAAAATACAAAGGTTTCACTATCTCACTCTCACTCAAAAAAGTCCGTATTTCGGAATATTCCGTATTTTGGAATATATGGATATGGGATACTCAACCTGTACATAGTTATTGTTACAAAAATCGGGTTATTATTGTTGTGAGCCATCTTTTCAGAGGCTCCTCTGTTATCATGCTGTTAACTGGGTTCAGATCACAGGTTGTACGGTGTGATTGGTGTGGCTGGTATGAGTCTTACCCGGGATTCAAAATCCTTCCTTATTGTGTACGCTCGTCCGGGCACAGTATCCTAACTGAGGCTTGGAGGAGGGTCATAGGGGGAGGAGCCAGTGCACACCAGGTAGTCCTAAAGCTTTACTTTTGTGCCCAGTCTCCTGCGGAGCCGCTATTCCCCATGGTCCTTACGGAGTTCCCAGCATCCACTACGGACTACGAGAAATAGAATTATCGGTAAGTAAATTCTTATTTATTTTTTTTTCAGATTGTCTCTCACAGTTGAAGTGTACCTATGATAGAAATGACAGACCTCTCTCCTCTTTTTAAGTTGGTCAACTTGCACAATCGGTGGCTGTCCAAATACTTGTTTGCCCCACTGTGCGTGTGTGTATATGTATATATATATATATATATATATATATATATAGATAGATATACGCCATCGCTGCTGCGCCATCATCCCTACTGGTGCCTCAACACCAGCCACAGCTTGGGTATTTTGGCGGAACCAGACAGCCTTTTACTAGCAGGGGCAAGCAGGGGCGGTCCAGACTGCAACCGAACCCATGAGGGACAGGTAAGGTGGGTGCGGCAGTGAGATATGCTGGTTTTAGCGCAGCTGGTGCTGATAAGACGTGTCAGCGCATTCCAGCTGTATAGATGAATATAGAGCTACTTAATAATCGGGTACAGGTGCGGCATGGTTTATTCATAAATCTCAGGATGGGGTGCTGATAGAGTAAACGGCTACAAATTGAAAAAGATGCCAATCCAACATGTTTCTTGACCTAACTGGCTGGTTGTTTCTTCAAAGGAAGAAACAACCAGCCAGTTAGGAAGAAAAACCAGCATATCTCATTGTCACACCTAGAGCGAGAACCATTTACAGATTTTACATCGCAGCGCCCTGATATACGGGCTGCCTACTGTGGTCATAGACACACGGCTCAATAGGAGTTCTCCACAGCAGCACCTTTAGCTGGTAAGCACCACATTATTTAATCTATACAGACGGACATTTTTGTCTTGCCTACTTTGGAGTCTAACGTAGCAATATTCATTGGGATAACCATTCTTCAATTTTAATATTTGTGATTTTGTGACAAACCAAAAGTGGCTATTAGCCTATTTCAACCACATCAGCTAACAAGGCTTGCTGGAATCACATGTCTCCGGGACTGTGGGTGATATAGATTCCTTTCTCTACATCTACACAGCTTTGAATTTATATGTTATATTTTATTGTGTTTTTTATTGTTTGTTTTATGTTAATCGATATACAGGTGATTTATACACCTTCTTGATTGTTTAGTATTAAAATGTGCTGAACTGAACAGTGCTCCCATTTTTTGGAGAGCAGTCGTTCAGGTTAGCTGAGTAATTTGCAGACCAAGAGTGCCGGTTTCTCCTTCTTAAATTCTCTTCCTTTTTGCCATCGCCTTAGCCCGCAGAGTATTTGATTTGGGGGCACTCTCCTGCAGTCCCCCCTTTCTGATTTTTCATAATGATAGGGCTGTCCTTAGGACTACACAGGGATACCTCCCAACAAGGAAATTGTGGTGCTGGCCTTCCATACACCTGTCCTTTCACCTGAGGAAGCTCGTTGGATGTGGTGCATCCTCTAAAGATCTACGTGGACCGTTTCATTAGGAAAACAGATTCCTTGTTTGTACTCTACCGATTCCACAAGCATGGCTGGCCGGCTAATAAACTTTGGCTTGTTGGCTCCGCTTCACCATATCACATGCAAGCTGACGTTCCAGTACCATTACCCTTGGGAATAGCTGCTTTCATCTGATCAATCACAGTGCCAGGCATTATTGGTCTTTGGAGCTTATATACTTAAAAAGCCATCAACTGTATATAGATGGTGCTCATAGTAAAAAAAAGAGAAGGCACTATGCACTCAGGTAACTATAAATGGTGAGTATTCTTGATAATTACCAGTCCACTGGAATGCCTGCGGAGATTTTCAGATAAGTTCACAGTCAGTCTTTACTCAGTTGTAGCTGAGAAATAAAGTGGCAACGATGTGGCAATATTGTAACCGTTCCACTTGGATATTATCAACCGGTGAATACTCACACCAATAGTTTAAGAGCCTAACAAAACCTTAGCAGGCTGCCTGATAAACCGCTGCGTTCAACTCCATAGTATACAGATGGAAATGTTTGGAGGAACGGGGCAGGAGTTAACTTGCTCCACTGCCCAGCGTATGTGTGCCGATGATGTGTGCAGGCACTGACAATCCCGTGCAGTGGACCTGCTGCTAGTGGATCTTTCACAAGTATGCGGCCACAATAAAATGAATATGACCTGCAGTAGCAGGCTGGAGGATTGTTTCCAATATTGCTGAACAATTATGCAGTCTGAATCAAAGGCAGCTACAGTAGTTACCAATGGTGACTGATGAGTGCAGATTCTAACGTCCTCAATAACCGATCAGTGCATATTCTAAGGTCCTCAAAGCATTTCCCCGCACAACTGGGCAGCTTTATCAAGAGGCAAGAGCTTGTGAAAGATCCACTAGCAGCAGGTCCACTGCACGGAGATTGTCAGTGCCTGCACACATCATCAGCACACATACGCTGGGCAGTGGAGCAAGTTAACTTCTGCCCCGTTCCTCCAAACATTTCCATCTGTATACTATGGGGTTGAACGCAGCGGTTTATCAGGCAGCCTGCTAAGGTTTTATTAGCCTCTTAAACTATTGGTGTGATTATCCACAGGCTGATAATATCCGAGTGAAGCAGCTACAATATTGCCACATCGTTGTGTCAAAGTCGAAAAATATTGTAATGCATACATCATGTACTAACCACACACACATGCCCGCTGCGCGTGCACATATCCGCAATTTGCGTATGATTGCTCCCGCGTTCCTGCGCGTGGTATGGGTATTTACGGCGGAGTTTGTGGGCGCATAGAGGGTTATTAGAACATTACATATTTAACCCAAATAGTGCACATTTTACACATAGCTCCCCTGCACCACATCAGCAAGTATCAACAGTTTAAATGGTTCCAGGACTAAGGGATTCGCCTTTGCATGATAGGAAGGGACAGACTAAGGTTATAAGGTGATGTCTAGTATCCAGCTGTAGGGTATTTTAAGGGTAACATTCCGATGTTGGTTAGAGAAAGATTGCATGTTCCTGCATATAGTTATGTGCAGAAGTAGAATATAGATATAAACTGTATTTACTGTATATTATGTATGCGGCGGGAATACAGAGGAGACCACCCACAAGAGCGGTTGGGAAAGACATCGCCCACCTTTTCAAATCAACCTATGACCTCTTCAGTAATGTAAAGATGCATCTCTGTGTCCAATGGACAATGAGATTACAGTAACCATTGTATTGTGTATGGAAGTAGTGTATAAAAAGCCTGTTGCTGCCTGGCCGGTCAGAAGACTCTGAACGCTATCTACCTGATGAGCGGAGGACTGGTCCAGGTTGCGCAAGCGAACATTCTCACGTATGTACATTGACTGTAGCCATTATTCTGTTGTAGATTTATCTTGTTAGCCTTGTAGTGTATAATTTGTATTGTTATCCCCTTTCGCCTTAGAACCCAGTGGTTAACTACATATCGGTGTTGTGTCATTTCCCTGCTAGGGTTTAAAGCGTATTTAACTGTATAAGGTTTAAGAGTGTATTAATAAGGTGTACGCACTGCGGGTACTTTATACCGTCAGCTGTGTAAGGTTTAAGGTATAACATCATTGCATTGCATTACTCATAAGGTTTAAAGGTTATCAAAAGTGTGTGCGCGCGCTGTGGGTACTTTGTAACTCCAGCGCGGCGTGTGTACGCTAAGTCCGTACAACGTACGGGACTCTGTACGCAAATAGCGTACAAAGGGGGTAATTCCAAGTTGATCGCAGCAGGATTTTTTTTTTTTAGCAATTGGGCAAAACCATGTGCACTGCAGGGGAGGCAGATATAACATGTGCAGAAAGAGTTAGATTTGGGTGGGTTATTTTGTTTCTGTGCAGGGTAAATACTGGCTGCTTTATTTTTACCCTGCAAATTAGATTGCAGATTGAACACGCCACACCCAAATCTAACTCTCTCTGCACATGTTATATCTGCCTCCCCTGTAGTGCACATGGTTTTGCCCAACTACTAAAAAATTTCCTGCTGCAATCAACTTGGAATTACCCCCAAAGTGCGTAGCGTGTATCTTAAATATAACGGCCGCAGCGGCTCCATGGTAAGAGTGTGTTTAAAGGTATAGCTTTATGGTATAAGATAATATCGACATTATCAATTGGGTGCATCGTCCGGTTTTTCCTCATACCCACAACCTAGCAGGTTAAAGCAGACTTTATCTATCAGCAAAGGACGGACAGGTATCCTACGTAAGCCTTTTCCTGGCCGTAGAATACACTGGTAAACCCTGTCTCAATTGCTGATAAGATAAGCGTCTGCTCTGCATGGTTTGTAGGGATGCTGGTGGGATCCGTAAGGTTAATACGAAAAGCTATTTTTAAAATCTGTGAAATTCTGTTTGGCGCCATATGCGCACACAACACACGCATATAACTATACTTTGTACTTTGTATACCTGCTCGCATTGTTGCCATAAGTATTGATTATTAGATTAATTTTGACCTATGCTGAGAAATTTGTTGCTATTTAGTTAAAACATAGACTAGATATTAAGGAAATAAAAGTAAAACACAAATACAGTCTGGCCTAGTTAAACAGGTTTATACAGAAAGATACTGTGTTGTGTTAAGTAAACGATTATAGTTAATATCGCTTACATTTATAGAAGTGTGGGATTTGTACTACTGCGGACGTACGGTCTTGGTACACGTGTCTCGGACAAAGTACGGGACTGCGTACACAACGTAAAGACATACGCAAGTCACGTGTTTACGCAACGTGCGTAAGGGTACGGCCGCTAAGTACAATTTACACAATAGCATTGTTTAGTTTAGGCGCGGGACGGTAGCCACGCGATAATACCACAAATTGCTCAGTTTCCAATATTTAGTTTAAAACCTTTTTTACTGTATTACCTCTGGTACTAAGGCTGTTTATCTGAATGAAAGTTAATTTTCTGTACAGAAAAACCAAAGTGTATTTGAGTGAACGAACGTGAGTGTGCAAACATAATAAAGGTTTTGTGGACCCAGGGAATTCGGGATCCCGTAGTAGACCACACCGAGTGAGTGGAGACTTGGTAGCGTGAGAATAAGCTTGCTCACGTTAACATTGATTAAAGTACAAAGGAGCAAAGTAGCAGATACCGCAGACCAAAGGTCAGCGAAGGTTTAGAGTACCGCAGACCAAAGGTCAGCGAGGTTTTTGTTTAGATACCGCAGCCCAGGGGGTTAGCGAAGAAACCCATATAGGCCCGTTTTGATATGCTCCGGCTGAGGTTTCGCAGCCTGAAAAATCGATTCCATTGGTCGTACGGCGGATAAGTAACAGTTACCTATATGCTGTGCGATTGGACCGCACATTCGTGGGTGCAATACTTAGCGCAACGTGATACCCTTTTTACGAGCTTTGCGTAAAATCGCGGGATCATTAGCGCTGGGTATAGCATACGCAAGCGTGATTTGTGTAAAAAAAAAATTATTTTAAGGGAGTTTCGCTGGTCACACAGGAAATCTCCAACAACCAATATTTACTGGAAAGGGTAAGTCACTCCCAGATACTTCCAGTAAATAGAGGTTACATAGGGGCCCGAGGTTGGGTACATTGCCTGCGCTATCAACAGTGTATGGTAGTATTGGCCAACGGTGGCGTGAGTGGGTGAAAGCACTCGTTGAACTTTCACCGTTGCCTTATATTGAGTATTTTGGTTTTTTGTGGGAATTAGCTGAGAAGGCAAAATATGGGGGCCAGTTGCTCAAGTAAGGGACGGTCAACCAGGGTTCAGGTTGACATTCCGTGGCCAAGGGGGTCGGCGAGGTACATAATGTGTGAGAAGTATGGATCACACACAGAGGTTTTATGCAATGAATGGGAACGTATGACTGCGGAAGATAGGGAACCATTCCCTAAGGTAGGCAGTTTTGAACCAGAGGTGTTGCAGAATTTAAGGATTAGGATATGTCTGTTAAAATCCCGAAAACAAAGGGTCAGACACACAAACTGTTTAAATTTATGGCAGCAAGAGGGCGATATGCAGAGGGAACTAGCTCACGCAGCTGGTTCCAAACCTAGCAGGAAACTGATGGCAACCGCACCACCACCACCGTATATTGTAGGGGAGAAAGTGGCTACAGACAATGGCATACTGATATATGATAAGAGTAAACTTGATAAATGTACTAATGCTAACCCGTGCAAGTTGTATCCCATTTTAAACTTCCCTCAGGACTGCGAGCAAGAAGATGAGCCCAGCACGATATCGGCACTCTCTCTAGCAGCCACCATACAAGACACCCAAGTGGGCACGGCCCAACCAGTAAGAGCAGTAGCAAAGGCCCCTAGCGGAGGGATAGGTGAAGTCGTGTCCACAGGTAAGTACGGTACCGTACATTATGCAGAGACAATAGCACCTCAGATTGTAGAGTCGACTCAAAATGATGTAATTGAACTAAATCCTGTCAGGGTGATCGCAGTCCCCAATGGGAAGACTGACGCTCAGGGAATCACTCCCATCATGAACATTGCTATGCATTGTCCTTGGTCCCGGACAGAATTGAGAACAATTATGTCTGAATTTCCCGATTCCAGAAAGGATCTAGCCGCATGTCAGAGGTTTATTAAAGAATTAGGTAACGCCACCGAACCCACAAACAAAGATTGGCGAACAGTGCTACGGGCATGTTTACCCTCCAATATTGACCCC
This sequence comes from Pseudophryne corroboree, assembly GCF_028390025.1. NCBI lineage: Eukaryota > Metazoa > Chordata > Amphibia > Anura > Myobatrachidae > Pseudophryne > Pseudophryne corroboree. Next base: position 145,696,071 of record NC_086451.1, on the reverse strand, counting down.
GCGAAATTCATTACTGATTGTAAATTAGACGTAGAAATACTTCTCACTGATGAATACACTCAGGAGAATGTACGACAGATCAATCTGCAATTAGTGTATTTCCCTACTGTTGTCAAATGGAATAAAATCTTTTCCATAAGACAAAAAGAAGGTGAAACTGCATCTGAATATTTCCATCGAGCACTGCAGGAAATGGCTAGATACACTGGGGTCGAGGACTTTTAAGGAAAATGTACATCACAGGGAGGTAGCTGTGTCCGTATTAATGGACTGGTTAAAAGACACACTAAGAACCAGGGTACAAACCTCTCTACCTAACTGGAGAGGTATCTCGGTGGCTGCATTAAGAGAGTCCGCTGTCGAGCACGATCGGAACATCATTAAGCACAGGGAGTCACAGGGGGATAAGCTGATGACAGTTAGTATAAGTGCCCTTACAACCAAATCACATCAGCCAAAACCCCAGACCCCTGATGGTAAGTCGTATGTAGTAGTATGTTATAACTACCAGAGGGAAGGACATTACGCACGGAACTGTAATTATGAAGGCACACATAAGGTATATCGACCCCTTAGACCAGGACATGAACCACATTATGATACACGTAATAGGGATCAGGGATCGCATAGGAGGAGTTATGAGCCACATGCAGGGGAAACAAGGAGGTACCCACCTAGGAGGGACTGGCAGACCTCTGAAAATTCTCAGCTACCCCCCTCACATATTGTAGCTGCCAGCGCGCTGCGGGAGGGTCACAATATACAATAGGGGTTAGGCCACACCTGTAGTCTGCAGCCAGTGAAGTTGATTGCTAGCCTTGGAAGTGAACCCGAGGTCACAGTTGATGTAGCTGGTAGATCACTACCTTTTCTTGTAGATACAGGGGCGGCCAGGTCAGTGTTAAATTCAACGGTAGGTATGAAAACCACGGGTAAAACAATTTCAGCAATGGGGGTAACAGGAATAGTGAAACACTACCCTTTAAGTAGACCAGCGAAGATTACGATAGGGCCTTTGCAGACCAAGCATTCCTTTTTGCTAGCTGCATCGGCTCCGACTAATCTACTTGGGAGAGATTTATTGTGTAAAATGAGGTGTGTCATATATTGTACTCCTGAGGGTGTCTTCTTAGATATACCCGAGAATCACGTTCAGGAAGTGCAGGATATGTTAGACACCCCACAAAGGTTAATGTCACACTCTGCTGTTAGAGACAGGTGTCCATCCAAGGTAGAGGAAATGATCTCCCAGATACCGGAATCCCTCTGGACCAAAGATGGACAAGACACTGGATTGATGGCGAATGTAGCTCCTGTAGTAGTGCAAGTAAAAGATGGTAGGATAGCTCCAAAAATCCCACAGTATCCTTTGAAGCCAGAGGTGGAATTAGGAGTGTACCCAGTCATAGAGCGCTTGCTACAACAGGGCATCCTAGTTAGGACGTCCAGCATTGCCAATAGTCCCATCTTCCCTGTGAAAAAGAGTGGGGGGATGGGTTACAGGCTAGTACAGGATCTAAGGGGATAAACAAGATAGTTGAGAGCCAATTCCCCGTAGTGCCAAATCCAGCTGTCATCCTCATGCAAATTCCCCCTACTGCAAAATTTTTCACTGTCATTGACCTCTGTTCTGCTTTCTTTTCGGTCCCTCTGCACCCTGACAGCCAATACCTGTTTGCATTCACATACAGGGGAGTACAGTACACCTGGACTCGCCTACCCCAAGGTTTCATTGACAGCCCAAGTATTTTCTCCCAGGCTTTGCATGACTGTTTACAATCCTTTCAACCTGAGAGCGGATCAGTACTAATACAGTATGTAGATGACTTACTGCTGTGTTCAGATTCACTCGAATCGTCCTTGAAAGACACGAAACAGCTTCTGTTTCAGCTTTCTAATACGGGACACAAGGTTTCAAATGATAAGTTGCAGTTGTGCCAGACCAAGGTAAAATATTTGGGACATTGCTTGACACAAGGACTTAGACACCTCACCGCTGATAGAATACAGGCGATTCGCGACATGACTCTGCCACAAACCCAGCAACAGATCCGCACGTTCCTTGGAATGTGTGGGTACTGCCGAAACTGGATCCCAGGGTTCTCCATACTGGCTTTACCTTTGCAAGAAATGGTCTCCTCGAACAAACCAGATCGGATCTCTCACACAGATGAGTCCGAACTGGCATTTGAGAGACTCAAACAGTGCCTATCACAGGCAACTGCATTAGGCATGCCAAATTATGGGAAACCCTTTGAATTGTACGGTACGGAAAGTGCTGGGTGTGCGGCAAGTATCCTAACCCAGTGATGCCAGCAGGCCGGTAGCTTACTACAGTGCACAGTTGGACACCGTAGCGCGGTCTCTCCCCACATGCTTGCGAAGTGTTGCAGCGATAGCTTTGCTAGTAAGTAAAAGCGAAGACATAGTGTTAGGACACAACCTGACCATCCATACACCTCATGCAGTGTCAGCCTTACTGAACTCTGCCCAAACCAGACATGTCTCATCAGCACGGTTTACAAGGTGGGAATTAGCACTAATGGCCCCTGTAAACATCACCATAAAGAGATGCAGCGCACTAAATCCTGCAACTTATCTGCCAGGTGTGCCTGGACAGGCACAAAGGGTGGAGGATGAGAATGATGGTGAAGGAGGATTTAGTATAGACACTGACACACATGATTGTATGGAATATCTGAACCAAACTTTCACTGCAAGACCCGACATTAGTGACAACCCACTGGAAGGCGTAGATTTTTCTTTTTACACTGACGGTAGTTGCCACAGACAGACGGACTCGGGAGACTTGTGTACTGGATACGCAGTCGTAGATGACAGAGGTATCATAGAAGCTGAGCCCCTGGGCCCACCGCACTCAGCACAAGTTGCTGAGCTGGTCGCCCTAACCAGAGCGTGTGAATTGGCCAAGGGTAAGTCAGCCAATATATATACAGATTCTAGGTATCCCTTTGGAGTAGTGCATGATTTTGGGGTCCTATGGCGCCTCAGAAATTTCATGACGGCAGCTGGCACACCTGTAGCGCATGCATCCCACATAAAAAGGCTTCTAACAGCGATACAAGAACCAGACAGAGTGGCTGTTATCAAGTGCAAAGCCCACACTTACAGTCAAGACCCATTTTCACTTGGTAACAGCCGGGCAGACGAAGCTGCTAAATCAGCAGCCAGCACCCCCATACAAACAGATATCACATCACTGATGATATTCAACACCGTCAATACACAAAAATTAAGTGAAATGCAAAATTTGTGTTCTCCACAGGAAAAGGCAGTCTGGAGGTCAAAAGGGTATGGCCAGGAGTCCTCAGGACTCTGGACAGATGGACAGGGTAAGCCAGTAGCCCCCAGAGCATATCTTCCAAGCTTAGCTGAGGCGGCACACGGTCTGACTCATCTGGGTAAAGAGGGTATGTGTAAGCTGGCGAGAGCCTACTGGTGTGCGCCAGGATTCTCTTCTCATGCGGGTAAGAGAGCAATGACGTCTTATTTGCTTGAGGAAGAATATTGGAAAGTCAATACCAACAGAACCATCCCATATCCCGCCAACAGACGGCCCTTTTCAGGTGATACAGATTGATTTTATACAGTTACCACCCTGCTGAAATTTAAAATATGTGTTAGTCTGTATTGATGTGTTTTCCAATTGGGTAGAAGCGTTCCCTGCTGCCACAAATACTGCTACGTTCACTGCAAAGAAAATTGTGCAGGAATTTGTGTGTAGATATGGTATCCCTAGGATAATTGAAAGCGATAGGGGTACCCATTTTACAGGTGAAGTCTTTCAGGTTATGTGCAAACTGATGGGAATTAATAGCAAGCTGCATACTCCGTACCGCCCACAGGTGAGTGCGAAGGTGGAGAGAGTAAACAGCACTATTAAGAACAAGCTGAGCAAAGTGATGGCTGAAACTGGATTGTTGTGGCCAGAAGCTTTGCCGCTTGTATTGTATAGCATCAGAACCACTCCCAGGTCCCCCCTTAACCTATCACCCTTTGAGATTCTTTTTGGTCGACAACCCCATGTAATGATTGACCCCCAGGATGATTTGAAATGCAATAATGAAGTGACTGTAAAATATTTGGTTAAGATGAGCCAGCAGCTGAGGAATCAAAACAGAAATCTAAAGCTGGTGATTCCTGACCTACCAAACAGTAATTGTCATGACATTGAACCTGGGGATTATGTAATGATTCGAAATTTTCTACGCTCAGGTTGCCTCATTGACAGGCGGGAAGGACCGTACCAAGTCTTACTAACCAGCACAACAGCATTAAAGGTTGCCGAAAGAGAGACTTGGGTCCACTCGTCCCACTGTAAGAAGGTCGCTGACCCAGAGAGAACCCGTGACAAAGAGCAGAGTGTAGAGAACATCGTATCACTGGATTGTCTGTTCCGGGAAGGTTGAGAGACAGGACTATTGTCACGGCACCTGAGCGCGGAGAACAACAAGACCAGAGGCGGTTGTCGCACCAGTTTTCTTTTTCCTTTTTATTATTTTCTCCATCTCCCATTACCCTCCTTTCCTCCCCCTTCTTGTTCCCTTTCTCTTCCCTTAACAAGATGGACTTACCCCAAGAGACTGCGTTCCGGTTTTTCCTGTTAACCCTGTTGTTGACCAGAGCAGTCTGTTTCGGTGAGAGTACCAGAGAGGTCGAGAAAGGATCTGGAATGGGTTCTGATGGCGAGGACGGATTTGTAGAATTCCAAGAGCAACACATCAATCAAGCAAAGGCGAGTATCAGAAAATGATCTGGTAGTCAGGAAACTAGGAGGCACTGTGAAGGGTTATTGGCTGAGGAAAATTGCATTTGTAGGATTTGTGAAAACATAGTTTAGGATGGGTGCATCCAGAGATGTCAGTCCAGCCTTAATATCAACATGGACCGTCATCCATTGAGTGATTATCACTCACTAGTGGGTAAGGTTTTAAACCAAACAGAATGCTGGGTGTGCTCACAAGTACCTCAAGGTCAGAGCAAGTCAGGATTAGTCCCGTACCCTTTAGCAATAGATGAGGTACTCGAATTACGGGGTGGGAGACCGGTGGACAAGAAATTTAATATTTCTAGGCCCCCTAGTTTGAAGCTCCACCACTATCATGTAGATAGATCCTTAGTGTGTTTCAACATTTCCAATTCCCGAAAGCCGGGAAATTGGGAGGTGACATGGAATAACCAAACCATGGCATTTTCGCACAGAGCTGATAGGATACCCATAGACTCTGAACTTATACGCCAAATAGCCGACAGTGGAAGGTATTTTCGGTATAGGTATACTCTAGGAAGCAAGACCATGCAGGTTGGAGAGGTATCACCAGGGTACTGTGCGCATATCATACAGCCTGATACGTGTACTGAACAGATGAGAGAACTAGGGAGTGGGTTTTTCACTTGGAAAGTTTGCAATATGGTAATGTCATATTCTGTCCCATATGTTCTCCCCGATGATGCCTATTTCATATGCGGGAGGAAGGCGTATAAGTGGCTTGCCCCAAACTCAGAGGGATTGTGTTACATTGGAAGAGTGTTGCCAGAGGTTATGACCATAACCCATGATAAGATGAAAGGGGTTCACCGCAGTGCTCAAGCTCCTTATACTCATACTCACTATGAACACATCGTTAAGAGACACCTCATAGATAGGACAGAGCACATAGCCTCTGATTTGATCCACGAATCCACCGGGATTCAATTCCTACTCGCGCTAGACATCACTCGTACTGCCAGAGGAATTATAAATTATAGGTATATCCATGCGCCAGCGAACCTGATAGATAATATCACTGAGATGTATGACGACACCTTCAGCACAGGATGGTCCTCAATATATCACAGCCGTGACAGGCGGGTACTGTGTTACTTTGGCAACTCAGTATGGTGTGAAGTGCTGCACATATATTACAAACAGCACTGATGACCTAACCGAGATCATCGATCAAAAGATGGACGATATCTTGCAGTTGAAGTGGGAGTTCCGAAGGAGAAACAACCTTACCCTGACTGCTGTGAGTAATGAACTGACCGGCTGGGTCTCATGGTTGAACCCACGAAATTGGTTCTCAGGTTTAGGAGAATGGGCTCAAAATGTTATTATGAGTGTAGGAAAGTTTCTCCTTTGTATCCTGGGAGTCGTCATAATTATTGGCTTGATATTTAGGTGTGTTCAAATTTTAACGCGGCGCAAGCACGGTACAAAATTGATGAGTTTAAGGAGCGGGGGCATTGTTACAGCAGCAGATTTAATTTACGACCCATCCATAGAGACAATGTTGTGACAAGACATGATTGCAAATGAATTCCACGGCCTGTTTCTTTCACCCGTTTTTCCTTTGTTTCCCCCTCAGCAAAAATACACCCATCCGGAAAAAGACTTCGATCAACACCCAAGAATGATTACGCAAATGTTATGTGAATGTATTTTTGATATGTGTCTTATCTTCATCTCTACAACCTTCAGTTAGTGACACACATAGTCGACAGGTGATATCCACATATATTAGCACTCACATATGTTCCCCCTCCATGTATCATCAACTAAATGTGCACCCCATTTGTTGGAACAAGAAGCCGAAAAGAGCTTGGTAGTGTTTGTTGGCCCACTTACAGACCCTTAATACGGGATAAGAAGGATTTAATGTATACTTCGCAATACCTCGAAGCTTATTTAGAACATATACGGCACGATGATACATGCCCCTCAGACATGAATTCATACATACATGCTTTTACTATCCCACTAGGTCATACATTTCCCACCTACACTTCTCCTACCATCCAATCATCTGTAGATATTGTATTGTATATTTTTCTGTTTAATGTTTAGATAGTGGCAGTTATTGTTGACTGCCAAAGGGTGGACTGTCAAAGTCGAAAAATATTGTAATGCATACATCATGTACTAACCACACACACATGCCCGCTGCGTGTGCACTTGTTCCGCCGTGCGTGCACATATCCGCAATTTGCGTATGAACGCTCCCGCGTTCCTGCGCGTGCTATGGGTATTTACGGCGGAGTTTGTGGCGCATAGAGGGTTATTAGAACATTACATATTTAACCCAAATAGTGCACATTTTACACATAGCTCCCCTGCACCACATCAGCAAGTATCAACAGTTTAAATGGTTCCAGGACTAAGGGATTCGCCTTTGCATGATAGGAAGGGACAGACTAAGGTTATAAGGTGATGTCTAGTATCCAGCTGTAGGGTATTTTAAGGGTAACATTCCGATGTTGGTTAGAGAAAGATTGCATGTTCCTGCGTATAGTTATGTGCAGAAGTAGAATATACACTGCTCAAAAAAATAAAGGGAACACTGAAATAACACATCCTAGATCTGAATGAATTAAATATTCTTATTAAATACTTTGTTCTTTACATAGATGAATGTGCTGACAACAAAATCACACAAAAATTATCAATGGAAATCAAATTTATTAACCCATGGAGGTCTGGATTTGGAGTCACCCTCAAAATTAAAGTGGAAAAACACACTACAGGCTGATCCAACTTTGATGTAATGTCCTTAAAACAAGTCAAAATGAGGCTCAGTAGTGTGTGTGGCCTCCACGTGCCTGTATGACCTCCGTACAATGCCTGGGCATGCTCCTGATGTGGTGGTGGATGGTCTCCTGAGGGATCTCCTCCCAGACCTGGACTAAAGCATCCGCCAACTCCTGGACAGTCTGTGATGCAACGTGGCGTTGGTGGATGGAGCGAGACATGATGTCCCAGATGTGCTCAATTGGATTCAGGTCTGGGGAACGAGCGGGCCAGTCCATAGCATCAATGCCTTCGTCTTGCAGGAACTGCTGACACACTCCAGCCACATGAGGTCTAGCATTGTCTTGCATTAGGAGGAACCCAGGGCCAACCGCACCAGCATATGGTCTCACAAGGGGTCTGAGGATCTCATCTCAGTACCTAATGGCAGTCAGGCTAGCTCTGGTGAGCACATGGAGGGCTGTGTGGCCCCCCAAAGAAATGCCACCCCACACCATTACTGACCCACTGCCAAACCGGTCATGCTGGAGGATGTTGCAGGCAGCAGAACATTCTCCTTGGCGTCTCCAGACTCTGTCAAGTCTGTCACGTGCTCAGTGAGAACCTGCTTTCATCTGTGAACAGCACAGGGTGTCAGTGGCGAATTTGCCAATCTTGGTGTTCTCTGGCAAATGCCAAACGTCCTGCACGGTGTTGGGCTGTAAGCACAACCCCCACCTGTGGACGTCGGGCCCTCATACCACCCTAATGGAGTCTGTTTCTGATCGTTTTAGTAAACACGTGCACATTTGTGGGTTGCTGGAGGTCATTTTGCAGGGCTCTGGCAGTGCTCCTCCTGTTCCTCCTTGCACAAAGGCGGAGGTAGCGGTCCTGCTGCTGGGTTGTTGCCCTCCTACGGCCTCTTCCACGTCTCCTGATGTACTGGCCTGTGTCCTGGTAGTGCCTCCATGCTCTGGACACTACGCTGACAGACACAGCAAACCTTCTTGCCACAGCTCGCATTGATGTGCCATCCTGGATGAGCTGCACTACCTGAGCCACTTGTGTGGGTTGTAGGGAGGTCATACAGGCACGTGGAGGCCACACACACTACTGAGCCTCAATTTGACTTGTTTTAAGGACATTACATCAAAGTTGGATCAGCCTGTAGTGTGTTTTTCCACTTTAATTTTGAGGGTGACTCCAAATCCAGACCTCCATGGGTTAATAAATTTGATATCCATTGATAATTTTTGTGTGATTTTGTTGTCAGCACATTCATCTATGTAAAGAACAAAGTATTTAATACGAATATTTCATTCATTCAGATCAAGGATGTGTTATTTTAGTGTTCCCTTTATTTTTTTGAGCAGTGTAGATATAAACTGTATTTACTGTATATTATGTATGCGGCGGGAATCCAGAGGAGACCACCCACAAGAGCGGTTGGGAAAGATATCGCCCACCTTTTCAAATCAACCTATGACCTCTCCAGTAATGTAAAGATGCATCTCTGTGTCCAATGGACAATGAGATTACAGTAACCATTGTATTGTGTATGGAAGTAGTGTATAAAAAGCCTGTTGCTGCCTGGCCGGTCAGAAGACTCTGAACGCTATCTACCTGATGAGCGGAGGACTGGTCCAGGTTGCGCAAGCGAACATTCTCACGTATGTACATTGACTGTAGCCATTATTCTGTTGTAGATTTATCTTGTTAGCCTTGTAGTGTATAATTTGTATTGTTATCCCCTTTCGCCTTAGAACCCAGTGGTTAACTACATATCGGTGTTGTGTCATTTCCCTGCTAGGGTTTAAAGCGTATTTAACTGTATAAGGTTTAAGAGTGTATTAATAAGGTGTACGCACTGCGGGTACTTTATACCGTCAGCTGTGTAAGGTTTAAGGTATAACATCATTGCATTGCATTACTCATAAGGTTTAAAGGTTATCAAAAGTGTGTGCGCGCGCTGTGGGTACTTTGTAACTCCAGCGCGGCGTGTGTACGCTAAGTCCGTACAACGTACGGGACTCTGTACGCAAATAGCGTACAAAGTGCGTAGCGTGTATCTTAAATATAACAGCCGCAGCGGCTCCATGGTAAGAGTATGTTTAAAGGTATAGCTTTATGGTATAAGATAATATCGACATTATCAGTTGCCACTTTATTTCTCAGCTACAACTGTGTAAAGACTGACTGTGAACTTATCTGAGAGTCTCCGCAGGCATTCCAGTGGACTGGTAATTAACAAGAATACTCACCATTTATAGTTACCTGAGTGCATATTGGGGGTAATTCCAAGTTGATCGCAGCAGGAATTTTGTTAGCAGTTGGGCAAAACTATGTGCACTGCAGGGGAGGCAGATATAACATGCAGAAAGAGTTAGATTTGGGTGGGTTATTTTGTTTCTGTGCAGGGTAAATACTGTCTGTTTTAATTTTACACTGCAAATTAGATTGCAGATTGAACACACCACACCCAAATATAACTCACTGCACATGTTAAATCTGCCTCCCCTGCAGTGCACATGGTTTTGCCCAACTGCTAACAAAATTCCTGCTGCGCTCAACTTGGAATTACCCCCATTGCCTTCTCTTTTTCTCCTATGAGCACTTTCTATATACAGTTGATGGCTTTTTAAGTATATATGTGTCTTTATTAATGTATAATATTTATATGTATATTTATTTGTGCACTTGTTTTATATGATTTTGTCATTGTGTAAATTAAAATGTATTTTTGTATACTACTATACAGGTGTTATTTGTGCATAATTAAGCACCACATTTTAAATTTGTGCTGTTTTGATTGTGTTATACAGAGGCTTGCAAACCTCTGATTGCAGTGGCTGCTGATTTGCATATTTAAACATTAACAATAATCTCCACAGCACCGATAAACCTTTTTTTTTTTTTTTTTTGTATTTTTAAGAGTTTTCCCTCCCTATTACAACTGCTTTGGGACATCCCCAAGGTTAACCCTGTGGAGACTATGGGGGTCATTCCGAGTTGATCGCTAGCTGAATTTGTTCACAGCGCAGCGATCAGGCTAAAAAACGGCAGTTCTGCGCATGCGTATGCGGCACAATGCGCACGCATGACGTACGGGCACAATGAACAATGTAGTTTTGCACAGAGTCTAGCGATGCATTTCAGTCGCACTGCTTGCCGCAGAGTGATTGACATGAAGTGGGCATTTCTGGGTGGCAACTGAACGTTTTCAGGGAGTGTGCGTAAAAACGCAGGTGTGCCAGGAAAGCCGCAGGCGTGGCTGGGCGGCTTTGTGACGTCAAATCCGGAACTGAATAGTCTGAAGTGATCGCAAGCGCTGAGTAGGTTTTGAGCTACTCTGAAACTACACAAAATTTTTTTGCTGGCGCTCTGCGATACAACCGTTTGCACTTCTGCTAAGCTAAAATACACTCCCAGTGGGCGGCGTTTGCACGGCTTCTAAAACTAGCTAGCGAGCTATCAACTTGGAATGACCCCCAATGTACCCTGAAGAAGAATGTAAAAGTTATGGTAAAGCAGGGATGGGGAACCTTTGGCCCTCCAGCTGTTGTTGAACTACACATCCCAGCATGCCCTGCAACAGTTTTAGCATGGCCAAGTAGCAAAACTGTAGCATAGCATGCTGGTATGTGTAGTTCAACAACAGCTGGAGGGCTAAAGTTTCCCCATCCCTAGCTTCAATGGGTTACTCTTCTCGTTCACCAGATCCCTTGTCTCGCAAGTGAGAGTGTGTTTCCTGTGTGTACCATTCTTCCTTCTCTCCTGTCCAGCTCCTGCTTTGGGCTTGTTAACTAAAACTGAGGAGCCTGAGCTGTGGGTGGGTTATGAGGGGAGAGTTCATCCTGGGAGGCTCAAAAGCCAGGCACTGGCCCTTAAGTAATGGTGCCATCTTAAATGGAGGTTTTTTTTTGTTTACAAAATATTTCTTAATAAAAATAAATTAGGACTGGTGTAAATTATCCCACAGATACTTTATCATAAAATTGTCAGTGTGGATGTGGCTTCAGCAGAGCTGTGTAGTGCAGGGGTGGCCAACCAGTCAGTGGCAAAGAGCCAGAAAAGATCTGTAGACGAGGGTAAGAGCCATAGCAAGCAAAATTGGGGGCGTGGCATAGTTGTCACAAAGCCACACCCCCTTTTTATGCACACACGTATCGGTTTGACGTTTGTAGAAGTATGACCTTGTGTCATAACCCCATTTTTAGTCATGTTGTACAGTGCCACATACAAATAAAGCCCCTGTACAGTGCCACATACATATATGCCCCCACAGTGCCAGATACATATATGTCCCCACAGTGCCAGATACATATATGTCCCCACAGTGCCAGATACATATATGTCCCCACAGTGCCAGATACATATATTTCTCCACAGTGCCAGATACATATATTCCTCCACAGTTCCAGATACATATATGTCCCCATAGTGCCAGATATGCCCCCACTGCCAGATACACATCTCTCCAGTGCCAGATATGCCCTCAATGCCAGATATGCCCCCAGTGCCAGATACACATGTCCCTCCAGTGCCAGATATGCCCCCAGTGCCAGATACACATGTCCCCCCAGTGCCACATATGCCCCCAGGGCCAAATATGCCCCCAGTGCCAGATATACACCCCACCGCTAGCTACACATCTCCCCAGTGCCAGATATGCCCCTAGTGCCAAATATGCCCCCACTGCCAGATACACATCCCCCCAGTGCCAGATACACATGTCCCCCAAGTGCCAGATATGCCCCAGTGCCAAATATGCCCCCACTGTCAGCTACACGTCTCCCCAGTGCCAGATATGCCTCCACTGCCAGCTACACGTCTCCCCAGTGCCAGATATGCCCCCAGTGCCAGATACATGTCCCCCCCAGTGCCAGATATGCCCCCAGTGCCAGAAACACATGTCCACCCAGTGCCAGATATGCCCCCAATGCCAGATACACGTCCCCCCAGTGCCAGAAACACATGTCCCCCCAGTGCCAGATATGCCCCCAGTGTAAGATACACATGTCCCCACACTGAGTCCACCCAAGTGCTGCTCACCGCCGCGCTGCTGCTCTGCTCAGTCTGCTGCTTGTGAGGGGAGAAGAGTGCAGCGTGCGCCTCTCCTGCCCCTCAGTCTCCACTCTCTGGCATTATTGATTCTCTCTAACTAGGCGCCGGTCCGTGAGCCAGTCAGAGTTCGCGGACCGTCAGCTAAGACTCCTGATTGGCTGCCGGTCCACGAGCTCTGATTGGCTCCCGGGAGGCACTGCAGACTAGGGCAGCGGGAGGCGCCGCGGGAGCTTACGAGCCGCATGCAGAGATAGAAAGAGCTGCATGCAGCTCGCGAGCCACGGGTTGGCCACTGCTGGTAGTAGTGGAAGGTGGCGGCCAGCCCGTGACCCTTGGCAGTAGCGTGGCCCGGGGGGCACATGGCAACCTGCCCCCCCGGGCCAGCCCGCCTCTGTCAAAAGCTTTGCTGTTCATTACCTGAATCCTGGTCTCTACCAAGCTTAACCCAAGGTAACACTGCGAATCCTATGGACCACGAATAAAAAGAGTCAACAAAGGTAAGTTTTACCATAACTCTTCTTTTTGTAACTGATGAAAATTATTGTATGCTGATTTGTATTGTATTCTTACTCTGAGAGAAAAAAATATCATGTTGGTGATCTTTCTGAGTAAAACTAAGGTACTATTTTTTATTAGAATTGAAGATAAATGTAATCTAAAAAAAAACTGGCTTTACGATTAGTTATTGCAATATGTATGTCTATGGATATGTTTAACTATGTCATACCCTCATGCTGTAATTAAGCATTTCAACATGAGGAATTTCATGAAATATCTAATTTCAGAATTAGACTATAGCAAACACTAGAATTAAAGCCAGTTGGTATTTCTGCAGCAGGGTACATAGGATTTCCTCAGGGAAACATAGGGGTGTAGAGATGGATCTGGATCCAGGCACCAACAGGTAAAGCTTTAGCTGACACAGGATGCAGTGGGGCCCTCCTCTATAACCCCACCTTCAGGCACTGTGAGCTCAATTTTGAAGTTGATGCCTGCAGTAGCTGAAAGCTTTTGTTTTTTTCTCATACGTCCTAGAGGATGCTTGGGATGCTTCAAAAAACATGGGGTATAGACGGGATCCGCAGGAGACATGGGCACACTATAAGACTTTGAATGGGTGTGAATTGGCTCCTCCCTCTATGCCCCTCCTCCAGACTCCAGTTAGATTCTGTGCCCAGCGAGACTGGATGCACACTGAGGAGCTCTCCTGAGTTTCTCAGAAAAATACTTTATTTAGTTTTGTTATTTTCAGGGAGACCTGCTGGCTACAGGCTCCCTGCATCGTGGGATTGAAGGGAGAGAAGCAGACCTACTTCTTAAGAGTTCAAGGGCTCTGCTTCTTAGGCTACTGGACACCATTTGCTCCAGAGGGTTCGATCACTACGGTACGCCTAGCTGCTTGTTCCCGGAGCCGCGCCGTCACCCCCCTCACAGAGCCAGAAGATTGAAGCTGGGTGAGTATGAGAAGATCAGAAGACTTCAGTGATGGCAGAAGACAGCGTTTGAGGTACCTCGCAGCGTTCGCGCTGCGCGCCATGCTCCCACACTGATCACGGCACTGCAGGGCGCAGGGGGAGCGCCCTGGGCAGCATGGGGGGCCTAAAATAGCACTGGCATAGAGTATAACAGTGCCCAGGCACTTGATATGGGACCCCCGCCAGTATAAAGAATTTTGAGCGGGACTGAAGCGCGCCATGTTGGGGGCGGGGGCTTAGCCGCATAGCTCTCACAGCGCCATTTTTCTCTTCACAGAAGGCTGCAGAGACACTGGCCCTGAACTCCACACTGCTGTGCAAGTAACAGGGTGCAAAACGGAGGGGGGGGCACTAGTGATTTGGTGAATTATTATATATGATAAAAGTGCTAGCAGGTCTGGGCAGTCTTGTTACTGACTTCAGATAGGCGCTGGGTGTGAGCTGGCAGAACTCTCTCTGTGTCTCTCTAACAGGCTCTGCTGTGGGTCTGTCTCCTATAGCCCCAGTGTGTTTGTGGCTGTCGGTACGTGTGTGTGTCGACATGTCTGAGGCTGAATGCTCTTCCCAGGAGGAGGCTGGCATGGGGACAGACAGTTCTGTGAGAGTGACAGTGTCGGCACCGCCGACGGATGATTGGGTCAATATGTTGAGTGTTTTAAATATTAATGTGACTAAGTTGGCTAAGAGATTTGATAAATCTGAGTCTAAGAACCAGACATGGAGGAAATCCATGGAAGATGCTTTGTCACAGGTCCAGACCCCTTCGGGGTCGCAGAAACGTGCATCCAAAACTGGCTAAGAGTATTCAGTACATGATTGTGGCGATAAAAGACATATTACATATCACTGAGGACCCTGCTGTTCCTGATACGAGGGTCTGTATGTTTAAAGGAAAGAAACCTGAGGTCACTGCACTCGGTTGCTGGGGAAGATGGTGGTGGCCTACGAGGCCATTCCGTATGGCAGGTTCCATGCCAGGGTGTTTCAGTTGAACCTGCTGGACCAGTGGTCCGGGTCTCACCTGGACATGCACCGGAAAATAATTCTATCTCCCAGAACAAGAATTTCCCTTCTGTGGTGGCTGCACAGTTCTCACCTTCTGGAGGGACGCAGGTTCGGGATTCAGGAGTGGATCCTGGTGACCACGGATGCAAGCCTCTGAGGCTGGGGAGCGGTCACACAGGGAAGAAACTTTCAGGGAAAGTGGTCAAGTCAGGAAGCTTGTCTACACATAAACATTCTGGAATTAAGAGCCATCCACAACGGCATACTGCAAGCAGAACATCTTCTTCGAGGTCTGCCGGTCGTGATTCAGTCAGACAATGTGACAGCAGTGGCCTACATAAACCGCCAAGGCGGAACAAAGAGCAGAGCGGCGATGGCCTAGGCCAGGAAGATTCTTCGCTGGGCGGAAAGACATGCCAGCGCTCTGGCAGCGGTCTTCATTCCGGGAATGGACAACTGCGAAGCAGACTTCCTCTCCATCCAGGAGAGTGGGGTCTTCATCAAGAGGTCTTTGCAGAAGTGACAATTCGTTGGGGAGTTCCTCAAGTGGACATGATGGCGTCCCGCCTCAACAAGAAACTTCAGAAATATTGTTCCAGGTCAAGGGACCCTCAGGCGATAGTGGTGGACGCTCTAGTAACACCGTGGGTGTTTCAGTCGGTCTATGTGTTCCCTCCACTTCCACTCATTCCAAAGGTGATAAAAAATTATAAGAAGAACAAGGGTTCAGGCGATCCTCATTGTTCCAGATTGGCCAAAAAGGGCCTGGTATCCAGATCTTCAGGAGTTGCTCATAGAAGATCCCTGGCCTCTTCATCTTCTGGAGGACCTGTTACAACAGGGGCCGTGCGTGTTTCAGGACTTACCGCGGCTGCGTTTGACGGCGTGGTGGTTGAGTGCCAAATCCTAGCCCGAAAGGGTATTCCCAGTGAAGTCATTCCTACACTTCTTCAGGCTAGAAAAGAAGTAACGGCAAATCATTACCACCGTATTTGGAGGAAATATGTGTCTTGGTGTGAATCCAAGAAGGCTCCTACGGAAGAATTTCACCTGGGGCGGTTGCTCCATTTCCTACAAGCAGGTGTGGATGCGGGCCTAAAGTTAGGCTCTATTAAAGTACAGATTTCGGCCTTATCGATCTTTTTTCAAAAAGAATTGGCCTCCCTTCCAGAAGTTCAGACCTTCGTAAGAGGCGTGCTGCACATCCAACCCAGTGGCACCATGGGACCTTAATGTGGTGTTGCAATTCTTGCAATAACATTGGTTTGAACCTTTGCGCAAGGTTGAGTTAAAATTCCTTACTTGGAAAGTGGTCATGTTGTTGGCCTTGGCGTCTGCAAGGCGAGTGTCTGAATGAATATTGCTCAGTCGCTTGTCTCAAAGTATCAACACAATTCAAGGACTTATAGCATGCTGCAGCTGTAGTGTGTAAAGTTGAAGTCCATGTTCAGTAGCTGGAAATGAATACTGCTGATTGTGCACAACAGTGAACAGAAGGTGCAATAATTAAGCTCCAATGGTGGATAGATTGTATGTGGCCAGTGAACATTCAGTAATTGATACCTCTCCGATGGGCTGGTCCGTTTACCGGGCGTCCCCGGTCGGGTGTCCTGCGTTGCCCACAAGTGCTATGCAGCGGAGAGGAGATGGAATGCTGTATGCTGTCGGCTGGCTTAGGCGGCGTGAATGGCAGCGGCCGCTGGAAACAAAAAGACAGTCAGGAGCGTAGCCGTCTGAAAGTACTGAGCTCTGCACCAGACGTGAGACACCTGAGCAAGGTGTGTAGAGAGGCGGGTCCTACGGGATTGCCGTTACCGAAATCGGTGAAAGCCCATTCTACTAGGAAGGTGGGCTCATCCTGGGCGGCTGCCCGGGGAGTCTCGGCGTTACAACTTTGCCGAGCTGCTACTTGGTCGGGTTCAAACACCTTTGCAAAGTTTTACAAGTTTGATACCCTGGCTGAGGAGGACCTCTTGTTTGGTCAATCGGTGCTGCAGAGTCATCCGCACTCTCCCGCCCGTTCTAGAGCTTTGGTATAAACCCCATGGTTCTTGAAGTATCCCCAGCATCATCTAGGACGTATGAGAAAATAGGATTTTAATACCTACCGGTAAATACTTTTCTCTTAGTCCGTAGAGGATGCTGGGCGCCCATCCCAGTGCGGGCTGTATCTGCAGTTTGCTTATAGTTACGCTCATGTTGCATTGAGTTTCGTCACTATGTGACTGTTGTTGGTCATGCCGTTGCATGCGTTGTTGTTGAATGCCATGTTGTACGGCGTGTTAGTGGTGTTAGCTGGTATGTATCTCACCTTAGTTTAAAATAATTAAATAAATAATTTTCCTCGAAATGTCCGTCTCCCTGGGCACACCCATTCACACCCACACCCACACACTTGTATATGCTATTTTTAATATTATGTTATAAATATAAATATAAAGTTTTATATGTATACCACTGGCAATCCCTAATGTTTTGTTTGATATATAAGTACTTGCGCTATCCTCTTCATCTATTGTTTGTTTTTATATGCTTGTTTATTGGAACCTTCACAGAAAGGTTCTGGAGGACTGCTGCAGTAACTAGACTTGATTTTTGAGATTCTAATTCATACCATTGTTTTTTGCTGGCGCCTTAAGGGTTATTATATTCCTCCTTTTCAAGCTAGTATCTGTGTATACCCTGGCTGTAGGCAACTGATTGTGTGGTAAGAGATTGTTGTACAAATATTAGAAATATGGCTGATCTGACTTGTTTTACGGAAAGAGTGAAAAGGAGACAAAAATATGCAGCAGATTTGAATGATGTTTAAGATTCAACTCATGCCTGATGAAAGTAACGAGAAGGAACGTGAATTTAATTCCCTTTTCTTTAAATTAGAGGATCTATTGAGAGCAGAAACCCGCTGTCCTTTTTGAGCAATCTTTGCACTTTTAACTATAGGGTATTCTGTTTTTTCTTGTATATGCTATTTTTAATATTATGTTATAAATATAAAGTTTTATATATATATATACCACTGGCAATCCCTAATTTCTCTGACGTCCTAGTGGATGCTGGGACTCCGTCAGGACCATGGGGATTAGCGGCTCCGCAGGAGACAGGGCACAAAAATAAAAGCTTTAGGACTAGGTGGTGTGCACTGGCTCCTCCCCCCATGACCCTCCTCCAAGCCCCAGTTAGGTTTTTGTGCCCGTCCGAGCAGGGTGCAATCTAGGTGGCTCTCCTAAAGAGCTGCTTAGAAAAAGTTATTAGGTTTTTTATTTTCAGTGAGTCCTGCTGGCAACAGGCTCACTGCAACGAGGGACTTAGGGGAGAAGAAGTGAACTCACCTGCGTGCAGGATGGATTGGCTTCTTAGGCTACTGGACACCATTAGCTCCAGAGGGATCGAACACAGGCCCAGCCATGGAGTCCGGTCCCGGAGCCGCGCCGCCGACCCCCTTGCAGATGCCGAAAAGTGAAGAGGTCCAGAAACCGGCGGCAGAAGACTTTTCAGTCTTCATGAGGTAGCGCACAGCACTGCAGCTGTGCGCCATTGTTGTCAGCACACTTCACACCAGCGGTCACTGAGGGTGCAGGGCGCTGGGGGGGGGCGCCCTGGGCAGCAATGATAATACCTTGTTCTGGCTAAAAATACATCACATATAGCCCCTGGGGCTATATGGATGTATTTAACCCCTGCCAGGTCTCACAAACACCGGGAGAAGAGCCCGCCGAAATAGGGGGCGGGGCCTATCTCCTCAGCACACAGCGCCATTTTCCTGCACAGCTCCGCTGCGAGGAAGGCTCCCAGGACTCTCCCCTGCACTGCACTACAGAAACAGGGTAAAAAAAAACAGAGAGGGGGGGCACTTTTTTGGCGATATTGATATATTAAGCTGCTATAAAGGAAACAACACTTCTGTAGGGTTGTTCCTATATATTTATAGCGCTTGGGTGTGTGCTGGCAAACTCTCCCTCTGTCTCCCCAAAGGGCTAGTGGGGTCCTGTCTTCGATAAGAGCATTCCCTGTGTGTCTGCTGTGTGTCGGTACGTGTGTGTCGACATGTATGAGGACGATGTTGGTGTGGAGGCGGAGCAATTGCCGGTAATGGTGATGTCACCCCCTAGGGAGTCGACACCGGAATGGATGGCTTTGTTTATGGAATTACGTGATAATGTCAGCACGTTACAAAAATCAGTTGACGGCATGAGACGGCCGGCAAACCAGTTAGTACCTGTCCAGGCGTCTCAGACACCGTCAGGGGCTGTAAAACGCCCTTTACCTCAGTCGGTCGACACAGACCCAGACACGGACACCGAATCTAGTGTCGACGGTGAAGAAACAAACGTATTTTCCAGTAGGGCCACACGTTATATGATCACGGCAATGAAGGAGGCTTTGCATATCTCTGATACTGCAAGTACCACAAAAAGGGGTATTATGTGGGGTCTGAAAAAACTACCTGTAGTTTTTCCTGAATCAGAGGAATTGAATGAAGTGTGTGATGAAGCGTGGGTTAACCCCGATAGAAAACTGCTAATTTCAAAGAAGTTATTGGCATTATATCCTTTCCCGCCAGAGGTTAGGGTGCGCTGGGAAACACCCCCTAGGGTGGATAAGGCACTCACACGCTTATCAAAACAAGTGGCGTTACCGTCTCCTGAAACGGCCGCCCTCAAGGATCCAGCTGATAGGAGGCTGGAAACTACCCTGAAAAAGTATATAAACTCATACTGGTGTTATACTGCGACCAGCCATCGCCTCAGCATGGATGTGCAGTGCTGGGGTGGTTTGGTCGGATTCCCTGACTGAAAATATTGATACCCTGGATAGGGACAGTATTTTATTGACTATAGAGCAATTAAAGGATGCTTTTCTTTATATGCGAGATGCTCAGAGGGATATTTGCACTCTGGCATCGAGAGTAAGTGCGATGTCCATATCTGCCAGAAGAAGTTTATGGACGCGACAGTGGTCAGGTGATGCGGATTCCAAACGGCATATGGAAGTATTGCCGTATAAAGGGGAGGAATTATTTGGGGTCGGTCTATCGGATTTGGTGGCCACGGCAACAGCCGGGAAATCCACCTTTTTACCTCAGGTCCCCTCCCAACAGAAAAAGACACCGTCTTTTCAGCCGCAGTCCTTTCGTTCCTATAAGAACAAGCGGGCAAAAGGACAGTCATATCTGCCCCGAGGCAAAGGAAAGGGTAAGAGAGTGCACCAAGCAGCTCCCTCCCAGGAGCAGAAGCCCTCCCCGGCTTCTGCAAAGCCCTCAGCATGACGTTGGGGCTTTACAAGCGGACTCAGGGGCGGTGGGGGGTCGACTCAAGAATTTCAGCGCACAGTGGGCTCACTCACAGGTGGACCCCTGGATCCTGCAGGTAGTATCTCAGGGTTACAGGTTGGAATTCGAGAAGTCTCCCCCTCGCCGGTTCCTACAGTCTGCTCTGCCAACGTCTCCCTCAGACAGGGCGACGGTATTGGAAGCCATTCACAAGCTGTATTCTCAGCAGGTGATAGTCAAGGTACCCCTCCTACAACAGGGAAAGGGGTATTATTCCACACTATTTGTGGTACCGAAGCCGGACGGCTCAGTAAGACCTATTCTAAACCTGAAATCTTTGAACCTGTACATACAAAAATTCAAGTTCAAGATGGAGTCACTCAGAGCAGTGATAGCGAATCTGGAAGAAGGGGACTTTATGGTGTCCCTGGACATCAAGGATGCTTACCTGCATGTCCCAATTTGCCCTTCACATCAAGGGTACCTCAGGTTCGTGGTGCAAAACTGTCATTATCAGTTTCAGACGCTGCCGTTTGGATTGTCCACGGCACCTCGGGTCTTTACCAAGGTAATGGCCGAAATGATGTTTCTTCTGCGAAGAAAAGGCGTATTAATTATCCCTTACTTGGACGATCTCCTGATAAGGGCAAGGTCCAGAGAACAGCTGGAGGACGTAGTAGCACTAACCCAAGTAGTGCTGCAACAGCACGGGTGGATTCTGAATTTTCCAAAATCTCAATTGACCCCGACGACACGTCTGCTGTTCCTGGGAATGATTCTGGACACGGTTCAGAAAAAGGTGTTTCTTCCGGAGGAGAAAGCCAGGGAGTTATCCGAACTTGTCAGGAACCTCCTAAAACCAGGAAAAGTGTCTGTGCATCAATGCACAAGAGTCCTGGGAAAAATGGTGGCTTCTTACGAAGCGATTCCATTCGGCAGATTCCACGCACAAACTTTTCAGTGGGATCTGCTGGACAAATGGTCCGGATCGCATCTGCAGATGCATCAGCGGATAACTTTGTCTCCACGGACAAGGGTGTCTCTTCTGTGGTGGTTGCAGAGTGCTCATCTGTTAGAGGGCCGCAGATTCGGCATACAGCACTGGGTCCTGGTGACCACGGATGCCAGTCTGAGAGGCTGGGGAGCGGTCACACAGGGAAGAAACTTCCAGGGAGTGTGGTCAAGCCTGGAGATGTCTCTTCACATAAATATACTGGAGCTAAGAGCGATTTACAATGCTCTAAGCCTGGCAAAACCCCTGCTTCAGGGTCAGCCGGTGTTGATCCAGTCGGACAACATCACGGCAGTCGCCCACGTAAACAGACAGGGCGGCACAAGAAGCAGGAGGGCAATGGCAGAAGCTGCAAGGATTCTTCGCTGGGCGGAAGATCATGTGATAGCACTGTCAGCAGTGTTCATTCCGGGAGTGGACAACTGGGAAGCGGACTTCCTCAGCAGACACGATCTACACCCGGGAGAGTGGGGACTTCATCCAGAAGTCTTCCACATGATTGTGAACCGTTGGGAAAAACCAAAGGTGGATATGATGGCGTCCCGCCTCAACAGAAAACTGGACAGGTATTGCGCCAGGTCAAGAGACCCTCAGGCAATAGCTGTGGACGCTCTGGTAACACCGTGGGTGTTCCAGTCAGTGTATGTGTTTCCTCCTCTGCCTCTCATACCAAAAGTACTGAGAATTATACGGCAAAGGGGAGTAAGAACGATACTCGTGGCTCCGGATTGGCCAAGAAGAACTTGGTACCCGGAACTTCAGGAGATGCTCACGGAAGATCCGTGGCCTCTACCTCTAAGACGGGACCTGCTTCAGCAGGGACCGTGTCTATTCCAAGACTTACCGCGGCTGCGTTTGACGGCATGGCGGTTGAACGCCGAATTCTAAGGGAAAAAGGCATTCCGGAAGAGGTCATCCCTACCCTGGTAAAAGCCAGGAAGGAGGTGACTGCACAACATTATCACCGCATTTGGAGAAAATATGTTGCGTGGTGTGAGGCCAGGAAGGCTCCGACGGAGGAATTTCAACTGGGTCGATTCCTACATTACCTGCAAACAGGATTGTCTATGGGCCTCAAATTAGGGTCCATTAAGGTTCAAATTTCGGCCCTGTCGATTTTCTTCCAGAAAGAATTGGCTTCAGTTCCTGAAGTCCAGACTTTTGTAAAAGGAGTACTACATATACAGCCCCCGGTTGTGCCCCCAGTGGCTCCGTGGGATCTTAATGTAGTTTTGGATTTTCTCAAATCCCATTGGTTTGAGCCACTCAAATCGGTGGATTTGAAATATCTTACATGGAAAGTAACCATGCTACTGGCCCTGGCTTCAGCCAGGAGAGTGTCAGAATTGGCGGCTTTATCGTATAAAAGCCCATATCTGATTTTCCATTCGGACAGGGCAGAACTGCGGACGCGTCCTCAGTTTCTGCCTAAGGTGGTTTCAGCGTTTCACCTGAACCAGCCTATTGTGGTGCCTGTGGCTACTAGCGATTTGGAGGATTCCAAGTTGCTGGACGTTGTCAGGGCATTGAAAATATATATTTCAAGGACGGCTGGAGTCAGAAAATCTGACTCGCTGTTTATACTGTATGCACCCAACAAGCTGGGTGCTCCTGCTTCTAAGCAGACGATTGCTCGTTGGATTTGTAGCACAATTCAACTTGCACATTCTGTGGCAGGCCTGCCACAGCCTAAATCTATCAAGGCCCATTCCACAAGGAAGGTGGGCTCATCTTGGGCGGCTGCCCGAGGGGTCTCGGCATTACAACTCTGCCGAGCAGCTACGTGGTCGGGGGAGAACACATTTGTAAAATTCTACAAATTTGATACCCTGGCTAAAGAGGACCTGGAGTTCTCTCATTCGGTGCTGCAGAGTCATCCGCACTCTCCCGCCCGTTTGGGAGCTTTGGTATAATCCCCATGGTCCTGACGAAGTCCCAGCATCCACTAGGACGTCAGAGAAAATAAGATTTTACTTACCGATAAATCTATTTCTCGTAGTCCGTAGTGGATGCTGGGCGCCCATCCCAAGTGCGGATTGTCTGCAATACTTGTACATAGTTATTGTTACAAAAAAATCGGGTTGTTATTGTTGTGAGCCGTCTGTTCAGAGGCTCCTACGTTTGTCATACTGTTAACTGGGTTCAGATCACAGGTTGTACGGTGTGATTGGTGTGGCTGGTATGAGTCTTACCCGGGATTCAAAATCCTTCCTTATTGTGTACGCTCGTCCGGGCACAGTATCCTAACTGAGGCTTGGAGGAGGGTCATGGGGGGAGGAGCCAGTGCACACCACCTAGTCCTAAAGCTTTTATTTTTGTGCCCTGTCTCCTGCGGAGCCGCTAATCCCCATGGTCCTGACGGAGTCCCAGCATCCACTACGGACTACGAGAAATAGATTTATCGGTAAGTAAAATCTTATTTTTTTGTTTGATATATAAGTACTTGCGCTATCCTCTTCATCTATTGTTTGTTTTTATATGCTGGTATCAGGGGTGTATCAGGATGGCACTCGCCAGGGGCGCCAGCCAAGGAGTGGGCGCCACCCGGCAGTGCCACCCTCAACCAATAGGTGGATTCACTTAGTAGTGGCATCACCGGGGCTGGAGGATCTCACAGTAGGCAGGAACAGGTGCCGGTGTTCAGCACCGCAGTGCACTAGTGAAGAATGTGAAAGTAAACTACAGTTCCCAGCAGCCCTTGCTGTCGGGAGCTCCTGGAAGCAAGGGTTGCTGAGAGCTGTAGTTTACTTTCACTTTCTTCATGAAGTGTGGTGCGGTGCTGATGCGTGGTGTTCCCGGCTACAGTGCAATCCTCCAGCCCAGGTGATGCCCAGCTCATCACACTAGGTACTGCAACATATTAATTGATATGTGGTTTGAGGGGGAGGACTATATACAGTGAGGGAAAAGGACTATATTCGGGGAGGGCTGAGACTCTGTGCTGGGAGGGGGGGAGGACTGTATGCAGGGAGGGGGGAGGACTATATGCAGGGAGGGGGGAGACCATGGCTATGTGCAGGGAGGAGGGAGACCATGGCTATGTGCATGGAGGAGATAGACCATGGCTATATGCAGGGAGGGGGACGGGGGCTACTGCTATGTGCTGGGAGCGGGACGGGGACTACGGCTATGTGCTGGGAACGGGACGGGGACTACGGCTATGTGCTGGGAGCGGGACTGGGACTACGGCTATGTGCTGGAAGCGGGACGGGGACTACGGCTATGTGCTGGGAGCGGGACGGGGACTACGGCTATGCGCTGGGAGCGGCACGGGGACTATGGCTATGTGCTGGGAGCGGGACGGGGACTACGGCTATGTGCTGGGAGCGGGACGGGGACTACGGCCATGTGCTGGGAGGGGAATGGAGACTACGGCTATGTGCTGGGAGGGGAATGGAGACTATGGCTTTGTGCTGGGAGCGGGATGGGGACTATGGCTATGTGCTGGGAGCGGGATGGGGACTACGGCTATGTGCTGGGAGCGGGATGGGGACTACTTTCACGTGCTGGGAGTGGGATGGGGACTACTTTTATGTGCTGGGAGCGGGATGGGGATTACTTTTATGTGCTGAGAGGGGGAGGGGACTACTTTTATGTGCTGGGAGGGGGTGGGGACTATGGCTATGTGCTGGGAGAGGGTGGGGACTATGGCTATGTGCTGGGGACAGGAGGTTATCTACACATTGGCCAGGATGGCACTCACCAGGTGCACTGGCTGAGGAAGGGGCACTGCCTGGTGGTCCCACTCTTGGCTAGGGAGTGGAATCACTTAGTAGTGGCAGTGCCTGGGCTGTTGGGTCGCACAGCAGCCAAGAGCTGGATGCCGCTGTTCGGCATAACAGTGAAGAAACTCAAAATAAACTACTAGAATGCTATTCTTAATATATCACTACATCACCACTACTAGGTAGTGTGCAGAGATACCTTTTCACTGCCATTAATATTTGATTATACCCCCTGGCCGTGGGTGGCATTGCCAAGTGGTGCCCCTCCTTGGCCGCGCCAGGCACTGCTGCTTTCTCCACAGTGTGACAAGGATTACTGTGTGGGCATGATGTGTAAGGGGCACTAGTGTGTGACATAATGTGTATAAGGGGTTCTACTGTGTAACGTAATTTGAATTGGCAGTACTGTTGTGTGGTCATGCCCCTTTCCCACAAGATCATGCCCCCTTTTTTGCACATGCACCTTCCCTATTTCAAATATGGGTGGGGGGGCGCCAGTCCCTTACTTTGCCAGGGTCGCCCGGTCCCCTAGACACACCTCTGCCTGGTATTCACGCCAAAGAGTTCAATCTTTGTCTCATCAGACCAGAGAATTTTGTTATTCATGGTCTAAGAGTCCTTCAGGTGCATTTTGGCAAACTCCAGACAGGCTGCCATGTGCTTTTTACGAAGGAGTGGCTTCCGTCTGGCCACTCTACTATACAGACCTGATTGGTGGATTGCTGCAGAGAAGGTTGTCCTTCTGGAAGGTTCTCCTCTCTCCACAGAGGAATGCTGCAGCTCTGACAGAGTGACCATCAGGTTCTTGGTCACCTCCCTGATTAGGGCCCTTCTCCCTCGATCGCTCAGTTTAGACGGCCGGCCAGCTCTAGGAAGAGTTCTGGTGGTTCCGAACTTCATCCATTTACGAATGATGGAGGCCACTGTGCTCATTGGGACCTTCAAAGCAGCAGATATTTTTCTGTACCCTTCCCCAGATTTGTTCCTTGAGACAATCCTGTCTCGGAGGTCTACAGACAATTCCTTTGACTTCATGCTTGGTTTGTACTCAAACATGCACTGTCAAGTGTGGGACCTTATATAGACAGATGTGTGCCGTTCCAAATCATGTCCAATCAACTGAATTTACCACAAGGGGACTCCAATTAAGCTGTAGGAACATCTCAAGGATGATCAGTGGAAACAGGATGCACCTTAGCTCAATTTTGAGCTTCATGGCAAAGGCTGTGAATACTAATGTACATGTGGTTTCTTAGTTTTTTGTTTTTAATAAATTAGCAAAAATCTCTAAAAAAAAACTCTTTTCATGTCGTTATGGGGTATTGTGTGTACAATTTTGAGGGAAAAAAATAATTTATTCCAGTTTGGAATAAGGCTGTAACATAACAAAATGTGGAAAAAGTGAAGCGCTGTGAATACTTTCCGGATAAACTGTACATCAGCAGTTCCTGCGATTTGCTATTGGTAACCTACATTACCAATTCCAGGCTCTGCCATTTGGACTGGCGACAGCTCCTCGTATCTTCACCGAGGTTATGGCTGTTATGGCGGCTTAACTCCGTCGCCAGGGGATCCGAAGCCTCCCATACCTGTACAATCTTTTGATTCTGGCAAATTCACAGGAAGTTCTCCTCAGTCATCTCCAACTGATGGTAATTTTCCTTTAAACCCACGGGTAGCTGATAAATTGGAGAAAGTCCTCCCTGATTCCATGTCAGAGCATGGTACACCTAGTGGCACTTCTGGAAACCCACAGTCAAAAACAGTTTTTTTCTCCAGACAAGGTCCTGAAAATTCAGGACAAGATACGACACTTCCTCTGTCACCAGTGTGTCAGTAGACTTGGCGATGCAAGTGCTTGGTCTGATGGTGTCGTCCTTCGACATGATAGAGTACGCTCAGTTTCAATCCCGCCCTCTACAACGTTTGATCCTATCCAAGTGGAACGGCCTGCCTCCTCGGATCAGATATCAGATGATTTCCTTCACTCTGGAAGTTTGCTCGTCACTGTCCTGGTGGCTACAGGACTAGCAATTGAGTATAGGCCATTGATTCTGGATCCCCAACTGGGTCCTACTAACAACAGACGCCAGTCATCAGGGTTGGGGAGTGGTGACAGAGCAACACTCCTTTCAGGGTCGTTGGACCAGGGAAGAATCCCTGCTTCACATCAATATTCTGGAATTGAGAGCAGTGTTCAATGCACTGTCTCTGGGTCTTCCATTGGTATAGAACAGACCTGTTCAAGTACAATCAGATAATGCCACCATGGTGGCCTACATCAACCATCAAGGTGGTACCCGAAGCTGGAAGGCAATGTTGAAAGTATCCAAGATCCTTCAATGGGTGGAACGCCATCTACCGACAATATCAGCAGTGTTCATTCCAGGCATCCTAAACTGGGAAGCAGACTTCATCAGTCACCAGGACGTTGGGGTTTCCCAGATGTGGACCTCATGGCATCTCGACACAATCACAAGGTTCAAGTCTTCGGATCATGAACCAGGGATCCTCAGGCGGCGTTCGTGACACATTGGCAGTCCCGTGGAACTTTTGTCTACCTTACATAGGGGGTCCTTCAGACCTGATCACATGCTACATTTTTGTCGCTGCGCTGCGATCAGGTCACAACTGCGCATGCGTATGCACCACAATGCGCAGGTGTGGTGTACAGGTGCAAAGCGGATCATTGCTGAGCGATGGATTTAACGAAGAATCCATTCGCACAGCGGATCACAAGGAGATTGACAGGAAGAGGGCATTTTTGGGTGTCAACTGAACGTTTTCTGGGAGTGTTTGGGAAAACGCAGGTGTGTCCAAGCGTTGCAGGGTGGGTGTCTGACGTCAATTCCGGGATCTGACAGGCTGAAGTGAATGCAGCGGCTGAGTAAGTTCTGAGCTACTCAGAAACTGCACAAAACTTTTTTGTAGTGCTCGGCTGCACATGTGATCACACACTTGCAAAGCAAAAAAACACTCCCCTATATGAGGCGACTATCTGATCGCAGCACTGCAAAAAATAGCTAGCGAGCGATCAGGTCTGAATTAGGCCCCTATTCCCTCCAGTGTCACTTCTGCCTAGGGTCCTTTCGTGAAGTTCAAACAAGAAGGAGGAATTCTCATTCTGATCGCTCCAGCATGGAGCCAGCACATCACTGGTTCTCAGACCTACAGGGACTCTCAACAGAATGTCCCCTTCTGCTTCCTCAGCGACAAGACCTTCTACAGCTGGGCCCTTGCCTGTATCCGGACTTGGCCAACCTGGCTTTGACGGTGTGGCTCTTGAAGCATCACTCCTAAGGACCAAAGGGTTCTCTGAGGCTGTTATTCAGACTATGCTGAAGGCCCGCAAACCGGCCTCTACCCGGATTTATTACACAGTATGGCATTCTTAATTCACCTGGTGTGCTGCTAAGAATTATGATGCCTCTAAATTCAGAACTTCCAGAATTCTGGCTTTTCTCCAGAGAGGTTTGGACTTAGCCTTCGGCTTGCCTCTCTCAAGGTACACATCTCTGCCTTGTTGGTATGGTCCCAATGCAAGATTGCCTCCATTCCTGATGTACGCATGTTCCTTCAGGGCATGGTATGTATTCAGCCTCCCTCCGTCTCTCCAGTGGCTCCATGCAACCTGTCCATTGTACTGAAGGCTCTTCAAGAGACTCCGTTCGAGCCCCTTGAATCAGTAGACCTCAAATGGCTTACGGCCAAGGTCATTTTCTTGCTGGCTATTGCCTCTGCAAGGAGGATTTCTGACTTAGGCGCATTGTCCTGTCGTCCTCCCTTTTTAATTTTTCACCATGACAGGGCAGTTCTACAAACTAGGCCTGGTTACCTACCTAAGGTGGTTTCATCCTTTCACCTTAACCAAGAGATTGTGGTTCCGGCCTGTATTTCTTCAGACTTGTCGGCTAAAGATCGGTCTTTGGATGTGATTAGAGCCCTACGTATATATGTGGACCGTACAACCCCCATTAGACAGTCTGATGCCCTCTTTGTACTGTTTGGATCCACAAACATGGCTGGCCTGCTAATAAGCAGATGTAATAGAATAGTGATTGCACATGCTTTATACGCAAGCTGGTCTTCCAGTTCCAGCTTCGATTAAATCTGTTGGACCTTCTTGGGCGGCCTGCCGTGGCGCGTCCGCAGAACAGGTCTGTAAAGCGGCTACATGGTCTTCAGTGAACACGTTTCTTAGGTTCTATGCCTTTGATACCTTCGCCTCCCAGGATGCTTCCTTTGGATGCCGGATTTTCACATCCGCTCAGGCGCGTCCCCTCCCTTGAGTACTGCTTTAGGACATCCCCGATGTTTCCCTGTGGAAACCCTATGTACCCTGCTACGGTAAATAAGAGTTATGCTAGACTTACCATTGTTAACTCTTTTTTTGCAAAGTGGGTTTGTATGGCATTAGCCACTGGTTCCTTCTCCTGTCAAGAATGTGTTCTTATGTGACTAACATATTCCTTCTCTCTTGCCTGCTTCCTGCATTGGACTAGTTAATATAACTGAGCTCACAGTACCTGGAGGCGGGGTTATAGAGGAGGGCCCCAATGCATCCTGGGACAGCTAAAGCTTTACCTGTTGGTGCCTGGATCCAGAACCATCTCTACACCCCAATGTTTCCCTGTGAAATCTATGTACTTTGCAGAAAAAGAGTTAACCATGGTAAGTCTACCATAACTCTTATTATTTTATTGGTGTATCAGCCAGTGACACATACTATATGAGATGCTGGACATTCTGGTCCATAAATAGTAGAATGCAAATACAGTATATAGCCATGCCTAATGTCCCATTACCCACCACCTTCTTCGGCACAGAGTTTTCACTCTTTCTGTTAACCTAAAAATCAGTATTAAATTGGCCAGAGTCTCCCAAACGCTGTCCTCAATGCACCCCAA
This sequence comes from Pseudophryne corroboree, assembly GCF_028390025.1. Lineage (NCBI taxonomy): Eukaryota > Metazoa > Chordata > Amphibia > Anura > Myobatrachidae > Pseudophryne > Pseudophryne corroboree. The sequence continues at coordinate 145,666,104 of NC_086451.1, read as the reverse complement.
CAGTCCAGGTTTTAGGTATATCCATGGCTCAGCACAGATGGTTAAATCAAATTGACTAAGGTGCTAATTAAGTCACCTGTGGTCAAGCATGGATACATTTAAAACTAGGACTGTTGGGATGCCTAGAGGACCGTGTTTAGGAACCTCTGAAATAGACAATAGGCTTTATTGCCACCACCTCTAACTAAAACTCTCATTGCATACAAAGTATAATTTTAATGGCTATCATGGGGTAGGTAACTTGTGGCACTTCAGCTGCAGTGGAACTACACATCCCATTATTCTCTGCCACAGTTTTGTTGTTAGGACATGCTGGGAGTGTCCGATGTTGCCTACTCCTGGGCTATATTGGTTACTTGATACTTGTAGTTCCTAACATCTGTTTTAGTAGATGAGTCAAACATATAAAATAATGAAATTAGCTAGCCCATGTTATCAGGTCAAATGATAATGAAACTCGTGAAGCTCTAGTAACTTTATTAATGCGTGAAACAGCTTTCTTTAATAGTCACACCTTAGTGGACATTATGGACAATATTTGTTGTATAGAAACCAATGTTTTAAATGATTCCTATATTCCCATATCACTAAAAATGTACGATGATGTAGGTCTTATAGATCTGGCTCCTGTAATTTAAGATCCTACCAGTTGTAAAATTATAAATATTTTCTAGTGACTATTTGTAGATGTTTGAGGATGAGCATGATAAGACTACGATATGATAGTCCTACTTCGAGGAATTAAATTAATGAACTTCCCATGATCAAAGGTGGCCAAAAAAGGTCAAAAACAAAAGTCCCAGATGGTAAACTGACTAAAATCTGTGCACCGAAACATTATTTTAAATGTCATTCCAATTGAAGAAGCTGGGGATCCTTTAAAACTGATTTGCAGCAGAAAGCTCTGTTTTGTAATAGTAGAGCACAAAAAGCCTAGATGCCTAGATGCCAAGACTAAGGCATCTATTTAGTAAATGAAAAAAGGCTTTTCTCTATTACTGTATTTGTGCTGGAGAAAGCCTTTAATTTCTCTGACGTCCTAGTGGATGCTGGGTACTCCGTAAGGACCATGGGGTATAGACGGGCTCCGCAGGAGACTGGGCACTCTTAAAAGAAAGATTAGGTACTATATCTGGTGTGCACTGGCTCCTCCCTCTATGCCCCTCCTCCAGACCTCAGTTAGTATCTGTGCCCGGCCAGAGCTGGATGCACCCTAGGGGCTCTCCTGAGCTTCCTAGAAAAGAAAGTATTTGTTAGGTTTTTATTTTCAGTGAGATCTGCTGGCAACAGACTCACTGCTACGTGGGACTGAGGGGAGAGAAGCGAATCTACCTGCTTGCAGCTAGCTTGGGCTTCTAAGGCTACTGGACACCATTAGCTCCAGAGGGATCGAACACAGGCCCAGTCCTCGGTCGTCCGGTCCCGGAGCCGCGCCGCCGTCCCCCTTGCAGAGCCAGAAGAACGAAGAGAAGTTGAAAATCGGCGGCTGAAGACTCCGGTCTTCATTAAGGTAGCGCACAGCACTGCAGCTGTGCGCCATTGCTCCCTTAGCACACCACACACTCCGGTCACTGATGGGTGCAGGGCGCTGGGGGGGGGGGGGGGGGCCCTGGGCAGCAATTAGATTACCTTACTTGGCGAAATGCACATAATACAGTCTGATAAACTATATATGTGCATTAACCCCCGCCGTTAAAGTACATAAAAGGACAGAAGCCCGCCGCTGAGGGGCCGGGCCTTCTTCCTCAGCACACCGGCGCCATTTTCTCTTCACAGCTCAGCTGGAAGGAAGCTCCCCAGGCTCTCCCCTGCAGTATCCTGGTACACAAACGGTAAAAAAGAGAGGGGGGGCACATAAATTTAGGCGCAAAAATGTGTATATAAGCTGCTATAGGGGAAAAATCACTCAGTATAGTGTACATCCCTGTATTATATAGCGCTGTGGTGTGTGCTGGCATACTCTCTCTCTGTCTCTCCAAAGGGCCTGGTGGGGGAACTGTCTTCAAATAGAGCATCCCCTGTGTGTGTGGTGTGTCGGTACGCGTGTGTCGACATGTCTGAGGTAAAAGGCTCCTCTAAGGAGGTGATAGAGCGGATATGTGTGTGGGAGGGTGTCTCCGTCGACAACGCCGACACCTGTTTGGATATGTGTAAGTGCTGAGGTAAAATTATTGCACAAAAGGTTAGGGAACAGAAAGGAAATCTACCCTGGTCTGTCCCTATGTCACAGAGTCCTTCAGAGTCTCTCTATGTTCACTATCCAAAATAACAAAGTATCGACACGGAGTTTAACTCCACTGTCGACTACGATAATGCAAAGTTACAGCCAAGAGGGCTAAAAGATATTCAATATATGATTATTGGAATAAAAGATGATTTGCATATCACTGATGACTCATCTGTCCCTGACACGAGAGTACACATGTTAAGGGGAAGAATGCTGAGGTAAATTTCCCTCCTCTCATGAGGAAAAAGAGCGGGAATCTCCAGACAAGAGACGGCAGCTTCCCACAAGAGAATTCTCAGGCTGTATCCTTTCCCCACTAGGGCCAGGATGTGTTGAGAATCTTCCCTTTGGGTGTCCTGTTTGCACTAGCTATTCTCAGGGATCCTGCAGATAGTGTGCACATTCTAGTATACTACCCAGACCGGCGATTGTGTCGGCATGGGTTTATAGCGCTGTGGCAGCGTGGACAGGTACCTTATCAGCAGAGATTGAGACCCTAGTATGCATATAAATATTTTAAGATGCTGTCTTAAGTGATAGATATATAATTATAAAGCATGCCCAAAGGGACATGAGTATACTGGGTCCTAGAGACAAAAGCTATGTCGATTTCTGCTTGACGTGTCCTGTAGAATATACATTGGACAGATGATGCCAACTTAAGAGGCATATGGAAGGCTGAGGATTGTGTGGAGAAAGGTTCTCGGGCCTGGTCTCCACAGCTATAGCTGGTAATTCTGATATTTTGCCTTATATTCCTGCACAGCCTAGGAAAGCACGACATTATTAAATGCAGCTTTTCGAATAAAGAAACAAGAAAGTCTGAGGTGCGTCCTTTCTTGTCAGAGCCGGGGGCAGAGGAAAGAAGCTGTACAACACAGCTAGTCCCCAGGAACAGAAGTCCACCCCGGCCTCTACAAAAATCCACCGCATGTCGCTGGGGCTCCACAGGCGGAGCTAGGCCCGGTGGGGACACGCCTTCGTAAGTTCAGCCACAAGTGGGTTCACTCCCCGTTAGATCCCTGGGCAATAGAAATTGAATCGCAGGGATACAGGCTGGACTGTGAGAAGATGCCCCCTCACCGAGGACCCGGCGGGCTTCCCCCCAAGAGAGGGAGCCAGTGTTAACTGCAATTCGTAAATTGTATCTTCAACAGGTGGTGGTCAAGGGTCCCCTCCTTCAACAAGAGGGTGTTATTATTCGACCATGTTATAATCCCGAAACCAGACGGTTCGGTTAGACCCATATTGTATTAAAATCCCTGAACATATACCTGAAAAGGTTCAGGTACAAGATGGAATCGCGAAGAGCGGTCATTGCAAGCCTGAAATGAATCGGGACATAAGGGATGCATACCTTCGTGTCCCCATTTATCCACCTCATCAGGCGTACCTCAGAATTGCGGTACGGGATTGTCATTACCAATTTCACCAAGGTAATGGCGGATATGAGGGTGCTCCTGCGGAAGCAAGGTGTCACTATTATCACATACTTGGATGATCTCCTCATAAAAGCGAGATCAAGAGAGCAGTTGCTGGACAGCGTATCACCTTCTCTGGAAGTGAAACGGCAACACGACTGGATTCTATATATTCCGAAGTCACAGTTGGTTCCTACAGCTCATCTGCCTCGCCTAGGCATGATCCTAGACACCGACCAGAAGAGGGTTTATCTCCCGATAGAGAGAGCTCAGGAGCTCATGACACTGGTCAGGAATCCATTGAAAACCAAAACAGGTGTCAGTGCATCACTGCACTCGAGTCCTGGGAAGAATGATGGCATCATACGAGGCCATCCCCTTCGGCTGGTTCCATGCAAGGACAATGGAACTTACTGGATAAGTGGTCCGGATCACATCTTCAGATGCATCGGTTAATCACCCTATCCCCCAGGGCCAGGGTGTCTCTCCTGTGGTGGCTGCGGAGTGCTCACCTTCTCGAGGGCCGCAGATTCGGCATTCAGGACTGGGTCCCGGTGACCACGGATGCAAGCCTCCGAGGGTGGGGGGCAGTTACACAGGGAAGAAAATTCCAAAGTTTGTGGTCAAGCCAACAGACTTGCCTTCACATCAATATCCTGGAACTAAGGGCCATATACAACGCCCTAAGTCAAGCGGAGTTCCTGCTTCGCGACCAACCGGTTCTGATCCAGTCAAACCGCAGGGGCTCATGTAAACCGCCAGGGTGGCACAAGGAGCAGGGTGGCGAGGGTAGAAGCCACCAGAATTCTTCGCTGGGCGGAGAATCAAGTAAGCGCACTGTCAGCAGTGTTCATTCCGGGAGTGGACACGACCTCCACCTGGGAAAGTGGTGACTTCATCAGGAAGTCTTCACGCAGTTTTGCAAATTGATGGAAACTGCCTCAGGTGGACTACATGGCGTCCCACCTCAATAAAAAGATAAAAAAGGTTTTACACTGGGTCAAGGGACTCTCAGGCGATAGCTGTGGTCGCACTTGTAACACCGTGAGTGTTCCAGTCGGTCTATATATTCCCTCCTCTTCCTCTCAGACCCAAGGGCTGAGAATTGTATTAAACGAAGGAGTGTGAACAATATTCTTTGCTCCGGATTGGCCAAGAAGGACTCGGTACCCGGAACTGCAAGAAATGCTCTCAGAGGACCCATGGCCTCTGCCTCTCAGTCAGGACATGTTGCAACAGGGACCCTGTCTGATCCAAGACTTACCGCGGCTGCGTTGGACGGCATGGCGGTTGAACGCCGGATCCTAGCGGAAAAGGGCATTCCGGATGCAGTTATTCCTACGCTGATAAAGGCTAGGAAAGACGCGACAGCAAAACTTTTTCACTGTATATGGCGAAAATAGGTTGCTTGGTGTGTGGCCGGGAAGGCCCTACAGAGGAATTCCAGGGGGGTCGATTCCTGCACTTCCTACAGTCAGGAGTGACTATGGGCCTAAAATTAGGATCCATAAAGGCAAAGATTTCGGCCCTATCCCTTTTTCTCTCAAAAAGAACTGGCTTCACTGCCTGAAGTTCGAACGTTGTTACAGGGGTGCTGCATATTCAGCCCCTTTTTGTGCCTCCAGTGGCACCTTGGGATCTTAACGTGTGTTGGATTCCTAAAATCCCACTAGTTTGAGCCACTTAAGACCGTGGAGCTAAAATATCTCACGTGGAAAGTGGTCATGCTTTTGGCCTTAGCTTGGACTAGGCATGTGTCAGAATTGGCGGCTTTGTCATGTAAAAGCCCATATCTGATCTTCCATATGGAAAGGGCAGAATGGAAGACTCGTCCCCAATTTCTCCCTAAGGTGGTATCATCGTTTCATTTGAACCAACCTATTGTGGTGCCTGCGGCTACTAGGGACTTGGAGGATTCCAAGTTGCTGGACGTAGTCCGGGCCCTGAAACTTTATGTTTCCAGGACGGCTAGAGTCAGAAAAACTGACTCGCTATTTATCCTGCATGCACCCAACAAGCTGGGTGCTCCTGCTTCAAAGCAGACTATTGCTCGCTGGATCTGTAGCACGATTCAGCTTGCACATTCTGCGGCCTCAGTTAGATTTTTGTGCCCGAACGAGAAGGGTGCACACTAGGGGCTCTCCTGAGCTGCTTAGTGAAAAGTTTAGTTTTAGGTTTTTTATTTTCAGTGAGACCTGCTGGCAACAGGCTCACTGCATCGAGGGACTAAGGGGAGAAGAAGCGAACTCACCTGCGTGCAGAGTGGATTGGGCTTCTTAGGCTACTGGACACCATTAGCTCCAGAGGGATCGAACACAGGCCCAGCCATGGAGTGCGGTCCCAGAGCCGCGCCGCCGGCCCCCTTACAGAGCCAGAAGCAAGAAGAGGTCCGGAAAATCGGCGGCAGAAGACATCCTGTCTTCACCAAGGTAGCGCACAGCACTGCAGCTGTGCGCCATTGCTCCTCAGCACACTTCACACTTCGGTCACTGAGGGTGCAGGGCGCTAGGGGGGGGCGCCCTGAGCAGCAATAAAAACACCTTGGCTGGCGAAAATACATCACATATAGCCCCCAGGGCTATATGGATGAATTTTAACCCCTGCCAGATTACACTGAAAAACGGGAGAAAAGGCCGCCGAGAAGGGGGCGGAGCCTATCTCCTCAGCACACTGGCGCCATTTTCCCTCACAGCTCCGTTGGAGGGAAGCTCCCTGGCTCTCCCCTGCAGTCACTACACTACAGAAAGGGTTAAAAAAGAGAGGGGGGCACTAATTAGGCGCAGTATAAACAATACAGCAGCTATAAGGGGAAAAACACTTATATAAGGTTATCCCTGTATATATATAGCGCTCTGGTGTGTGCTGGCAAACTCTCCCTCTGTCTCCCCAAAGGGCTAGTGGGGTCCTGTCCTCTATCAGAGCATTCCCTGTGTGTGTGCTGTATGTCGGTACGTTTGTGTCGACATGTATGAGGAGGAAAATGATGTGGAGGCGGAGCAAATTGCCTGTAATAGGGATGTCACCCCCTAGGGGGTCGACACCTGAGTGGATGAACTGTTGGAAGGAATTACATGACAGTGTCAGCTCTGTACAAAAGACAGTGATGACATGAGACAGCCGGCTACTCAGCTTGTGCCTGTCCAGACGTCTCATAGGCCGTCAGGGGCTCTAAAGCGCCCGTTACCTCAGATGGCAAATACAGACGCCGACACGGATACTGACTCCAGTGTCGACGGTGAAGAGACAAATATGACTTCCAGTAGGGCCACACGTTACATGATTGAGGCAATGAAAAATGTTTTACACATTTCTGATAATACGAGTACCACCAATAGGGGTATTATGTTCGGTGAGGAAAAACTACCTGTAGTTTTCCTGAATCTGAGAAATTAAATGAGGTGTGTGATGAAGCGTGGGTTTCCCGCGATAAAAAAACTGATAATTTCTAAACAGTTATTGGCATTATATCCTTTCCCGCCAGAGGTTAGGGTGCGTTGGGAAACACCCCCTAGGGTGGATAAAGCACTCACACGCTTGTCAAAACAGGGGCTCTACCCTCTCCTGAGATGGCCGCCCTTAAGGATCCTGCTGATAGAAAGCAGGAGGGTATCCTAAAATGTATTTACACAACATACTGGTGTTATACTGCGTCCAGCAATCGCCTCAGCCTGGATGTGCAGTGCTGGGTTGGCGTGGTCGGATTCCCTGACTGAAAATATTGATACCCTAGATAGGGACAGTATATTATTGCCTATAGAGCATTTAAAAGATGCATTTCTATATATGTGTGATGCACAGCGGGATATTTGCCGACTGGCATCAAGAGTAAGTGCGCTGTCCATTTCTGCCGGAAGAGGGTTATGGACACGACAGTGGTCAGGTGATGCGGATTCCAAATGGCATATGGAAGTATTGCCTTATAAAGGGGAGGAGTTATTTGGTGTCGGTCTTTCAGACCTGGTGGCCACGGCAACAGCTGTGAAATCCACGTTTTTACCCCAGGTCGCCTCTCAACATAAGAAGACGCCGTATTATCAGGCGCAGTCCTTTCGTTCCCATAAGGGCAAGTGGGCAAAAGGTTCCTCATTTCTGCCCCATGACAGAGGGAGAGGAAAAAGGCTGCAGAAATCAGCCAGTTCCCAGGAACAGAAGCCCTCTCCCGCCTCTGCCAAGCCCTCAGCATGACGCTGGGGCTTTACAAGCAGACAGGGAGGCAGTTTTGGAAGCCATTCACAAGCTGTATTCCCAGCAGGTGATAATCAAGGTACCCCTCCTGCAACAGGGAAAGGGGTATTATTCCACACTGTTGTGGTACCGAAGCCGGACGGCTCGGTGAGACCGATTTTAAATCTAAAATCTTTGAACACTTACATACAGAGGTTCAAATTCAAGAGAAGGGGACTACATGGTGTCTCTGGACATCAAGGATGCTTACCTTCATGTCCCAATTTACCCTTCTCACCAAGGGTACCTCAGGTTTGTGGTACAGAACTGTCACTTTCAGTTTCAGACGCTGCCGTTGGATGGTCCACGGCACCCCGGGTCTTTACCAAGGTAATGGCCGAAATGATGATACTCCTTCAAAGGAAGGGAGTTTTAGTTATCCCTTACTTGGGCGATCTCCTGATAAATGTAAGATCCAGGGAACAGTTGGAGGTCGATGTAGCACTATCTCAGGTAGTGTTGCGACAGCACGGTTGGATTCTCAATATTCCAAAATCGCAGCTGGTTCCGACGACTCGTCTTCTGTTCCTAGGGATGATTCTGGACACAGTCCAGAAAAAGGGGTTTCTCCCGGAGGAGAAAGCCAGGGAGTTATCCGAGCTAGTCAGGAACCTCCTAAAACCGAGCCAAGTCTCAGTGCATCAATGCACAAGGGTTCTGGGAAAAATGGTGGCTTCCTACGAAGCAAGCCCATTCGGCAGATTCCACGCAAGAACTTTCCAGTGGGACCTGCTGGACAAATGGTCGGGGTTGCATCTTCAGATGCATCAGCGGATAACCCGGTCACCAAGCACAAGGGTGTCCCTCCTGTGGTGGTTGCAGAGTGCTCATCTTCTAGAGGGCCGCAGATTCGGCATTCAGGACTGGGTCCTGGTGACCACGGATGCCAGCCTGCGAGGCTGGGGAGCAGTCACACAGGGAAGAATTTTCCAGGGCTTATGGTCAAGCCTGGAGACATCACTTCACATAAATATCCTGGTGCTAAGAGCCATTTACAATGCTCTAAGCTTAGCAAGACCTCTGCTTCAAGGTCAGCCGGGTTGATCCAGTCGGACAACATCACGGCAGTCACCCACGTAAACAGACAGGGTGGCACAAGAAGCAGTCACTGGCAGAAGCTGCAAGGATTCTTCGCTGGGCGGAAAATCATGTGATAGCACTGTCAGCAGTATTCATTCCGGGAGTGGACAACTGGGAAGCAGACTTCCTCAGCAGACACGACCTCCACCCGGGAGAAGGGGGACTTCACCCAGAAGTCTTCCACATGATTATAAACCGTTGGAAAAACCAAAGGTGGACATGATGGCGTCCCGCCTCAACAAAAAACTCGACAGGTATTGCGCCAGGTCAAGGGACCCTCAGGCAATAGCTGTAGACGCTCTGGTAACACCGTGGGTGTACCAGTCAGTGTATGTGTTCCCTCCTCTGCCTCTCATACCCAAGGTACTGAGAATTATAAGATGGAGAGGAGTAAGCACTATATTCGGGGCTCCGGATTGGCCAAGAAGGACTTGGTACCCGGAACTTCAGGAGAGGCTCACGGAGGATCCGTGGCCTCTACCTCTAAGAAGGGACCTGCTCCAGCAGGGACCCTGTCTGTTCCAAGACTTCAAACAAACAACAGCTGGCGCTAACTGCTAAATAGATAGTGTGTGCATCAATTAATATAAATATAAAAAGGACACTCTTGATTTAGATAGCAGCTATTAAAGAGGGAAAGTACACTACCCTCTGACTGAGGCAACTAAACAAAACAAAAATAACAGCGCTAATCCAAATCATATGTGTGCTTTTATTATATGCAATTTAAAAACAATTTATACATATAAATACCCAAATCCTAGGTACCGATTAATCCTGCAAGCATGAAATGATAAGCATAATTAGTACCATACAATCTAGAGAGGATTGATGATAATTTAAACCGTAAATTAGTTAATCGTAACACATGAGTGTAATCACTCTAGCCTATTAGTCTCTTCCAACAATGATAAGATAACTTAGTATAAGTCAGTCAATTAGTAGCAGCTATTAGTAATATTGACAATCTCCACTGAGACAGATTTATCAGTGGATTCCGCAGTTCAAATTGAGCAATGATGAATTGATGCTTATAAAATTAAGCTATCAGAAATCAATGAAATTTTCATTGATTTCTGATAGCTTAATTTTATAAGCATCAATTCATCATTGCTCAATTTGAACTGCGGAATCCACTGATAAATCTGTCTCAGTGGAGATTGTCAATATTACTAATAGCTGCTACTAATTGACTGACTTATACTAAGTTATCTTATCATTGTTGGAAGAGACTAATAGGCTAGAGTGATTACACTCATGTGTTACGATTAACTAATTTACGGTTTAAATTATCATCAATCCTCTCTAGATTGTATGGTACTAATTATGCTTATCATTTCATGCTTGCAGGATTAATCGGTACCTAGGATTTGGGTATTTATATGTATAAATTGTTTTTAAATTGCATATAATAAAAGCACACATATGATTTGGATTAGCGCTGTTATTTTTGTTTTGTTCCAAGACTTACCGCGGCTGCGTTTGACGCCATGGCGGTTGAACGCCGGATCCTGAAGGAAAAAGGCATTCCGGATGAAGTCATCCCTATCCTGATCAAAGCCAGGAAGGATGTAACCGCAAAACATTATCACCGCATTTGGCGAAAATATGTTGCGTAGTGCGAGGCCAGTAAGGCCCGACGGAGGAATTTTAATTGGGTCGATTCCTACATTTCCTGCAAACAGGAGTGTCTATGGGCCTGAAATTGGGGTCCATTAAGGTTAAAATTTCGGCCCTGTCAATTTTCTTCCAGAAAGAACTAGCTTCAGTCCCTGAAGTGCAGACGTTTGTAAAAGGGGTACTGCATATACAGCCTCCTTTTGTGCCTCCAGTGGCACCTTGGGATTTCAATGTAGTTTTTGGGTTCCAAAAGTCACATTGGTTTGAACCACTTAAAGATGTTGGCCCTGGCCTGGGCCAGGCGCGTGTCAGAATTGGCGGCTTTATTCTGTAAAAGCCCTTATCTGAATTTCCATACGGACAGGGCGGAATTGAGGACTCGTCCTCGGTTTCTCCCTAGGGTGGTTTCAGCGTTTCACCTGAGCCAACCTATTGTGGTGCCTGCGGCTACTAGGGACTTGGAGGACTCCAAGTTGCTAGACGTTGTCAGGGCCCTGAAAATATATGTTTCCAGGACGGCTGGAGTCAGAAAATCTGACTCGCTGTTTATCCTGTATGCACCCAACAAGCTGGGTGCTCCTGCTTCTAAGCAGACTATTGCTCGTTGGATTTGTAGTACAATTCAGCTTGCACGTTCTGCGGCAGGCCTGCCACAGCCAAAATCTGTAAAAGCCAATTCCACACGGAAAGTGGGCTCATCTTGGGCGGCTGCCCGAGGGGTCTCGGCTTTACAACTTTGCCGAGCAGCTACTTGGTCAGGGGCAAACACGTTTGCTAAATTCTACAAATTTGATACCCTGGCTGAGGAGGACCTGGAGTTCTCTCATTCGGTGCTGCAGAGTCATCCGCACTCTCCCGCCCGTTTGGGAGCTTTGGTATAATCCCCATGGTCCTTACGGAGTTCCCAGCATCCACTAGGACGTCAGAGAAAATAAGAATTTACTTACCGATAATTCTATTTCTCGTAGTCCGTAGTGGATGCTGGGCGCCCATCCCAAGTGCGGATTGTCTGCAATACTTGTACATAGTTATTGTTAACTAAATCGGGTTATTGTTGTAGTGAGCCATCTTTTCTAGAGGCTCCTCTGTTATCATACTGTTAACTGGGTTCAGATCACAAGTTATACGGTGTGATTGGTGTGGCTGGTATGAGTCTTACCCGGGATTCAAAATCCTTCCTTATTGTGTACGCTCGTCCGGGCACAGTATCCTAACTGAGGCTTGGAGGAGGGTTATAGGGGGAGGAGCCAGTGCACACCAGGTAGTCCTAAAGCTTTACTTTTGTGCCCAGTCTCCTGCGGAGCCGCTATTCCCCATGGTCCTTACGGAGTTTCCAGCATCCACTATGGACTACGAGAAATAGAATTATCGGTAAGTAAATTCTTATTTTTATTTATAAGGCGCCACATGTGTTTCGCAGCGCCGTACAAAGGACAGTACAGGGGACAAAACATTGCATTACAGTAAATAAATAACAAATAGAGTACAGGTAACAGAGCACCACACATTCTCAAGACATAATACAGCTAAGATGTAAGTATTGAGGGAGTGATCATCGTACTACTAGAGGCTGGTGGCCATAGATGGAGATGAGCCTTTACCAGCAGGATAAAGATGGTCATTGAGTAGGGGAGAGCTGTGAGTGAAATGTGTTGAGACGAGGGCTTAGATAACAATCCCCATGGTCCTTACTGAGTACCCAGCATCCACTAGGACGTCAGAGAAAATAAGAATTTACTCACCGGTAATTCTATTTCTCGTGGTCCGTAGTGGATGCTGGGAGCCCGTCCCAAGTGCGGACTCTCTGCAATACATGTATATAGTTATTGCTTAACTAAAGGGTTATTGTATGAGCCATCTGTTGAGAGAGGCTCAGTTATTGTTCATACTGTTAACTGGGTATAGTTATCACGAGTTGTACGGTGTGATTGGTGTGGCTGGTATGAGTCTTACCCTGGATTCCAAATCCTTTCCTAGTAATGTCAGCTCTTCCGGGCACAGTTTACCTAACTGAGGTCTGGAGGAGGGGCATAGAGGGAGGAGCCAGTGCACACCAGATATAGTACCTAATCTTTCTTTTAAGAGAGCCCAGTCTCCTGCGGAGCCCGTCTATACCCCATGGTCCTTACGGAGTACCCAGCATCCACTACGGACCACGAGAAATAGAATTACCGGTGAGTAAATTCTTATTTTTGTGTTCATTATTTAGAAAAAAAAGAAAAAAATTGGGAAAATCACAATTTCTCCACCTTTCTTTCCTTGAATGACAGTACGGGCTGCATACAAACTGTATTTAATAAAATGAGAGAAGTGATACGTGCACAGTGCACATAGGGGGTAATTCTGAGATGATCGCAGCAGGAACTTTGTTAGCAGTTGGGCAAAACCATGGGGGTCATTCCGAGTTGTTCGCTCGCTAGCTGATTTTAGCAGCATTGCACACGCTAGGCAGCCGCCCTCTGGGAGTGTAATTTAGCATAGCAGAATTGCGAATAGAATTTTTTTTGCATTTTCTGAGTAGCTCGAGATTTACTCCTACACTGCGATCAGCTCAGCCCATTTCGTTCCTGTTTTGACGTCACAAACACGCCCTACATTCGGCCAGCCACTCCCCCGTTTCTCCAGACACTCCCGCGTTTTTCCCTGACACGCCTGCGTTTTTTAGCAAACGCCGGGAAAACGCTGAGTTGCCGCCCAGAAACGCCCCTTTCCTGTCAATCATTTACCGGACACCAGTGCGACTGAAAAGCGCCACAGACGCTACAGCAAAACAGCTAAGTTTATAGTAAAATAACTAAGCGCATGCGCTCTGCGTACCATGCGCATGCGCAGTTAGCGACTAATCGCAGTATAACGAAAATCAGCAACGAGCGAACAACTCGGAATGACCCCTTATGTGCACTGTAGGGGAGTCAGATATAACATGTGCAGAGAGAGTTAGATTTGGGTGGGGTGTGTTCAATCTGCAATCTAAATTGCAGTGTAAAAATAAAGCAGCCAGTATTTACGCTGCACAGAAACAAAATAACCCACCCAAATCTAACTCTCTCTGCACATGTTATATCTGCCTCCCCTGCAGTGCACATGGTTTGCCCAACTGCTAACAAAGTTCCTGTTGCGATCAACTCAGAATTACCCCCATGGTCTGTTATCTCCTCTCCAGGACATACCTTTACCGCAAGGTCTGTCCCAGCACCCTAAAAAAATATAATTATAGATCTAACAAGAAAATGAAAATATTTTAATGCCGTTTTTCGTTTTCTTTATAAAAAGACCCCAAAGGGGTAAATTTACTAACATGGGTGTTCTTTTTAAGATGGGATGTTGCCCATAGCAACCAATCAGATTCTACTTCTCATTTATCTAGCACCTTCTAGAAGATAATACCTGGAATCACCAAACGCCAGTATTTCTAAATTCCAGTCCTCACAACCCCCAAGTGCTCATGCCATATCTCCAAACTGTCCCGATTTTCACGGGACAGTTTAATTTTTTTGGCGCTGTCCCACCCGCGGGCCACAGTGTTACAGTAGGGGTTGCAGTTGCGAGGCTTTTGGTCACGTCATGGTTCACTTGTGTACAGTGTCTATTCACAGGAGACAGGGAGGCTGGAGTGCATGCCAGCAGTTCACAGAGCTCTGGGCATGCCCCCTCAGTGACGAAAAGGGGAGGCGTGGCTTGCAATCGCAGCATTCCTACGATGCCCCTTTTGCCGAGGTCACGCCCTCTTTTCGGTCACATGCAGCTTAGCCATGCTGTAGTCCCAATTCAGCAATCATAAATGTTGGGAGGTATGCTTCTGCTTTAAGAATTTCTGTCTATAGGAACAAATGGCATAATTACAGACCTAGCAAAATATTCACTTGTGTTGGTTAAATAAATCCTGAAAACATGAGCTGTTGAGGATGCATGAGGTCTAGAGTTAAGAAACATTGCACTGTGCTGTATAACATTGATGGTACTTCCCTTATGTTCCCTTATGCCCACCTTCATGTACACCTAAAACCACCTTCCACTGCCAAGTTGTTGCGTCATGGACTAAGACTGTGTTCCTTTTACTGGATAATCACTATGGCAAAGATCTTTATTTTTACTTCTGGCAATCTGTCATTCCTGCAGCTTGTTGCTTTTATTAATCTGTAAATGTTTCCCCCTGTTTGCCACATCCTCTATAATTCGTGTTGATAAATGACCTCTTATAATGGGATGTACAGTTTGACAGGGGGTGTTTGCTTTCATTGGCACAGCCAATGGCTACCATAGACGCAGGCAGTGCAGCTGCTATGGAGCCCAGAGTTGAGAGGGGCCCACCTTCCCTTTCACAGGTACATGTGTTATATATATATATTTTTCACCATTGGGGTCCTTACAAGCTTTCGCCTTGGGGCCTACAACATATTTAATTATGTTCCTGGAGCTGGTCATTGTAATGTGGTATAAAATGAACTGGAGGGCATTATAATGTTACATAATATGAACTTGGCACTTTAATGTGGCACAATATGATATGGAGGCACTATAGTGTGGCATAATATGAACTGGGGGCACTTAATGTAACATACAGTAATATGAACTGGGGACACTGTATGTTATAATGTGAATTCGGGGTACTGTGTTGCATAATGTATACTGGCAGCCATACAATGTGACATAGGGGGTAATTCCGAGTTGATCGCAGCATCAAATTTGTTAGCAGTTGGGTAAAACCATGTGCACTGCAGGGGGGGCAGATATAACATTTGCAGAGAGAGTTAGATTTGAGGGGGTTATTTTGTTTCTGTGCAGGGTAAATACTGGCTGCTTTATTTTTACACTGCAATTTAGATTTCAGTTTGAACACACCACACCCAAATCTAACTCTCTCTGCACATGTTATATCTGCCACACCTGCAGTGCAAATGGTTTTGCCCAACTGCTAACAAATTTGATACTGCGATCAACTTGGAATTACCCCCATAATGTGAACTAGGGCACTACTATGGGTCTTGACATTAACTAAAGCACTTCTATGGTTCTGAAAATGAAATAGGGTACTATTATGGGGGTTAAAATAAACAAATGCTGCAGAGAGGTGCCACTCTAGAGACATTTGGATAGGGGCTTGTGGCCGGAGAGACTAGCCAGCCACACGTATAATGGCGTCTGCGGCACTGAAGGGGTTAACCCTCGTGCCCAGCGCCATGTTGCGGACTGTTTAAAAGTTTGTTGAATGATGTGTTTTAACATGTCATATGTAGTGCTCTGTGCACCATTGCAGGAAGACATGTTTAAATGTACTTATTTTATATTCAAGACAGGCTTGGTGTATATTTAAAGGGAAACACGTGTTTAAATTAAATGTATTTAAAGGAAAAAATGCAGTTACTTTAGATGTCTGAAAAGGCATCTCTTATCCTCTGGAAATAGGAAGGGGCATGCTAATGGCTCTGTGCTAGCAGAGAGGTGTGAAGGACAATACCTTTTGATGTGTCAGTTCCTTAGAGAGAGATGCTTATCACTGGGTTTATGGGCTTGGAACTTGTTTCATGTACCTGATTTAATTGACATACAAACGACCTATGCAGGAAGGAAGACTGTTTGTATTGTAGCCTTCCTGTTGTAATCTCAGACACTGGGTTTGCCTGGAGATGTGAATGAGACAGAAACATTGTGTTTTGAAGCTATGTGATAAATTTATCAATAGTGAATGTTAATCTGATACCAAACGTCTGTGTCAGAGGAAGGAGGATATTGTTTTATTGCACTTATATCCTTGTAAAATGTGATTTATTGGTATTTTGTAAAATAACCTGATTGGTTGGAGAAGACAGGGAGGGCTTACCCCCCTGTGATACTGTGTGGAAAACTGACATAAAAAGGAAACCTGCGTGCCTCCAGAGTGGTAGTAGTTATACCATCTTATTCTGCTGGAACATCTTGCTGTATGCTGTTGCCCCTAGCAATAGGGAAGAGTTCTCTTTAGAACTATATTTGAGCAAATAAACATCATTGCCTCAAGAAGATTGCTTCATCTTGTGACCAACAGGGTTAGGCCAAACCTAGCCCCGTCCTCCGGCTGTCCAGGGAAGCACCTAACGTCTCCAAGCTCCGCCTTCCGCCAGCTACCGGTAGAGGCCTAGCAAGTGGCTAGTGGGGATTCGTCAGCACCACACAGCTGTGGTAAGGCAGTGCGTCGGCACATACAGAGCAGAACCGTGGTTCCAAACGCCACGGCAGGTTAGGAGTTTGGTGGTAGCAGCGAGAACCCGCCCACAGCGTAGTGGGTGGAGTCAGTAACAGGCGGTTACTGACGGTAAGCGGGAATCCCCTATGTGGTCAGGCCTCGTGCGGCTTGACCTTCCATTCTGTGCGCAGTCGACGGGACGCGGCAAGCGGCGAGTGCTTCCGTACGGTACCGTCCTGTCACAGAAATTGGTGGCATAGTGGTGGGATATTCCCAGGCGGCTTTTCATCACCCGATTGGAGAAGCCGAGTTACTCAGGAGAGGAGAAACTGCAGCGCAGGAAAACGCACAAGATGGCGGAATTCAGCGGAATGTCCAAGGAGGATCTGGAGATTGTATGCCAGGGGAAGGGTGTGGATATCCCTTCCAACGCGTCCAGAAACGTCATGAAGGCGGCGCTCAGGAGCGTGGAGGAGTCTCATCGGGCGGAGGTGGAAAGCACTGACGGCGTCAGCATCGCAGAGGACGGCCCACCAGTGGACCTTCGTGAGGAACCGGTGAGAACCACAAGCCCCGCCCTCTCTCACAGCAGTAATGTTTCCCAGCAATCCCTAGCAGGGCCAGGATCCCAACGTCCCAGGGGGGGCGACCCGGATACCCTAGCAGATCGGCTAGCGGAATTGGGGGAAAGGGCAACGGAGCAAGAACGCATGCTTGTCATTCGGATGTGGCATGCGGAGCGGGCATCACAAGCCGTGGTACCCCGGGAGCCGTTGTCAGCTGTTGTACACAGATCGGGACGCATTCAGTTTGCCAAGTTTGCAGACAGTGATGGGGACATTGATGGACATTTACAAGTTTTTGAAAGGACTTGCAAACTACACAATCTACCCAAGTCGGAGTGGGTGAGACACCTTGTGCCCACTCTGCATGGAGAGGCCTTGGAGGCCTATCGAGGAGTGGCCACGGAGGACTGTGGGAACTACGACGAAGTCGCGAAGGCCCTCCTCCAGCGATTCTTCATCACTCCGGAGTCTTACAGGAAGAAGTTCAGAGACTTGCCCAAGAATCCTAGCAGCACCCATGAACAGTTCGCCAACCAGCTGCGGCAGTACGTGGTGAACTGGGTGAAGGATTCGGAAGCCACTACATGGGACGCACTGATCGACCTGATCTGCAGGGAGCAGTTCTACCGCAGGTGCGCCCAAGAAGTGAAGGAGTGGGTGCTAGATCGGGAGCCACCCAGCTTAAAGATGGCTGCCCAATTAGCAGACAAGTATGTGGCAATTCGGCCACAGGGGCAGAAGCGCCCCGCCAGCAGCCAGCTCCAACAGACTGTACCACCAAGGGGACCCCCCTCTTCAGCTCATCACCCCCAAAGACAAGCATCTTCCAACCCGGGTGCTCTTAGCCAGCAACCGCACCGCAGCGTCCCTGCAACTGATCAGAGATCATCGGTGCCACGACTGGAGAAGAAGTGCTACGGCTGTGGGAAAATCGGACATCTGAGGATGAACTGTCCTGCATCCCAAGCACCCCAGACTCGTGCCCCAAATCCGAGTGCTGGAACCCGGCTCGCTTGTTTGACGAGAGGAGATGAGCCTACAGAGACTGTTCCCCCTCCAGTCAGGCTGATGGAGTGTGGCGAGAGACAGGTGCACTCGGCGGAGAGAGTCACCTGCATGGCCAAACAGCCCCTACACAACATGTGGAGGCACCTGCAGCCGGTCCACGTGGGACCCCTGCAGGGAGAAGGCCTAAGAGACTCTGGGGCCTCAATCACTGTGGTGAGCCCCCACCTTATAGATCCTGCTGCAGTATTGCAGGGTCGCACTGCCACGGTCACCCTGGCAGAAGGAACAGAAAAAGAGGTTCCCATGGCAAGAGTCTACCTGGACTGGGGAGCTGGACCAGAGTTGCGAGAAGTTGCCGTCATGGATGGTCTCCCAACTGATGTGGTCCTAGGAAATGATCTGGGTGGTGGGATCGTCACTACGTTTGTTGGCGCCATTCCCCGGAGTCAAGTTCCAAAACCACCGTTGACATCAGCTACTCCAGCACAGCCCAGCCCAGAGGAAAAGACTACAGCTGCTAGACAACTGCCAGCACAGCCAACCACAGCATCAACCAGCCCAGAGGGAAAGATTACAGCGGCTAGATCAGCACATCGACCCCGCATGCCTTTTGCCTCTGGTATGCCTACGTCCCCTAGCAACGCAGAGGATGTCGGTTCCAGCTCGTGTGATCCTGTGGGGGTGCCCAATGATGCTCCTGACCCAAGTGGTTTGCCAACTCCGGCGGTGAGTATGAGAAACCACACTGACTTTTCCATGACTCACCCCTACCAGACTGACCCTAGTAGTCCCCACCTAGATCCCCCTGTAGAGTGTCCAAATTTAGGAGAGATTGAGGGCCACAGGCAGGAGTTTAGGGAGGCGCAACTCTCTGACCCATCCCCGAAAGGCATGAGGCACCACTCTGGCAGCGGCCTTGACAGGGTTGGGGCGGGGAGTTTGACCTTGCGGGAAGGGTTAAGGTACAGGGTAGCCAGGAAAGTGGGAGGGGATAGACCAGATAGGGAATGTGTCCAACTGGTCCCCTCAGGGCACTTTCCTGTGCAACCGGTGTCGGTTGCCAGCGAAACCCCTTTGGACAGTAACCCGGAGACAGACCGTACCCTGAAGTGCCTGACAGAGAGCTTACCCTGGTCTGGAATGTCGGATGACGCCCAGACCAAATGTAAGGCTGGTGCCATGCGTTGGCAGCTGGGGCACTCCAGCGTTTGTGTTGTCTCTGGGCCTCTGCCCATAGGAGAACCCTTGCAGCAAGTTGCTGTGGACATAGCAGGTCCCCTGCGTGTGCGCAGTAGATCGGGGAAGACACGCAGCCTCCCTGTAGTGGATGCCACACATGATCCAGAGGCTGGTGGTCTGGCCGCCATCACTGTGGCACAGGTAGCGGACGAGGAGGAAGGAGTAGGCCTAGGTGACAGGGTAGGTTTCCCGAGTCATAGGTCGACAGAAGAGGATTGGAGGGCAGGTCTGACAGTTAGGGCAGACAGTTGCCAGATAGGTATGACGGAGGTGCAGTGCCTGGGGCACCATGTGGGAGGAGACAGGGGTAGGCCCAACCCAGAGGGGGTGGAGGCAACCAGAGGCTGTCCCCGACCCACATCACCCAGACAGGTACTGACCTTAGAACCTGTAAGGCCCTACGGACATGTTGTCATTGACTTTAGTCCTGTAGTGAACCCCTTGACAGAGATGGCTAGGAAGGGCATTCCCAAGTCAGTGGACTTTGCACCCGCTTGCGAGTTGGCATTCCAGTCATTGAAGGAGGCTTGGGTACCCGCTCCAGTGCTGATGGCGCACATTCTTGACCAGGACTGTGTGTTACGAACTATTGCGCCACTGCACGGACTGGGAGCTGTACAGAGCCAGAAAGAGCCATATGGGCAGGAGCACCCTGTGGCCTGGTTGAGCAGTATACTGCTATTGTGGGAGGTGGGGTATGCCAGTTGGGACACCGTGGGTGGCACTTGTTTGTAACCAGCCCCCCACCGTGGTGACTTACCACCTACCTGTTAGGTGGCTGCAACCTACCTTGGGGGAATTGGACAGACTTTTGTGGTGGCGCCTTGAACTTGGACTTCAGGTGGACTATTTGAACATTGTGCACCCACGAAGAGAGGCCCACTACACTATGGATGAACTGTCTAGGCCAGAGCCTACACATCCCAGGTAGCGTCCCCTTCAACACAAGGGACTGCGGGACCAGGACCCAAATCGTTGGGACATGGGTCCCTGGTTGACCCGCTTGAATGGGGGGGGGGGGGGGGGGAATGTGGCCGGAGAGACTAGCCAGCCACACGTATAATGGCGTCTGCGGCACTGAAGGGGTTAACCCTCGTGCCCAGCGCCATGTTGCGGACTGTTTAAAAGTTTGTTGAATGATGTGTTTTAACATGTCATATGTAGTGCTCTGTGCACCATTGCAGGAAGACATGTTTAAATGTACTTATTTTATATTCAAGACAGGCTTGGTGTATATTTAAAGGGAAACACGTGTTTAAATGAAATGTATTTAAAGGAAAAAATGCAGTTACTTTAGATGTCTGAAAAGGCATCTCTTATCCTCTGGAAATAGGAAGGGGCATGCTAATGGCTCTGTGCTAGCAGAGAGGTGTGAAGGACAATACCTTTTGATGTGTCAGTTCCTTAGAGAGAGATGCTAATCACTGGGTTTATGGGCTTGGAACTTGTTTCATGTACCTGATTTAATTGACATACGAACGACCTATGCAGGAAGGAAGACTGTTTGTATTGTAGCCTTCCTGTTGTAATCTCAGACACTGGGTTTGCCTGGAGATGTGAATGAGACAGAAACATTGTGTTTTGAAGCTATGTGATAAATTTATCAATAGTGAATGTTAATCTGATACCAAACGTCTGTGTCAGAGGAAGGAGGATATTGTTTTATTGCACTTATATCCTTGTAAAATGTGATTTATTGGTATTTTGTAAAATAAACTGATTGGTTGGAGAAGACAGGGAGGGCTTACCCCCCTGTGATACTGTGTGGAAAACTGACATAAAAAGGAGACCTGCGTGCCTCCAGAGTGGTAGTAGTTATAGTTATACCATCTTATTCTGCTGGAACATCTTGCTGTATGCTGTTGCCCCTAGCAATAGGGAAGAGTTCTCTTTAGAACTATGGCCCTCATTCCGAGTTGTTCGCTCGTTCTTTTTCATCGCATCGCAGTGAAAATCCGCTTAGTACGCATGCGCAATGTTCGCACTGCGACTGCGCCAAGTAACTTTACTATGAAGAAAGTATTTTTACTCACGGCTTTTTCTTCGCTCCGGCGATCGTAATGTGATTGACAGGAAATGGGTGTTACTGGGCGGAAACACGGCGTTTCAGGGGCGTGTGGCTGAAAACGCTACCGTTTCCGGAAAAAACGCAGGAGTGGCCGGGGAAACGGTGGGAGTGCCTGGGCGAACGCTGGGTGTGTTTGTGACGTCAACCAGGAACGACAAGCACTGAAATGATCGCACAGGCAGAGTAAGTCTGGAGCTACTCTGAAACTGCTAAGTAGTTAGTAATCGCAATATTGCGAATACATCGGTCGCAATTTTAAGAAGCTAAGATTCACTCCCAGTAGGCGTAGGCTTAGCGTGTGTAACTCTGCTAAATTCGCCTTGCGACCGATCAACTCGGAATGAGGGCCTATATTTGAGCAAATAAACATCATTGCCTCAAGAAGATTGCTTCATCTTGTGACCAACAGGGTTAGGCCAAACCTAGCCCCGTCCTCCGGCTGTCCAGGGAAGCACCTAACGTCTCCAAGCTCCGCCTTCCGCCAGCTACCGGTAGAGGTCTAGCAAGTGGCTAGTGGGGATTCGTCAGCACCACACAGCTGTGGTAAGGCAGTGCGTCGGCACATACAGAGCAGAACCGTGGTTCCAAACGCCACGGCAGGTTAGGAGTTTGGTGGTGGCAGCGAGAACCCGCCCACAGCGTAGTGGGTGGAGTCAGTAACAGGCGGTTACTGACGGTAAGTGGGAATCCCCTATGTGGTCAGGCCTCATGCGGCTTGACCTTCCATTCTGTGCGCAGTCGACGGGACGCGGCAAGCGGCGAGTGCTTCCGTACGGTACCGTCCTGTCACAGGGCTCCTTCAAAATGTTGTTCTTTTTGTGGGGCATAGCATCCCCCCCACCCCTTAGTACCAAAAGATACCCATTATAGCCCTGCCCCCTTTCTTTATAGCAGAGTGTAGGGCAGGGGAAATTGATCACCCCTACTGCAGCTGATCGCTGCACTCTGCAGAAATCAGCTACTTGTTTCCCCCTCTTCTCTTTGTTATGGCGCATGTACAACAGCGTGCCATTCGCACAGCATTCTAGGGCGATTTCAGGAGTGATATCACCTGTTTCTCTGACGTCCTAGTGGATGCTGGGGACTCCGTAAGGACCATGGGGAATAGACGGCTCCGCAGGAGACTGGGCACATCTAAGAAAGATTTAGGACAATCTGGTGTGCACTGGCTCCTCCCCCTATGACCCTCCTCCAAGCCTCAGTTAGATTTCTGTGCCCGGCTGAGCTGGATGCACACCAGGGGCTCTCCTGAGCTCCTAGGAAGAAAGTGTTTGTTAGGTTTTTTATTTTCAGTGAGACCTGCTGGCAACAGGCTCACTGCACCGAGGGACTAAGGGGAGAAGAAGCGAACCTACCTAAGTGGTGGTAGCTTGGGCTTCTTAGGCTACTGGACACCATTAGCTCCAGAGGGATCGAACACAGGACCCGACCTCGTCGTCCGTTCCCGGAGCCGCGCCGCCGTCCCCCTTACAGAGCCAGAAGCAAGAAGGTGGTCCGGAAAATCGGCGGCTGAAGACTTCTGTCTTCACCAAGGTAGCGTACAGCACTGCAGCTGTGCACCATTGCTCCTCATGCACACCACACACTGCGGTCACTGATGGGTGCAGGGCGCTGGGGGGGGGCGCCCTGAGCAGCAATACTGACACCTTGGCTGGCAAACTGGCACCATATATAGCCCCAGAGGCTATATAGGTGCTTTTTAACCCCTGCCAGAATCCATAAAAATGCGGGAGAAAGTCCGCGAAAAAGGGTCGGAGCTATCTCCTTCAGCACACTGGCGCCATTTTTCCCTCACAGCTCCGTTGGAGGGAAGCTCCCTGGCTCTCCCCTGCAGTCAATACACTACAGAAAGGGTTAAAAAGAGAGGGGGGGGGGGCACAATTTAGGCGCAGTATACAATATATATAGGCAGCTATAAGGGAAAACACTCTTTATATGTGATATCCCTGTGATATATAGCGCCCTGGTGTGTGCTGGCATACTCTCCCTCTGTCTCCCCAAAGGGCTTTGTGGGGTCCTGTCCTCTGTCAGAGCATTCCCTGTGTGTGTGCTGTGTGTCGGTACGGCTGTGTCGACATGTATAAGGAGGATAATGATGTGGAGGCGGAGCGAATGCCTGTAAATGTGATGTCACCCCCTGCGGGATCGACACCGGTGTGGTTGGACTTATGGAAGGATTACGTGAAAGTGTCAACTCCTTACACAAAAGGTCGACGACACAGAACAGCCGGCTACTCAGCTTGTGCCTGTTCCAGCGTCTCAAATGTCATGGGGGGCTCTAAAAACGCCCGCTACCTCAGATGGCAGAAACAGATGTCGACACGGATACCGACTCCAGTGTCGACGACGATGAGACTAGTGTACCCTCCAAATAGGTCCACCCGTTACATGATTGAGGCAATGAAAAATGTATTACACATTTATGATAATACCCCAGGTACCACATAAAAGGGTATTATGTTTGGTGAGAGAATACTACCAGTAGTTTTTCCTGCATCTGAGAAATTAAATGAGGTCTGTGAGGAAGCGTGGTCTTCCCCCTGTAAGAAATTGATAATTTCTAAACGGTAATTGGCAGCGTACCCTTTCCCGCCAGAGGATAGGTCACGTTGGGAAACACCCCATAGGGTAGATACAGCGCTTACACGCTTATCAGAAAAGGTGGCACTACCGTCTCCGGATACGGCCGCCCTGAAGGAACCTGCTGATAAAAAGCAGGGGGTTACCCTGAAAGATATAGTCACACACTCGGGCATTATATTGCGACCAGCCATTGCTTCGGCATGGATGTGCAGTGCTCCCGCTGCGTGGTCAGATTCCCTGTCGGAAAATAACTATGGATAGGGACAATATTTTGCTAACAATAGAGCATATAAAAGACGTGGTCTTATACATGCGTGATGCACAGAGGGATATTTGCCGGCTGGCATCAAAAATAAGCGCTAGGTCCATTGCCGCCAGACGGGGGTTATGGACTCGGCTATGGTCAGGCGATGCCGACTCGAATCGGCACATGGAAGTTTTGCCCTTTAAGGGGGTAAAACTGTTTGGGGATGGTCTTTCAGACCTCGTTTCCACAGCTACTGCTGGGAAATCGACCTTTTTGCCACAGGCTACCCCACAACAAAAGAAAGCACCGTATCATCAAGTACAGTCCTTTCGGCCCCAGAAAAGCAAGAGGGCTAGAGGCTCATCCTTTCTGCCGAGAGGCAAAGGTAGAGGAAAAAGCTGCAGCACACAGCTAGTTCCCAAGAGCAGAAGTCCTCCCTGCGTCCGGTAAGTCCACAGTATGACGCTGGGGCTGCTCAGGCGGACCCGGGTACGGTGGGGGCCCGTCTCAGAAATTTCAGCGCCCAGTGGGCTCTCTCACATGGATCCCTGGGTCCTTCAAGTAGTATCTCAGGGGTACAGGCTGGAGTTCGAGACGTTCTTCCCCCCGCCGTTTCCTAAAATCTGCCTTACCGGCACCTCCCTCTGCCAGGGAGGCGGTGTTGGTGGCTATTCAACACTATAATCACAACAAGTGATTGTCAAGGTGCCCCTCCTTCAGCAAGGAAGGGGTTACTATTCCACAATGGTTGTGGTACCGAAACAGAACGGTTCGGTGAGACCCATCTTAAAATTAAAATACTTGAACTTTTATATCAGAAGATTCAAGTTCAAGATGGAATCGCTCAGGGCGGTTATTACGAGCCTGGACGAGGGGGATTACAGGGTCTCCCTGGACATCAAGGATGCGTACCTGCATGTCCCCATTTACCCTCCTCACCAGGAGTACCTCAGATGTGTGGTACAGGACTGTCACTATCAGTTCCAGACGCTGCCGTTGGAGTTGTCCACGGCACCGAAGGTCTTTACCAAGGTAATGGCCGAAATGATGATACTCCTTCGCAAGAAGGAAGTTTTTATTATCCCGTACTTGGACGATCTCCTGATAAAGGCGAGGTCCAAAGAACAGTTGGTAGTGGGGGTAGCACTCTTTCGGGAAGTGCTACAACAGCACGAGTGGATTCTCAATATTCCAAAGTCACAGCTGGTCCCGACGACACGTCTTCTGTTCCTGGGAATGATTCTGGACACAGACCAGAAAAGAGTGTTTCTTCCAGTGGAAGCACACGAGTCCTGGAAAAAATGGTAGCTTCGTACGAAGCATAATTCCATTCGGAAGGTTCCACTCAAGGACGTTCCAGTGGGACCTGTGGGACAAATGGTCCGGGTCCCACCTACAGATATAACAGCGGATAACCCTGTCGGCAAGAAACAGGGTGTCGCTGCTGTGGTGGCTGCAGAGGGCTCATCTACTAGAGGGCCGCAGATTCGGAATACAGGACTGGGTCCTGGTGACCACGGAGGCCAGCCTTCGGGGCTAGGGTGCAGTCACACAGGGAAGAAATTTCCAAGGAGATTTCGCTTCACATAAATATTCTGGAGCTAAGGGCCTTTTACAATGCCCTAAGCCAAGCAAGGCCCCTGCTTCAGAACCAGCCGGTACTGATCCAATCAGACAACATCACGGCGGTCGCCCATGTAAACAGACAGGGCGGCACAAGAAGCAGGATGGCGATGGCAGAAGCCACAAGGATTCTCCGATGGGCGACCTACACCCGGGGGAATGGGGACTTCTTCCAGAAGTTTTCCAAATGCGGGTAAACCGTTGGGAATGACTACGGGTGGACATGATGGCGTCCCGCCTCAACAAAAAGTTGAAAAGATATTGCGCCAGGTCAAGGGACCCTCAGGCGATCGCTGTGGACGCTCTAGTGACACTGTGGGTGTACCAGTCGGTTTATGTGTTTCCTCCTCTACCTCTCATACCCAAGGTACTGAGAATAATAAGAATGCGAGGAGTGAAAACCATACTCGTGGTTCCGGATTGGCCAAGAAGAGCTTGGTACCCGGAACTTCAAGAGATGCTGGCAGAGGACCCTTGGCCTCTGCTGCTCAGACAAGACCTGCTGCAGCAGGGACCCTGTCTGTTCCAAGACTTACCGCGGCTGCGTTTGACGGCATGGCGGTTGAACACCGGATCCTAAAGGAAAAGGGTATTCCGGAGGAAGTCATCCCTACCCTGATCAAAGCCAGGAAGGATGTCACCGCAAGACATTATTACCGCATTTGGCGGAAATATGTTGCTTGGTGTGAGACCATGAAGGCCCCGAAGGAGGAATTTCAACTGGGTCGATTCCTACACTTCCTGCAAGCAGGGGTGACGTTGGGCCTCAAATTGGGGTCCATCAAGGTCCAGATTTCGGCTCTGTCGATTTTCTTCCAGAAAGAACTGGCTTCACTGCCTGAAGTTCAGACTTTCGTCAAAGGAGTTCTGCATATTCAGCCTCCTTTTGTGCCCCCAGTGGCACCTTGGGATCTCAATGTGGTTTTGGCATTCCTGAAATCACATTGGTTCGAACCACTTAAGACTGTGGAATTAAAACATCTCACGTGGAAAGTGGTCATACTGTTGGCCCTGGCTTCAGCCAGGCGGGTTTCAGAATTGGCGGCTTTGTCTTGTAAAAGCCCTTATCTGATTTTCCAGATGGATAGGGCAGAATTGAGGACTCGTCCTCAGTTTCTCCCGAAGGTGGTCTCAGCTTTTCACTTGAACCAACCTATTGTGGTGCCTGCGGCTACTAGGGACTTGGAGGATTCCAAGTTGCTGGACGTAGTCAGGGCCCTGAAAATTTATGTTTCCAGGACGGCTGGAGTCAGAAAAACTGACTCGCTGTTTATCCTGTATGCACCCAACAAGCTGGGTGCTCCTGCTTCTAAGCAGTCTATTGCGCGCTGGATTTGTAGCACTATTCAGCTGGCGCATTCTGCGGTAGGATTACCGCAGCCTATATCAATAAAAGCCCATTCCACAAGGAAGGTGGGCTCATCTTGGGCGGCTGCCCGAGGGGTCTCGGCTTTACAACTTTGCCGAGCAGCTACTTGTTCAGGGGCAAACACGTTTGCTAAATTCTACAAATTTGATTCCCTGGCTGAGGAGGACCTGGAGTTCTCTCATTGGTGCTGCAGAGTCATCCGCACTCTCCCGCCCGTTTGGGAGCTTTGGTATAATCCCCATGGTCCTTACGGAGTCCCCAGCATCCACTAGGACGTAAGAGAAAATAAGATTTTACTCACCGGTAAATCTATTTCTCGTAGTCCGTAGTGGATGCTGGGCGCCCATCCCAAGTGCGGATTGTCTGCAATACTTGTACATAGTTATTGTTGCAAAAATCGGGTTTTGTTGTGAGCCATCTCTTCAGAGGCTCCAATTGTTATCATACTGTTAACCGGGGTTCCTATCACGTGTTATATGGTGTGATTGGTGTGGCTGGTATGAGTCTTACCCGGGATTCAAAATCCTTCCTTATTGTGTCAGCTCTTCCGGGCACAGTTCCTAACTGAGGCTTGGAGGAGGGTCATAGGGGGAGGAGCCAGTGCACACCAGATAGTCCTAAATCTTTCTTAGATGTGCCCAGTCTCGTGCGGAGCCGTCTATTCCCCATGGTCCTTACTGAGTCCCCAGCATCCACTACGGACTACGAGAAATAGATTTACCGGTGAGTAAAATCTTATTTTTTTTACCATACTTTGGACCCCATACTTGGATTATCATCTCCATAATTTGCAGCCAACTGACTGCCAATTTGTAGAGCTTTCCAGTTTTTTTTTTGTAAGCTTCCAGCAGCTGCTACTGCTGTGACTCTGACTGAAACCATTATATTCTGTCTTGGCACTTACCTTCATACAGCTTTTCACAGCACTGGGACTGAGTGCAGTCAGCAGCCGCATCATACCCCGCACAGCAGCAACAGTTTATCAGACGTACCATGGAACCCCAATGATTATATATCCGGATTATACTGGTAAAGTGGACCTCTCAAGTGACAAGTCCGTAAACACTATTTACATTATTCAATTACCAGACTTTCAGTTCCTAATTTA
Source organism: Pseudophryne corroboree (assembly GCF_028390025.1). Lineage (NCBI taxonomy): Eukaryota > Metazoa > Chordata > Amphibia > Anura > Myobatrachidae > Pseudophryne > Pseudophryne corroboree. The sequence continues at coordinate 145,637,558 of NC_086451.1, read as the reverse complement.
CATTCATTCTTTCAATGTTGCATTTTCCATTTCAGTGTCGGCTATTAAATAATGAGACTAATGCTGGGTACACACCTACAGATATATCTGCAGATCAATTGAACTGCAGATATATCTAAAGCCGGATTGGGCAGTGTGCTGTGCATACACACTGCCCGATCCGTGGGGGACTGACGTAATGAACTGGGCGGGCATTTTCACACGCCTGCCCAGTTCAGCTGTCAGTCACCGCCGGCTGCTGCAGCTTGTGTGCGGGTGGGCGGCTGACCGACCGTACACACACACCAATGTGCCAGTATATCTAACGATATATTGTCCGTCAGCTATGCAGCAGGACTGACGCGATATGTCTGTGAACGACATATCCCAACACTTTTGTAGTAAAGTTGACTCATTGTTGTGCTTTCTGGTACCCAGTCTGCTAATATAACACCCTTGATATCAAAGAAAACAACATGGCTTTAATTTTGGATTTGCGTTGACATGCTTTTTTTGATGGTACAGTATTTTCCAGTGCATGGACTGAGGTTTTGTCTCAGGATCATACTAGAAGATCAAGTTTCATCAACTTTATCTAAAATATGTGAATCCCCTTGAATTTGTTCCAAAATGTCTGTACAAATTTGCTTTCGATTTTTGAGAAGCCTTGGAACCATCTTAGTACAAACTTTTGTCGTGTTAAGATCTAGATGCAAAACTTGCAAAACAGTTTCTTTGTCGATGTTTACCATTTCTGCTATCAGGGTGTAGTATGGTATGCCGGCGGTCGGGCTCCCGGCGAACAGCATACCGGTGCCGTGAGCCCGACCGCCGGCATACCGACAGTGTGGCGAGCGCAAATGAGCCCCTTGCGGGCTCAGTGGTGCGCTACGCGCGCCATGCTACGCGCGCCACGCTATTTTATTCTCCCTCCTGGGGGGTCGTGGACCCCCACAAGGGAGAATAAGTGTTGGTATGCCGGCTGTCGGGATTCCGGCACCGGTATACTGAGCACCGGGATCCCGACAGACGGCATACTGTAGACCACCCCATACAGATGCTGAGTCAAAAGTAAATTAGGAAAATGTTCTAAGGACCTTATTCAGTAAGGAATGCAATTTCTGACAAAAAGCAGTTGCTGTGATCAAATAGTTGCCACCCAGAAATAGAGAAAAAACGCCCATTGCAGAAATTGCGACTGCATCACAATATGCGGGCTGATCGCAAACCCATACGCAATTCCCAGAACATCGAAGATTTTTACTATCTGCGCCAGGCAAGGTCATCCCCAGTTCTTGCGACACAAGAGGCTGGAAGTAATCATCGCTGACATTATAGGCTCTCCTTAAAAACACCTGGGCACGCCTGTGTTTTTTCAGACACCCAGAAAACTGCAGCTTTCCGCTCAGGAACGCCGGGCTCCTGTCACTCAAACAGCGGCTGCATTGCGATCATGATGTGTACACAATTTCTTTTGCTATTTTTACTCACACGTGCGCAATACAAACGCTGCACATGCGCAGTCATTCGATAATCAGCTAGACTGCGAATCACAAATTTTGCAATCCTTCCTGAATGAGGTCCTACATTTTTTCCACGTTTTTCTGTTTGTTTTCAATGTGCAATGCCTTCCGGGACGTTCATCATCTTCGACGTCCTCACAACTGTTACTAAGGGCGGGATATAATGGAGTCTGCAGCAGACATGGGCTTCTTGTTCACAAGCAAAATGATCAATAATGACACATGTTCACATAAATTGCAGTTGAGGGTGACATGCTGTAGAACTTTGGAGTGTTAATTTTACATTTTCTTTCTGGGCCTGCAAAAATACACTGTTTGCATGTGGTATTTCCAAAACTAGGAAGTGGGATGTTCCTATCTATGCACCAGGAGGACAAATATGATCAATCCTGCATAATTAAATGTGCTCTGCATATTCTGCGGTTAATAAATGTCCATTAGTAACCTTTTCCAGAACACCTGTTTAGAACTTTAATATGGACCACTTCAAAATTATTTGTGCACTGCAACATATTTTTCAGCTTTCATCATCTTTTATTGGTTTCTACAAAAGCATTTCATCATTTTCTATATACACAACTGTCAACTCTATATTGAAGACTTGCTAATTTTTTTCTGATAGGAAAGTTGACTGAAAGGAGCATCTATGGGCTAGTCTCTGTAGGCACAACTCGTCCCTTCAGTGACAGAGAAGTTTTCATGGTTGCCTAGTTAGTCCCCAAGAGGTACAGCTTTTGATAAGCTAACATATATGGTGAGACCATGAGGTAATTAGTAATCTGTTTGTTCAAATCCCTGTGGGCACAATTATCTAACTGCTGAGTTCCACCACAACTAGTATATGAAGAAAATGTCAGGGACTGTAGACTTAAAGAAAAACAATAGCTGCCTACTCGTTTAAAGATGAAATAGCATGAAACTACAATAAAAGGTCAATAAATATAATTGTACCTAAATCATTTTTTTCAGAACAGTGACTATAAAAGTAGCATTTAAAAATATATTTGTGAAATGTAAAGGTATTTGTGATTACTGGTAGAGATGAATATAATTTCTGTGTTTATTATACAGTGAAATCCCAAGAATCCTACCTTAAACAGCTTAGCCAATTCCTGAGTTACAAACATACTGTAACTATTTTCCTTACATTTCATCTGAGGAAACCTCACCTCCCTGAAGTTCATTTAATCTTCCCTCCAAAAGGGTGACCCTTTGTTTAAGGGTCTGTTGGGCATTGCTATATTCTCGAAGCAAACGTGCAAATCGAGTATGCAGCAGGTCCAAATTGGACTCTAGATGTTCCAGTTTCTCTTCAGAAGATTTACCTTTCATTGCATTTTTCTCTTTTGTCTCATCAAGCAGGCCTTCCTTTGTAAGTATTTCTCTGCCTCTCTCTTCCAAGATTTTCTTGGCATCTGGATACTCAACCAAAGCCTCCATTAGATCATCTTTTGAAAGGCAGAAAAGGTCAGAGTAGCCAATGCTACGAATGCTTGCCGTCCGACGGTTGCCCATCTTGCTCCCCTCAATATTGAGAATACTAATCTCGCCAAAGCAACTCCCAGATGTCAGAATAGCATATTGAGTGATTCCATCCTCTCCCACAACGGCTAGTTTTCCCTCTTTGATTATGTACATTTCTCTACCAATGTCCCCTTTGCGACAGATGTAATCTCCAGGGCTGAAAACCTGAGGTCGTAGTTTTAGAACCAACTCCACCAGAAGGCCAGCCTCACAGTTCTGAAAGATCCGTACCTGAAGAGAAATACCCACAAACCATAAATCAAAGAAGAAACATAACATATAGGTTAGAAAAAATATGGACATTAACAAATGTTAATTAAGGCAAAACTACCTAGGGTAAATGGATGCTTTTGCTGCTGTTCATTATGGTAGTAAGAAGAAGTAATAATAAAATTAACAGAAATGATAATAGAATTGCAGCTAAGAAAAGTTTTCAGAAATTGGTTATCTAAATGTATTTTCTCTAACGTCCTAGTGGATACTGAGATGACATTAGTACCATGGGGTCCATTGGAGCCTGACACTTTATGAAATCAATAGTGTGTGCTGGCTTCTCCCCTATATGCCCCTTCTGCAGACTCAGTTTAGAAAAATGTGCCCAAGGAGCCGGGTGCATTCTCTGGAGCTCCAGAGAGTTTTCTTCAGAAATTGATGTTAGTTTATTTTTTTCAGGCAGCACTGGTTGGCAACCAGTCTGGTTACATCCTGGGACTTAGGAGGGGGGGAACTGAACCAACTTCCTATAGAGTTAATGGTTCGTATCCCCACTGACAGGACATTAAGCTCCTGAGGCGCTGTTTCACATACCCCCAGGGTGTGCGCACACGCCGTCAGCATGCCGCCACCCCTAACAGATGGCGAAGATGCGGTGCGGTGAGTACTGACACCGGGGTCCAGTTAGCGGGTCTCCGGTGACAATGGCGGCATAAAAGCGCCATGGTCACCCGGCTTTGGTGCCCGCTGCGGCCATCTACACTGGCGCTAATATAAGGGGATTTTTAAGCTCCTTCTTTTTACACAAAACCTGCTATAAAGCCAGTATAATCTGTGAAGGACCGCGTGCCATTGAGGGGGCAGGGCTTCCCAGAGAGCGGGATCAGAGGCTGAAAAGCGCCATTACCTGCTGCTGCTGACTGCCAGGTTGCATGCTGAAGCTGCTCCTCCACAGAACTCACTGAATCACCAATTCTACTGGTATCAGGGGGTCTTATAGAAAGGGGGGCACATATAAGCAGCGCAGACACTGCTGCTGTGCTAAATAAATAAATATATATATATATATATATATATATATATATTCCCAGCGGTGCTCTGCTCTGACTGAGGCATTGTGTGCTGGTCCCAATTCTCTCTGTGTCACTCCATTCGGGCTATTTGGGGTTGTTATGCTGTTTTTATATCTGTGTTGACACTGCACTGTGTTTTTCACCTAACTCTGTGTTTTTTTTCTGCAATAAGAATGTCTGGGAAAAAGACTGTGTCCCTCATGTAACACTAAGTTTACACCTTCTCCAGGGGGGTCCCTCCTGTGTAGCCAGTGTTCTCTGCCCTCACAAGGTAGCAGTATGCAGGAACCTGAGTGGTTAGAATAATTCAAAACCATGATTACTAATATTAATACAGAGTTAGCTACCGCCAAACAGGAAAGGCAGACCCTTAAACAATCTGTAGATGATTTTTTGGTTTCGGCTGCTGACCACAGACAGGCTCTTCAGCCCCCTCTGGTGGTCTCTCATAAAGGCACGCTCCCACAGGTGCTCCAGTCTGCTTCTGATACTGACAAGCAAGAGCTGGATGAGGGAGAAGAAGATGTGGAAGATGACAAATCTCTGTCCCCGTGGGTTGAGGCCTTGATTTATGCTATTAGGGAAGTCCTTAACATACCAGATAAGGAGACCGAACCAGAAGAGGAATTGTTTTTTAATGTGAAACCAAAATCCTCGGCAACCTTCCCTATATCAAAGGAATGAAACTCCCTTTCTAAAGAGGCAATCCTGACCAGAAATTCCAAACACCTAAACGGTTACTAAATTATTTTCCTTTTCCTCCTGAGGATAGGAAAGTAGGGGAAAATCCACAGTCCATGGATACTTCAGTGTCCAGGCTGTCACATAAAATTGTACTGCCTGTACTTGGGGCTCTTTCTCTAAAAGACCCAGCTGACCTCAAAATTGAGACTACACTCAAATCTATTTATACTGCGGTGGGCATAGCTCAAAGGCCCACTATAGCTTGTGGCTGGATTTCAAGGACAATGGTAAAATGGTCTGATAATACAATAAAGGGGTTTGACTCCGTGCCTCATGAAGTGATCTTTACACTACTGCATCATATTTAGGATGCTGCAAATTTTATGAGTGAGGCTGTGAAGGAATTATGTCTCATCAATGGCCATACCACAGCGATGGCGGTCTCGACTCACAGGGCTCTGTGGCTGCGACAATGGTCAGCGGATGCTGATTCCAAAACAGGTGTGGAGAATCTTCCTTTCACAGGGGATGCCTTGTTTGGGGAAGAACTGAACAAGTGGATTTCTCAGGCGACGTCGAGTAAGTCTGCATATCTGCCATCTGCTGTGCCTCCTGATAGACGTCCCTTGCCAGGCCCTCTCTGCAGTCCTTTTGTGTGTCCAGATTCAGAGGCAGAGCCAGAGGTGCCTCGAATGCTGATAGAGAAACTTGCGGTAAGTTCTGTAAACCAGCGGCTGTGGATCTCTGGACAGGGCCTCCGGATCCTCATCCACGAAGCCCTCCGCATGATGGTTGGCCCCAGCAGCAGGGATACATTCAGATAGGTGCTTGCCTTCAACACTTCGCCCATGTGAGGGATCTCATATCCCAAGGGTACCGGTTGGAATTTCATGCACTACCTCCTCTCAGATTTTCAAGTCAAGCTTACCAGCTTCACCCACAGCAAGAGTTACCTTGCAAGATGCCATTCAAAAATTACTGCTAACTCGGGTTGTTGTCCCAGTGCCTCCTCTGTTGCACAACAGGGGGTTTTACTCCAGTCTATTTGTTGTACCAAAACCGGACGGTTCGGTACGGCCCATCTTGAATCTAAAATCTGTGAACCCGTATCTACGTATGTTCAAATTCAAGATGGAGTCCATGAGGGCGGTGGTCTCCGGTCTGGAGAAGAGGAAGTTTCTAGTATCCCTGGATGTCAAGGATGTTTACTTACATATCCCCATATGGCCTCCTCATCAGGTTACCTCAGGTTCACCATTCTGGACTGCCACTTCCAGTTTCATTCCATACCCATTGGTCTCTCCACAGATCCAAGGGTATTCACAAAAGTCATGGCAGAGATGATGCAGGAATTGCGCAGGATGGGGGTCAACATAGTCCCCTACTTGGACAATAAAGGCGGTGTCCAGGGAACATCTGCTACACAGCATCGACTTGACTACTCGCCTGCTTACAGACCATTGGTGGATCCTAAATTTCCAGAAGTCTATCCTGGAACCGTCACAAAGAATTAAGTTCCTGGGAATGGTACTGGACATGGTGTCTCAGAAGGTATTCCTTACAATGGACAAGGCCTTGACTATCCAGGCTATGGTCCGCTCTGTGTTCAGACCCCGCAAGATCTCAATTCATCTATGTACTCACTTAATGGGCAAGATGGTAGCCTCCTATGAGGCGATCCAGTAAGGAAGATTCATGCCCATCCATTCCAGCTGGACCTGCTGGACAAGTGGTCAGGGTCTCACCTGCACATGCACCAGAGTATAGCTCTGTCGCCAAAAGCACGGATCTCCTTGTTATGGTAGGTACAAGTCTCTCACCTGGTGGAGGGTCGGAGTTTCAGTGCCCAATCATGGAATCTACTGACAACGGATGCCAGCCTCCAAGGTTGGGGTGCTGTGTTCCAGGGGGCTCAGTTCCAGGGGAAGTGGTTGAGTCCGCAACTGCACTCCCGATAAATGTTCTGGAACTCATGGTAATTTACAATGCTCTACTGCAAGCCTCCTATCTTCTCCAGAATCAAGCCAGTCTGACAACGCCACAGCAGTGGTGTACATAAACCAACAGGGAGGAACAAGAAACAGGGCCACAATGCGAGAGCTATCAAGAATACTCCTCTGTGCGGAGGCCAATGCAAGGGCCATCTCAGCCATATTCATTCCAGGCGTGGACAATTGGGAAGCGGACTTCCTCAGCAGGCACGACCTCCATCCAGGGAATGGGGCCTTCACCCTCAGGTGTTTCAACAACTGGTTTACTGGTGGGGCTGTCCACAGATAGATCTGATGGCTTCTCATCTCAAGAAGAAGCTCCGTCGTTACTGTTCCAGAACGAGGGATCTGCAGGCTGCAGCAGTGGTCGCTCTGACGGTGCCGTGGACTTACCGTTTTTTTGTACCTGTTTCCTCCAATCCCTCTCATTCCCAGAGTTCTAAAAAGACTCAAAAGTGAAAGCGTTCAGGCAGTTCTCATTGCCCCGGAATGACTTCGAAGGGCCTGGTATGCAGACCTCCTGACCATTTCTCTGGAGGAACCCTGGTCTCTACCGCTTCTCAAGGACCTTCTTCGACAAGGACTATTCATCTATACAGACTTACTGCGGCTACCTTTGATGGCTTGGAAGTTGAGAGGGAGAGTCTAGCCAGAAAAGGTCTGCTATCCAAGGTTATTTCCACTATGGTCCAGGCCCGTAAGGTGGTCACGTCAAAACATTACCACCGTATCTTGGAGAAATATGTTTCTTGGTGTGAGGGGAGAAAATATTCTCTTGTGGAATTTCAACTTAGCCATTTTCTGCTCTTGCTGCAAGCAGGCATGGGCTTATGACTAGACTCCATTAAAGTTCAGATTTCGGTTCTCTCCATCTTCATCCAGAAACAGCTGGTTGTACTTCCAGAAGTACAAACTTTCCTGAAGGGTGTTCTTCGCATTCAACCACCCTTTGTCCCTCCCATGGCTCCGTTGGATCTCAATGTAGTCCTGACTTTTCTTCAGTCGGACTGGTGTGTACCCTTACACAGGGTGGACTTGAAATATGTTACTTGGGAGACTGTCATGTTACTGGCTTTAGTCTCTGCAAGACGTGTGTCAGAATTGGGGGCCTTATCCTGTAAGAGCCCGTATTTGATATTTCACGAGGATAGGGCAGAGCTCAATACTCGCCCGCAGTTTTTGCCGAAAGTGTTATCGGCTTTTCACATTAATTAACCGATAGTGGTTCCGGTACTGACACTTCGGCTGCTCCAAAGTCCTTGGACGTTGTGAGGGCTTTGAGAATTTACATCAAGAGGACAGCTCGTCACAGGAAATCTGACTCGCTTTTTGTCCTTGATGATGCTACCAAGATTGGATATCCTGCTTCTATGCAGTCCATTGCTCGCTGGCCCAGGTTGACTATTCAACAGGCCTATTCTTTGCCAGCTATGCTGCTACCGAGTTCTATTCAGGCCCACTCCACTAGGTCAGTGGGTGCTTCCTGGGCAGCTGCCCGGGGCGTCTCGGCCCTACAGTTGTGCCGTGCAGCTACTTGGTCTGGTTTGAACATGTTTGTTAAGTTCTATAGGTTTAATGCCTTGGCCAGGGATGACCTTCAATTTGGTCAGACGGTTTTGCAGGGGTCTCAGCACTCTCCCACCCATTCTGGGAGCTTTGTGACTTTCCCGTGGTACTAATGTCATCCCAGTATCCACTAGTACATTAGAGAAAATAGGAATTTAATACCTACCGGTAATTCCTTTTCTCGTAGTCCGCAGTGGATACTGAGTGCCCGCCTCAGTGCTTCGTGTTCCTGCTTACCTGGTTGTAAGTGTTCTTGGTTGGGTCTGCTGTCCCTGTTCCATGTTTGGTTAGCTTGGCTATCCTTGTTATAGTTAGCGTTTCTGTCCTCTGGTCTGGTTAGCGCTGCTATCCTTTCTTAATGTTGTGTGTTGGTTCGTTGCCTCACCGCTGTTTATGTATATATCCTTCTCTCAAAGTATGTCCGTCTCCTCGGGCACAGTTTTCCTAGATTGAGTCTGCAGGAGGGGCATAGTGGGGAGGAGCCAGCATACATTATTGATTTCTTAAAATGCCAGGCTCCAATGAACCCGATCTATACCCCATGGTACTAATGTCAACCCAGTATCCATTACGGACTACAAGAAAAGGAATTACCGGTAGGTATTAAATTCCTGTTTTATAAAGCAGCCGAAGAATGTGTTGCAAAATGTTTTTTTTAAATAGGTATAAAAAAACTTTATGCACAAATTAAGTTTAAATTGATAGTAGCAACTGACCTTCTTTAGTGTCTCCAGATGAACATTTATGGCTATTTCAGCTCTCAGTTTGTCAGGCAAGTTTTTCAACACTTCTCTTTCATCTACTGTCTTTTTGTTTGTCCAAAGATAGTCAAACCATCGAATGACTTTGGCCTCCAAATCTTTGCTTACTTTTCTGAACTGCATATAGTGCTTAATGGCATCTATTTTAGCCTGAAACTCAGCCCTGGTTGCATTCATGTTAGAGATCATGGAACCAACATTTCCTACAATGGTGGCAAAGATCAAAACACCAACCAGAAAATCAAAAATGACAAAAAGGTACTCTAAATCTGTGACAGGGGGAGGAGTTTCTCCGATGGTGGTGAGTGTCAAAGTAGACCAGTACAGGCAGTAGACATACTCACGGGTAAGATAGCCATAGTTAGGATCTGTCACATTTGGGTAAACCCATGTGTCTGTGCCAAAACCAATTGCCTTAGATATAGCATAGTAAATGCAGGCATTCCAATGAATAATGAGTAGGATATATAGAACTAGATTTATTATTCGAAACATGTTAGGGTAGCTTGTTCGAGTCTCGGTTTGGTCAAAACATTCAAACATGCGTGGAAAATGTAGAAGACGGTTGAACCGCAGCTCTGGCCGATGAAGTCCAAATGCCAGATAGCCTAGGTCAGTCGGGAGTATAGAGATGATATCTAGCTTAAATTGCAAAGTGTGGACGTAGCTGTCTCTTAGCATCTTGGGATCTCTTACAAGTAGTCCCTGCTCCAAAAATCCTAGAAAAAGAAAACAGCATGCAGAGCTATAATATATACTGACATAAACAGCGATTTCCATATAAGAATAACTCTGTCATTGCTGCAGAACTGTTTGGGTAAATATATGAATTTAGTAGATAAGACAATAGTAGCATACAGGGGAGGCACAAGAGGTGGGCTGAAAGGGCAGTGAGCCCTCCCCATGCTGTAGTAGCCACACTTCTGCAGTCACCTCCACTGGCGAACAAAGGGGTGCCTGGTTGTGCGTTGGACCACCCATTAGCCAGATCGCCAGATACTAAATCTAATTTATAGTAAACTTATATACACATATAAACGTGATGTCAAAAGAAGACTACAGCACACGCATATACATGTGCTCATTTGCGCTCGCCCAGCTGTCGGTATGCCGGCAGTCGGGATTTCGACGCCGGAATGCTGGCCGACGGGAGCCCGACCGTCGGCATCACATACTACACCCATCGGACACACATAGCTGATCACTTTAGCCAGGTCCCGCTCAGCTTTCTCTGCCGGGGCAGAGAAAGGTGGGCAAATGCCTACCTATCTCAGTGCTGCCCTGTGATCTCGCCAGCCTGAGATGGCGAGATTATCACAGGGCATACTGCGATATTTTGTCACATTTTTTTTTTTTGTAAATCTGGTCAGATCGCATTTCCAATTATAAGTATTGGGATTGCAATGTGGCTTACTAAAAATCCAAATGCCCTTAAATACATTCAGGTGATACTAAAATAATGTGAAAAGGGTGTGTAAACACCCTTTTTCACATTATTTTAGTAAAAATAATGTTAATAAATAGACCTCTATATCTAATTTGGAGGAAGACTAACAGCTGCAGCTCCCATCTTGAGCTCCGCCTTCTACTGGTTACACGCTCGATGTGACATGATGACATCATGCCACGTGAGCTCTCTGTGTGTGGCTGTGCCTGTGAAGAACCTCAAGTAACTAAAAGAAAGAGGATCAGGCAAGCTATGAAAAAAGAAGGTAAATAGGAGGGAGCCAGAGAGAGGATTGGCTCTTGAGGTGATACAGAGGGCAGGTGGCTGGAGTGACATGGGGCAGGAGGCTGGACGTGACACAGGGCATGGGGCTGAAAAGACACAAGGAGCTGGAGGGGACATGGAGCAGGAGACTGGAGTGACAGAGGCAGCATGAGAGTGGAGTGACTCAGGTAAGGAGGCTGGAAAGACCGGAGGCTGGAAATAACACTGGACATGAGCTTTGATTGACGCATGTGGCTGGAAAAGTGGGACTGAAACGGACACGGAGCTAGAGGCTGGAAAGTCATGGGGATGGAGGCTGGAAAGACAAAAGGCTGGAGGTAACGGGAACAAGGCTTGAGTGACCTTGGGGGCATGTGGCTGGAAAGACACAGGTGGCATAAGGCTGGAGTTGTATAGGGGACATGAGGTTGGAGTGACATGGAGGAGAAGGAAGCTGGAGAGACATGGGGCAGGAGGGGACACAGAGCAAGAGGTTGCACAGGGAGCACAAGGCTAGAATGATGCATGGAGCAAGAGGCTAGAGTGACACCAAGGAGGAGGGAGGAAAGGAAGATGACACAGGGGACATGAGTTTTGTGTGACACAGGGTGCTTGTGGCTGGAAAGACCCGAGGCTGGAGTCACACAGGGAGCACAACGCTGGAGTAACACAGGGTAATGAGGGGGCACAAGTTTGATTGAACCTCTGTTGTATGATGATTACAGATGTGTCCTCATACATCTAGCATCAATATGCCATGAATCACGATATGCCTGGATTGAGTGAGCTTCCAGGTCCCATGCAACTCTGCTAATGTCGGGTGTCTTTTTTTATTTTTGCTGAAAATGCTAGGACATGCGAGGAGACTGTGCTGATTAATTTGAAATGTGACACGTATATTGTATACGGAGCACAATGGAACTTGTATTGGAAAAAATCTGCAGGTGCTGCATTGTAGCACTTCGTATGCAGATTCATACACTCAGTTGCACGCAGATATAAAAGTGTCATACACAGATGTATGAGGACACATCTGTACTTTAAATTAATCAGCATAGTTTCTTGGTGTGTCCTAGTTGCATTGCAACTAAGACATATTTTCGGCAAAAGAAATCCCAATGTTAGAAGATTCTCACACATGGGACCTGGTGTGCCAAGAGGCTGTTAGGCGTGACTGCAGCAATGATGTATGAAGACACATCTATACATTGGTTATACAGTGCATCCGGAAAGTATTCACAGCGCTTCACTTTTTCCACATTTTGTTATGTTACAGCATTCTTCCAAAATGGAATACATTAATTTTTCCCCCTCAAAATTCTACACACAATACCCCAAAATGATAACGTGAAAACAGTTTTTTTGAGATTTTTGCTAATTTATTAAATAAAAGACTAAGAAATCATGTGTACGTAAGTATTCACAGCCTTTGCTCAATACTTTGTTGATGCACCTTTAGCAGCAATTACAGCCTCAAGTCTTTTTGAATATGATGCCACAAGCTTGGCACATATATGTTTGGGAAGGTTTGCCCATTCCTCTTTGCAGCACCTCTCAAGCTCCAAGGTTGGATGTGAAGCGTTGGTGCTCAGCCATTTTCAGATCTCTCCAGAGATGTTCAATCGGATTCAAGTCTGGGCTTTGGCTGGGCCACTCAAGAACATTCACATAGTTGTCCTGAAGCCACTCTTTTGATATCTTGGCTGTGTGCTTAGGGTCATTGTCCTGCTGAAAGATGAACCTTCACCCCAGTCTGAGGTCAAGAGCGCTCTGGAGCAGGTTTTCATCCAGGATGTCTCTGTACATTGCATTCATCTTTCCCTCTATCCTGACTCCCAGTTCCTGCCACTGAAAAACATCCCACAGCATAATGCTGCCACCACCATGCTTCACTGTACTGATGGTACTGTTGGCCTGGTGATGAGCGGTGCCTGGTTTCCTCCAAACATGATGCCTGGCATTCCCACCAAAGAGTTCAATCTTTGTCTCATCAGACCAGATAAATTTGTTTCTCATGGTCCGAGAGTCCTTCAGGTGCATTTTGGCAAACTCCAGACAGGCTGCCATGTGCTTTTTACTAAGGAGTGGCTTCCATCTGGCCACTCTACTATACAGGCCTGATTGGTGGATTGCTGCAGAGATGGTTGTCCTTCTGGAAGGTTCTCCTCTCTCCACAGAGGAATGCTGTAGCTCTGACAGAATGACCATTGGGTCCTTGGTCACCTCCCTGACTAGGGCCCTTCTCCCGATTGCTCAGTTTAGACGGCCGGCAAGCTCTAGGAAGAGTCCTGGTTATTCTGAACTTCTTCCATTTACGGATGATGGAGGCCACTGTGCTCATTGGGACCTTCAAAGCAGCAGATATTTTTCTGTACCCTTCCACAGATTTGTGCCTTGGGACAATCCTGTCTCGGAGGTCTACAGACAATTGTTTTTACTTCATGCTTGGCATGTGCTCAGACATGCACTGTCTAGTGTGGGACCTTATATAGACAGGTGTGTGCCTTTCCAAATCATGTCCAATCAACTGAATTTACGACAGGTGGACTGTAGGAACATCTCAAGGATGATCAATGGAAACAGGATGCACCTAAGCTCAATTTTGAGCTTTATGGCAGAGGCTGTGAATACTTATGTACATGTGATTTCTTAGTTTTTTATTTTTAATAAATTAGCAAAAATCTCCCAAAAACTTTTTTCAAGTTGTCATTATAAAGGTATTGTGTGTAGAATTTTGAGGGGAAAAATTAATTTATTCCATTTTGGAATAAGGCTGTAACATAACAAAATGTGGATGCACTGTATTCCTACACAAACAGACATCTTCTGGGCCATGTGATCTCCTACATGAACAGTGAATACCAACTGAAGACACTGCCTACGGAGGATCAATTTCTTCAGAGTAGAACAGATAGGTGAAACGCGCATGTCCTTCATATGGTGGATCCCGCTGTGTGCACAACGGACCACTATCATTGACTGAGCATCGGAAATTACTGCAACCAGGACAGGTATCAGTACACTGCTGTATACGTTATCCTCACTGCAGCTCTCATCAGCCATTGTGGTTTACCCCACAGAAGGTGCAGCTTTGACTCCTGTTTACATGCTATGCAAGCCGAGATGCTAGACTGAGCATTCACTGCCAGCACATGCTGAGTAATGTCATCCTGTACAACAGGAGTCTTTCCATTTTCTACTTTCTTCCTTCTCCTTAACAATTTTATTTCTCTAACGTCCTAAGTGGATGCTGGGGACTCCGTAAGGACCATGGGGAATAGCGGCTCCGCAGGAGACTGGGCACATCTAAAGAAAGCTTTAGGACTATCTGGTGTGCACTGGCTCCTCCCCCTATGACCCTCCTCCAAGCCTCAGTTAGATCTCTGTGCCCGAACGAGAAGGGTGCACACTAGGGGCTCTCCTGAGCTTCTTAGTGAAAGTTTTAGTTTAGGTTTTTTATTTTCAGTGAGACCTGCTGGCAACAGGCTCACTGCATCGAGGGACTAAGGGGAGAAGAAGCGAACTCACCTGCGTGCAGAGTGGATTGGGCTTCTTAGGCTACTGGACATTAGCTCCAGAGGGACGATCACAGGCCCAGCTTTGATGGGTCCCAGAGCCGCGTCGCCGGCCCCCTTACAGAGCCAGAAGGCAGAAGAGGTCTGGAAAATCGGCGGCAGAAGACGTCCTGTCTTCAACAAGGTAGCGCACAGCACTGCAGCTGTGCGCCATTGCTCTCAGCACACTTCACACTTCGGTCACTGAGGGTGCAGGGCGCTGGGGGGGGGCGCCCTGAGACGCAATAAAAACACCTTGGATGGCAAAAAATGCATCACATATAGCTCCTGGGCTATATGGATGCATTTAACCCCTGCCAGAATCCATAAAAAAGCAGGAGAAAAGTCAGCGAAAAAGGGGCGGAGCCTATCTCCTCAGCACACTTGCGCCATTTTCCCTCACAGCTCCGTTGGAGGGAAGCTCCCTGGCTCTCCCCTGCAGTCACTACACTACAGAAAGGGTTAAAAAAAGAGAGGGGGGCACTAATTAGGCACAGTATTAACTATACAGCAGCTATAAGGGGAAAAACACTTATATAAGGTTATCCCTGTATTTATATAGCGCTCTGGTGTGTGCTGGCAAACTCTCCCTCTGTCTCCCCAAAGGGCTAGTGGGGTCCTGTCCTCTATCAGAGCATTCCCTGTGTGTGTGCTGTATGTCGGTACTTTTGTGTCGACATGTATGAGGAGAAAAATGATGTGGAGACGGAGCAGATTGCCTGTAATAGTGATGTCACCCCCTAGGGGGTCGACACCTGAGTGGATGAACTGTTGGAAGGAATTACGTGACAGTGTCAGCTCTGTATAAAAGACAGTGGTTGACATGAGACAGCCGGCTACTCAGCTTGTGCCTGTCCAGACGTCTCATAGGCCGTCAGGGGCTCTAAGCGCCCGTTACCTCAGATGGCAGATATAGACGCCGACACGGATACTGACTCCAGTGTCGACGGTGAAGAGACGAATGTGACTTCCAGTAGGGCCACACGTTACATGATTGAGGCAATGAAAAATGTTTTACACATTTCTGATAATACGAGTACCACCAAAAAAGGGGTATTATGTTCGGTGAGGAAAAACTACCTGTAGTTTTCCTGAATCTGAGAAATTAAATGAGGTGTGTGATGATGCGTGGGTTTCCCCCGATAACAACTGATAATTTCTAAAATGTTATTGGCATTATATCCTTTCCCGCCAGAGGTTAGGGTGCGTTGGGAAACACCCCCTAGGGTGGATAAAGCGCTCACACGCTTGTAAGGGCTCTACCTTCGCCTGAGATGGCCGCCCTTAAGGATCCTGCTGATAGAAAGCAGGAGGGTATCCTAAAAGGTATTTACACACATACTGGTGTTATACTGCGACCAGCAATCGCCTCAGCCTGGATGTGCAGTGCTGGGTTGGCGTGGTCGGATTCCCTGACTGAAAATATTGATACCCTAGATAGGGACAGTATATTTTTGCCTATAGAGCATTTAAAAGATGCATTTCTATATATGCGTGATGCACAGCGGAATATTTGCCGACTGGCATCAAGTCTAAGCGCGTTGTCCATTTCTACCAGTAGAGGGTTATGGACACGTCAGTGGTCAGGTGATGCGTATTCCAAACGGCATTTAGAAGTATTGCTTTATTAAGGGAGGAGTTATTTGGGGTCGGTCTTTCAGACCTGGTGGCCACGGCAACAGCTGGGAATATCACGTTTGTACCCCAGGTCGCCTCTCAACATGAGAAGACGCCGTATTATCAGGCGCAGTCTTTTCGTGGACAAGCGGGCAAAAGGTTCCTCATTTCTGCCCCGTGACAGAGGGAGAGGAAAAAGGCTGCAGAAATCAGCCAGTTCCCAGGAACAGAAACCCTCTCCCGCCTCTGCCAAGCCCTCAGTATACGCTGGGGCTTTACAAGCAGAATCAGGCACGGTGGGGGGCCCGTCCCAATGAATTTCAGCGCGCAGTGGGCTCACTCGCAAGTAGACCCCTGGATCCTTCAGGTGATATCTCAGGGGTACAAATTAGAATTCGAGACGTCTCCCCCTCGCCGTTTCCTAAAGTCGGCTTTACCGATGTCTCCTTCTGACAGGGAGACAGTTTTGGAAGCCATTCACAAGCTGTATTCCCAGCAGGTGATAATCAAGATACCCCTCCTGCAAGGAACGGGGTATTATTCCACACTGTTGTGGTACCGAAGCCGGACGGCTCGGTGAGACCGATTCTAAATCTAAAATCTTTGAACACTTACGTACAGAGGTTCAAATTCAAGATTGAGTCACTCAGAGCAGTGATTGCGAACCTGGAAGAAGGGGACTACATGATGTCTCGGGACATCAAGGATGCTTACCTTCATGTCAAAATTTACCCTTCTCACCAAGGGTACCTCAGGTTTATGGTACAGAACTGTCACTATCAGTTCAGACGCTGCCGTATGGATGGTACACGGCACCCCGGGTCTTTACCAAGGTAATGGCCGAAATGATGATATTCCTTCGAAGGAAGTGAATTTTAGTTATCCCTTACTTGGACAATTCCCTGATAAGGGTAAGATCCAGGGAACAGTTGGAGGTCGGTGTAGCACTATCTCAGGTAGTGTGGCGGCAGCACGATTGGATTCTCAATATTCCAAAATCGCACCTGGTTCCGACGACGTGTCTTCTGTTCCTAGGGATGATCCTGGACACAGTCCAGAAAAAGGTGTTTCTCCCGGAGGAGAAAGCCAGGGAGTTATCCGAGCTAGTCAGGAACCTCCTAAAACCGAGCCAAGTCTCAGTGCATCAATGCACAAGGGTTCTGGGTAAAATGGTGGCTTCCTACGAAGCAATCCCATTCGGCAGATTCCACACAAGAACTTTCCAGTGGGACCTGCTGGACAAATGGTCCGGGTCGCATCTTCAGATGCATCAGTGGATAACCCTGTCACCAAGGACAAGGGTGTCCCTCCTGTGGTGGTTGCAGAGTGCTCATCTTCTAGAGGGCCGCAGATTAGGCATTCAGGACTGGGTCCGGGTGACCACGGATGCCAGCCTGCGAGGCTGGGGAGCAGTCACACAGGGAAGGAATATCCAGGGCTTATGGTCAAGCCTGGAGACATCACTTCACATAAATATCCTGAAGCTAAGGGACATTTACAATGCTCTAAGCTTAGCAAGACCTCTGCTTCAAGGTCAGCCGGTGTTGATCCAGTCGGACAACATCACGGCAGTTACCCACGTAAACAGACAGGGTGGCACAAGAAGCAGGAGGGCAATGGCAGAAGCTGCAAGGATTCTTCGCTGGGCGGAAAATCATGTGATAGCACTGTCAGCAGTATTCATTCCGGGAGTGGACAACTGGGAAGCAGACTTCCTCAGCACGACCTCCACCCGGGAGAGTGGGGACTTCACCCAGAAGTCTTCCACATGATTAAAAACTCGACAGGTATTGCGCCAGGTCCAGGGACCATCAGGCAATAAGCTGTAGACGCTCTGGTAACACCGTGGGTGTACCAGTCAGGGTATGTGTTCCCTCCTCTGCCTCTCATACCCAAGGTACTGAGATTGATAAGATGGAGAGGAGTAAGCACTATATTCGTGGTTCCGGATTGGCCAAGAAGGACTTGGTAACCGGAACTTCAAGAGATGCTCACGGAGGATCCGTGGCCTCTACCTCTAAGAAGGGACCTGCTCCAGCAAGGACCCTGTCTGTTCCAAGACTTACCGCGGCTGCGTTTGACGGCATGGCGGTTGAACGCCGGATCCTGAAGGAAAAAAGGCATTCCGGATGAAGTCATCCCTATCCTGATCAAAGCCAGGAAGGATGTAACCGCAAAAACATTATCACCGCAATTGGCGAAAATATGTTGCGTGGTGCGAGGCCAGTAAGGCCCGACGGAGGAAATTCAACTGGGTCGATTCCTACATTTCCTGCAAACAGGAGTGTCTATGGGCCTGAAATTGGGGTCCATTAAGGTTCAAATTTCGGCCCTGTCAATTTTCTTCCAAAAAGAACTAGCTTCAGTCCCTGAAGTTCAGACGTTTGTAAAAGGGGTACTGCATATACAGCCTCCTTTTGTGCCTCCAGTGGCACTTTGGGATCTCAATGTAGTTTTGGGTTCCAAAAGTCACATTGGTTTGAACCACTTAAATCTGTGGAGTTAAAATATCTCACATGGAAAGTGGTCATGCTGTTGGCCCTGGCCTGGGCCAGGCGCGTGTCAGAATTGGCGGCTTTATCCTGAAAAAGCCCTTATCTGATTTTCCATTCGGACAGGGCGGAATTGAGGACTCGTCCTCAGTTTCTCCCCAAGGTGGTTTCAGCGTTTCACCTGAACCAACCTAATGGTGGTGCCTGCGGCTACTAGGGACTTGGAGGCCTCCAAGTTGCTAGACGTTGTCAGTGCCCTGAAAATATATGTTTCCAGGACGGCTGGAGTCAGGAAATCTGACTCGCTGTTTATCCTGTATGCACCCAACAAGCTGGGTGCTCCTGCTTCTAAGCAGACTATTGCTCGTTGGATTTGTAGTACAATTCAGCTTGCACATTCTGTGGCAGGCCTGCCACAGCCAAAAATCTGTAAATGCCCACTCCACAAGGAAGGTGGGCTCATCTTGGGCGGCTGCCCGAGGGGTCTCGGCTTTACAACTTTGCCGAGCAGCTACTTGGTCAGGAGCAAATACGTTTGTAAAATTCTACAAAATTGATATCCTGGCTGAGGAGGACCTGGAGTTCTCTCATTTGGTGCTGCAGAGTCATCCGCACTCTCCCGCCCGTTTGGGAGCTTTGGTATAATCTTCATGGTCCTTACGGAGTCCCCAGCATCCACTTAGGACGTTAGAGAAAATAAGAATTTACTTACCGATAATTCTATTTCTCATAGTCCGTAGTGGATGCTGGGCGCCCATCCCAAGTGCGGATTGTCTGCAATACTTGTACATAGTTATTGTTACAAAAATCGGGTTATTATTGTTGTGAGCCATCTTTCAGAGGCTCCTCTGTTATCATGCTGTTAACTGGGTCCAGATCACAGGTTATACGGTGTGATTGGTGTGGCTGGTATGAGTCTTACCCGGGATTCAAAATCCTTCCTTATTGTGTACGCTCGTCTGGGCACAGTATCCTAACTGAGGCTTGGAGGAGGGTCATAGGGGGAGGAGCCAGTGCACACCAGATAGTCCTAAAGCTTTCTTTAGATGTGCCCAGTCTCCTGCGGAGCCGCTATTCCCCATGGTCCTTACGGAGTCCCCAGCATCCACTACGGACTATGAGAAATAGAATTATCGGTAAGTAAATTCTTATTTTTCTGAATGTCAAAATATTATACCTGTCCTGACAAGCTTGAATTGGATATCCATATATACAATTGTGGCAATAGCTCATTTGCTATTAACCAATGGGTCACTGTTATACAGTATGTGCTGCTGCAGCTCTGTTCTGTCTGCTTAAATGCAGCTCTATTCTGTCTGCTTAATTGCTGTAGCAGCTACTTGAGATTAGTGATCTTTGGAGGCTTAGCTGCAGGAGGCTGTTGATTGGCTCCTGTTCCCTTTATCTTCTGAACCGGCCTTGCACTGCTTTCAGGTCATAGAGCTGTGTTGCAGTGGAAGCCTTTGTCCTTCTGTGTCAAGTCCCAGTCCTGTTGGAACACTGCTTCCATTTTTTTCAGAGCTACAGCTCTGCAAAATCCTTGTTTGTCCCTGCAATCTGTTCATTGTTTGTTTCCCTGTGCTGTTTGTAGGCGTTCATTATATAGTTCCTGCTTCTTGTGAGAAACTGCCAGAACTGTGAACTCTCGTGCTAAAGTATCTTTGCCAGACCCAGTCCTGTCTGGTTCCTGTCTGCCTTAGCATCAGCTGCAGTGTGGATTCTTCTAAACTATACTTGTCTCTTTGTCTTGTCCGTATCTTTGGTCTTTCTGCTTGCTATCCATTATCATTTTATTTGCATACAGCTGTTTCATACGTAACTACCACATTTGTCTCTATTACCACAGCCGTAACTAGGGGGGGGGGGCGCTATGGGGGCATGTGCCCCAGGTGCAGGATTTGAGGGGACGCCAAGAAGTTACAGAGGATCATGTTTTTTGTTTTAACCGGCAGTGCTGTGCTGCTCCAGTGAGGCAGCAGACGGCACCCTTGGCAATGTCTTTGACCCACCTGTCTGCCCAGCTGGCTCCAATGCTGTGCGGGTCAGCTCCAGTACCTGGGATCTCTTTTATGCCGGCTACTGTCTTAAACTTTCTTCTTTGCCACGCAGTGCTGCACTGTACAAGCTATTGAAGTGCACTGTGATCTCAGTTAGCAGTATCAAGCTCCACTTTGCCTCCCAGATGGGTGAATTTGGTGTAGCTAATAGGGGGATGTAGTGTGCCATATAGGGTATGTATTGTAGTAATGTATTGCAGTATATAGGGGCATGTAGTGTACAGATGTGGTGTAGCATATTAGGGGATGTAGTGTAGTGATGTAGTGTAACATATAGGGTATGTAGTGCAGTGCATAGGGGCATGTAGTGTAGTGATGTAGTTCAGCGTGTAGAGGCTGTAGTATAGTGATGTAGTGCAGTGGAAAGGGGAATGTAGTGCAGTGACAAAGTGTTATGATATAGTGCAATGTATGGGGACACACAGTGGAGCATGTAGTTGAACACGCTGGCCGGGCATGTGACGCATACTGTAGGGCATTTGAGGCACATAGGGGAATATTGTCCAATAGTATCCCCATTTTTAAAATTTCCTGGTAATCTGATATTTTAGTCTGACAGAGTTTGTTTTACTGTTTTTTTGTTTTTTTTTTTGGGGGGGGGGGGGGTCACAAACTATTGCCTTGCCCCGGGTGACAAAAATCCTAGTTTCGGCCCTGCTATTACCATAGTCCCATTCCACTACAGTCTCTCTCTCAGGCCTCTTTGACCATGTACATAGTCATAGCCCTGTTAGTCTGTCCTCAGACCAATTCCTGATCTCAGTCTTTCTCTGTCTATCCTTGTCTAATCATCTCCTAGCAGTAGTATTGCTCCTTTGTGTTGGTTACTGCGGTTGCCTTGAGTAACATCCACTGGCCTGGAGCATTCTGTGTTTTTAGTGTATCTGTTCTGCTTTCCCTGTCTGAACTCTATTTTCATGCACTTCTGTTGTTGCCAGCAACAACTACTGCTAGTTCAGAGCATTCCTTGTTATTTATGTACCAGTTGATTTATGTTCCATACCTGTCTCTTTAATTAGTTTACCCTGTCTGTTAGTCGGTTATTGCCATCTCTCCAGGCTACTTCTTTGTGCTATTACCATTGGTGCGCCACTCTTTCTCTGGCAGGGTCCACAGGTTATCCACAGGATAACAATGGGATATGATGAAGCGACAGCGGATTTGCACCAATCGGTCAAAGCTTTCTGGCCTCCCAGCATGCAACGGTCCCGTCCATATATCCCCACCTCCTGGCTTAGGCAAATCAGTTTTTTGTTTGGTGCGGCAGGAGCCTGACCATGGTCAGAGGGCTGCTGGTTTTATCAGCCCTAAGATTTCTTATTTTATTTTTATAGTCTTGTGTGATCTTTCTAAAAAGCGTCTATTACGTACCTTAGAAAGAGTCACTCCAACAACTCCCCGCCGGGTCCCGACACAAGTACAGTGCTGTTTCGGCGGGCGTCTGTGTCGGATATACTAGCAGGTCCAGCAGATGTTAACAGGCTGTGGCCGGAGCACGGGGAGAAGGTAAGGCATCAGTTCCACTTAGAAGGCGAATATGGACACAGCCGCACTGTTTTGGTTGGAGACTATCAAACAGTCACTGACATGGCTGCCACCTCGGGTGCACCAGCGCTAGGCCTTAGGGATCATAGGCTCCAGGAATAGTATGAGGCCATGATCCCTAGGTTGATGTCAGCAGTGGGGAGTCAGACGCTCTCCTGGTCTCCCCTCCCCCCGGTTCATGACCAGTTTCCTCTGAGTCTCCTGCCATGAACTGTTTTCCTGCTTCCGTCTCAGATGCTGTACATGAGGGGACCCAGTCGCAGCATAGGCAACTGTGTGAATGGTGCGTCTGTGTTCACTGAGCGTCTGTGTTCACTATAGGTTCATGGAGTGACACTGTACACTAGTAGCGTCTGGATCCACTCAGTGTTTGCTAATGTGTTGATCGGTCCTGGAAGCGAGGTGAGTTTCCCTGTAGCCCACTCTACTGAGGGGTGGTCTTCAGTTTGCCGGCTGTCGGGATCCCGGCGCACAGTATACCGGTGCTGAAATCCCGACAGCCGGCATACCGACACTTTTTCTCCTTCTTGGGGGTCCACAACCCCCCTGGAGGGAGAATAGATAGCGTGGTGCGCCACCGTGCCCACAGCGTGGTGAGCGCAGCGAGCTCACAAGGGGCTCATTTGCGCTCACCACGCTGTCAGTATGCCGGCGGATGGGATTCCGGCGCCGGTATGCTGGTCACCGGGAGCCTGGCTGCCGGCATACCCTACTACACCCCTACGGAGTACGGGTAATACAGCACTAAGTCTCTATCTACCTTTTAAGTATGAATAGTTAGATAAGTGCCTATTGCATATGAGTCTGTATACATATACTGTTTCTTTTACAATACATCTGAATACGGTAGATCTGTTTAAACATGATTCAGTAATATGTTCTCCTACATACTTGAAATGTAGTTGTAGTTGATGTGCTTATATTGCTTATTATACTAATGTATAACATGTGACTGACTGCTAGTGTGAATGCTGACATTACTATATTCTGTCAGTTTTGTTTTATTCCGATCCTCAATGCTGGTGCATGGGTAGGGTCGGATTGTATGTCACTTTAAAAAACTTAAAGTGATTACAGTCACAAATTGTGTAGTATACTGTGGAAGTGTTGATTATTTATCATGTCTAAGAACAGTAAAGGTGAAGGAAGGTACACTCACAGCAACACCAACACTCATATCATGTTTGTCTTGCAAATCTGTGTTATCCTCTCATGATCTGGTTCAGGTTGGTTTGTGTGCAAATTGTTTTAGCTTTCACCAGGGGTTCTTGAAAAATACAAAGCAGTTTCAGGCTGATCCACCTTGGGCTGTGTTTGCACAGACTTTATCCAGTATAGCTGAATGGATAATTCCTCCAACTCCTGTGCCGGGTATAGGTTACACGATTTACCCTTACATGCAGTTTCCCACTTGCATCACTTCCAGCAGCAGCCTCTCAGAAGAAACAAGCTTATAAGCCGGTGGTAAGTAAATCTTCATCCTCACAGGCTACACATGGTTCAGATGAGGATTCATGGGAGGATGAAAGCTTAATTAATTCTACTTTGGAATATAAAGAAGAGGAGGAAGGTCTCAGCTCAGTGGATATACTGTAGCTGAGTTAATTAAAGCAATGAAAGCCATTCTATCCTTAGAGGATTGAGCAGAGCTTGTGTTAAAAACCAAGGCACCTGTGTTTAAACGTCCCAAAACAATTAAGACTGAGTTTCCAGGGTCAGATCAGCTGACGGAAATCATGGAAGAAGCTTGGGCTATGCCTAATAAGAAGTTTATAATTGCTAAGAAATGGAATTCCAATTACTCTTCCAGCGGGGGATTGTTTAAAAAGGGAGGTGGCTCCTAAAGTAGATACGCATGTGATTCGATTAGTGCGAAAATCTACATTACCTTTGCCTTCAACATCATTAAATTATGTCACGGATAGGAGAGTGGATGGTTTTCTAAAAAACATTCTTTCCCAGTCTGGGGCAGTCATAAGGCCAGCCATGACTTCAGCTTGGATGGCAAAGGCAGTGGCTATGTGGGCTGATGCATTGGAGGGGGATTTTTTTAATAGCATCTAGAGAGCAAAAATCCCATATAGCACATATAAAACAGGCTGCAATGTTATTGGAAGAAGCAGCATTGGATATGGGTACCATTGCCTCCAGGGAATCAGCTTCAACAGTAGCTGCACACAGAGCAGTTTGGCTACATACGTAGAAAGCTGATTCAGAATCTAAGAAGGTTTTGAAATCTTTGCCCTTTTTTGGAGATATTCTTTTTGGTAAAGAATTGACAGATATTTTGGAGTCAGAAGCAGACTCCAAGAAGGTCAAGTTTCCTTCCACATACAATTTCAAACCTAAAGTTCCGACCTTTCGGTCTCAAGGAAAAGCTAAAGGCAAAAGTGATAGCAGGCAGTCCCAATACAAGAAGTCTGGAAAGACTAAAAAGCATTGGGCTACCAGAGGAACGGTTGGTAAAACAGATGATAAGCCATCAGCCTGATGGTGCGGGCCTAAACCTGGGGGTCCCCAGGGTGGGGGGCTGACTTCAGTTTGCACAGATCTGGCAGCAGTCTATAACAGATGCCTGGGTGCAGGAAACAGTATCTCTAGGTTATGCTTTTGGCTACAAGAAGTACCCTCCTCGAAGGTTTTTTTGTACCAGCCCATCTCGGGTAGAGACGAAGGCCAGGGCTTTGCAAGAGGCAGTTCAGAAATTGCTTCAGTCAGGAGTAGTCATTCCAGTTCCTCCTGCACAACGAGGACAGGATTTTTCTCCAACCTGTTTTTAGTTCAGAAGCTAAGTGGGTCATTTCGGCCCATTCCCAATCTCAAACTGCTGAATAAATACATTTGGGTACATCGGTTTCACATGGAGACCTTACGTTCCATCATTTTGGCCATGGAGCCAGGGGATTATATGGTATCCCTGGATTTCCAGGATGCTTACCTACATGTTCCTATAGCACTATCCCATCAGTGTTTGCTATCCTCCAACATCATTTTCAGTTCCAGGCCCTACCTTTTGGGTTAGCCACAGCCCCCAGAGTATTTACCAAGATTATGGTGGTAATGGCAGCCTATCTCCGACTGCGGGGGATAAGAATTTTTCCATACCTCAACGATCTTTTAATCCTGGCACAGTCGCAGGAATTGCTTCTATGTCATCTGCAAAAGACAATAATGTGTCTGCAGAAACACGGGTGGCTCATAAATTGGGCAAAATCGTCTCTGGTTTCACCACAGCGGATGACTCACTTGGGGGCTGTACTAGATTCAAGTCTTCAGAGATTAATGTTCTCTCTGAACAAGATATCCAAGGTTCAGTCAAGGATTCCGGACTTGCTACGCAGTCAAAAGGTATACAGGGGGTTGTGTTTCCAGGGGCAATGGACCAAGGAAGAAGGTTGCCTGCCAATAAATATATTGGAACTTCGGGCCATATACATGGCACTGATTCAGGCAAAGGACATTCTTCTGGGAAAACCGGTCCACATCCATTCGGACAATGCGACAGCAGTAGCGTACCTCAATCATCAGGGAGGAACTTGCAGCCGAAAAGCGATGAAAGAGGTAAGTCACATACTAAAGTGGGCAAAATTTCATCTTCCAGCCTTGTCCGCAGTATTCGTTCCATGAGTCCTAAACTGGGAAGCGGACATTCTCAGTCGACACGCCATTCAGGCAAGCGAATGGGCTCTACACCCAGAGGTCTTCCAGACTCTAGTAGACAAGTGAGGGTTGCCAGAGATAGATCTCATGGCATCCCGTCTGAACAACAAAGTGCTTGCATGTGGGTCAAGAACAAAGGATCCCAGAGCGATCTTTGTGGATGCCCTGTCGGTGAGATGGGACTTTCATCTGGCTTATGTGTTTCCTCCAATCACTCTATTACCAAAGATGGTGAGAAAGAAAAAGCAAGGGAAAGGTGCCGTGACACTAATAGCTCCGGTCTGGCCCAGAAAGCATTGGTACACAGATCTGCAGAGAATGTTGATGGATGCTCCACTTCTGCTCTCTCAATGTCCAGATCTACTGATGCAGGGTCCTTGTTATCACAGACATCTGGATCGACTGTCTTTGACGGCGTGGCTCTTGAAACCTCTATCCTGAAGTCAAGAGGATTCTCGCAACACGTAATTCAAACTATGCTTAGAGCAAGGAAACCTTCCTCAGCTCGCTATTATCACCGAATATGGCAAACCTATATTCATTGGTGCACTGAACGGAAAATGGGCCCTAAGGCTTTCAGAGTTTCCAGGGTCTTAGCATTCCTTCAAGCAGGAATGGATAAAGGTTTGAAGGTGGCTTCCTTGAGAGTGCAAGTGTCTGCATTGACTGTATGGTTCCAAAAGAAAATTGCCAACTTACAGGATTTGCGTACTTTTTTCCAGGGAATGCTGCGCATTCAACCTCCTTTTGTTCCTCCTATAGTGCCTTGGGACTTAAGTCTAGTCCTGAAAGTCCTTCAAGTTGCCCCATTTGAACCACTTAATAAAGTGGATCTTAAATGGTTGACAGCTAAAGTTCTCTTTCTACTGGCTATGGCGTCAGCTAGAAGAGTATCAGATTTAGGGGCTTTAGCAAGTCGTTCCAAATTTCTGATTTTTTTTATCAAGATAAAGCAGTTCTAAGAACTAGATCTGGGTATCTTTCGAAGGTGGTGTCTAAATTCCACCTTAATGAAGAAATTGTAGTCCCGGATTTCCAGGTACCGGGCCTTTCTGCGGAAGATGCATCGCTGGACGTGGTCCATGCATTAAGGATCTACGTGGATCGTACCAGTGCCATCAGAAAGACATATTCTCTCTTCATTCTCAACGGATTTCACAGGAGAGGAGGGTCTGCTGATAAGCAGACACTGGCAAGATGGGTTCGGATGGCGATTTCAGAAGCATATTCTCAAGCTGATCTCCCTGTTCCGGCTCATTCTCTGCTCTCTCTGCTTGTAAGGTAGGTCCATCATGGGCAGCACAACGTGGTGCTTCAGCAGAGCAGATATGTAAGGCAGCCACATGGTCTTCCATTAACACATTCATTAGACATTATGCCATGGATACCTTTGCTTCTCATGATGCTGAATTCGGGCGAATGATTCTGGAAGGCCAGAAAGCTTTGACCGATTGGTGAAAATCCACTGTCGCTTCATCATATCCCATTGTTATCCTGTGGACTTAGGAGAAATACCGTTATCAACAGTAAGTTCTTACCATAACATATATTTCTGTATGTCTCAATACCTCGTTAGCATCTTTACCCTATTACAGGTTGAGTATCCCTTATTCAAAATGCTTGGGACCAGAAGTATTTTGGATTTCGGATTTTTCCGTATTTTGGAATAATTGCATACCCTAATGAGATATTATGGCGATGGGACCTAAGTCTAAGCACAGAATGCATTTATGTTTCATATACACCTTATACACACAGCCTGAAGGTAATTTTAGCCAATATTTTTAATAACTTTGTGCATTAAACAAAGTGTGTGTACAGTCACAAAATTCATTTATGTTTTATATACACATTATACACACAGCCTGAAGGTCATTTAATACAATATTTTAATAACTTTGTTTATTAAACAAAGTTTGTGTACACTCAGCCATCCGAAAGCAAAGATTTCACTATCTCACTCTTGCTCAAAAAATTCTGTATTTCGGAATATTCCGTATTTAGAAATATTTGGATATGGGATACTCAACCTGTACTATTCTTTGTTATTAATTCTCTGTTCTCTTGTCCCGTTCTTGTATTCTTGGTCTTGTCTTTGTTGTCTTTTCTACTGGCATTGATTTTGGTCACCCGAAGGTTAAGATCGTACTACCGCCAGTGGCATAAGTCCTGGTGGGCATCCCAGTACCGGTAGGCGCATAAAGACTTATGGGAAAAGCGGCTCTTATAGGCTACAAGACCTGTTGGCATATTCTAGGAGTCTCAACACTGGGTGTACAGGGGTCACTGCCCAGAAGACAATCTACAACCTCAACTCCTGCGAAGAACCTCAGTTGCATTCATACAGTCCTGTAAAGAACATCAGTTGCATTCATAAGTCACATGACCATGTGATGTTACTGCAAATATTTCACTTACCAATTTAATTGACATAGTCTGACCCTGTGCACACACAGGGTCAGATTAAACTCTGTACTCTACCTTTTCTGTCTGTACTCTCCTCTGCATACTTTCTAGCCAACAGCAGATAAATAGAACACTGTACCCACACATATACTGGTAGCCAGAACTCTCATTGGTCATTCACGGTCACATGACACATGATCAACAGTAGAATCTAGTTCCAAACCCTACTCTGTGTGGATACTAACTTCCTTTTAACACTACATACATTGTTACTAACCAAGTACTTTAATCTACTGTATAAAGCTTTTGGTTTAATATAACAGACTGTATAACTGAGTGTGGAATTAGTGTTCTGAAATTTTGCAGGCAACATAAGATGTGGTAAAGGTTATGGTATCTATGAGACAACAATGGGAGTGTTTTTGGTCAATTTTGTCTACTGTATATACTGGTTTGTCAGTATAATAATGGATTATGTATTGAATGTACAATTGCTTATCTACTATTAAGAGATTATTACTTAATCACATTTGAACTTTAACTGTTGTGTACTTCTTTCACTGCTTTTAAAACAAGATTATTAAAACACTCTAGGGAATATTTTATTGGGTTACAATAATCTGGCTTTAACACTGTTGTGAGTACGGCACTAGGGTAAAATCATTAACCTGTGCATCAACCTGTCACCTTCTTTTCTGTTTAAACCACCATATCCTCTAGGTAAGGTGTACTTTTATTTAGTGCACAAATTAAACAGTATACATTTTTTTTGTTTTTAGGGGGGGGGGGGGGGCGCAAAGGGACTTTTCACCCTCGTCTCTACTTTGTATAGAGCTAACCCTGGTAGCATAGCCATTAAAAAATATTTACTGTATTCTGTAAAAAATTGTTCACTATACATAGAAATCACCTGTACGGAGTCGAATTATGATATCCAAAATGTATACGATGTCACAGAAATAATCCAGTGAGAGCCATACTGTAATAAAACTGATTTGAAGGTCATTAAAGCACGCCCTGTTAAAAAACCACAAACAAATAAAGAACAAATGGACAGATATAAAGTAAAGCGCTTGGTGAAAAAATAACAAGTACTTTAGAAAACGAACAATAAAGATCTAGCAATGTCAAAAGTAAATGACAAAACATGTCTGATGTCTTAGGATGTGAGCTTTAACCACTTGCCTGGCTCTATTAGCTGCAACCACACTAGGCTGGGTTTTCCCTGACATGGTCGCATCTCATATGACCAGTCAAAAAGCCCATTGTGCGGTTGCTGGAAAATAATCTTCCAGCAGCCATCAGTCTCAGAGGGATCTCCTGGCACCTCTACACCCATGGCACTGCCCCAAGTGTCTGCCAATCACTGCTGGGTGATCGGCCTGCCCAGCAGCAGCCCCCACCCAGCGGCTGTAGAAAGGAGCAGTCACCAGGGAAAATTGAATCCAATGAGCAACAGCCCTCCGTGTGTGCCCGACACCTACTCCTCTCTGCCCCCTCTGTGTGCCTGGCACCTGCTCTTATTTTTAGGGGCCAGGAAAGTCAGTAGCAGCCCCCTCCATGTGCCCGTAGCCTGCTCCTAACTGCAGGCAGCCGGGGAAGCCAGCAGCAGCCAACTCCATGCTCCTGGCGCCTGCTCCTCTCTGCAGGCACCTGGGAAATCAACAGCAGCTCACTCCGTGTGCCCAGTACCTGCTCCTCTCTGCAGGCACTGGGGAAGTGTAAATTGAGCAGCAGCATCCCTATGTGTGCCCAGCGCTTGCCCTTCTCTGCAGCCGAACAGGATTAGTATAATATAATCAGCAGCACATCTTTGTATACTGGACTGCTGCGGAGAGGAACAGCCACTGGAAAATACCAGTTCATGATGTTCTGATCATCAATGGTTCAATATTTCAATCATTGATGTTTAAACTGATGTTCATTAAAAAAAAATACTTTTTTATTTTATCACATCATGCTTGATATGTTTTAAATAGATGTTCTTAACTAATTCCATCATTAAAAAAACTGTTTCTGAGCGGTTTCTGGAAGAAAATATTATCCATTTAAGTGGTTAAAGGGGATGTCCACCTTGTGGAACATTTCAATACATCTATCTATAGCCGTAAATCTGCAAGCTTCATTATTTATGTACAGATTCCCAAACATTGGGGGTCATTCCGAGTTGTTCGCTCGTTGCCGATTTTCGCTATACTGCGATTAGTCTGCGCTTAGTTATTTTACACAAAAGTTAGGTATTTTACTCACGGCATAACAAAGCTTTTTCATCGTTCTGGTGATCGTAGTCTGATTGACAGGAAGTGGGTGTATCTGGGCAGAAACTGTCCGTTTTCTGGGAGTGTGTGAAAAAACGCTGGCGTTTCTGGGAAAAACGCGGGAGTGTCTGAAGAAACAGGGGAGTGTTTGGGCGAACGCTGGGTGTGTTTGTGATGTCAAACCAGGAACGAAACTGACTGAACTGATCGCAATGTAGGAGTAAGTCTGGAGCTACTCAGAAACTGCTAAGAAATTTCTATTCGCAATTCTGCTAATCTTTCGTTCGCAATTCTGCTATGCTAAGATACATTCCCAGAGGGCGGCGGCTTAGCGTGTGCAATGCTGCTAAAAGCAGCTAGCGAGCGAACAACTCGGAATGAGGGCCATTGTATTTTCCAAGCACCAGTTGTAAAAGGAAACAGCATTAATAGGATGGTAGCAACTGTCAAATTAGGTATTATTTTCATACTGAAACATTGCCGCCTTTGTTTTTTACACAGCCAGACTTACCTCACTACTAGTAAGAACCAATTATATAGCACGGGTAAGGTAATAACAAGCAACCACCGATAGTACCATTTTCCTGAAGGGTCTACTACACAACGCTCAGATATCTTCCGCCTGGAAGTACAAATTAAAATGAATCATGACTGTCATATAAGCAAGAAGATGATTTCTTACACATTCATAAAACACTACCATATTAGATTGCTCTACAAAGTAAGGTCAGTTCTACAACACTGCTTGAAAACGCAAATCAAGAACCTTTGTTTTTATTCACTCTCACTAGAGAAATGCGAGTTGGGTGTTTGTTAGTATTTTAAGTCTTATTAAAACAATCGGCCTGATTCAATTCTAACGGTATTGCGGCATATAGCGTAGAGTACTAATGTTCCAGACACGTACTGCGCATGTGCAGTATGAATCATGCATTGTTGGATGCATTGCGGCTGACGATGTCACTAGAGTGAAAGTCTGCAGCCGTTTGTGGGCAGTGAGGGGTTAGCGATGGCCTTTGTTTCCCACAATGGAGGCGTTTACCGCTGTTTTGGGGGAATGCCATGGCCTCTTTGTAGGAACTGCAGCGGCCGGCTTGTGAAACCTCATTGGTCATGCAGCTGGCTGATGGTGTTGCCGGTGATCCGATGTAATTTCCGAGGACTCAGCATGGGTCACCAATGCAAGCAGGAGGCATCTACTTACAGTATATCAGATGCCTGCTGCTGCATTAACATATTAGGCATCACTGCTGATCCCAAGTAAGCAGCAGTGATGTCACCTAAGTCTACATTTTGTTAAGTTCGATTAACATTCAGGAAAAACCAATACCTTATTGCACAGTGGTTCGGGCTGCTGCGGCCGCTAAGTGTACGCACTAAACCTTTATGAATATGTATGCATGTTTGCATAAAAACACGCCGACCCACAGTGAGCACAATATAGCTATGCGTGTGGCTGAATACACCTTAAACCCTTTAACAGAAATGGAATGAGACACCAGTAGTTATATGTTATGTTGTGGTCCAACGCAGCAACAAGTATTTACTTAAAAGGGGTAACACAGAATATACAACACAATTACAGAGAAGAAGCTACAACCAATGGATACATACGTTTGTTCACCTGCGCCACCCGGATCCTGTCCTCAGTCAATCTGGAAAGATGACCTTCAGAGAATAGACTGGGGCTGGTCCGGAGGCTTGGCTTTTATACAATAGTCCAAAGCACGAAACAAAGGAAACTGTAATCTCTTCATCCATAAATCAAGGGGCAGGTCATTTACAGTACGTGAGGGGTCATAGGTTGGTTCGAACAGGTGGGCAATGCTTAGTCCAGGTGTACTTGCTGGTGTCCGCCACTGGGTTCCCGCCGAATATCAAGAGTACAGTACATACAGTGAGATATGAATATTGTATTCCTGTGCATAACTATGCGCAGGAGCATGTGATTATCTGCAAACTGCGATCAGAATATTGCCCTTGAATTACTGTACATGTGGATACCCAACACTATGTTCTGACCTATTTCTGTCCCCTCACATCCTGCAAAGTTGAATACCTCCGTTGTTATACATTCTAAGCAAGTGTAAGTTGCTGGTGTGGTGCGTGTAGACTATGTGTAAATAATGCACTATGTGTATAAAATATAGAATATGTCTTTGTGGCATTTCTATGCGTATGCTACCGTATTTACTCATACCACACGCTAATACGCAAGGCCCGCGAGCCAATGTACACTACGTGCAAGTATGCGCACGCACGGCAGAACACGCGCACGCACAGAGACCACTCTGTGTGGTGTTTGCTTGTGATGCATGTGGGTATAATATTTTCGACATCGACAGTCCACCCTTTGGCAGTAAACCATAACTGCCACACATAACTAATAATACTGAAAATATTACATTTACAATATGTACAATGTTCGGGTAACGGGAAGAGTAGTAGGTGGGAAATATATAGCCTAGTGGGATAGGAAAAAAAGTGTGTATGTATGAATAAATGTCTGAGGGGCATGTATCATCATGCCTTATATGTTCCAAGCAAGCTTCGAGGTACTGTGAAGTATACATTTAATCCTTCTCATCCCGTATTAAGGGTCTGTACGTGGGCAAACAAACACTACCGAGCTCATTCTAGGCAAGGGCCATTAGCCCTCACCTTTATGGCTTCTTATCACATCAAATGGGGAGCACATTTATCTGATGAAACATGTGGGGGGGGGGGGGGTTATGTGTATGCTATTATGTGTGGATAACGTTTATTGACTATGTGTGTTATTAACTGGAGATTGCAGAGATGAGGGTAAGAATTATAAAGATACATTCACTTATATCTGGATACACTGAAGTCTTTTCCGGTTGAATGTGTTTGGGTAGAGGGGAAAACAGAAAAATGGTGAAAGAAACAGGCCATGAATTTAATTTGCATTCCTTATCACAACACTGTTTCTACAGTTGGGTCATATATCAAATATATCCGCTGTCATAACGCCCTCGCTCCTTAGACTCATCAAATTTGTCTTATGTTTGCGCAGCATCAAAATGCGAACACATCTGAATATCAAACCAATAATTATGACGACACCCAGAATACAGAGGAGCAACTTTCCCACACTTGCAATTACACTTTGTGCCCACTCTCCTAACCCTGAGAACCATTTGAGTGGGTTCAACCATGAGGCCCAGCTGGTCAATTCATTACCCACAGCCGTTAAGGTAAGGTTGTGCTTCCTTCTGAACTCCCACTTCAACTGCAAGATCTCATCCATCTTTTGATCAATGATCTCCGTTTGGGTATTCAGTACTGTTTGTAATATACGTACAGCACTTCACACCATATTGAGTTGCCAGAGTAACACAGTACCCACCTGCCACAGCCGTGACATAATTTAAGTCCATCCTGTGCTGGACCAGCTCCTTCTTGTAGGCTTGCAGTTCTCAACATGTATACCTGAAGGTGTCATCATACATCTCAGTGATAATGTCTATCAAGTTCGCCAGTGCATGGATGTACCTATAATTTATAATTCCTCTGGCATTACGGGTGATATCTAATGCGAGAAGAATTTGAATCCCGGTGGATTCATGGATCAAATCGGAGGCTGCGACCTCTGTCCTATCTATGAGGTGTCTCTTGACAATGTGTTCATAATGTGTATGAGTATAAGGAGTCTGAGCATTGCGGTGAATGTCTTTCATTTTGTCGTGTGCTATGGTCATAACCTCTGGTAGTACTCTGCCAATGTAACACAACCCTTCAGAGCTTGGAGTAAGCCACTTGTGCGCTTTCCTTCCACATACTATATGAAATAAGCATCGTCTGGAAGAACATAGGGGACAAAATGCGTCAGAATCATGTCACAAATTACTTTCACAAAGAAACCCATCCCTAGCTCTTCCATCTGTTTGATACAAGTATCTGGCTGGATGATGTGCGCACAGTATCCCTGCGACACTTTTCCAGCCCACATGGTTTTGGTCCCACGTGTATACCTGTATCGGAAGTACTTCCCACCTGTGGCTATCCTACGTACAAGTTCGGAGTTGATGGGTACTTTATCAGCTCTATGTGAGAAAGTAATTGTCTGATTGTTCCATGTCAGTTCCCAATTTCCTGGTTTCCGGAAATTGGACACATTAAAACACAGCAGTGACCTATCTACGTGGTACTGGTGGAGCTTCAAGCTAGGGGGCCTAGATATATTGAATTTTCTGTCCATCGGTCTCCCTCCATGTAATTCGAGTACCTCACTTATCGTTAAAGGGTATGGCACTAATCCCAATTTACTCTGGCCTTGAGGTACTTGTGAGCACACCCAGCATTCCGTTTGGTTTAAGACTGTACCCACTAATGAGTGGTAATCACTCAAAGGATGTCCGTCAGTATTGATATTATTGTTTGACTGACATCTCTGGATGCACCCATCTTCGACTATGTTTTCGCAGTACCTACATATGCAGTATTCATCAGACAATAACCCTTCACATTGCTCCGTGACTACCAGATCTCTTACTGATACCAGCT
The DNA here is from genome assembly GCF_028390025.1 of Pseudophryne corroboree. Lineage (NCBI taxonomy): Eukaryota > Metazoa > Chordata > Amphibia > Anura > Myobatrachidae > Pseudophryne > Pseudophryne corroboree. The sequence goes on along the minus strand of NC_086451.1, from coordinate 145,602,417 downwards.
TTGACCAAAGTGATGGACTAATCCTGGGGTCCTACGAATCCATACTCTCCATCAGAACCCATCCCAGATCCTTGCTCAACGTCTCGGGGACCCTCACAAAAACAAATTGTCCTGATCAAAAACAGAGTCACCAGAAAAAGCCGGAACTCAGTCTCTTGGAGTGGATCCATTTCGTTAAGGAGAAAAAAACTTAGGAAGGGAGAAAAAGAAAAAATGCAGTGGGGGGGGGGGGGGGTGACTTGGAGGAGAAAAAGAACAATGTTACGACAACCGTCCTTGATTTTTCTGTTCACCACGCTCAGGTGCACGTCAACAGTCCTGCCTTTTAGCCTTCCCGGAACAAATTCTCTGGTGATATTAGGTCTCCTTCACCATTCTCTTTCTCACGAGTTTTCTCCGGGTCAGCGACTTTCTTGCAGTGGGACGAGTGGACCCAAGTCTCTCTCTCGGCAACCTTCAGTGCTGTCGTGCTGGTCCTTCCCACCTGTCTATGAGGCAACCTGAGCGTAGAAAATTTTTAATCATCACATAATCCCCAGGTTTAATGTCATGACAATTACTGTTTGGTATGTCAGGAATCGCCAGTTTCAGATTCCTTTGCTGGTTTCTCAGTTGCTGGCTCATCCTAACCAAATACTGCACAGTCATTTCATTATTGCACTTCAAATCATCCTGGGGGTCTATCATTACATGGGGTTGTCGTCCAAAAAGAACTTCGAAGGGTGATAGGTTAAGCGGTGACCTGGGAGTGGTTCTGATGCTGTACAACACTAGTTGCAGTGCTTCTGGCCACAACAGTCCAGATTCAGCCATCACTTTGCTCAGCTTGTTCTTAATAGTGCTATTCATTCTCTCCACCTTCCCTACCTTGGCCGGTAGGTAGTGTGTAGCTTACTATTAATACCCATCAGTTTGCACATGACCTGAAAGACTTCACCTGTAAAATGGGTACCCCTATCACTTTCAGTCATTTTAGGGATACCATATCTACACACAAATTTCTGCATGATTTTCTTTGCAGTGAATACGGCAGTATTTGTGGCAGCGGGGAATGCTTCTACCCAGTTTGAAAAGACATCGGTACATACTAAAAAAAAATACTTTAAATTTCTACAGGGTGGTAACTGTATTATGTCGATTTGTATTACCTGGAAAGGTCCGTCTGTAGGAGGGATATGGGATGGCCCGTTGGTATTGTCTTACCAATATTCTTCCTCAAGCAAGTAAGACATGTAATTGCTTTCTTGCTCACCTGAGAAGAGAACCCTGGTGCACTCCAGTAGGCTCTTACCAATTTGCACATACCTTACTTGCCCAGATGAGTCAGACCATGTGCCGCCTCAGCTAGGCTTGGGAGATATACCCTGGGGGTCACTGGCTTACCTTGCCCATCTCTCCAGAGTCCCGAGGAATCCTGACCATATCCCTTTGCCTTCCAGACAGCCTTTTCCTGTAGGGAACACAAATTTTGCATTTCGATTTAATTGCTGTGTATTTATCGTGTTGAATGTCATCAGTTGTGTGGTGGTGTTTTGCGTGAGAGTGCTTGCTAAAGTAAAATGTCTCTTGAAGAGGGGGAGAGAAAAAAAAGAAAAAAGAAAATATTAGAAAAACAAAGAGTATATCAGGTCTGTGTTCACCAACGGGCCATCACTGATGTCAGGTCCCGTAGCAAAGGCCTGATTCAGATATCCCACACCGTCATGCCTATTGGTGTCTATACAAAATCTCCCTTCACCAGTATTCTCATCCTCCACCCTTTGTGCATGACAAGGCACACTGCAGTAATACTGGATGAGACATACCGGGTTCGGTCATAACTTTGAAGAACCAATATGGCATGTGGGTTATGAACAAAAATGTCAAACCATGTACCAGTACTACGTCCCAAGTATTTGACCCTCATCCTACATAACTGTAGTTTATCCACTGCGACCTGGTGTCCTGTTTGGAAGAGGCGAAACAGAAACTATTAGTTAGTCTTTGAGGGTATCTAACATACCTTGTACTTCCTGAGCGGGAGTACAATATATGTATTTCATATGTAACAAAGTCTCTGTCGATTAAGTTAGTCAGGGGCCACTGCTGCTAGGAAAAAAAAAGAAAGGGTTTAGCATCATAGAGGCCCAATCGTAACTTCAGCAGGTTTTGTCAAAGGGTAATGTTGCACTTCTTCTGTTCTTCCCATTTGCCGAATTAGTGTTTCTCATACGTCCTAGAGGATGCTGGGGATGCTTCAAGAACCATGGGGTATAGATGGGATCCGCAGGAGACATGGGCACTTTAAGACTTTAAATGGGTGTGAACTGGCTCCTCCCTCTATACCCCTCTTCCAGACTCCAGTTAGATTCTGTGCCCAGTGAGACTGGATGCACACTGAGGAGCTCTCCAGAGTTTCTCAGAAAAAAGACTTTGTTAGGTTTATTATTTTCAGGGAGACCTGCTGGCAACAGGCTCCCTGCATCGTGGGACTGAGTGGAGAGAAGTAGACCTACTTCTGTGAGATCAAAGGCTCTGCTTCATAGGCTACTGGACACCATCAGCTCCAGAGGGTCCGATCACTTGGTGCGCCTAGCTGCTCGTTCCCGGAGCCGCGCCGTCACCCCCCTTGCAGAGCCAGAAGAAAGAAGCTGGGGGAGTAAAAGAAAAGAAGAAGACTTCAGTGACTGCAGAAGACTTCAGTGTTGAGGTACCGCGCACACACACAGTGGCACTGGCCGGGTGCAGGGTGCAGGGGGGGGCGCCCTGGGCAGCATGAATACTGAAGTTTTAACTATCAAATAAGTATATTAAAAGTGCCTAGGCACTAAATATAGACCCCCGCCAGTATAATTATGTAGATTTGAGCGGGACTGAAGCTTGCCGGTGAGGGGGCGTGGCTTAGCCCTCACAGCTCTGACCAACGCCATTTTCTCTTCACAGAAGCTGCAGAGACGCTGGCCCTGACCTCCACACTGCTGTACAAGTTACAGGCTGCAAAATGGGGGGGGGGGGGGGGGAAGGCACTGTAGATTTGGTGCTATTATCTTATATTATAAAAGCGCTAGCAGGTCTGAGGCATTGTATGTAAGGTCTCAGCACCGGGTTGGGTGCTGGGTTGTGAGCTGGCAAACTCCCTCTGTCTTTCTAACAGGCTTTGCTGTGGGTCTGTCCCCTATAGCCCAGTGTGATTGTAGGTGTCAGTACGTGTGTGTCGACATGTCTGAGGCTGAGTGCTCTTCCCAGGAGGATGCCGGAGTGGGGACAGAAAAGGAGGTGGGAGTGACCCTGTCGGCACAGCGACTGTTGAGTGGGTAAATATGTTGAGTGGTTTGAATGCAAATTTGACTCGGGGGCAGATTTATTAAGCCTGGTGAAGTGATAAAGTGGAAGGTGATAACGCATCAGCCAATCAGCTCCTAACTGTCATTTTTCAAACCCAGCCTGTAACATGGAAGTTAGTATCTGATTGGCTGGTACTTTATCACCTTCCACTTTATCACTTCACCAGGCTTAATAAATCTGCCTCTCGGTTGACTAAGAGATTAGATAAATCAGAGTCTAAGAACCAGACATGGAGGAAATCCATGGAAGATGCTTTGTCACAAGCTCAGACCCCTACGGGGTCACAGAAACGTGCATTTACCCAGATAGCAGATACAGATACCGACACGGACTCTGATTCCAGTGTCGATTATAGCGATGCCAGATTAAATCCTAAACTGGCTAAGAGCATTCAGTACATGATTGTGGCGATAAAAGACGTATTACATATCACAGAGGACCCTGCTGTTCCTGATACTAGGGTCTGTATGTTTAAAGGAAAGAAACCTGAGGTAACGTTTCCTCCCTCTCATGAACTGAATGCTCTTTTTGAAAAGGCTTGGGAAAATCTTGACAAGAAGGTACAAGTTCCCAAAAGAATTCCAGTGGCATATCCGTTCCCCTCTGGGGGACAGGGAAAAGTGAGAGTCAACCCCCACAGTGGACAAAGCTTTATCGCGTCTGTCCAAGAAGGTGGCGCTTCCGTCTCCGAAAACGGCAGCCCTAAAGGATCCTGCGGATTGTAAGCAGGAAAATACACTTAAATCCATTTATGTCACTACAGGCTCGCTACTCAGGCCTGCCGTTGCTTCGGCATGGGTGACTAGCGCTATTGAAAAATGGGCAGATAACTTGTCATCTGAAATGGATACCCTGGACAGGGATAACGTGCTTTTGACTCTGGGTCATATCAGGGACGCTGCAGCATATTTAAAAGAAGCTGCAAGGGATATTGGCCTTTTGGGATCAAGGACCAATGCCATGGCTGTCTCGGCTAGAAGGGCATTGTGGATTCATCAATGGAATGCTGATGCTGACTCGAAGAAGGCTATGGAGTCTCTGCCATTTAACGGTAGTGTCTTGTTTGGTGACGGCCTCAATGACCTGGTATCTACGGCTACCGCGGGTAAGTCGTCATTTTTACCTTATGTTCCTGCACAACAAAAGAAAACGCCCCACTATCAGATGCAGTCCTTTCGGCCCAATAAATACAAAAAAGGACGAGGATCCTCCTTCCTTGTTGCGAGAAGAAGAGGAAAGGGAAAAAGGTCACAGGCTGTGGCAAGTTCCCAAGAACAGAAGTCCTCTCCGGCTTCTACCAAATCCACCGCATGACGCTGGGGCTCCTCTGCGGGAGTCCTCACCAGTGGGAGCATGTCTCAAACTCTTCAGTCAGGTCTGGGCTCGCTCGGCCCTGGATCCTTGGATATTAGAAATAGTGACCCAAGGGTACAAATTAGAGTTTCAAGATGTGCCCCCTCACCGTTTTTTCAAATCTGCCTTGCCAGCTTCTCTTCCAGAAAGGGAGGTGATATGCACTGCGATACTAAAGCTGTGTCAAAATCAAGTCATTGTCACGGTACCCCCGTCACAACAGGGGCAGGGTTTTTATTCGAGTCTGTTCGTGGTACCAAAGCCGGATAGCTCAGTCAGACCGATTCTGAACCTAAAATCCCTCAATTTATTTCTAAAAAAATTCATTTCAAGTTGGAATCTCTCCGAGCAGTGATCTCCAGTCTGGAGGAAGGGGATTTTATGGTGTCGGTCGACATAAAGGATGCCTACTTACACGTTCCTATATATCCTCCACATCAGGCTTACCTGAGGTTTGCTGTTCAGGATTGTCATTACCAATTTCAGACGTTGCCGTTTGGTCTGTCCACGGCTCTGAGGATTTTCACCAAAGTTATGGCGGAAATGATGGTTCTCCTGCGCAAGTAGGGAATCACAATTATCCCGTACTTGGACGATCTCCTCATAAAGGCGAGATCCAAGGAGCAATTGCTGAAAAACATTGCGCTCTCTCTGACTATTCTGCAACAACATGGTTGGCTCCTAAACTTGCCAAAATCACAATTGGTTCCAACGACACGGCTGTCGTTCCTGGGTATGATTCTGGATACAGAATTACAGAGAGTATTTCTTCCAGTGGAAAAGGCTCTGGAAATACAGAACATGGTAAAACAGATTCTGAAACCGGCAAGAGTGTCGATTCTTCAATGCACTCAGTTGCTGGGGAAGATGGTGGCGGCCTACGAGGCCATTCAGTATGGCAGGTTCCATGCTAGGGTGTTTCAGTGGTACCTGTTGCACAAGTGGTCCGGGCCTCACCTGGACATGCACTGGAAAATAATTCTATCTTCCAGGACCAGGATCTCCCTTCTGTGGTGGCTGCACATTTCTCACCTTCTGGAGGGATGCAGGTTCGGGATTCAGGATTGGATCCTGGTGACCACAGATGCAAGTCTCCGAGGCTGGGGAGCAGTCACACAGGGGAGAAATTTTCAGGGAAAATGGTCAAGCCAGGAAGCTTGACTACACATAAACATTCTGGAACTAAGGGCCATTTACAACGGCATTCTGCAAGCGGAACATCTTCTTCGCGGTCTGCCCATCTTGATTCAGTCAGACAACATAACAGCAGTGGCGTACATAAACTGCCAGGGCGGAACAAAGAGCAGAGCGGCAATGGCCGAGGCCACGAAGGTTCTTTGCTGGGCGGAAAGACATGCCAGCGCCCTGTCAGCGGTCTTCATTCCAGGAGTCGACAACTGGGAAGCAGACTACCTCAGCAGACACGATCTCCATCCAGGAGAGTGGGGTCTTCATCAAGAGGTCTTTGCAGAAGTGACAAGTCGTTGGGGAATTCCCCAAATAGACATGATGGCGTCACGCCTCAACAAGAAACTTCAGAGATATTGTTCCAGGGACCCTCAAGCGGTAGCGGTGGACGCCGTAGTGACACCGTGGGTGTTTCCGTCGGTATATGTGTTCCCTCCACTTCCTCTCATTCCAAAAGTGATAAAGATGGTACGAAGAACAAGAGTTCAGGCGATACTCATTGTTCCAGATTGGCCAAGGAGGGCCTGGTATCCAGATCTTCAAGAATTATTCATAGAAGATCCCTGGCCTCTTCTTCTATGGGAGGATCTGTTACAGGAAGGGCCGTGCGTGTATCAAGACTTACCGTGGCTGCGTTTGACGGCATGGCAGTTGAACGCCAAATCCTAGCCCAGAAGGGTATTCCCAGTGAAGTCATTCCCACACTGCTTCAGGCTAGAAAAGAAGTAACGGCAAAGCATTACAGGTTGAGTATCCCTTATCCAAAATGCTTGGGACCAGAGGTATTTTGGATATCGGATTTTTCCGCATTTTGGAATAATTGCATACCATAATGAGATATCATGGTGATGGGACCTAATTTCATATACACCTTATACACACAGCCTGAAGGTAATTTTAGCCAATATTTTTTATAACTTTGAGCATTAAACAAAGTGTGTCTACATTCACACAATTAATTTATGTTTCATATACACCTTATACACACAGCCTGAAGGCCATTTAATGCAATATTTTTAATAACTTTGTGTATTAAACACAGTTTGTGCACATTGAGCTATCAAAAAACAAAAGTTTCACTATCTCACTCTCACTCAAAAAAGTCCGTATTTCGGAATATTCCGTATTTCGGAATATTTGGATATGGGATACTCAACCTGTACCTGTACCTGGAGAAAATATGTGTCTTGGTGTGAATCCAAGAAGGCTCCTACGGAAGAGTTTCAGCTGGGGCGTTTGCTCCATTTTTTGCAAGCAGGTGTGGATGCAGGCCTAAAGTTGGGCTCAATTAAAGTACAAATTTCGGCTTTGTCAATCTTCTTTCAGAAAAAATTGACCTCCCTTCCAGAAGTTCAGACCTTCGTGAAAGGCGTGCTGCACATCCAACCTCCATTTGTGCCCTCTGTGGCACCGTGGGATCTTAATGTGGTATTGCAGTTCCTGCAATCTCATTGGTTTGAACCTTTACGTAAGGAGCCAAAAGTGGTTTCATCATTTTACGTAAACCAGCCTATTATGGTGCCAGTGTCTACTGACGCCTTGGCGGAATCGAAGTCTCTCGATGTGGTCAGAGCTTTGAAAATCTATGTCGCCAGAACGGCGCAGATTAGGAAAACGGAGGCTCTGTTTGTCCTGTGGGCTCCCAACAAGATTGGGGCTCCTGCTTCCAAGCAGACTATTGCGCGCTGGATCTGTAATACGATTCAGCAGGCTCATTCTACAGCAGGATTGCCGTTACCGAAATCGGTGAAAGCCAATTCTACCAGAACGGTGGGCTCATCCTGGGCGGCTGCCCGAGTGGTCTCAGCATTACAGCTTTGCCGAGCTGCTACTTGGTCAGGATCAAACACCTTTGCAAAGTTTTCAAGTTTGATACCCTGGCTGAGGAGTACCTTTTGTTTGGTCAATCGGTGCTGCAGAGTCATCCGCACTCTCCCGCCCGTTCTAGAGCTTTGGTATAAACCCCATGGTTCTTGAAGCATCCCCAGCATCCTCTACGGACTAAGAGAAAAGGATTTACCGGTAGGTATTAAAATCCTATTTTTCTATATGGCTTTAAATCCTTACTATATGTCCCTTGGTCCCATCTATGTGTTTGATAACGTGGCTCGTGTTCTTTGTCTAGGGGGTCTATACTTATTATGTGTCCCTGTATTTCTACATTCCTTAGCAACGTGTCCTTCCTTTCTACAAATATAACATATTCTTGTCCGTTTCCAGTCTTCAGAGGCCTGGGGTTTTGGTTGATTGGACATCCCTTTAAGTGCCTGTATACTTGCCGTCATCAACCTCTCCTCCCGCCGTTCTTTACGTTTGGAGATATTCTTATCCTGTTCAATAGCAGACTCCCTGAGAGTATCTACAGTGACCCCTCTCCAATTAGGCAAAGATGTCTGTACCCTGACTTTCAATGCCTCATTGAACCCGTCCATTAGCACAGAGACAGCCACCTCCCTGTGGTTTGTATCATTCCTTATATCCCTCGCCCCAGTGTATCTAGCCATTATTTGTAATGCCCTATGGAAATACTCGGATGTTGGTTCATTTTCTCTCTGTTTTATGGAGAAAATTTTATTCCACTGGACAACAATGGGGAAATACAATCCTAGTTGTTCATTAATTTGTTTCACGTTCTCCTGATTGCATTCGTCAGTCAGAGGACCGTCTGCCTCTATCTTACAATCCGTGATAAACTTTTGGGTGTCAATATTAGGGGGTAGGCACGCTTTTAAAACTGTTCGCCAATCTTTGTTTGTAGGTTCATGGGCATTACCCAGATCTTTAATAAATTTCTGGCACCTGGCTAAATGTCTCCGGGATCGGGGAATTCTAAAATGATTGACCGTAGTTCCGATCTGGTCCACAGGCAATACGTTGCAGTATTCCTGATGAGGATTACTCCCTGGCTATCGGTTCTCCCATTGGGAGTTGCTATTACCCAGACAGGATGTAACCCTACCATTCCATTCCTAATCGGCTCACTGTGAGGCGTTACTGTCTCTGCGTAATGAACAGTCTCACACTTACCGGTAGCTATGATCTCACCCGTCCCTTCAGTGGAAAACACCGTCACTGCTCTTGCTGGTTGGGCCATGCCCACCTGGGTTTCCTGCAAGGTGGCTGCCTGGTAGAGGGCTGAGATTAGGCTGGATCCATCATCTTCCTCTGACCGAAGAGTAGGTTACCCAAGGGTGCTCGGGTGCTTTAGATACGAGATGTTTTACCGAGCAGCAGCCTCTAAAGAAAGGGAAGTCACTCCCGGTTATAGTACAAAAAAGGGGGGGTTGAGGCTGCGCTATATTTGATCAATGTAACAACAATAATATTATATTTAATAAAAACACATTTTATTCCTAAGAAAAATAATATGTATTTCAATTTGAAAATGAATACATAATAAAAAATGCATGCATATCAGAAACAGATGATTGATAATATATGTTTCATAAAAACAAATTAATGGGATTACCCAATTCGCCAGGATATAGGATTTTAGAATGGTAAGGTGACCGTTCCAAATTTTTCCCCTATAAAGCTAAAGTCCAGCATTAGCAAAGTCTCAGAGATAAGCAATATCCAATGGATTGGCAAATTACCGTTAGAGGATGGTATGCTCCAGGGTCTTTTGGTAAAGAGCTCCTCATGCAGTACGGTTGATGCAGTTCCTTCGTGCAGTTTTGCTATTTGAATTCTCAGAGTTGAAATAGATGGTCTGGACAAGGTTAGGGGATGGTCCGGTCCTCCTTTGGAAAGGTTCCTGGCGGGGTCCCTTGTACACCTGACGCGTTTCGCTGCAGTCAGCTTGCAGCTTTATCAAAGGTATCCAAGGTTTGAATATGCGGGGTTTATATACCCCTTTCAATATGGTGGCTAATTAGCCCCTGATAACACCTGATAGCTTTGTTACATAATCACTAGGAAAATATGCATAAAATTGGAGCAAACATACATCAGAGACAGACCTACTTTGGATGGGATGTAATAAACATGACAATAATCAAATTATTAATGTGTTCCAGTGATTTTAATAACTTAGAACTAATCAGCATAGATAAACAGGAAGTATGGTTACACATAGCAGCCAATCAGCAGATTTGTTATGGCTGATGTTGTTATGGAGACACTGTTGCATTCCTTTGTTATTGGTTGGGGGCACATTTGTGAGTGGCACTATAGTTTATCGAGGAGTCTCCTCGTCGGGGTACCTATCACGTGACCTATGCGTCACGTGATCGGGGCTATACTGGTACACGCCCATGTTGTAAGGGGCGGTTGCTGGGCAACCGTCGAGGGATTAATTTAACTCCTCGGCGGTATCTGCCCAAATATAAACAGCAGCTGTGGGTGCCCTTGGTAATGGCGGCTCTTCCGCCCTCATCAGTGTGACGCGGGTCTTCCTCTGACCTATGACCTTGGAGAGAACTTAGAACAGAGTACAATATGCATGGGTTTGGGTTAATACAATTGTTATGCATGTTCCTATTATTTACCGATGTATCATTGGTTGTAGCTGTCTTCTCCCCATCGACATATGGTGGTGGTGGTGCGCTCGCATTCACATATCTGTCTGGTTTGGAACTTGCTGTACGAGCAAGTTCCCTTTGCACATCTCCCTCATGTTGCCATATATTTAAACAGTTATTATGTCTGATCCTTTGTTTCTTTTGATTTGATCAGACATATTCTATTCCTTACATTTTGCAGTACCTCTGGTTCAAAACTACCAACCCTAGGAAATGATGCCCTATCTTCAGCAGTCATACGTGCCCATTCATCACAAAAAGCCTCTGCGTTTGGACCATACTTCCCACACATTATCAACTGAGCTGACCCCCTGGGACTCAGCTCTCCAGCCTGAACCCTGGCTGCTGAACGTCTCTCGCTTGTGCACTTGGCTCCCATTGTGGGCCTTTTATACACAATCCCCAAATGCACAAAGAAAAACTGTGAAAGTTCTTACCGAGCCCTTTCACTCGCTCCCGCCTCCATTGGCCCATACCGCGACTTACTGTCAATAGTGGGATCGCAATGTACCCAACCTTAGGCTCCTATCAGACCCTTCAGCACCGTAATTTCTTTCGGTGGAGGTTCTGTTGGAATATTTTCCTGAAAGAGCCAGCAAAAAATTCCTTTTCGGTATCTTTCCACTGGAGTTTTTGTAGGATGAGAAACAACTTATCGATCACCCTCTCCAATGAACGCCCACCAGGGAGATTTCCTGAGAAACTCAGCAAAAAACCCCTTTGTACACAAATCACGTCTGCGTATGCTCTACAAAGCGCATATTACACAACTGCGCAAAATAGCGCAAATGATATCACGTTGCGCTGCGTATAACACACGGACGCTCGGTCCAATCGCATGGCCTATAGATACTTGTTATCTATATGCCCTACGACCACAGGAGTCGAATTCAAGCCGCGCTCCTCAGCCGGAGCGTAACACTAAAACACTTCACAAATCACAATTTATTATGCTCCTCCAACACGTTGTAGTACGTGCCTTCTTCATTAATGCGTTAGGTTGCTATCCATTCACGCTGCTGCGCCTCTACTAACTCATGCGTTTATCCACGGGATCCGGGTTTTCGGGGTTCAATACGTCCACTCCTACTTTCAGCCCACACTAAAACACAATGGTTTTTTTCTGTACAGAAAAATATCACTCCCTTTGACTGATAGCTTGTTCCAGAGGTAGTACAGTTTAAACAAAATATTATAATAATCTGCTTTTAAAATCGGATAGTTACTTGCTATGGTATAACTACAAATGCTTTTATATATATATATATATATATATAATTTTTTTTAGCAGGAGCTGGAAGCCGAGTGAAAAGGAGGTGCAGTGAGCTGGAACAACTGCATCTGCTAAGGGCTAGGGAGAGAGCAGGTAAGAGGAACGCGGGGAGAGGGCTATGGAGAGAGCAGGTAAGAACGCAGGGGGAGTGCAAGGGAGAGAGCAGGTGAGGGTATGCGGGGGGAGGACTAGGGAGAGAGCAGTTGAGAGGAACGCCGGGGGAGGGCTAGGGAGAGCAGGTGAGCGGTACGTGGGGGAGGGCTAGGGAGAGAGAAGGTGAGAGGAATGCGGGGAGGGCTAGGGAGAGAGCAGGTGAGAGGAACGCGGGGGAGGGCTAGGGAGAGAGCAGGTGAGAGGAACGTCAGGTGCCAAAAGGCTGTGTGGGCGCGCATGATCTGACATCATGCCTGGCGTTGAGGAGTGCAGCCGAGGGGAGAAGGGATCGGTGAAGAGCATGCTCAGCCTCCTCCCCCAAGATCAGCTGCTGCCGGGTGACAGTCCTCGTCCTCCAGGCTCCACACCGAGTCCACGTAGTAACGCTGGTGAGTGGTGCAGCCCAGTCTGGGGCGGGGAAGGAGAAGGGTTATGTAGAGCACACATGCTCCTCGGCAGCACTGCAGTTACCTAGCGGCGATGGCGGACGGTAGTGTGGCATGGCCAGAGCTGGATTAAGACTTCAGGGGGCCCAGGGGATTTAAGACAGGGGGGCCCTCAGGTCTAAAATTAAAAGCATAATACAAATGCATACATATACAGTATATTATATGTGTGTATATATATATATATATATATATATATATCAGTGGCGTAACTACTGCCCCCGCAGCTCTCGCGGTGGCTTGGGTGCGAGGAGCTGCGGGGGCGCCACTGACTTAGCGCAGATTGACATGCGGACGAGCATCCGCATGTCAATCTGCGGTCTCCTTCCCTCCGCTGCTGTGTTGGAGGGACACAGAGGGCATAGCGCGCGCCTCTCCCGTGTCCCTCCTGGCACTGGGGGAGCAGGCACTTAGGGGGCATATGTGGCACTGTGGGGGAATATCTGGCACTGGGTGAGCAGGCACTGAGGGGGCATATGTGGCACTGTGGGGGAATATCTGGCACTGGGGGAGCAGGCACTGAGGGGGCATATGTGGCACTGTGGGGGAATATCTGGAACTGGGGGAGCAGGCACTGAGGGGGCATATGTGCCACTGTGGTGGAATATCTGGCACTGGGGGAGCAGGCACTGAGGGGGCATATGTGGCACTGTCGGGGAATATCTGGCACTGGGGGAGCAGGCACTGAGGGGGCATATGTGGCACTGTGGGGGAATATCTGGAACTGGGGGAGCAGGCACTGAGGGGGCATATGTGGCACTGTGGGGGAATATCTGGCACTGAGGGGGCATATGTGGCACTGTAGGGGAATATCTGGAACTGGGGGAAGCAGGCACTGAGGGGGCATATGTGGCACTGTGGGGGAATATCTGGCGCTGGGGGAGCAGGTACTGAGGGGGCATATGTGGCACTGTGGGGGAATATCTGGCACTGGGGGAGCAGGCACTGAGGGGGCATATGTGGCACTGTGGGGGAATATCTGGCACTGGGGGAGCAGGCACTGAGGGGGCATATGTGGCACTGTGGGGGAATATCTGGAACTGGGGGAGCAGGCACTGAGGGGGCATATGTGGCACTGTGGGGGAATATATGGCACTGAGGGGGCATATGTGGCACTGTGGGGGAATATCTGGAACTGGGGGAAGCAGGCACTGAGGGGGCATATGTGGCACTGTGGGGGAATATCTGGCGCTGGGGGAGCAGGTACTGAGGGGGCATATGTGGCACTGTGGGGGAATATCTGGCACTGGGGGAGCAGGCACTGAGGGGGCATATGTGGCACTGTGGGGGAATATCTGGCACTGGGGGCATATGTAGCACTGGGGGGGTATATTTGGCACTGGGGGCAAGTACCTGGCACTGTGGGGGAATATCTGGCACTGGGGGCATATGTGGCACTGGGGGGTTATATTTGGCACTGGGGGCACGTACCTGGCACTGTGGGGGAATATCTGGCACTGGGGGCATATGTGGCACTGGGGGGTATATGTGTACCTTCCACATGGGGGGGCTATATGTGGCACTGGGGGCATGTGAGTACCTGGCACTGTGGGGGAGTACCTGGCACTGGGGGCATATGTGGCACTAGGAGCACGGCCCTAGCAACAAGCACTACCCCCTAGCAACGAGCATGACGCCCAGTGCATGAAACCCCTGGCAACGAGCATGACACCCTGAGCATGAAAATCCCTTGCACCGTGCATGGAACCAAGAGGATGAAACCCCTGGCAACGAGCAGGTAATTTAAAAGTAATTAGAAGCCTTACCGTAGAACTTAATGTGTAATGGGCATTACGGTGTGTGGCATAATGTATCACGGACATTGCGGTGTGTGTCATAATGTGTCGCAGGCATTACGGTGTGTGGCATACTATATCACAGGCATTGTGGTATGTGGTATTATGTCTCAGGGGCATTGCAGTGTGGCATAATGTATAACGGGCATTGCAGTGTGTGGCATAGGGTATAACGGGCATTGCGGTATGTGTCACAGGCATTACGGTGTATGGTATACTATATCACGGGCATTGTGATATGTGGTATAATGTCTCAGGGTCATTGCAGTGAGTGGCATAATGTATCACGGACATTGCGGTGTGTGTCATAATGTGTCAGGCATTACGGTGTGTTGTATACTATATTACGAGGATTGTGGTATGTTGTATAATGTCTCAGGTTCATTGCGGTGTGTGTCATAATGTGTCACAGACATTGTATGTGCTATAATATATCAGGGGTATTGCAGTGTGTAGCATAATGTATAACGGCAATTGCGATTCCTGTCATAATGTGTCACAGGCATTACGGTGTGTGGCATAATGTGTCGGGGGCATTACAGTGTGTGCATATTGTGTCATGTGCATTATTGTGTGTGGCATAATGTCTAAGGGCCATTGCAGTATGTGGCCTAATGTATACTGGGCATTACTATAAGGAGGAAAAATGACAAATAATGTAAGGGGCATGAATCAGGATTATTTTTCTTTCCTGTGGTGGCTAACGTCTGGGCGTGCAGGATGCAAAACTGGGGTATAAGGTAGTCTTTTTCTGCAATGCCACGCCCCTTTGTGCAAAGCCATGCCCAATTCAACTAAGCCACACCCCTTTTTGGCGCCGCGCACCTTCGGCGCGCGCATGTTTGTCCCTTTACTAGTGCCAATTATGGAGGATGGGTTGGGCGCCGAAGAATTTTTTGGCTTGGGGGAGAAAAATTTCTAGTTACGCCACTGATATATATATATATATACACACACATATATTTTCTATATACATATATATGTACAGAAATACATACACACACATATATATCATATGTATATATATACACACACACACACACACACACACACACACACACACACACACACACACACACACACACATTCACTTGTGTAAATTATACCTAACCCTGCAGGTTCTGCATTTTTCCCTCAATATAGGTTATTCTAACTATGGGTATGTTAGGTCTAATGTTTCTGTTTTGTTATACCTGGGATGATTCTATGTTTATGCATTTGCTTTCCAGGTAACGCTATTGGTGCACTATACTGATATTGGTTTGATTTATGTTTGTTAATCAGTGTGCCGTTCTTTCTCTTTCCCCCCCGGCAGATCTCTCCCTCATTCAGTAATATATGCCCGTCAGTGATGGTCCACAGCGCTGGTCAGAGCTGGAACGCATGCGGCTGTTCCCTTGGCAACCGCCGAGCTGGCGCCCGGATATGACGTGGCGTTTGCAGCCTGAGGAAATGGGACGCGGTGGCGGAAGTGCTTGGATGGTGACACCGGTGATATGGGTCTCTACTTAAGTGGGTAAGTGTGTTCTCTTTTTACTGTGGTGTTTATTCTGAGGACGGGGCTTGCTGCTCCGAAACGTCAATTCTTTTAAATACACCTTTATATTCTAAAAACAATCTCTGAGTGCTGTTATTGCTGGATTCTTATCTTTGATGTGGACATGCATCGGAGGAAGCTGATGCTACGTATGTGAGTGCCGGTATATACTGGATGGATATATATATACACACATATATTTTCTATATACATATATATGTACAGAAATACATACACATACATATATATCATATATACACACACACACACACACACACACACACACACACCATACTTGCCTACTTTTGAAAGCATTTCAGGGAGATTGTGAAAGTAACACCTATCGGCGCGGGCGTGTACTGCTACATCGGAGAGACGTGTCATGAAAATGACTTACATCCAAACGTAAATGAGCCCCACAGTTAGTAAAATCTATTTCTTGAAGAAAAGACACTGATATTTTGCAGGATTTGTTTGTGTATTGTGTTTTACAAGAAGTTCCATATACTGTAAGTAGCCATAGGGATCATTGTGCCTTATAACCAATGCAGGGAAATGGCACTAATGATTCCATTTGAATGTGTTTATCTCTGATTTATTTTTCCCCCAAGAATGTAATAGCTGCATAATGGGGGTAAGGTGCAATGAGGGAGATTGCTGGACTTTTCAGGGAGTGAGGGAGATTGCTGCTATTTCAGGGAGTCTCCTGCAGAATGAGGGAGGGTAGGCAACTATGACACACACACACACACACACACACACACACACACACACACACACACACACACACACACACACACACACACACACACACACACTGTATATGGGCACAACTTGCTGGCAAAAACTCACACAGTAGAAGAGCTTGAAGTTCTCTTCTCTGACGAGCTCAACCACATGGCATGCTGTGGCTGTGTGCACTCTAGTAATCAGTGCTTTCCCTGGCTGGCGAGTGACAGCTGTCCAATGGTGTGTGCAGCAGCCTGCGGCTCCGTGATTGGCTGGAGCGCAGGCTGCGGCTGCACACACCATTTGACAGCTGAGCTGTCACTCGGCAGACAGCCTAGGAAAGCTTTGCGGCGCCGGCGGCTAGCAGTCAGTGCGGTATCAGGGGGGAGCGCAGTGCTGCAGCTGCAGATCAGATCAGTAACACAGATCCGATCTGTGGCTGGTGGCAGGGGGCCATTTCAGATTGGGAGTGCCGGGGGTACTTAACCCTGGAACTCCCACTTAATCTGGCTCTGGGTATAGCCCGGTGGGTGGCTGCAGAGATTTTGCAATGCCCCTCTCGCCCATAGCTAGTTACGGCACTGATACCACCTGTGCTGCCACCCTGGTAACAGTGGCAGCCCCTACTTGCATTTACTAGGGGGGCTGCCGCTATCCCTGGGCCCGAATAGGAGTGGAGACAGTCAGTCCCCAGGTCCCGGCACCTGCACAATGGATCTGGCACATGCCAGGGCCAGCACATGCACAAATGATGCAGTGCAACTGCCCATGTGCAAACCCCTGGCTTCTATGGATGCATCGACTACAGCCCATTATTATTATCCTTTATTTATATGGTGCCACAAGGGATCTGCTCCACCCAGTGGCGCATGCAGGGGCGGTTTCCAAGTACCTAGAACCCCCCCGATGAGCTGAATCTTCTGTTCTTGAGACGAGACACAGCTGTCTCCGTCTCAGTTAAAAACCGCAATCGCGACCGCGGAGCTGCTGCACTCCAGCAGCAACAGAGAGCTACCATAGCTCTCTACTATAGACTGTTCGACGGGGGGGGGGAGAAGGGGGAGCTGCTGGCTGCGCAAGCTCCCTCCGTCCTCACACTGCTGCCCATCTGCTGCCAGTGCCTGATGGAACGGTATGCACATACTGTAACTGTGTGTATGTTTGTATTTGTAGTAATTTATGTATGTGTGTTTGTGTGTGTGTGTTTGTGTGTGTGTTTGTGTATATGTGTTTGTGTGTCAGTCTGTGTATATATGGTGCAATAGTTCCCTGGGTGGAGACTGGCATGCACCCCTCCGTGCAGGCGCCACTTTGTAGTCTTTGTGAGTAAATTAATGTAGTAAAGTACAAAAGGCATAGTGTACCGATGTTTCAATGGGTGTTTTTTTCAAAGGTGCTTTACTGTAGGCTTGAAAAAAAAACGCTTTGTGTGGCAGTGAAACGTCGCTACACTATGCCTTTTGTACTTTAATACATTAATTTACTCACAGAGATCGCTGAGTGCCGCCTGGTTTCTACTGCACGGAGGGGGGCATGCCATCTATTACATATAAGGAGGGCACCTTTGATATTGAGCAACATTTACAGTGAGTGCCTACTTTTTGTCATTAGATATATATATATATAGATATATATATATATATATATAATTATATATACACACGTACAACCCTCTGAGGAAACGACCAGCGTTGTCGGTCGAGAAACGCGTCAGGGCTCAAAGGATCCAGGCACTCGTCAGTCCTACGAGTTTATTTATTCTATACCCTCAATCTCTGCCGGAATTGATTGACCAGCTCCGTAGCCACCTGCATTGGTCCCGCTTGCTATACGGGGACCGTGGCTTTCATTTGATTCATTTCGGAATCTACAGTGCTCAAATTCATCTGAAGCACCAGCGATCCGTTTTTGGAGGCGGCAGTGAAAGAGATATCCTGCCATACTGGTCCGGCAGGAGAACGGGAGGTCGAGCCGCTAGAAAGAGCGGCGCCCGGTTCATGGTCAGTACCGCTGGGACATCTGTGGAAGCGGTAAGCAATTCAGCTCCGGATACTAGTCACAGTGAGAGAGTGACAGACGGAGCTCATGCACTTTACTTCACCTAATTACAGTATGATACCTTTACCAAACCGGTTTATCCAATAGCAAGAATACCACTACTATATAGAATAAAGGAAAACATTCATTTTGGAACTGTTTCTAAAGTGCTATATTTTTAAAAAAATTTGCATATCAAATTATCAGCCACTATTAATCACACCAGACTGATGGATCATTGGTTCTAACAAAGAACGTATACCGAATATTGCATCATTTACTAGTGCACTAGTACTGTGGGACTATTATATATCATATGCCGAGTGTGGATTCTTTGTTGAATTGAATATATTATTAGCTCTAACTAATGTCACTTTTTAACTGATTGTGATTTAACATATTTTATGAATAAATTTGTTCAAATGTATATGTAGTCTGCTTGCGCTCTCTCTTTTTCTTTTTTCTATTACATATAAGGAGGGCACCTTTGATATTGAGCAACATTTACAGTGAGTGCCTACTTTTTGTCATTAGATATATATATATATATATATATAATTATATATACACACGTACGAGATAGATATATATATATATATATATATATATATATATACACATTATACACACAAACGTACATGCACACTTACATACATACTGTACATATATACACATATACACCCACATGGAAACCCCCTCACTAAATCCTGCGTTTGCCCCTGGCTGCACCCAATTGCAGAGTACATAAACAAATAATCAAAACAGGAAAACAGTGACTTACAGTTGAAGTAGATTTACCATACCATCTGCATAAATACCTGGGTCCCATCTTCAGCACTGCAGTGGTGTGTTGTATTCTTAACTCCATTGGGTATGGATACTCCTCCATATGTTTTATAATAAAAGATTGTTTTCGCAACTTATTATAGCATTATAGCTTATTTTTATTGTTTTATATTTCCGTTGAAGTAATTATGCTATCACATGTTCAATTCTGGAGTGGATCACAGATGATGTAAAAAAAACCTTTATGAACTTTTCACCACTGTGTTTCATGTAAGCATTCATGTAAGGGTTTGCACTGTGATGCTAATTCACACCTGATCGCTAGCAAGTAATTTTGCACTGCTGCGATCAGATAGTCGCCGCCTACATGGGGAGTATATTTTAGCTGTGCAAGTGTGTGAACGCATGTGTAGCAGAGCTGTACAAACTGATTTTGTGCAGTCTCTGCGCAGCCCAGGACTTACTCAGCCGCTGCGATCACTTCAGCTTGTCCAGGACCGGAATTGATGTCAGGATCCCTCCATGCAAACGCATGGACACGCCTGCATTTTTCCAACCCCTCCCTGAAAACGGTCAGTTGCCACCCAGAAACGCCCTCTTCCTGTCACTCTCTTTGCGATTGCCCGTACAAACAGATCTGTCGAACAAACTCCATGCTGAGCGGCGATCCGCTTTGTACCCGTGCAACGCGCCTGAGCATTGTGGTGCATACGCATGTGCAGTTCGGACCTGATCGCAGGCTGTGAGAAAACGCAGCCTAGCGATCAGGTCTGAATTACCCCCAGTGTTCCATGTCCATCACATTCGGGTGACATTACGGAAGTGGAACTGTCTGGCTTTGGAGAGGGACTGGGATACCATTCCCCTATTTTCTGTTTAGACACTTATGGGGGGTTAACCCTCTCAAGACTATTACACTATTGTAAGTTTGTAATTTTATTTGTATGAAAAGAACTGTTAGTCGGGACCAAGTGAGAATTTGGAATACCACAGATAAGAATATTACCAGCTGGAACAATCCTTAGCGCAAGTGAAGTCTCTATCTGTACACACGGGATGTGGTCAGGAGACCGGCGGTCACAATACCTCCCAGTAGATCCTGCCCCCTTATAATCCCGACAGTCCGCATGCCGATTAGCAGGGACTATTCCCACCCGTCGGTGTCCACGACACCCGTAGAGTGGGAATAGAACCTGTGGCGAGCACAGCGAGCCCGCAAGAAACTTGTTGCGCTCGCTCCACCCCACACACGCTGGCCATCTTGATGCTGGTATCCCGGCGTCGATATGGTGACCGGCGGACTCCTGACCGCATACCCAACCCGTACACACTATACTACAATGAAATCGCTCACCACACACAGCATCGGTAGCTGTCTGCAGGGTGCAGGCTGTGTTAAGAAAGAATTCCCCTCATGCAGGATTTTGTCCGCAAAATACCCCACGACCATTTTTTAAAAAACTGGATACTGTGGGGTATCAGAAGCGCGCAAACCTGTGGTAATCCAATATTGTTTGCAAGGTCCGCATCATTTTTTGAGGAAAAAACCTTTGCGGCCTATTGGATATGCCCCTACTAGTCTTTCGCAGCAGGATACGCTGGTCTAGAGCAGGAAGGCAGCCTTATAATCTTCAATTGTGGAGGAGTCATTGTGGAGGAGTCCTTACAGATTCTGCAATCCATCACCATGCAGGAGACTGATTGTAATTCCACAGAATTTGCACTGCCACTGCTTGTCTCCATCTACTTTAGAGCAAACTCAATTCTCTTGTTGTGAAGCAATTTACTCTATGTGTCATGATAGTGGAATGTATATACATAGGGTTTCCTCCGGATACTCCGGTTTCCTCCCACAATCCAAAAATATACTGGTAGGTTAATTGTATCAAAACAAAATTAACCCTAGTGTGTACATTAGTAGGGAATATAGATTGTAAGCTCCACTGGGGTAGGGACTGATGTGAATGGCCAAATATTCTCTGTAAAGCGCTACAGAATATGTGTGCGCTATACAAATAACTGGTAGTAATAATAATAATAACAATAATGTCAGGAATTGTCGTTCAGGGGCATCTCACTTAACAGCGTGCTGGTGTGCAGGCCTCCGGAGGTCATGGCCCCAGTTTGCAGCTGCATGAATGCTCTGTCCGCGGGCATGATGTCCATTGTCATTGTGTACCCCTGAAGTCCATCCAGTGTGTACCCACCATCTGTGCAGCATGGGTGCCGCCATGACACTTGTGGTCAGCTGACCTGTAACACCCAATCCTGCGCTGTCTGCACACATGATTCAAGCATCCAATGCCTGCTGACCAGGGGGTATAAATCCAGAACATCGGCTCAATCTCATTGCCTTGAACAACGCGTCACATGCAGTGTACAGCGTCTCCTGGCTCCAGTCTTCTGTCTCCTTGCTCCAGTGTCTCTGTGGAACTACGGGCTCCAGCCATCCAGCTCTGCTACAAGTTCTTCCACAGTCAGCTTCCACCTCTGCATACAGTAAGAGACTCTCTCCAGGTGCTACTTAACATTCTCACCTGTGTGTTATTTATCTGCGTTCAGCACTGTGCTATTCCATCTGGCACTTAAAACAACCAGCTTGCAATTTACAAACTGTCTCCTGCTTTGGCCTTGCTTGGCTTTTTGGACTTGTGCATATGTATAGACTGTGTGAATCTATTGCTGGTGGTTTCCAGACCAATTACCGGAGTTACTATTGCCTGGGTTCACAGTCATCAGTTGCATTATCATCTGCATATTTGATCCTGTTACCATCGACTTCAAATTCGACCATCGATGTTTGCCATCGGCTTCCAGGCCAGTCACCACTGTTGTTAATCTCACTGGTTTACAGATCATCACCTGAGACTGTAGTTATACCTCTGTCAGCTTCATTGCTCAAATCATCAGTATTGTTATTGTGCTTCAGTGACTGTTCATACCTTTATGTGCTAAATAAATATCATTGCACACATGCGCAGGAATCTTCTACAGCCTCCTCGTTTCCTCCACTGCACCAGGGACGTGCAGTCAGGGGAGGCAGTGCCTCCCCTGTCATTAAAGATTGCAATAATACAAAGAAGGTACTTATGACACATATTCTGTGTCATAAATAACTTCTTCATATTAATCTATTAAATTTAGCACATGAAAGTAGTTTGGGAGGCACTGATAGCAGTGCCTCCCATTAACAATGGGAACTAAGATAAAGCGGGGGGTGGGGCCAAGCACTGGGCTGTAAAAGCCCATAAAAAAAACAGGGGAAAGCGGCACATATAGAAGTGCCTCGTTGACAGGGATGGGCTTTTAGCCCACATCAAAGCACTCCCCTGTCAGCGAGGCAGCTGTGATTGGACAGGTGGATCTGGTGCTGGATCCGCTGTCCAATCACCCATACTTGGCGGGGGGAAATCAGCAGCGGGCAGATAGCATGACTTGCCTGGCTGTAGTGGTGGGAGCCTGACCACAGCAGCGGTGTCCCCAAGGGCGGCGGCGGCAAGCTGCACAGATCTCCTGGAACAACGGCTCTTCCCTCTCCGTCCTCCTCCTAATCCACCGTCCCAGGGCTCTGATTTGGGGAGAGCTGCAGCAGCTTCATGGGGATGAGGCTGTCACATACATACCTGAAGGTACCAGTGCGGGGCTGCTGCTGCTGCTGGCTGTGGGAGTGGGCTATTTTGGAGGCAACATTACAGCCGGGCTGAGGAGCAGCAGATTGGGTAGCCAGGGCCGTACTGTGCGGGAAGGTGAGGTGCCCATCCCCGGGACAAAAATGGGGACTCTGGGAGGGGGCGGCGGGCTGACACATCACATCGCGGTGGCGGCTTCTCCTCGTCATAGTAGCGGGCAGGGGGGAGAGATGCTACTATGTAATATATTATTATAATACTCTTATATGTACGAATAATCAATCCAATTACTGAATCAAGGTAAAATATACTAGTATAAGTGCTGCCAATTCTTATGCTGGGTAAGGTGCAATATTACATTGATTATATATATATATATATATATATATATATATATATATATATATAAATCAATCAATCAATCACATGGACGTAGTGCAGAAGGGCAGAAAAGCCAGTGCCTCCCCTGCCAATGACCTCACCGCACGTCACTGCACCGCACCACCACTGACCCACTAGTGCCCCCTCCGGGAACAGAGACAGTTACAGACTTGACCATTTGTTCAAGGCCTATAGACCCGGACGGTGGTCAGAGTGTGGGGGCAGGGGCACTCCAAAGTTTAGTGTCACGACTCGATGGTCAAGAGGCTGCACAACAGCAGATTATACAGTTCCTGCAAGGGATGTCTTCCCAACTGGACACTTTACAACAGTCTCTTCCAAGTTCTGTTGCTTCAGCTCCAGCTCCAGTTTCCAGTTCCGCAGCTTCAGGTCTTCCAGTTGCTACCTCTCCAGGGTCTCGTCTCCATCTTCCTACGCCTAGTAATTTCTATGGCAATCCCAAAATGTGTTGTGGATTCCTGAATCAGTGTGAAGTCCACTTTGAATTGCTGCCACACAACTTCCCGACACCTAGGACAAACGTCGCATACATTGTGTCCCTTCTGACTGGTCCTGCCTTGAATTGGGTCTCCCCATTATGGAAGCGAGCAGATTCTCTCCTGAACAATTATACAGAATTTGTTGCTGCATTCCGACGCATATTTGATGAACCTGGTCATACAATATCTGTTTCTTCAGACATCCTCCAGATTCGCCAGGGAACACGCACCGTGGGACAATATGTCATCCAATTCCAGATACTGACATCAGAGGTTAAATGGAATAATCAAGCATTGGTTGTTGCATTCTGGCATGGACTGTTTGACCGTATAAAAGATGAGTTGGCAACCCGAGATCTCCTAGAGCAACTGGAAGCTTTAATCTCCCTATGTGTGAAATTGGACCTGCGTTTACGCGAAAGAACCAGTGAACGTTCTCGAAGTGACCCTCGCAAGCATTGGGCTATGCCTCAAGTACAGTCTCTACCCACTACTTCTGATAAGCCTATGCAAGTGAATAAGTCCCGCTTAACCCCTGAGGAGCGGTCAAGGAGGTTACGAGAGAGACTGTGTCTATATTGTGCTGCTGCTGGTCACATGATTGGTTCCTGTCCTTCTCATTCGGGAAACGCCAGATCCTAACTTGTAAAGGAGGAGTCAAGTTAGGAATTTCAGCCAAAGCTCCTTCTTCTCGAGACCTCATCCTCCCTGTAATGTTGGAAACAGAATGGATTACATACCTTTTATGCTTTAGTTGATTGTGGTGCTGCTGTGAACTTTATTACACAGGCTGCAGTTGATAAAATCCATGTTCCTGTTCTAAAGTTGTCTTGCCCAGTCTACCTCACTGCTGTGGATGGTAGTCGTATTGCCGAGGGTTCCATTAACCAGCAGACTAAGCCAGTAGTCCTGGGAGTGGGTTTCCTCCATTCCGAGTTCATTGAACATTTGGTCAACCCTAAAGCCACTCATGAGATCATACAGGGCATGCCCTGGTTTCAAATACACAACCTACAAATCAACTGGTCCACACTACATTTCACAGCATGGAGTAATTCCTGTTTCCATTCCTGTGTGGCTCAAATCTGTCCCGTGAGATATTCAGGGTTAAAACCCCAGTCTGGACTTCCTGAGGCCTACAAGAATTTTGCTGACGTCTTCAGTGAAAAGGCCGCTGATGTTCTGCCTCCCCATCGTGAATGAGATTGTCCCATTGATCTCCTCCTAGGGAAAAACTCACCAAAAGGACGCACATATTCTCTCTCCATTTCTGAGACCCTCACCATGAGTGAGTACATAAGAGAATATCTGCAGAAAGGGTTCATCCGTCATTCCTCAGCTCCAGCAGGAGCAGGGTTTTTCTTTGGCAAGAAAAAAGATGGAGGATTACGCCCTTGCATCGATTACCGAGGTTTAAATTCTATCACTATTAAGAACAGCTACCCTCTGCCATTAATCACGGAACTATTTGACAGAGTCAAAGGTGCCAGTATCTTCACCAAGCTAGATCTCCATGGGGCCTATAATCTCATCAGGATCCAAAATGGTGATGAGTGGAAAACTGCCTTCAACACTCGCTATAGCCACTACAATATCTAGTGATGCCCTTTCAGCCTAAGTAATGCCCCAGCGGTATTTCAGAACTTTGTCAATGAAATATTCCGAGACATACAGATGTGTCCACATACATCTTTGCTATATCCCACCATGTATGGCACGGTTTTGCATGCCATAGACTCAGAGATTTAACCATGCCTTGTGATTTTTCTGAATTTGCTTCTTTAATATGTTATTTTATAAATATTCTATTATGGCAAACAAAAATTTTAAAATTAATCCACTTGCTACTCATGAAAAACAGCTTAGCCGTGTTTTGCATGTTGTGCCAAATTGTTAAAAAAGCAAAGATGTAAGTGTACAAGTATGTGGTAGTCAACCTCGATGACATCCTTCTCCCATGACATGGCCTCCCATCGCCAACAAGTAAAAGAGGTTCTTCGACGTCTTCGACAGAATCATCTTTATGGTAAACTGTCCAAGTGTACTTTTGAAACTTCTTCAATGCCCTTCCTAGGGTACATAATTTCCAGTTCGGATCTTCAAATGGATCCAGCCAAGTTGGAGGCCATAGAGAACTGGTCTCTTCCCACTACACTCAAGTCGATTCAGCGTTTCATTGGCTTTGCCAACTAACATAGAAAATTTATCAAAGGATTCTCCACTTTGATAGCTCCCATTACTTGCCTCACTCGGAAAGGGGCGAGTCCTTCCCAGTGGTCTGAAGAAGCAGTCTGCCTTTCAAAAAATTAAACAAGCTTTTGTTTCAGCTCCTGTGTTACAGCAGCCAGATGTCAACAAGGGCTTTCGTGTTAGAGGTGGATGCCTTGACGGTTGGCATTGGTGCAGTCTTGTCCCAAGCCAGCGCTGATGGTAAGACTGACCCTTCTGGGTTCTTCTCCCATAGATTCTCACCCGCTGAGATGAACTACTCCATCAGAGGCCAGGAGCTGCTAGCAATTAAACTGTCCCTCGAAGAATGGAGGTATCTGTTGGAGGGCGCCAAGTTTCCCATCACTATCTATACCGACCACAAAAACCTCCTTTACCTAAAGGCAGCACAGTGTCCGAATCCTCGACAAGCAAGGTGGGCCTTATTCTTTTCTCGTTTTAATTTCAAGTTGCAGTTTCGTCCTGGCTCTCAGAAAATTAAAGTGGATGCTTTATCACGCTCCATGAGTGCTAATTAAGAATCTTCAGAACAAATCTCTCATCCAGTTCTCAATCCTGTGGTTTTTGCTTCCACAAATGTGTTTCCAGTTTTGCCTCCTGGCAAGGTGTTCATTTCACCTGAGCTTCGTCCAAATCTCCTGTCTTGGGCTCACACTTCCAAGTTCACTGGTCATCCTGGAGTCCTTAAAACTTAAAAGTTCTTGTCACAATCCTATTGGATAAGCCGATATCCAATAATTTGTAGCTTTGTGTCCCAAATGCTTCCAGCATAAAGTTCCTCGTCAAGCTCCTGCTGGTCAACTGTTGCCAAATTCCATACCAAGTCATCCCTGGTCTCATCTGTCGATGGATTTTATTTCAGATCTACCTCCCTCCAATGGTACGATACCATTTGGGTGGTGGCCGACAGGTTCTCTAAGATGGCCCACTTCGTTCCTCTCATTGGCTTGCCCTCTGCTCCAAAGCTTGCACAATTATTTCTACGTGAAATATTTAGATTATATGGACTTCCAACCGAGATTATTTTAGACCGTGGAGTTCAATTTGTGGCAAGATTCTGGAGGGCCTTATGTTCTGCCTTGCAAGTCAAACTCAAGTTTTCCACAGCATACCATCCGCAAACGAATGGGCAGACAGAGAGTGGAAACCAGGAACTTGAGACCTTTCTAAGACTCTACATCTCTTCTTCGCAAGACGACTGGGTGGATTTGTTACCCTGGGCCGAATTTGCTCACAACTTCCGTTATCATTCAGCCCAGCCCAGAGTTTCACATTTCCAAGATCTTCCTGTTGTTGATGTACCCGCTGCTTCTTCTGCTCTTCAGCAGTTCTCTCAGATTTGGAAAAAGATTCATCTTCTCTCAAGAAAGCATCCAACCAGTACAAAGTCTTTGCAGATCGGAAAAGGCGAGCAGTTCCAAATTTAAAGGCAGGTGATAAAGTTTGGTTATCCACCCATAACCTCCGTCTCAGAGTTCCTTCTATGAAGTTTGCTCCACGGTTCATTGGTCTGTTTCCGGTTGAACGTGTCCTCAATCCAGTGGCATACAAGCTGAAATTGCCTCCTTATTTAAAAATCCCGAACTCACTTCATATTTCTCTCCTCAGGCCTTTGATTCTTAACCGTTTCCAGAAAGCTCTTCCAGTGGCTCCAAAAGTTCAAACTCATTGGGGCGTAGAGTACGATGTTGAGAAGATCTTGGATTCCCAACATCGGTATGGTCGTCTACAATATCTGATCGACTGGTACGGGTATGGTCCTGAGGAGAGAAGTTGGGTCAACGCCACTGATGTTCATGCTCCACGGTTAGTTCAAGCTTTTCACAGACTTTTTCCTTCCAAGCCTCGTGGGTGTTCAGTGCCCACCCATAAAGGGGGGATACTGTCAGGAATTGGCATTCAAGGTCATCTCACTTACCAACGCGCTGGTGTGCAGGCCTCCGGAGGTCACGGCCCCAGTTTGCAGCTGCATGAATGCTCTGTCTGCGGGCACGATGCCCATTGTCATTGTGTACCCCTGAAGTCCATCCAATGTGTACTCACCATCTGTGCAGCATGGGCGCCGCCATGACACTTGCGGTCAGCTGACCTGTAACACCCAATCCTGCGCTGTCTGCACACATGATTCAAGCATCCAATGCCTGCTGACCAGGGGGTATAAATCCAGAACATCAGCTCAGTCTCATTGCCTTGAACAACGCGTCACATCCAGTGTACAGCGTCTCCTGGCTCCAGTGATTTCCTTGCTTCAGTGTCTCCGTGGAACTACGGGCTCCAGCCATCCAGCTCTGCTACAACTCCTTCCACAGTCAGCTTCCACCTCTCTCCAGGTGCTACTTACCATTCTCACCTGTGTGTTGTTTATCTGCGTTCAGCACTGTGCAATTCCATCTGGCACTTAAAACAACCAGCTTGCAATTTACAAACTCTCCTGCTTTGGCCTTGCTTGGCTTTTTGGACTTGTGCATATATATATAGACTGTGTGAATCTATTGCTGGTGGTTTGCAGACCAATTACCGGAGTTACTATTGCCTGGGTTCACAGTCATCAGTTGCATTATAATCTGCATATTTGATCCTGTTACCATCGACTTCCAATTCGACCATCGATGTTTGCCATCGGCTTCCAGGCTGGTCACCACTGTTGTTAATCTCACTGCTTTACAGATAATCACCTAAGACTGTAGTTATACCTCTGTCAGCTTCATTGCTCAAATCATCAGTATTGTTATTGTGCTTCAGTGACTGTTCATACCTTTGTGCTAAATAAATATCATTGCACACATGCACAGGAATCTTCCACAGCCTCCTCGTTTCCTCCACCGCACCACCACTGACCCACTAGTGCTCCCCCCGGGAACAGACACAGTTACAGACCTGACAAATAATAGTTATAGTGTATGTGTACCAGTGACATACGGTGAGGTCAGTGACTGGGGAGGCACTGGCAGCTAACACCCCCCACCCCCCATAGAGGGAAAAAAAATTGCAGTCCCCCACACATCACTAAAACCAGCACCAGGCAGAACCAGGCAAGGGGGATAATGCCATGGCAGGGGAGACACTCAGTGCCCCCTGCCATAACATTGATCAGCCCCCAAGGTAGTCAGCCCAGGGCTTGAATTCCTCAGAAAGTGGGGACCCCAAAAAATAAAAATGGGATCCCCCCTCCTGAGCAACAACCAGCACTGGGCTAATAGCCCAGTGCTATGTCCCGCACCCCTGGTGGCGGTGGGTGCGGGGTTCATTGTATGTTAAAATTGTTCTTTACAGGTGGCCTACAGGTCCCAGCAAGCCTGCCCCAGCATGCCGGCACTTGGAGAACCACAAGTGCTGGCATGCCCAGACATAAAGGACCCGATGGCACCTGTAGTCCATCTGTAAAGAAAATATTAAAATAAAACACCACACTGGGGTATATTTACTAAGATTCGTATTTTTCAGAATCATGTTCAAGTTCAATCACGACTGACATCGACAGTGTAAATCTGCAACTTTTTGAATTGATTACGACTCATTTACTAAGCAGTCGTATTCGTATTTTCCGTATCTTCCGATGTCGATGTCATTCGTGCTTTTTTGCTGCTGAATGCGGCCGCGTTTGCTATTTTGCGGCCGCGTTGTTGCGTTTTTTTTACGACTGCGTCACAAGTCTGTTACGGCAGTGATTTGGAATTTGCGGCCGCGTTTTTACTCCTAAGTTTCGTTTACGTCACGCGGCCGTGATTGGTTGTATTCGTGAAGGAGGAGTGTCTGTGCATGTTACTATAAAAACGCCCCAAACACTCCGCACCTCGTGGGTTTAGCTAGTGGAGAGGAGAGAGGAAGGTGTATTTGGAGTTGGTGAGTTTGGTGGAGTTTTTGGTGGATTTGGAGAGGAGTTTGGTGATTGTTGAGTGCTGTACTGTGTGTGTTAGTAGTCTTGTGATCTTTGTAGTATTGTTTTTTCCCAGTTTGTAAACTTTTTTGTCCTTGTTTTTTTTTGTTCAGTCTTTTGTCATTGTTTGTGAGTGAGTGAGCGTGTGTGTTGGCTGTGTGGTGTGTAGTAGGAGTAGTGGAGGAGTGTGTTTTGTGTTTTCATTTTTGTGTGTTTTATGTTGTTTGTCATGTCCGACTCAGAGGTCAGTGTGGTGGCGGAGGTTAGTGAGGTGGAGGCTGGTAGTGAGGTGGAGGCTGGTAGTGAGGTGGAGGCTGGTAGTGAGGTGGAGGGGGGTAGTGAGAGGGAGGAGGTTAGTGAGGAGGAGGAGGAGGGGGTGCCTGTTGCTGGATTTTCCAGTGATAGTGATGGTGTTGTGGCACCGCAGCCACGCACCACTACCAAGACTGGCAGGAATATAAAGTTCAGCTATGCTGAAAACATGGCGTTGGTGCGTGAGCTGATGAAGCACCATCGCCAATTGTTTGGTCAGGATGCTGCCAGGGTGTCCTCCCGCAGGAAGTCTGCCCTGTGGGGGCAAGTCATACTTGCTGTGAATAGTGAGGGTGTGGTGAGGCGGACAGAGGACACGTGCCGCAAGCGTTTCTATGATATTAAGCGGCGTGTCAAGGCCAAGATGGCCAAAGAGTCCAAATCTGCACGGAGAACCGGAGGTGGGCCACCTTTACGTGTAAGCTATCGGGACTGGGAGGAGCCTGTGCGGGCATTGATTCCTGGCGAAGTGGTGTCTGCTACTCATGTCCGGGATTCGGACCGACCCACGCAGGATGGTAAGTTTGTTTTGTAATATTGTTCTTAAAATGTCTGTTAAATTTAGTTAATTTCATTTTTAAAGTTTAAAGGATGATTTTTTTCTCACAAAACAGATTGCATGCCTATGCTCCCTTAAGGTGTGTTTGTGTTTTGAATGTTTTTTTTTCTTTTTTTGTTGCAATTTTTGGCGATAATGCTTGAACATGTGTGTTTGTTTAAAATCCACAAAAGGTTTTTTTTTTTTTTTAAAACAGAAAAGCGGGGAAATTTTTTAAACATTACATTTTAAAAATATTTGCAAGTACTCAATCTCTGCAATATCTGAGACCAAAAACTTATTTTAAATAAATTTATTGTGTGCCACATCAAGTACATTTTGATATTCAACTCAAAATCATGAATGTAGAAGCTCTTAAGCTTAAAAATTTGTTTTAAACAAAACCATATAGATGCTTACAGTACATTAATGGTTTTCAGTGGGACATTTTTCAAAAAACATGGTAATAATGTTGGGGTCACTTTTTCCACAGTCACACAGACCAGCCGCCCAGACAGGCCTCACACAAGTCAGGATGATGCCGGTATTGCAGGTAAGTCTTCACTGTAGTCACATATTCTGAAAACACATAGAAGTACAAAATATTAAGTTACAATTTTGCACCTAGGTTCTGCTTCTGGAAGCCGACCTCCTGTAAGGCGCCCATCACAGGGCTTGGGCCACTTACCCAGGAGGCCAACTAAGACACTGCGTCTTGGCTCTGATTCCGCACCTCCATCATCCCCACCCAGGCGAAGACTTTCGGCAGTGTCACCCCAGCCACCACTGGCACTATTGTCGAGTTCGCAGAGTGATGAGGCCAGATCACCTCAGTTATCTGGTGAGTAAAAACATAAATTAAACACATAAGCAATAATATACACAGTACACTTAAGATGTTGTTAGTTGGTTTGGAGTTTACATGTTTTCCTCAACAATCAATGTGATGTAACGTCTTCAATTGCTCAAGGTGCTTTAATAAAATTAGATAAGGTCTTAGTGGATGGTCTAGACAACCTATTTGTATGAAAAAAACAGATTTGAGGATACATTAAGCACACACACGTTCACATTTAAAAAAAAAATATGAATAAAATTAAATGTTGGACCGAAATAAAAAACCATTAGAGTGTTCACACATCGCCCCTGTCCAGTATGTAGATGGCTTACTTGCTCCGCTCCTCTGGACTATACAGGTAAGTAGTCTATATCGTGGTGAGGGGAGGGAATCTAACAGTGTAATGGTGTGGAGGGAAGTTAGTTAAGTGAGGAATATGCAAATTTGGCAATGTTTGCGCCTGTGTTGGTTTTTTAAAATATAAAAATTATAAATTGTTAACGTTGAGAAAAACAAGTGCTAATAATGCAAAAATGTAGTATTAGGAATGTATTAATGTGTTGCATTAGCCAGGCCAAATAAAAAAAAATTACAACATTGCATGTTGCCTACCCCATACAGAGCACAACTTGATGTCCGCCGAGGACCAGCAGGGACCAGAACAAGAGCCATCCTTCACACTGCAACTTACAGCTGTTGATCCAAGCATGCCAATACAGTTGCAGGATATACCCCAACCATCCATCAGTCCCCAACTGGCACAAGCTCCGCCCCCAAGCCAAATTCCTGGCGAATTTTGGGCCAGTTGGACAAGCCAACAGGCCCAAAGCAATGCCACCCTGACCCAACATACACAACACCTTGCCAGTCTGCCCCATCACCTACCGCGTATTAGTCGCAACTCGGGCAGACTGATAGTACAAGTAGGGAGAATGGCTACCTCAATGGAGCAAATTAGGGCTGAAAACAGCCAAATGAATGCACATTTATCCCGCATTATAGATGAGCAACAGCGACATCAGCAGGCACTCGTTCAGATCATTCAACACAATCAAGTGGTGAATGAGGCCTTATCCAGGATTGTAGCCAGCCACACTGCTACAAACACTCAGCTGATTGCCAGTTTAAATAATTTGAGCAGCAATATTGCTATGATGGGAGCTCAGCAAGTTACCTCCAGCTCGGGGACCACGACCCCTGTTCAAACGCCAGTAACCTCCCCTGTCCGGCGTTCCTCAAGAGCACGTGCCAGTGAGCCAGCACCCAGCACACACAAGCGAAAAAAATAACACCAATCTTTTTGTGCAAATAAATACAAAAATTTGTTAAAAAAAAACATTCCTGTGTCCGTCTCCAAAATTTTTTACGCTGGTCTGTATGTATGTAGTTATGTTTTTCAAGGGTAATGACTGTAAATGTTTTGTTAGCATCAACTAAGCACAATGGACACACCACTATAAACAACAAACAGTAAGTAACAGAACACACAATAGAAAGTAGAGCAAAGTGTTTAGTGAAGGATAATTACAGCATAATAAAACTTACCTGTAAAATATCGCAGGATCACTTCTTGACGTACCTGCCTCCCTACAATTGTACTCACACTGTCACCAGATGTATCTAACTCCTCTGCTTGCTGACTGCTTTCTCCCTCACCATGTGCCAGATGTTGACTTAAACACAGATTATGGAGAAAACAGCAGCAGAACACAATCCGAGTCACCTTTGAGGGACTATACAACAAAAGGCCACCAGATTTATCCAGACACCGAAAACGTGACTTCAGCACCCCAAAACATCTTTCTATCACATTCCGCGTAGCCTTATGTGCATGATTATAACTGTGTTCAGCAGGAGAATCAGGTTGGGACAATGGAGTAAGGAGCCAAGAGTAGCAGCCGTAACCCCCATCACCTGAAAAACATATATAGTCAACATTAGGACATATGTTACATTATTCTATCACCTCCTCCAAAATCTAGGCTGTGGTTAAAAGACATACACACATAACATTTTCAACATACCCAACAGCCAGCCATCAGGCATTTGTCCCTCCTCAAATTTATCGAAGAGCGATGACTGACTGAGGATGAAGGAGTCATGGCAGGCACCAGGGTAACCTGCAACAACACTCATAATTTTTAAATTTGCATCACAGACCACCTGGACATTAGTTGATTGATCCATATGCCTATTAGTATATATATACTGGCGGCCCTTAGGTGATCTCAGCTGAACGTGTGTGCAATCTATGGCCCCCAGCACATTGGGCATGCCTGCAAGCTCATAGAAAGCTACCCTGACAGCACTCCACTCCGACTCCTCAGTAGGGAAGCAGATTGAGGCTTTAATGTGTGGCTCCAACACATCCAAAACCTGAGTGGACATTAAATAAGCTAAGGTGAGTGTCATGTTAGGTATTCTCTACAATACTGTGGTGTTTCAACTTACACAAGCAACACTTAGCCATAACCGCATATGTATTTTTAGACTCACCTGCATCAAAAATCTTGAAAAGGTGGGCTGTGAGATCCCAATGACGTCGCCTGCCACAGCCTGGAAGCTCCCAGTAGCCATAAAGTGTAACACAGCCAGGAGTTTGTGTAGGCCTGAGACAGAGCGAGAGCGTGCTGTCTCAGGGTCTATGCCCAGTTTGACAAGGTCATACAGGTGGAAAATGTTGTTTCTATTTAGGCGGAACATCTGTATGACCCTATCATCGGACAATGCATTTAAGTTTAAACGCCCTCTAAAAAAACGAGGCTGGCGCAGCCTCCGCGGTACCTGGACAACCTGTTGGCCATGTTCACTTACCTGGTCCTGATTCCTGGAAGCCTCATGGAGCAGTCTAACGTATCCCACAGCCAACAAAAAACCATTGCCACACACTACAGCCGCCATTTCAGAGTGAGAGTAGTTCAGAATGTGCCTGAAACACCTTTATAGGCCCAAAAAAACAGGTGTGAGTAATGGATAATTAAGTTCACATGTAAACGCGGTTTTCAAAGGCTGGCGCGTTTTTTTTTAGGAAAAAAATGCGATTCGTAATTTTTCGCGGCCGCGAAATCATTTTCGCGGCAGCAAATGCAATTACGAATGGATAGTAAATGACCGAGATTCATATCTAAACAGGCGTAATTTGACCGATGGTGTAATCATTCGTAATTTTGAACTTGGACTAGCAAAAAAATACGAATGACCTCATCACTGCCGTGATTAGTGTTTAGTAAATTACCGAGATGACACTTTGAAGAAAAAACGCCATCTCGGTCAAAATCGGGAGCTTAGTAAATATACCCCACTGTCTCAAGTTTTATTAGACAGGGTCTTCACCTGGGGGCGGCGGCCTTTAAGTTCTTTTTCATGGCCGCTGCCTTCCCAGGGCTTCCAGCATCTTCACCTGGGGGGCCGCCACCTCCCCATGATTTCCGGTGTCTTCCTCCGGCATATTCACCTGGTGGGCGGTGGCCTTTGAGCTCTTTTGCATGGCCGCCACCTCCCTAGGGCTTCCGGCGTCTTCACCTGGTGGGCGGCATCCTTTAAGCTCTTTTGCATGGCCGCCGCCTCCCCAGGGCTTCCGGCATCTTCACCTGTTGGGCGACGGCTATTAAGCTCTTTTACATAGTCGCCACCCATCCATGACTTCCATGGCGTCTTCTTTCTTCAGGAGCTCTTCACTGCTCCTCCTCCGCCATTGGACTGAAGCCGCTGCCTCGTGCTGACTTATATAAGTCAGCCGTAGGGGGCGGGGTGATGATGCGGCGAACCGTGATTGGCTTGCAGCGGCCATCTCGAATTTAAAAAATGACGCTGAGGCGCCATTTTTTAAACTGGTACTGCTCCGCTGCCAAACTCTGCAGAAACCAGGTAATACTATCGCGTCCCGCCGCCTGCACCTCCGCCGCAACCCGCCACCCGCACCCCCGCCGTGCCTACCCCACACAGTGATGACAGCAGATCCAGTGACGGATTCGCTGGCCAATCACTGTGGCCTCACTGACAGGGGCGTGCTTTCATGGGTTGAAAGCACGTCCCTGTATAAAAGGTGCCGCTTTCCAATGAAATTTTCAATGGGCTTTTACTGCCCATGGCTTGGCCCCGCCTGCCCCCCCGCTCCCATACCTTTCCCATTGACAACGGGAGGCACCACGATCGGTGCCTCCCAACCCCATTTACAGAGGAGTAATGATTAAATTAATATAAATGAGATACTTATGACACAGAATATGTGTGATAAGTATCTTCTTTGTATTATTTTAATCATCAATGACAGCCTTCCCTGACTGCACGTCCCTGTATATATATACTGTCATATTTCAGAGAACAACTATCTTGCCTCTGTGGTCTTGGTATGAACTTACACCCCTGGTGTGAGAGGGCAATGCACAGAGTGGGTACAGCCCAAAACGTGTCCTGTAACCATGAACGACACAGAAGCAGAGCAGAGGGGTCGAGCTGGGATATTATTTGAGAAAGCGAAGAGATATCTGTTGGTTACATATGTGTAAGTAAGACGTATTTTCTTTTGAATTAAGTAAAAATCAAGCAACCAATGTAAGGACTGAGAGAGTGGAGCAGCAGAAGACATTTTGCATTCAAAATAGATTGTAGAGGTGTAAAGGGCCCTACACATTCGGCGATCCGCCGCCAAGCTGCCCGACAGCAGATACAGCCGACGGGTGACCCAGCGGTGAGGGGGCAGTGATGGGGGGAGTGAAGTTTCTTCACTCCCACAGTCACCCGGCTCCATAGAAGTGCAGGCAAATATGAACGAGATCGTATATATTGGCCTGCATGCACAGCCGACGGGGCACCAGCGATGAACGAGCGCGGGGCCGCGCATCGTTCATCGCTGGTGCCTCCACACTGAAAGATATGAATGTTATCTCGTTCATTAATGAACGAGATCGTTCATATCTTGCAGCCAGATCGCCCAGTGTGTAGGGCCTGTAAGTTTGTTTCAGGGAAGACCAATACGGAGGCTATTGCCATATAGGCAGGCTAATTCATGTGATGTCCATGCCACACCATAGGCAGGCTAATTCATGTGATGTCCATGCCACACCATAGGCAGGCTAATTCATGTGATGTCCCTGCCACACCATAGGGAGAGGTGGTGGTGAAGTACTCATTTTCCCAAAACGGAGCTGTGTCGCCTCCATTTTGTGGGAGTGCTATAACTAGGTTATCCATCTTACGATGGAGATTTTCTGACCTCAGCAGCGGAGCTGTTACTCAGCCAGCCAATGGTTTTTGCAGGTGATCTGATGCTACATCCTCAGACATGCAGGAGATATCTACTATTATAAGATGCCTCCTGCTGCATTACCATATGTGTGCGTCATTGCTGCTTCCAAGTAGGCACATCTGAATCAGGCCCAATGTGCGGTGGCACCAGCCGCACCCCCTCCTTATGGCCTTGGTTGAATTAATGATTTGAATAAATAAGTATATCAAACCAAAGTAAGAATTTAAAGCACCATACAATAGCACACTATGGCATACCCTCCAACATTTTACACATAAAAATCGGTACAAATCAGGAAAGGGGACATGGCCACTGGTAAAAGGGGCATGGTCACGCCCCCTTTTCCTATACTTTTAATGGGATTTTGGAGAGTCAAAAATCGGTAAAGACCGTAAAAAAAGGTACTGTACCTGGCAAAAAGGTATGCTATGGGCCTTATTTGGAAATAAAGTAAGAAAGAGTAAGTACGGTAACTGTGCATCTGGTAACACCATGCTGCATTGCAGGTGAGGTACAGTAGATGTAAAAGGTGCAGAGATTGGGGAGGGGTATGTCCAAGCTTAAATCTAAATTGCAATGTAAAAATAAAGCTGCCCAGCAGGTATACGGTCGTTAGGTCGACACCACTTAGGTCGACAGTAATTAGGTCGACCACCATAGGTCGACATGCATTAGGTCGACAGGTTCACTAGGTTGACATATACTAGGTCGACAAGTCAAAAGGTCAACGTGAGTTTAAAGAAAAAATAAAAACATTTTTGGACTTTTTCATACTTTACGATCCACGTGGACTACAATTGGGAACGGTAACCTGTGCCGAGCGCAGAGGTAGCGGAGTGAGACACCTTGCCTGAAGCATGGCGAGTGAAGCAAGACATGCGAGGGGACATGGTGCACTAACTGGGGTTCCCTGTCACTTTACGAAGAAAACGACACAAAAAACCTAAAAAAAAAACTCATGTAGACCTTTTGACCTGTCGACCTAGCACATGTCAACCTAATGACCATTTCGACATAATGTCTGTCAACCTAAGTTGTGTCGACCCAACGACCATACCTATATGTCATATCCAATGAACTATGTATGTCATATCCATCCTGCTATAAATTAGTTGCATTTCACTATATGTCCTATCCATATTGTTATATGTCATATCCATTTCACTATATGTTATATCTAAAAAGCAGCAATTAGCCATATGTTATGTGTAACCCTAGTTCTAAGGATGGGTCACCCACAGATAGATCAAAGATTTAGGACTGATCCCTAGTGTTAGTGCCTCCACCCAAGCTAAATGGATGATTTCATAAGTTGTTAGGGTGGGTTAGCTTGGGAGAACCCACTATATATATACTCATGTCTATTGGTAAGTGTACCGAAGGGGCAGAAACCTCATATATGACTTACCTCTGTTTGTGTTACAGGAGTTAGCGGATCTCCAACCATCCATGGATCACTTTCACAGTAAATAATAACTATTTATTCTGCCACACAGGCATCAGGGTTTTAACATAAACAAGACAATACGATAATTGTTTGCCAATATTAATGCTGTCGCTATATCCCTTAGCCCATCTACCCCAATTAATGGCCTATATAAAATGAATTGCATGCACTTACAAAAATATACCTTGGTACCGTGAAAAAATTAGTAAGCTCAGAAGTCGTTACCGGAAATACTCGGGTATTGTATTACTCTACACTGCAAAATTGTCATAGGTTCAAGGGTATGAACCGTTCCGGTGTCACCAACAATGGCTGACCAACGTGGCCTTACATGTTATATACAGAAAACTGCAATTTTGAATTGAATGACCTCTCATAAAACACTCCTTGTTTTCTGTTGACAGGTCAACAAGAGTTGTGTATTCTCACATGACTATCAGCAGCACTGCTGTACCTAGGTGTTAGCTTACTGAATGTAGCCATGTAGTCATGTCAGACTCCGTCCCACCAAAGGTCTGTTTCTGTACAGGTATACCATTAGCTGAACCATTAGCTCATTCTTGATGGACTAGACTCCAATGTTTTTTCTGTTTATTTACATTGTGATTATTTCAACAATTGAGACGTTAATTACATGGAGAGACCATGGTTACCAGACAAATAAATTACTGTCTGTAAACTACCGAATAGTCTTACCAGAGTTCATGCCCTAGGTGTTTAAATAAATATTTAATTGTTCCCAAATAATGTCACCTGTCAAACATACATTATTATTCATAAATGCCTTAATAGTAGCAAAGCAGTTTATACTTACTTATAGCTAGTCTTGTTCTGAACCTTTGCACCTTGGTTTTGTGTCTCCTTTCCAGCTTGCCCCTCTGTGTTTTGTAGTTCAGGTCCTCGGAATCGGTCTAGAAAGGAGTCAGGTCTTTGATCTTGGTCACGCAAGCTCTTGTGGGCCCATTCCCGGAGGACTACTACTAAACGCACTATCCTGAAATGAGTACATACATATGTGTAGGCAAAAAAATCACACCAAATTAAACTCTGAGGCCCAGATTTATCAAGCCTTGGAGAGTGAAAAATAGCAAAGTGATAAAGTAGCAACCAATCAACTCCTAACTGTAATTTTCAAACACAGCCTGTAACATGGCAGTAAGGAGCTAATTGGCTAGTACTTTATCACTGTGCTATTTATTACTCTGCTAGGCTTGATAAATAGGGACCCTTAATACAATTTACATTAAAATTCATGCAGCATATCTTGCATAGAAAGTTAGCAACCAGTGCAGAACTGCATTACGTATGTTCTGATCTAACTGGAATCCAAACAGTAGCAGTTGCTCAATCATTCCTGGAGATAATTATATATCAGGTGCTAGAAAGAGGGAGGGGTCACAAACAAACAGCAGACAGAGAGGGCGGGGGTGCTTTTTTGCCCCCTGGTATTCCCCCAGCACACTAAAATTACCTGTGACAATACCTGAACCTATCTGTTAATAGAATTTCCGAGAAATTAGTCACATGCGTTTGCAAAGACATGTTTAACTGCTGAGCCTTGCCAAGGCTTCTCCGATATCAGCAGTCCTAACACTACATAATGGTAGTGACCACATAGGGTCATGTGATTTGTCTACAGTAAGGCCTCTTGCGTTCTGGCAGGGAGCTACTCATCGCTGTGAGGGTCGCAGCGGCTGTATGTGA
Organism: Pseudophryne corroboree; assembly: GCF_028390025.1. Taxonomy (NCBI): domain Eukaryota; kingdom Metazoa; phylum Chordata; class Amphibia; order Anura; family Myobatrachidae; genus Pseudophryne; species Pseudophryne corroboree. Next base: position 145,562,569 of record NC_086451.1, on the reverse strand, counting down.
CATCACTCAGCTGCCGCGGCCCGCCCCCCCGCACGGTCCTGGCACGCCTGCGTCGCTTGGACTGCACTCCTAAAATGGCGTCCACACACTGCTGGCCCACCCCCTCCCTGCCAGTGAATGCCTCTGTCTGTCAATCAGGCAGAAGCAATCACAGGGCTAAGACGGCCGTCGGCTGTCTGGAATGCATGCGCAGTTCAGACCTGATCACTGCTGTGCGAAAACGCACAGCACCGATCACATCTGAACTAGGCCCGCTATTCCTTGTAGTGCTAATGGGAGATCCTTGGGGTGGCTCCCGGTTAAGTTAGCCCTCTGTCTGGATGTGTTTTAGTATAAGCCTTTATCGTGAGGCCTTACTGTAGACAAATCACATGGATCTATGTGGGCACTGCCATTACATAGTGTTAGAACTGCTGATATCGGAGAAGCCTTGATGCGACCAGCAGCTAAACATGTCTTTGCAAAGGCATGCGATCAATTTCTCTGAAATTCTATTACCAGATATGTTTAGGTATTGTCACAGGTAAATTTAGAGTGCTGGGGGTTTAACGGGGAGGGAGGGGGGGGGGAGGATGGGGGGGAAGCACCCCCCTCTCTGTCTGCTAACAGCAATCCAACCAGTGCACATGTTTATTTCATATGTCTGGTCTTGAGTGGTTATCCTTCTTGTATCAGATGCGACCCACACTATACATAGAAGGGGAAATTCCCTGAATCTTCAATGTTGATTCAGTAATAGGTGATTTCTTGCAGGATCGACATGTTAAAAATCCCTGATCATTTTTGGTCGAAATCAGCAAATCGATGTTGCCCAACATGTTGGATTTTGCCGATCACCCGACTCAGACATCAGTAAAAGAGGAATTGCTCCCACAGATTGATGTCTGATGTATGGGCACCATTACATAAACTATCAAACTTTCTTTTACTAGTGTGGTGTTATCTATAAAAGGAAACTATTTCATGTTAATCCTGATTAAATCAACTTTGTAGTTATTTATATTTTATATTTTTATTCTTGACACTCTAAATTCTGCTTGAGGGACAGCAGCTATAAAATGCACTGCTAATGGTTTTTGTCAGCGTCCGGAGTATTACCGGTACGCTGGGGCCGCGGGGCTGGCTTCCTTGGCGTTGTGCGGGCAGCGGCGTAGGTGGCCTGCTGCGCCGGATCCGTGGGCAGCAGTAGCGGCGGTGAGGGGGTCCGCTCGTGGCGGCGGGACGCCGATGTTTGAACCCACGCCAAGCAAGATGGGCACTCTTCTTTACCCGTTTTTATTTTAAACTCAGTTACCGACCAGGTTCCCTCAACAAAAAGGCAGATGCATTATCTCGCTCCCTAAGTTCAGAAGAACCCTCTGACCGTTCAAAAGAGCAATTTATCCTGGAATCTACCTCTTTTTCTGCAACTAATGCCTCTCCACTTCCTCCTCCAGGGAAGATCTTCGTTGCACCAAATCTTCGCAAAAAACTTCTTACATGGGCTCACTCCTCCTCCTTTATGGGCCATGCGGGCGGTCATAAGACACTTAAATTCATTCAGCGCTCCTACTGGTGGCCTCATCTCAGGACTGACGTTCAGGAATTCGTAGCTGCCTGTCCAAAATGTGCCCAGCACAAAAGTCCCAAAGGTCCACCAGCCGGGTTACTCCATCCTTTGCCGGTACCACTAAGACCATGGACGCATATTTCTATGGACTTTATTACAGATTTACCTATGTCTGGTGGGCGGAACACCGTATGGGTCATAGTTGACCGATTTTCTAAAATGGCACACTTTGTTCCTCTGGCTAATCTTCCATCTGCATCCCAGTTGGCAAAATTGTTTATAGCAGAGATCTTTCGACTCCATGGTCTACCCCAGGAAATCGTGTCTGATAGAGGTCCTCAATTTGTGGCCAGGTTTTGGAGATCCCTATGTTCTGTTCTTGGCGTGAAATTAAACTTCTCCTCAGGATATCATCCTCAAACGGATGGTCAAACAGAGAGAGTGAACCAGGATCTGGAGACTTTTCTGCGTTTATTCATGTCCTCCTCACAGGACGACTGGCTGGACCTCCTCCCGTTCGCAGAATTTGCCCATAGCAATCTTTATCACTCTGCCACAAAATCTTCTCCATTCTTCATTAATTATGATTACCATCCAAGAGTTCCTGACTTCCAACTTCTGCCTACGCTCGAGGTTCCGGCCGCAGAGTCAACACTTCGTCAATTTACTGAAGCCTGGAAACAAGTTCACAAGACTTTGCTCAAGACATCCAAGAGATACAAGACCTATGCAGATCTGAAACGAAAAGCTGTACCAAGCCTTAAGGTAGGAGATCGGGTTTGGGTTTCCACACGTAACCTAAGATTAAAGGTTCCTACAAAAAAGTTTGCTCCCAGATTTATTGGGCCTTACCCAATCGAAAGAGTGTTGAATCCTGTGGCTTACAAAGTAAAATTACCTCCGCAGTTAAGAATTCCTAATGCATTTCATATTTCTCTCTTAAAACCACTGGTACTTAATAGGTTCAGAGCCGCTCTGCCTAAATCACCCAAGATCCAATCAGCACATGGAGATGAATTTGAGATTCACAAGATCCTCGATTCTCGCAGATGTTATGGTCGCATCCAGTACCTTGTTGATTGGAAGGGGTATGGGCCAGAGGAGAGATCTTGGGTAGATGCAGAGGATGTCCATGCTCCAAGACTTCTTAGGACATTTCATGCCAAGTTTCCAACTAAACCACATAGGTGTCCGGAGTCCACCCGCAAAGGGGGGGGTACTGTCAGCGTCCGGAGTCTTACCGGTACGCTGGGGCCACGGGGCTGGCTTCCTTGGCGTTGTGCGGGCAGCGTCGTAGGTGGGCTGCTGCGCCGGATCCGTGGGCAGCAGTAGTGGCGGTGAGGGGGTCCGCTCGTGGCGGCGGGACGCCACTACAGCGTGTCGCTCTTTCTGAACCATTGCTTGGAGACCAGGGGCAGTGAGCAATGTGGCTTTGCAAAAAGGTCTGCATTACTGGGCGCCGCCATGTTGGAGACCAAGTTTTAAGCATAGTTCCTGTTTCCTGTTTCTTCCAGCCAATCCAGGGGAAGCTCTCCCTATAAAAGGGGGCTGGTTTAGGACAGGGATGCCAGTGCTTCAAGTTACAAACCTGTTGTAGGTGCTTTAGCCTGTGCTCCCAGGATTCCTGCTGTATCTTGGTTCATCCTGATCCTGCTTGGTCGGTTCTCTGTTGCTGCTGCAGCCCTGCCGTTTCTAGGCTGCTACTGCCTGTGGAAGCGCTCCTGGAAAACCCGGTCCAGTAAGACTCTTTGGGCACAGTCGACCCCGGGTCTTCTGCCTCGTCTTTCAAGCCACACTCCACAGATCTCCTTCACCAGCCACGCCTTTGTACCACTGACCACAGCCTGCAGATTATTATCTTCAAGTCTCGTTTTCCAAACCACAGTCCACAATCCTTGTCTCCAGCCACGTTTTCAACTACCATCCACAGTTCCACAGTTCATCATCTACAGTCTCGTCTTTCGAATCACAGTCTGCAGTTCTTCACCTCCAGCCACCTCTTTAACCATTGTGCTTCAGCCTCGGTTCTCTACCTCAGCCCTGTACATAATAAATACTTTCCATTGACTCTCAAACCTCACCTACGTTCTTCATTGCTCCGTGTCCCATGCGAAGGAACTATATCCAGCCCCCTCATCTGGTTCATTCACAGCCTGCTACCTCCTCGGGCAAATCTCAGCTGCCGGATCCTCAAACCCTGCCAGAAGTGACAGTTTTAAATGACTGACCTTGCTTGTATCATTATTATTAACCTTTGGTCCACTAGGTGGGATGTAGCATACCCTAGCAAGATTGAAATTACTATAACTTTATTAAAAAAATGCGTGTAAGTTGCCGTTTTATGTAGCTGGAGATGCGACGTTGCCAGCTTGCGTAGTGACTATTTTTCCACCTATTTCACGGAAAGTTAAATATATCCTTTTTTCCACCTGGTTCATGAAAGGTTGACAGTAATGATATATGATGTATTTCTGATATTTCTTACCTGGAGAGTGCACCTCTTCCCCTAAAAGATGCCTGTGACATAACATCTCCATTATCTTGGGAAATAACTCTTTGCAACTCCGAAGAGGTGTCATCGCACACAGACAAAGCCCTGTTAGATATAATGCAGAAATACTATTAAAGATAAGATACTGTACTTCCTTTAAAATGATTATACATTGTTAAGTTCAAAATATTGCACAATTTAAAGCTCATAGGACTTCATGTAGAATTGGATTCAATAGTGTTCCGGACATACAGTAATAGGGACAGGCTTGCCTATCCTCCTGCATTCAGTGGGAGGCTCCTGATTTCTATATGAGCCACCCGCTGGCCCACAAACCTTGCCAGCCTTCCTGGTTTTTAACTGTTCTTCCCTGTAAATACATAATGTGTATAAGGGTCTCTACCTGGCGTAATGTGTAAAAGGGGCTACCTGGTGTAATGTGTATAAGGGTCTCTACCTTTAGTAATGTGTATAACAGGCTGCCTGGCATAATTGTATAAGGGGCTGCTTGGCGTAATGTGTATAAGGGGCTACATGCCGTAATGTGTATAAGGGGTATTACTGTGTGAATTATTGTGACAAAAATACACTACTGTGCAGGGTAAAGTAATGTGAATTATGCGACTGCGCCCCTTCCCCATGAAGCCATTACCCTATATTTTTCACAGGCACCTTCGGTGTGCACTGTCCCTATTTTAAATATGGGTATGGGGGCACCTATTATTTTTCTGGCACAGGGCACCAAAATGTCTAGTGCCAGCTCTTGCTGTATGTACAGTATAATGTAATGGAATATGGTACCTTGTGTACTGGGTGTGATGTGGGGACTGAGTATAAAATGTAATGTAATTTGGCTGGGTGCAATATGGGGAAGGGGGCTGTGTATAATGTAATGTATTGTGGTGCTGTGTGTACTGGGTACATATACACACAATCTCACATCAGTGTATATACCGTAGGTTTTCTATTTGTCCATCTCTTCTCACAAATGTACACGGTACCTTAATATATAGTGCAACTTTATTATTACTCTAATGTACCTATATTTTGCATGGCACACCCTCTCAACGGAAAGCATTGCTATATTCTACTGCCTCCGGGAATCTCCCTGAAACTAGTTTTCAAAAGTAGGCAAGTATGAATAGGGATGTACCAGGTGTGGGAAAGCACTTGTACATGTTCATTGGATGCATCTCAAAATATGTCCAGTTGTACACCACTACCATATGTGCAAGGTTTATGTCAAGAGTAACAAGTGTGTATGCTTCCACAACACATTAGCGAAAGTGCAGGGACAGCGTAGAGAGAGTCATTCCATATCATACAGCTCCTGTAGCTTCCTTCAGTGTGACAATGGTGTGACCTAAGGTTATGTCAGCGTCATTCACAGCAGAGGGCTCACCATGGAGTAAAGAAGCAAAGGGAAGAAAGCAAAAGTACAGATAGAGCCTCTCATCTAGTGCGGCTCCATCGCAAACGTGCACTCCCGGCAGGACTAGGCGATCTGGCGCCTAGCCCCGATACGGGAGTGCACAGAGATGTTCTCATTGTAGTGAACGGCGCGCCCAGGCACAGATGGGGCCACGATTAGCGTGACTCCATGTGTCAGTAACTTATGAGAGCTAGGTTGGGGATTAGATTGGTGGATACATACAAGGGGGAGAGTTTTGATTGCTGGAAACACACAAGGGGAGAGACTTGATGACAGCAGACACAAGGTGGGGGGGGGGGGAGTTGATGGAGACACACAAGGGGGAGAGACTTGATGGCTGGAAACACAAGGTGGGTGGAGACTTGATGGCTAGAGACCCACAAGGGTAGTTACACGAAAATCACATTACCCTATTTGTACACATTGTACAAATAGAATGAAGTGTCATACACAGGAGAATATATTGTCTTAAAATGTTATTAATTACAGTAGGCCCTGTCAATCCTTAATCAGACAATCATAAGTTGCTAGTTGCTTGTGCATCTGATCATCATCATCATCATCATCATCATCATCGCATATACCAGTCCTAAAGCACTTCCTGACAGAAGTAAAGTGCATTTACATGAGCATGTACTTACTGTACTTAGTTTATGCTTCATCGACCCTTCCCTCCCCTGTTCTGTCTCTCCAGTAGTAAGGAGTTCTAGGAGTAAGTTGTAACAAAATCTACATACAGTATGGACATAGGCCCTCATTCCGAGTTGTTCGCTCGTTATTTTTTTCTTGCAACGGAGCGATTAGTCGCTAATGCGCATGCGCAATGTCCGCAGTGCGACTGCACCAAGTAAATTTGCTATGCAGTTAGGTAATTTACTCACGGCATTACGAGGTTTTTTCTTCGTTCTGGTGATCGTAATGTGATTGACAGGAAGTGGGTGTTTCTGGGCGGAAGCTGGCCGTTTTATGGGTGTGTGTGAAAAACGCTACAGTTTCTGGGAAAAACGTGGGAGTGGCTGGAGAAACGGGGGAGTGTCTGGGCGAACACTGGGTGTGTTTGTGACGTCAAACCAGGAACGAAACTGACTGAACTAATCGCAGATGCCGAGTAAGTCTGGAGCTACTCAGAAACTGCTAAGAAGTGTCTATTCGCAATTCTGCTAATCTTTCGTTCGCAATTTTGATAAGCTAAGATTCACTCCCAGTAGGCGGCGGCTTAGCGTGTGCAAAGCTGCTAAAAGCAGCTTGCGAGCGAACAACTCTGAATGAGGGCCATAGTGTATGCACTGTTGGTGGGGACGAAGAATGCAGAAATATGAATTTTATGTTTAAAAAACAAAAAAGAGAGATGTTCAACTCTACATGAGCTCAGTACTGTACGTAGTGTACAAAATATAAACATTTTACTTAAATGGAAAGAATTATATATCCCATGTGTTGTCTGTTGTCAGATGCAGGTTGCCAGATCTGTAGGGCTTATTCACTTCACACTACAGTCTGCGTGCATTTTTTGAACATTGAAAATCTGTTTATTTTATGGGTGTTTCAAGTGTCAATCAGAACACCATTTCAACACTCATTTAAGTGTGTTAACGGATAAGTTCCTCAATATGTTGTACTGGAAAACAAAGCGCATGCCCTAGAGGGGTTACACAAAAATTACTCAAAAATATTTGCACAATATCACAAACGAAGACACCAATTTTGCGATGTGTCCTTACAATTTTTTTCTTTCAAAGATAATTCCCATTGTGTCAAGTTTTAAATGCAATTTACTGTAAAATGGTATGTCTATATTTAGGGAGTTATTCAGGTTTGTTAGCAAATCAAAGTTAGCAATTAGGCAAAACCATGTTGCACTGCAGATGGGGCAGATGTAACATGTGCAACCTCTCAAATATTTCACAGCATACTTGCAACAAAATGTCACAGTATATAGATGTACTTCCTGTAAATGCCTCACCTGCTCCTGCAGTTGTCTGCAGATTCCAGTTCATTTTCGCTTGGCGTCTTTATAGCTGAACTTGGATGTAAGTTGGGAGAGGACGAGTTCTTGTGAACATTTGTCTGACCAGTCATCCTCCATGGGTGCACTCAGAGGTTATGAACTTCAGAACCAGAGTCACAGGCAAGCACAATAGTGGCAAGAATGAGAAGATAGTGGTACTGCACATAATACATAAAACCAGAGAAACATTTATTCAGATACTTCATGATTAGAGACATTTTTTTTTTTGTGATGTGAAAATATAGATGTAGTTATCTGCAATGTTTTGCTGTATCATAAGATAACTACATCTATATTTTCACTGTATTTAGTTTTGTTCTAGAAATTATTATTCTGTGACCAGGATTTTTTTTTTCTATGGGCTTGTTTGTGGTTTTTAAAGCATACCAATAAATGTTAATTTTTATTGTTTACCATTATGGCCTTAAGAGTGCCCCCTACCAGAGTCACTTTCTCTTTCTCCTTAGACACTGTATACCCATTTTTTTTAACTTCATATCACATTTCTCTTCCTGGTCCTAACTTTACAGATAGACAGTAATACCCCTTTCACATCGCACAAATAACCCGGTTTCGACCCGGCATATTGCCGGGTCGACACGGGTCAGTGTGCGGTGTGAAAGCGCCAAGTCCAAATTCCCGGGTCGCCTGACCCGGTAATTAAACACTGGTTATAAACTGTGTTATTCCCGGGTTGAATACCGGGTCAGTGGCTGCGTAAACGAATTCCCGGGTCAACCCGTTTACTAGATAGGGAGAGGCGGTGCGGAGATCTCATCTCCCAGCACCGCCTCTGCCCCCGCTGCCGGCTCCGCCCCCCACCGCTATGGCAACCGACCCGGCATATTGCCGGGTAGGAGAGTCTCCAATGCCGGACCCAACCCGGGAAGGACCTGTTTCCAATTGCCGGGTGGTATCCAGCATTGGAGATGTGAAAGGGGTATAATAAGAATGTATGATTGCTTAGTAAGTGTGTTTGCTTAGTAAGTAAAAGAGTGGTGTTGTAAGATTAAAGTTTTAATTTATATTGGAAAAAAGTTGGCATATGAGTCAGATTTTCTTTATTGGCATTCAGCAGAAGGAGCATTTTTGCAGCTAGAAAAACTTATACTGTATTTATGTGAAAGAAGAGAAAAACAAAACAAAAAACAGTTCTTGACATGCAGTGCACCATGACTGAGAATTATCTGAAAATGCAGATGAGAGTTAGGGCCCCATACACTAGTGCGATATTGCCTATTTTCATGCAATTGAGACGCATTGCTGAGACGGATTGCATGAAAAGTGTCACATTGTATGTCCTTTTCATGCGATTGCGATGCAATGGGTATTTCCGTGTGTCTCCCATCGCAATTGCAGATCACACGTGCTGCACATGAGATTTATCTCAATTGCATGGAAATAGGTTTAATAACATTAGATTGCATGAGATAAATCACATGAAAAATACACTTAAGTAGCAAATCGCAATCGCCGGGCTCCCGAGAAGCTCCTGGCCAGATTGCAGGAAAATTGCATGCAAGTCATTGCTGAGATACATCTCCCTAGTGTATGGGCCCCTTATACTAGTGGTTGCTTTGGGAAGGCAAAAACTGTCAAAATGTGTGAACCACTGTGTGTACCACCAGAATGTATGAATGATTATCTGTAGTCTGCAATGCCATAAAATACTGTACCAACTTTATGTATATTGATTGATACATCCACTGTGTAGTGTGACGAGCCAGGTAATATAATCTGCATTACATACTTTTTTTATCTACTGTATTATGACACCTGTAGAAGTAATGTCACTGTGTAAAACATATTCATATGTGTAATCACAGTCGCATGGGAGACTTAAGGTAAAGTAACATCTATAAGAAGTCCACCAGACCACCTACCAAGCTTTACTACCAAACCTGTAAATCAACAGGATTCGTAATGGAACAGTGGGACATGCAAAGGGGGCTTGTGAGTGTCCAGAACCCAACCCCTGATGGATGGATCTTTTTTTTTACGAGACAAATGACTTGACCTGCAATGGTGAGGATCCAATATTTCCTCACCATTGCCATTGTTCCCAATGTTTTACTGATGTGTGATACCCTATTGGTGTAAACACTTGTAGTGATATATATGGGGCATCACTGTGCATACAGAATATAAACATTTATTAAAAAAAACTCGGGACAGTGGGACTTATAGAAATGCATAGGTGTCCCTCACAGAGGGGAGACTGAGGGGGCAGAGTTATACAGAGTAATGTGTGTGATCTGTCTCTGAGGAGAGGGGTGGAGTGATGCAGCCTGAGAGTGATGAGTCCGGTCAGGAGATCTCTCCTGAGGTAACTGTGGAGAAGGATGGAGCCATACCCTCCAACATTTAACACATAAAAACCGGTACAAATTAGGAAAAGGGGCATGGCCATGGGTAAAGGGGGCGTGGCCACCCAGTAAAAAGTAAAACAAAGAGTGTTACATGTCCCCTCTGAAGCTTTGTTATCCTCCTGTAATCACTGTGAAAGGAGCATCCCAGACACCTAGTGACTGAAGAAGGCGAACTTCCCTTCCTTCAGACAAGTCGTGAGTCCCTGTCAAAGACAGCCCAAGGGAGCAGCCTGGATAAGGGGTATATTCAATAAGAGTCGGGTCCATTCCGACATGCAGTTGTCGTAATGGACCAGACAACCCCTGTTCAAAGAGTGGGCAAATCCGACTGTCAGATTTGAACATCCACGGTTTCCTGACCTGCTGCTGTCAGCGGCATCGGAGGGAGCTGTTAGCTGCGCCGGGGGATGAGATGTCTGCGGCGCCGGGGGAAAGATGCCTGCGGTGCCAGGGGAGATGTCTGCGGCGTGTGTGTGGGGGGGATATCTGCGGCACCGGGGGGGGGATGTCTGCGGAGGTGGGGGGACCAGCGGAGGAGACAGAGAGGATGGGGGGAGGAGAGGCGGAGATGGGGGGAGCAGCGGCTGCAGCAGCGTATCTGGAGGCTCACGGCAGCGTCCATCTGGCTCCAGCAAGCGGGACCTCACTTGCTGGAGCCGGGTAGACGCTGCCGCTGGGTTCCTGCTCTCCCCGCTGCTCCCCCCATCTACTGCTCTCAGCTCCCTCATCTCAATCTGACTTTTTTTAAAGTCGGATTGAGATTGTCGAAAGTGGGGCTAAAACCTGACGGGTTTGGCCCCACTTCCGACAATGCACGCTGAACGGCGGCTGAAGCCGCCAATCAGCGTGCATCCCGACAAGTCGGGTTTCCCGACTTGTCGGAAAAAAATGGGGCCGGAATTAATAGGTCAAAACCCCTTCTGACCTAAAACTGTCGGAAGCTGCCGTCTTTCCGACAAGACGACAGCTTCCGACAGTTATTGAATATACCCCTAAGAGTGACACAAGTGTGCAGAGTTTTGCATGAGGCTGGCAAGTGAGTGACTGACTGAGCAGGGTAGTCTGTGAGGCGGATCCAGGCCTTCCAAATAAAGTGCAAGGCAGGGACAGTAGTTGACAGCCACTACAGGAGAGGTACAGTATACTGTGCCAGCGAAACACTTCACCTCACACGTCATTGACTGGACAACACAAATTTATAGAGATCGTCTCCCTAGATCAGCCTATTTTAATAAACATACTAGAAATGGGCCTAAATGAGCATTTCACTGCTAGACACTGAACTTGTACCAGGAACTGCAGAGTAGTATGTTCCTGCCGAATGTTTAGCAGATTTTAATATTGCAAAAAAACAGCATCCCTTGCCAGGTCTCACAAATTGCCAATTAGAAGCTTTGACTCTTAACTGTACAGTCAGGAACAGACATTATTACACTTCATTCAGTGCATTATCAAGCTGATCCCTAATTGCTAACTCTCCAGAAAGACAGTCAGTGACAAGGAAATCTCAAAAGTAAAACATTTACTCACATGTAAGCAAGAGATACTTCCCTCTCCACTGAGAGGTTACAGACAGCATCCTAATGGAGTAACAGATGTCTCAATGCTCTGATTCTTGCATAGTTTTTGAAGATTTACATAGCGAGAAAGGAACGGATATATTCTAATCTAAGCTAAATAACCATCTAGACATTATAACCAGAAACTGATTCTGAGGAAACAAAGGCTCCAGTAATTTAAACATAGAACATCCTCTTCCCTTATTGCAGCAACTTCTTCATATGTGCACCAACGTATGAGTGCTCACTTGAACTGTACTGTCGGAACAAATGGGAAACTAACGTTAATGCTGATTAATATACAACTTATATTATTAAACGTTGTGTCAACTGTTATAATGTTAACACTCAGTTTAGAGATAAGGTTTATGGCATACATGACAAGTATATATGCTTAGAAACAGTTGTAAATGCCAAATTGCTTTCTAATATTTAAAATGCCCGCCCTAATATATACTGCGGATGCCAGGCGCATCTTATTACCATATATAATAAAAGTGCGCTGTACATCGCAAAACACTACATCCCTTAAGAGGAAACAATACACACACACATTGTCTGAGTTCCAAAGCTCATTGATGTATATATTTGTTATTAAAAGGATATGTATTCAATATATCACAATGTACAGTATATATATATATATATATATATAGTTATATATATAGTTATATGGTTATAATTTATACAGTAAGCAGTTAATACAAACTAAATCAAATACATACATGGCCAGCGATACAATTACCATATTTTGCTCAATGCTTTCTAAGCTCCAGTTCCTCCATCTTTAGCTCTCAACTCCAGCTAACAGAAGCAAAATATCACCAACACTCCATCTCGCTCAGGACCCAGGGGAAAAAGGACAGAGACTCCTGTGTGTCTCATCAGCAATGTACTATATAGTTTGGAGGAGTGCACAGACTAGTCTAAGGGAGGGAACTTTCTCATTCATGATGAGTCACTGGTCAATTCATATGCAAACGAGTTTCAGCCTTGATGGACAAATTACAGGAGATAGCCACTGGTAAAGCATGCTGTCTTCCAGGAAATCCATTGTTCTAATAAGAGTGACTATAGCTTTCATACATTTAATCATATCTACTTATTGCAATGAGCTACAACTTTATAACAGGCATCAAATAGATATACACATTAATCTGGTTGCTTTAATACCAAACACGACATGTCTATCTTGCTTCGTTCTAATAATACACATACATGACGTTACTCCATTAAATACATTTAAAAGATTATGATGTCTGGCACTTGATATGTTCAAATTATGTGCTGTATGAAATATGTGTCGAATCTATCTCTGTGGCATGTCTGTGTAAATGCGTATGGTACCGTATATTGCTGTGCTCTCTTCGTGCATATTTGCAATGACAATGCTAAATTCCTTTGTCGTATAAACAACCCTTATGAAGCTAAGAACACTGTACGCTGTTTACTTAAGAAATACCGTAATGATACGCTATTTGCGCAACGATCGCTCAGCCGTAGGCGAGACGCTCAAGCGTCACGTTCGCTCACGGCCCAGCGATCACAGGACACGTTATTGGTTATGTCTAGGGGAAAGATTCGCTGTAACGTAGCGTACGCTCGAGACCACGAGGAGGTCACCAGCGGTGCAGACGCTCACAGCACAATACCTTTATATTTAAACCTTTTAACAATGTAATGCGCTATATACCTTAATGTGAATACAGGGTGTAAATGCAACTTTGTGTAGCCTGACTACCTACAAAGCTGTTTGAGCGTCACCGACGCTCAAGTGAACACTTAACACTATAGTAAATACACAGATACTGTTTTAGGGTTCCAAAGCCTATTATCTGTATTATATCTAGTATACTTGTAAAAGAGTAACACAGTACAAATGATACACTACAATATAACAAAGCCTTCCTAACCAAACACCTAACTAAGGGATAAACTACAATACTATCCTGGCCTAACACAATACAATACAATACTATAAAGTATAGTCTAGGGGAGTTACGAGAGAAAAGAGAAAATAGAGAGAGAGAAATAGACACAGAGGGAGAGAGAGGAATTGGCTCACAGAAAGACAATGATTACGGAGAGAACTTACGCACAAAGGGTATGATCGCCTGCGCCTCGATATCCAGCTCCCGATTATCAGCAGATAACCGTTGATGAGAGAGTGAGAGCTGGATGTGGTCGGCCTGCCTATTTATGCCCCACACACAATGCAATCTCCTGGTCCTACAATCCTTCAGTTTATTGGACACAGGAATTCGGCCCTGTACTGTAACCAAAGGTCATAGGTTGATTCATACAGGTGGGCTGTGCTGAGTTTAAACGGCTCAGGTGGGTGGGAAACTGGGTTTCCCGCCGCATACCTGAGTATGGGTAAATAATAGAAATGGACATAAATTTCTTATGTTCATAACTATTCGCACGAGCGATTAATACGCTCCAAACCAACACCGGAATATTGCTAATTAAATACTCTTCCGATGGGTATCAAACACTGCTGTATGACTCCTGTTAGACCCTTCGTGCAATACAAAGAGGGATTCCTCCGCTCAGGGACATTCTATCTAAACCAAACTTACAGAAACTATTGAGGGGAACATGATCTATAAACGACATTAATTGTGAACCTTTGTAACGAATGAGTCGCACGCTACGATCACATAAACTCTACCGTAAATGCGCATACTGCGCGTGCGAGTGCACGCTATTGCGGGTATGCGCTTCCACGGGAGAGCATACGCATGCGCAGCACGGACCAGTGTGCGGTGCAAATATGGCAGTGTGCATTGAGACATTTTTCTGACTTCGACAGTCCACCCTTTGGCAGTCAATAATAACTGCCACAAAATATTTAAGGAGAAAAATGTAAGTCAGGGGTTAATTGATTTCCATGGTGGGGAAAGGAGGAAGAATGGAGTAGGTGTGAAGAGAGTATGACCTAGTGAGAAAGCAGGAGCATGTGTGTATGAGTCCATGTTTGGGGGGGGGTCATGTATCATCGTGCCGTACGTGTGGTAAATCAAGCTTCGAGGTATTGCGAAGTATACATTTGAATTCCTTCTTATCCTGTGGTACAGGTCTGTGGATGGGCTGTCAAACTCTACCGAGCTCATTTTGGCTGTGGTTGTAACACAATGGGGATGCACATTTTAGTTGATGATACATGAATTGGGGGGGTATGTGGTTGCTGCTATCTGTACCTGTATTCCCTATCGACTATGTGTGTTATTACCTGAGGGTTGCAGAGATGAAGATAAAGAACACTTACGAAAAATGCAATGATATTCTATGTCAGGTTTATGTACGTTCGTCGATTGAGGTCTTGATTGGTATCGTTTGATTGCAGTCTTCTTCTTTGTGCTTTTGCTCATAAATCGTGAGTAAAGCAAACAACGTCCATGGATTTACAAAAAAAAAATGTTGGGCTAGCGTGATTTTAAAGTTCCTAGGGAAACTGGGGTACCCATGGCATTGTCCATAAAATCTTGTATATCAGGTCGTCTGCTCTTCTTCTTTCCATCTTTCCGTTGTCGGCCCCTTGGCTCATCAGGTCCTTCGTCTACGTGGGTCTTTGTACCTCGGAGGAAAACATAGAAATGGGTGAAAGACGGACCGTATACTCATTACATCATTACGTCATGGTTTCTAGCATTGGGTCATAAATCAAATCCAGGTTAATTACAGTTTCCTCACTCCTCAAGCTCATCACTTTCGTACTTTGTTTACACCTCATCAAAGCCTGCCCGCATCTAAATATCAATCCAATAGATATAACGACACCTAAGATACACAGGAGAAACTTTCCAACATCCATTATGATTCCTTGAGCCCATTCTCCCAAACCGGAGAACCAATTTCGCGGGTTCAACCATGACACCCAACCAGTCAGCTCATTACCTACAGCAGCAAGGGTGAGATTGTGTTTCCGACGAAATTCCCACTTTAATTGCAGAATATCATCCATCTTTTGGTCTATGACCTCTACCGGATCCTCGGTACTATTTGTGATGTACGTGCAACACTTTATGCCGTACTGTGTTGCCAATGTAACACAATATCCGCCTGTTACTGCTGTAAGGTAATTAAGAACCATCCTATGCTGAACTAGTTCTGTTTTGTAAGCTTGAAGTTCTCTTCCAGTGTATCTAAACGTGTCATCATACATTTCAGTGATATTATCTAACAAATTGGCGAGTGCGGAAATGTATTTATAATTCATCACTCCTCGAGCGGTACGAGTGAAATCTAACGCTACCAGAACCTGAATCCCGGTGGATTCATGGATAAGATCAGAGGCCGGATGCTCTAACCTTTCTGACAGTTGTCTTTTAACTCGGTGTTCGTAGTGAGTGTGAGTATAAGGAGCTTGGGCACCACGGTGTATGTCCTTCATTTTGTCATGTGTTACAGTCATCACTTCAGGCAATACTTTTCCAATATAACACAATCCTTCAGAGTTTGGGGCAAGCCACTTGTACGCCTTTCTCCCGCATATGAAATATGCATCATCGGGGAGAACATAAGGGACGGAGAAGGACATGACCATGTTACAAACCTTCCAGGTGAAATCTCCTGACCCTAATTCTTCCATCTGCCTAATGCACGTATCGGTCTGTACGATATGTGCACAGTATCCTGGTGATACCTCTCCAACTCTAGTAATCCTATTTCCTAAGGTATATCGATACCGAAAAGATTTTCCTCTACTGGCTATGTGGCGTACGAGCTCTGTATCTGTAGGCATTCTATCTGCTCTGTGTGAAAAGGTCATGGAAAGGTTGCTCCATGACACTTCCCAATTTCCCGGTTTTCTAGGATTGGAGATGTTAAAACATAAGAGGGACCTATCCACATGGTATTGGTGGAGCTTCAAACTAGGAGGGCTGGAGATGTTAAACCTCCGGTCCACCGGTCTCCCACCACTTAGCTCAAGTACTTCCCCTAACGTTAAAGGAAATGGTACTAGCCCTGATTTGCTGTGACCCTGAGGTACTTGAGAGCATACCCAACAATCTGTTTGGTTCAACACGTTACCCACTAGAGAGTGATAGTCACTCAATGGATGCCGGTCCATATGGATATTAAAACTAGATTGGCATTGCTTTATGCATCCATCTTCAACCAGATTACCACAGAGCCTACAGATACAATTTTCCTCAGCTAACAATCCATCACAATTTCTTCTATCGGATCGTTTTCTGATACTCGCCTTTGCTTGTTGGATTGGTTGATCTTGGAAAACTACGCCTCCATCATCATAATCGGAACCCATTCCAGAACCTCTCTCGACCTCTATGGTACTCTCGCCGGAACAGACTGCTCTGGTCAACATCATGGTTAACATCAAAATCCGGATCACAGTCTCTTTGGGCAAGTCCATCTTTGAGGAGGAAATGGAGAAGAATGAGAAAGGGGAAAAAGAAATATCAAGGGAGAAGGGATGGGAAGTGGAGAAAAACAATAAAAGGGAGAAGGGAGTCGACAACTGCTTTCGATCTTCAAGGCTCAGGTGCCGCCTCAGTCCTCCTGGAACAGACACTCCAGTGATACAACCTCTACCGTCTGTTCCTTATCACGGGACTTCTCTGGGTCAGCAACCTTCTTGCAGTGGGATGAATGGACCCAAGTCTCTCTCTCAGCAACCTTCAATGCTGTGGTGCTAGTCAATAAGACCTGGTATGGTCCTTCCCATCTATCAATAAGACAACCTGAGCGTAGAAAATTTCGTATCATTACATAATCCCCAGGTTCAATGTCATGACAATTACTATCTGGTAAATCAGGAATCACCAACTTCAGATTATCATTTTGACTCCTCAACTGCTTACTCATGTTAATCAAGTACTTTACAGTTACTTCATTGTTACATTTCAAATCATCCTGAGGGTTAATCATGACATGCGGTTGTCGACCAAACAGAATTTCAAAAGGAGACAGATTAAGAGGGGACCTGGGAGTGGTTCTGATGCTATACAAAACAATGGGTAAAGCTTCTGGCCACATCAATCCTGTCTCTGCCATTACTTTACTCAATTTATTTTTAATAGTGCTGTTCACTCTTTCGACCTTCGCACTCGCCTGTGGACGGTACGGAGTGTGCAGCTTGCTATCAATTCCCATCAACTTACACATTCCTTGAAAGACATCACCTGTAAAATGGGTACCCCTATCACTTTCAATGATTCTAGGGATACCATATCTACATACAAATTCCTGCACAATTTTCTTAGCTGTAAACATGGCGGTATTTGTAGCTGCTGGAAAAGCTTCGACCCAATTCGAGAAAACATCTATACAAACAAGTACATACTTTAAGTTTCTACATGGGGGCAATTGGATGAAGTCAATTTGTATTACTTGGAAAGGGCCGCCGGCAGGTGGGATATGGGAGGGTTCTGTAGGTATTGCCTTTCCAATATTCTTTCTCAGACAGGTAAGGCATGACATTGCTCTTTTACCAGCATGAGAGGAGAATCCTGGGGCGCACCAGTATGCTCTTACCAATTTGCACATCCCCTCCTTGCCTAGATGAGTCAGCCCGTGAGCTGCTTCAGCCAGACATGGAAGGTATGCCCTGGGGGCCACTGGTTTACCATGTCCATCCGTCCAGAGCCCTGAGGGCTCCTGGCCATATCCCTTTGCCTTCCAGACTGCTCTCTCTTGAGTGGAACACAAACTCTGCATCTCACACAACTTCTGTGTGTTGATGGTATTAAATACCATCAACTGTGTGGTGTCTGTCCGTATGGGGGTAGCAGCTGCAAGCTTTGCAGCTTCGTCTGCTCGGCTGTTACCAAGGGATACTGGGTCTTGGCTATACGTATGTGCTTTACATTTGATAACAGCCACTCTGTCGGGTTCCTGTATCGCTGTTAGAAGCCTTTTTATATACGCTGCATGCGCTATCGGTGTGCCAGCTGCCGTCATGAAATTTCTGAGCCGCCATAGGGCTCCGAAATCATGGACTACCCCGAACGCGTATCTAGAATCGGTGTAGATATTGGCAGACTTACCCTTAGCCAATTCACATGCTCTGGTTAGGGCGACCAGTTCAGCAACCTGGGCTGAGTGAGGTGGGCCTAGCGGTTCCGCTTCTATGGTGTCTTGGTCATCTACGACTGCGTATCCAGTACACAAGTCTCCCGAGTCTGACTGTCTGTGACAACTACCGTCCGTGTAGAACGTGAGTTCTGCATCTTCTAGTGGATTGTCACTGATGTCAGGCCTTGCGGTAAAATTTTGGGTCAAATATTCCATACAATCATGTGCATCCTCCTTTGTATAAAATCCTCCTTCCCCATCACTCTCACCTCCCACCCTTTGTGCCTGTCCAGGCACACCTGGGAGAAATGTTGCAGGGTTTAATGCGCTGCATCTCCTTATGGTGATGTTTACTGGGGCCATTAATGCCAATTCCCATCTCGTAAACCTTGCTGATGAGACATGTCTGGTTTGGGCAGAATTTAATAAGGCAGATACTGCATGTGGTGTATGGATTGTGAGGTTGTGGCCTAGCACGACATCTTCGCTTTTCGTCACTAGCAATGCTATCGCCGCAACGCTACGCAAGCATGTGGGGAGGGACCGCGCTACCGTATCTAGCTGAGCGCTGTAGTATGCAACTGGCCTGCTGGCGTCACCGTGTTTTTGTGTTAGTACACCTGCTGCGCACCCAGCACTTTCTGTTCCGTATAGTTCAAAGGGTTTCCCATAGTCTGGCATACCTAGTGCAGGTGCCTGCGTTAGACACTGTTTGAGTCTCTCAAATGCCGTTTCAGATTCGTCTGTATGCGAAATCCGATCAGGTTTGTTTGAGGAGACCATTTCCTGCAGAGGTAGTGCCAATATGGAAAACCCTGGGATCCAATTACGGCAATACCCACACATTCCTAAAAACGTTCTGATCTGTTGCTGGGTTTGTGGTAGTGTCATGTCTCTAATGGCTTGGATTCTATCAGCGGTCAGGTGTCTCAGTCCTTGTGTTAGACAGTGTCCCAAATATTTTACCTTAGCTTGGCATAATTGTAACTTGTCTTTGGAAACCTTGTGACCTGTGTCTGAAAGGTGAAACAGGAGTTGTTTCGTATCTTTCAGAGAGGCTTCCAGTGAATCTGAACACAGTAGTAAATCGTCCACATACTGTATCAATACTGATCCACTTTCTGGTTGAAAAGACTGTAAACAATCATGCAAAGCCTGAGAAAATATACTTGGACTATCTATGAAACCTTGGGGTAATCGAGTCCACGTGTATTGGACTCCTCTGTATGTAAATGCAAACAAATATTGGCTGTCAGGGTGCAGAGGTACCGAAAAGAAAGCGGAGCAGAGGTCAATGACAGTGAAAAATTTGGCAGTGGGAGGAATTTGCATTAGGATGACAGCTGGATTAGGCACTACAGGGAATTGACTCTCAACTATTTTGTTAATCCCCCTTAGATCCTGCACTAGCCTGTAACCCCTCCCCCCACTCTTTTTAACAGGGAAGATGGGACTATTTGCTGTGCTGGACGTTCTTACTAGAATGCCCTGTTGTAGCAAGCGCTCTATTACGGGAAAAACTCCTAACTCCACCTCTGGCTTCAGAGGATACTGTGGGATTTTTGGAGCTATCCTACCATCTTTTACTTGCACTACTACTGGAGCTACGTTTGCCATTAATCCAGTGTCCTGTCCATCTTTTGTCCAAAGTGAATCTGGTATCTGAGATGTCATCTCTTCTACCTGGGATGGATTCCTATTTGTCATAATGGAATGTGACATTAATTTTGATGGGGAGTCTAACATATCTCGTACTTCTTGAGCGTGATTCTCAGGTATGTCCAAGAATACACCTTCAGGAGTACAATAGATGACGCAACCCATTTTGCATAGTAAGTCTCTTCCCAGGAGATTGGTAGGTGCCGATGCAGCCAGCAAAAAGGAATGCTTGGTATGCAAAGGTCCTATTGTAATCTCTGCTGGTTTGCTAACAGGGTAATGCTGGACTACTCCTGTTACTCCCATGGCTGGAACTGTCCTACCAGTGGTTCTCATGCCCACTGTCGAATTTATCACTGACTTGGCCGCCCCTGTGTCTACAAGAAATTTTAAAGTTTTACCAGCCACATTGATTGCAATCTCTGGTTCGCTTCCAAGACTGGCAATCAATTTAACTGGCTGCAGGTTACAGGTATGGCCACACCCCTATTGGGTATGGTGACCTCCCTGAATCCCAGTGGCAGCAACTACTTGTGGGGGAGTTAGCTGGGAACTACCAGAGGCGTGCCAATCTCTGTTCGGGGGGTATCTTTTTGTTTCCCCTGTATGTGGCTCAAAACTCCGCCTCTGTGGACCCTGCTCCCAATGTCGTGTGTGGTGTTGTTGTCTGGGGGGTTGAAAAGATCTTTGTACATTCTTTGATCTACATTCTCGTGCAAAATGTCCTGGTCTGTTACAAGAAAAACATGTTATTCCACTTGCCTTACCCACAGGATTCGGTGGTACATACGCAGGCTGCCTTGTGGTCAGCGCCTGTATACTTACGGACATCAACTTATCACTTTGCGACTCCCTGTGCCTAGTGATGTTTTTGTCGTGATCAACAGCAGCCTCTCTCAAAGTGGACACTGACAGACCTCGCCAGCATGGTTGTGTGGTCTGTACCCTAGCCTTTAATGTTTCTTTCAAACCATCCATCAGTACAGATACTGCTACTTCTCGATGGTTTGGGTTGGTCTTTATGTCTTCTATACCAGTGTATTTTGCCATTTCTGATAATGCCCGGTGGAAATATTCTGCTGCCGTTTCAGACTCCTTTTGTTTAATGGAGAATAGTTTATTCCATTTAGCAACGGCTGGGAAATATTCTTTTAGCTGCAAATTTATCCTTTTTACATTATCCTGGTCGTACACATCTGTAAGTGGTACCTCTTTGTCTAGTCCACAATCAGCCAAGAATTTAACTGGGTCGACACTGGGGGGTAAGCAAGCTCTTAGCACTACCTGCCAATCCTTATTATTGGGCTCTAAAGTGTTTCCTAGATCCCTGATATATTTTTGGCTTGCCACTAAATCCTTTCTGGGGTCTGGGAATTCAGACACTATGGTCCTTAATTCCATTCTAGTGAACGGGCAATACATGGCGATGTTCCTGATGGGTGTGACTCCTGATGCATCTGTTTTCCCATTGGGAACTACTATCACCTTAACTGGATTAACTCTTATAACTTCACTCTGTGTAGATTCTACAGCTTGGGGTGTAAGTGTTTCAGTGTAATGCATGGTGCCGTACTTACCTGATGACACGACCTCACCTATCCCTCCGCTAGGGGCCTTCACTAATCTCGTGGCTGTTGATGTGCCTACTGTAGTCTCTGAAATGGTGGCTGCGAGAGAGAGAGCTGAAATTGTTGATGGATCGTCTTCTTGATCACACTCCTGGGGAAGGTTCAAAACAGGGTACAACTTGCACGGGTTAATACTTGCATGGGTTATTTGGTTAACATCATTAACATTAACATGGTTACTAAGAGTTTTAGTTTTACAACCCAGTGCGTCTTTCTCCGTAATCAACTTCTCTCCTGATATATATGGTGGAGGAGGAGCTGTGGCTATCAGTTTCCTTACTGCCCCAGATCCTGCCGCCAGAGCCAAACCTCTCTGTATCTCACCTTCCTGGTGCCACAACTGTAAATAATCATAATGCTGAATTCGTCTCTTTGTTGGTTTTACGAGACATATCCTCCTCCTTAAATTTTGTAACACTTCCGGGCTGAAACTACCTATTCTTGGGAACTTGTCCCTGTCTTGTACAGTCATTCTCTCCCATTCATCACATAAAACCTCTGTGTGACTACCGTATTTTTCACACATTACATATCGTGCCGACCCAACTGGTCGGTTCACAGAATCAACCTGAACCAGGGTTGATCGCCCCCTACCTGAGCAACTGGCCCCCATCGTCTGTAGGTGTTGCTTAGTCCTCCTTGGATTTTCTGTATCAAGGTTTTCAGCAAGCCTTTACAGACAACCAAATTACTCCACAGTAGGCCGGCGGTGGCGGTTTACCGAGTACCCCACTCACTCGCCCACCTCGACCAATACGACCTGATCACACCGATATGGTGCTGGCGTACTCGATACAGGGCCCCTATGGAACCTTCAGTTTACTGGAACATATGAGGGATACCCGCAGGACACTTACTCTTTCCAGTAAAGTTTAGGTTGTTGGATAGTTCCTGAGTGACCAGCGAACTTCCCTTCCAAAAATAAAAAATTACACAAATCACGTCAGAATGTACAAATAGCGTTTATGACCTTCGTACACAAATAGTACCGGTCAGGTTTACTAATGCACACAATTACGTGCGGTACAATCGTTCAGCACATAAGCAACTAATCTTATGTGCGGAGCGACCAGTGGAATCGAAAATTTCGGCTGCGAATTCCTTCAGCCAGAGCTTAATGGCCTATATGGGTTCTGCACCAACACCCCAGGCGTTGTGCCACTGGACTTTTATAGCGGACCTTTTTACCTTATGACCTCCTGGTCTTGTTACCTTATGACCTCCTGGTCTTGTTACACTATGACCTCCTGGTCTTGTTACACCTTATGGTCCGCTATACTCTAATGCTCAAATATTTATTTAACCAGAGATGCCTCCCTAGCCACCGTATATGTCACTTACACGTATGTTCCTTGACGAGTACTCGGCTTTCCTTTTGGTTCCCCCTTTAAAATTGTATAAACACACTCACTCAACACATGTACACTTTTGTTTCTACCTCTATTTCTGCGCAGAAATTTGTCTTCAGCCCAAGTGTGTTACTAATTAGGAGCAGGATCTGTTAAACTAAATTTCGGGTTTTCCAAAAATTGATTTGCGTTATTTACCGCGTCGCGTTATCTACCGCTGTGCGTTACTTATCGCCTTTGCGCTAATTATCGCTTTGCGCTAAAATCCACTTTATCACAACTTGAGCTACGTGGACGTAACCAGACGCTACGTTGCGTAATGTACGCTGCGTGCGTCTGCCTTTCGGATTGCGTACGCTAGTCTTTGTTAGCGACACGTGTACGCAATGCAGAGGATCCACCGTAACACAATATTTATCAATGTAGATGATCCCTGATCATCCACCGCAATCCACACTGCACACTGGCTGCCTCGTCTCTAAGACAAAACCGTGTTCTATACTTTAATTATTACTTTTACTATTAAATAACAGCAAATCTCTTTTTGCACTTTCTATCAACTATAAAAATTGGCAAACAGGAATAGTGATATACGAAAAATGAAATATACAAGTGGAAAGAAATGCAGGTATATGCGTGCGTACGCAAGACAAAAGAAAAATAAACAGTTTTAAAAGACACAAGCGTTTTGTTCTTACTTCCGGTTACCGGGTTCCTTCAGCACTCTTTACCTAAGCGAAGCAGACGCTTATCCCGTCAGCAACTGTGAGACAACCTCCCACCCTTTTGCTGGGGGATAAAGTCTGCTGATCTACCTAGTGCAGATGTGAAAAGGACCGGGCGAGCCCGCAATTGACAATGCTAAATTCCTTTGTCGTATAAACAACCCTTATGAAGCTAAGAACACTGTACGCTGTTTACTTAAGAAATACCGTAATGATACGCTATTTGCGCAACGATCGCTCAGCCGTAGGCGAGACGCTCAAGCGTCACGTTCGCTCACGGCCCAGCGATCACAGGACACGTTATTGGTTATGTCTAGGGGAAAGATTCGCTGTAACGTAGCGTACGCTCGAGACCACGAGGAGGTCACCAGCGGTGCAGACGCTCACAGCACAATACCTTTATATTTAAACCTTTTAACAATGTAATGCGCTATATACCTTAATGTGAATACAGGGTGTAAATGCAACTTTGTGTAGCCTGACTACCTACAAAGCTGTTTGAGCGTCACCGACGCTCAAGTGAACACTTAACACTATAGTAAATACACAGATACTGTTTTAGGGTTCCAAAGCCTATTATCTGTATTATATCTAGTATACTTGTAAAAGAGTAACACAGTACAAATGATACACTACAATATAACAAAGCCTTCCTAACCAAACACCTAACTAAGGGATAAACTACAATACTATCCTGGCCTAACACAATACAATACAATACTATAAAGTATAGTCTAGGGGAGTTACGAGAGAAAAGAGAAAATAGAGAGAGAGAAATAGACACAGAGGGAGAGAGAGGAATTGGCTCACAGAAAGACAATGATTACGGAGAGAACTTACGCACAAAGGGTATGATCGCCTGCGCCTCGATATCCAGCTCCCGATTATCAGCAGATAACCGTTGATGAGAGAGTGAGAGCTGGATGTGGTCGGCCTGCCTATTTATGCCCCACACACAATGCAATCTCCTGGTCCTACAATCCTTCAGTTTATTGGACACAGGAATTCGGCCCTGTACTGTAACCAAAGGTCATAGGTTGATTCATACAGGTGGGCTGTGCTGAGTTTAAACGGCTCAGGTGGGTGGGAAACTGGGTTTCCCGCCGCATACCTGAGTATGGGTAAATAATAGAAATGGACATAAATTTCTTATGTTCATAACTATTCGCACGAGCGATTAATACGCTCCAAACCAACACCGGAATATTGCTAATTAAATACTCTTCCGATGGGTATCAAACACTGCTGTATGACTCCTGTTAGACCCTTCGTGCAATACAAAGAGGGATTCCTCCGCTCAGGGACATTCTATCTAAACCAAACTTACAGAAACTATTGAGGGGAACATGATCTATAAACGACATTAATTGTGAACCTTTGTAACGAATGAGTCGCACGCTACGATCACATAAACTCTACCGTAAATGCGCATACTGCGCGTGCGAGTGCACGCTATTGCGGGTATGCGCTTCCACGGGAGAGCATACGCATGCGCAGCACGGACCAGTGTGCGGTGCAAATATGGCAGTGTGCATTGAGACATTTTTCTGACTTCGACAGCAAGCATAGCAACTCATATGTGTGGAGTCTGAATGTTCTCTCTATGTAATATTTTTGACTTTGACAGTCCACCCTTTGGCAGTAAACAATAACTGCCATCAATTATTAACATAAGAAAAAAATATTTCAGACAATAATCGGTGACCTAGACACATGTATGTCTTCATTTTGCAAATCAGACATTTGACTCTATTTGGGGAAGACAGGGAGGAGGACGAGACATCCTCTATATGCACTCGGCGGTCACGGGACCACTGGTTGGGTGTGGGACAACATTCAACCTATAGAGTATGCTGGGAGAGTGCTTTGGCCTATAATGTCTGATTTGGACGAACATTTCACACATACATGTACCTGCGTCTTTGTACACTGATGTTCGGATTCGATTGAGGTTCTGCTGGGTAGATGAAGAAGACTCAAACAAATTGTGAAAGTGACATGTAAAATTTTCATGATTTACATATTCCTATAATTTTCTGAACATTGTTTCCATTTCTGGAATGTATGCTAGGTCTGTTTAATCATTGAACAAGGGTTATAAGTAGTGTCCTTCCTAAATAACATAAACCTTCGGAGTTCGGGGAGAGCCACTCATAAACCTTTCTTTATCTGCAATGTGTGAATAGCCATTGTCTGATTGTTCCTGATTACCTCCCAATTTCCTGAAATTGGTGAGATTTAAACATACCAAGGATTTATCTATGGTACTGGTGGATCTTAAGGCTAGGGGGTCTAGTTATATTATACTCTTTGTCCACCAGTCCCCTCCCCCTTCCGTGTAATTCAAGTACCTCAGCTAACTCTAAAAAAAAAATGGCACTAATCCTGCATCTTTTCATCTTAGAGGTACCTGTGAGCACATACAACATTCCGTTTGGTTTAAGACCTTTACCAACTAGTGAGTGGTAATCACTCAAGGGATGTCTGTCACCTTATTGCTAGACTGACATCTCTGGATGCTCTCAACTTCAAATATGGGGTCACAATAACTACAAAATACAGTATTCCTCAGACAATAGCCTATCACGTTACCTCCGAACTCCGTAACTACTAGACCTTTGATTTTTTTTCTCTGGCTTTAACAAACTGATTGACTAATCCTGGGATCCTATAAGGAAATAACCCCTTCCTCCAGAACCAGTTCCAGTACCACACTCGACTCCTCATGAAAAACCTCGCAAAAATAGAATGTCCTGAAAAAGAAAAATGTTTGTCAGCGGGAAAGAGAGAAAAGAGAAATAGAACAAAACAACTCTTGTCCATAGCAAATCAATTAGAACGACTGGTCTTTCTGCAATCCTTTAGTAGGCTCAGGTAGTGTTCAACAGTGCCACCTCTCAGTCTTCACGGAACAGACTCTCTGGTGATTCTTTTGCGATCTCACTCCATTTACATGTTCCTTCCGGACTACCAACTTTCCTGCAATGGGAATCGTGGACCCAAGTCTCTCTCTCGGCTACTTTCACTGGGATAGTGCTGTCAACAAAACTTGGTATGGTCCTTCCCACCTGTCTATTAGGCAACCTGATTGTAAGAACAATCACACAGTCTCTTGGTTCACAATCAAGACAGTTAGTATTTGGCATACCAGGAATCAACCGTTTCAAGTTCTTTTGTCAAGTTCTCAAATGCTGGCTCATCTCAATAAGGTACTGTACTGCCACCTCATTTCTGATCATTGTGCGGATCAATCATGACATGAGGTTGTCTTCCAAAAAAACACCAAAAAGACACAAATACCAAAACAAAAACAAAAACGAATTTCGAAGAGGTTGATTCGTTAAGTGGAGATCTGGGAGTGGTTCCGATGCTACATAATACTAGTGGCAGTATCTATGATCCCAATAGTCCAATTCAAAGCTTTGCTCCTACTTCTATGGGTACCATTATCTACACACAAATTTCTGCGCTATTTTTCTTTGCGGTAAACACAGCAGCATCCGTGGCGGCAGGAAATGCCTCTACCCAGTTTGAGAAAACATCAGTGCACATCAATACATAACAATAATTCCTAAAGGGTGTTAACTGTACGAAGTCGATTTGTATTACCTGAAAAGGTCCGTCTGCAGGAGGGATATGGGATGGTTCTGTTGGTATTGCCTTACCAATATTCTTCCTCAAGTAAGTAAGACAGGTCATTGCTTTCTCACCTGCATGAGAAGAAAACCCTGGTGCACTCTAGTAGGCTCTTACCAGCTTACACATACCTTCCTTACCCTAGGTGAGTCAGACCATATACTGCCTCAGCTAGGCTTGGGAGATATGCTCTGGGGGCCACTGGCTTACCTTGTCCATCTCTCCAGAGTCCTGGGGACTCCTAACCATACCCCTTCTACTTCCAGACCTCCTTTTCCTATAGGGAACACACATTTGTATCTTAATTTAACTGTTGCGTGTTTGCAATGTAGAGTACCATGAGCATAACTCAAAAAAAAACCCCATCTCTAGAGTAGAGAAAGAAGGAGAAAATGAAAAAGAAAAATGTCAGGTTTGCTATTCACCAACAGGCATATCGGTGTCTATACAAAATTTCCCTTCACCAGTATTCTCATCCTTCCTCCACCCTATGTGCATGACAAGGCACACTGCAGTAATACTGGTGTTATCGTGCTGGTGAGATATACTGGGTTCGGGCAGAACTCTGAAGGACCAATTAGGCATGTAGTGTTTGAACTGTAATCGTGTCCATGACTGTACCACCCTGTGTGAACGCAAAAGATGAAGAGGAAACTGTGGAGAAACAGAATAGAGGTTGGTGACAGATGAGTTTGTAGAGGTGGAAAAGATTTGACTAAAATGACAACTGGATTGGGCACTACGGGGAAGTGATTCTCTACTTGGTCTACTCCCCTTAAAAAAAACTCTGTGTTTGTTGTATCGCTATTGGGACTATCCCAGCCATCAATCCAGTGTCCTGTCCATCCTAAGTTCATAGGGAACCTGGTATCTGTGAGATAATTTTCTCTACCTATGATGGACATGCATCTAGAACAGTGAAATGTAACATTAGTCTTCGTGGGTGTCTAACATACTTTGTACTTCCTGAGCGGGAGCACATTATATGTATATCATATCTAACAAAGCTCCTGTTAAGTTAATCAGGGGCCATTTCTGCTAGGAAAAAGAAGCAAAAGTTTAGAGGCCCCATCTTAACCCCAGCAAGTTTTGTCAAAGGGTAATGTTGCATTTATTTTGTTCTTCCCATTAGCCGAATCTGTGTTTTCTATGTCTTGTGATTCCTTACTATATGTCCCTTGGTCCCGTCTATGTGTTTAATAATGTGGCTTGTGCTTTCTGTCTAGGGGGTCTATATTGACTATGTGTCCTACTACTCCTACAAACTCTGGCAAAATGCCCTTCCTTCCTATAAGTGTAACATATTATTGACCTTGACTTACCATTAGGGATCTGGGGTTTGGACTGATGGGTCTTTCCTGTATGTGCCTGTATACTTACCATCCTCAACCTCTCCTCCTGTTGTTCTCTGCGCCTAGCAATATTCTTCTCTAAGATTAGCTACTGTGACCCCTTTCCAATTTGGCAAAGAAGTCTGCACCCTGACACTCAATGCCTTATTGAGCCCATCCATTAGCACAGAGACAGCCACCCCCCATTTGCCGAATTAGTGTTTACCAGTGATCTTATCTAGATGAAGAGTTTTCTATTACTGCAAAAGACAAAAAAAAAAGTTTAACAAGCTTCTAGGTCATGCGAAGTATTCATTCAATCCTTCTCATCTCGTATTAAGGGTCTGTACATGGTCCAACAAACATTTCCAAGCTCATCTTGACTAGGGGTATTACTAGGAATGAATACTTCATATATGGTAACCAAAAGAAATACCCGGGGGTTACCCTGTCTCGGTCCGCTTTCCTACTGGCAAATAATAATGTGCGGACGGGTTTTTTCTCCATTTCTGACGTTACTTTCTTGATTTTTATTTTATTTTTGGGTTTTTCTATATATGTACACGAATGATACCATACTTACCAGTTCCACTGGTCTCAGCCACTTCCCCTGCAGGCTACTGCTCTTCTTTTACCGGTTGGATACTCCTCTGAGTGTATGAGAAATGACTGAAACCAATCAGGTCGCCTTCTCCTCCTAAATAAAACTTCAACATTCATTAGTACATATATAGGTTACAGTCATATTTTTCATATTTTTATTATTTTCTATAGTTTGTATGCTGGCCGTAACTGCTTCCACATCTACATATGGTGGTGTACTTGCTTTCTCTTTTTCTTCCTACTTGTTTATTGTTGCTACAAGTTCAAACAGTTCTTATATTTCCATTTTTGTCTTATATGACCTTGGTTAGACATACCACCTGTAATACCTTAGGATCAAACTCACCAACCCCTCTTGCTGTCACAGGTTTAAACAATTTGTATGTCTGACCCTTTGTTTTCTAGATTTGATCAGGCATATTCTACTACCTACTTTCTGCAGTACCTCTGGTTCAAAGCTGCCCATCCTAGGGAATGATGACCTATCATTAGCAGTCATACGTACCCATTTATTGCAAAAACACACGGAGGTGAGCCATATTTCTCACACATAATAAACCTCGCTGACCCTCTCCGCCGCAATTCTGACCTTCTCGGTCCCAACTCTTCAGCCTGAACCCTAGCTACCAAACACCCACTGCTTGTGCAATTGGATCCCAATGCGGACTTTTTGCCTATAAACGCAATCCCCAAATGCACAACACAGTAGATGGTGAAAGACACCTAACGCTTTTACTCGCTACTTCTCCGCTGACGTACCACGACTCACTCCAATAGTGACCACAGCGTACCCAGTGAGGCCCTAACTGGCTTCTATTCACTGGAAGTTTTAGGAATAGCTTACCTTTTCCAGTGAATATCCACCGTTGAAGATTTTCCTGAGAGAGACCAGCGAAATCTTCCCTTTTTGACGTACACAAATCACGCTTGTGTATGCTCTACACACCGCTAATGATACCGCGATTTTCCGCAAAAGCTCGTAAAGGGGTATCAAGTTGCACTATGTATCGCACCCACAAACATGCGGTCCAATCGCACAGCGTATAGGTACTTGTTACTTATCCTCCCTACGACCACTGGAATCGAATCACAAGCTGCGAAACCTCAGCCGGAGCGTAATACAAAACCTTTAAACTTCAATTCACAATTTCTATACTTCTGCACAATGCACAATTCTATATTATGCTCCTCTACAAATCTCCTCACGATTTGCGTATTATCTTTATCTATATTAACGTGAGTCAGCCGCCTCATGCCGCCAAGCCTCCACTTACTTGGTGTACCAACGACGGGATCCCGAATTCCGGGGTTCAAATCCACTCACTCCTACTTTCACTCACTCAAGTACACCTTGTTTTTCTTTTCTGTACAGAAATTTTTTACTCCCTTAGGTCGGAAGCTTTGCCCCAGAGGTACTTACAGTTTTTAAACTAAATTTTTAAGGTAACCTGTTTTAGAAATCGGATAGTTATGTGCTATTGTATTAAATGTATACTATCCCACCTTTAATTGAACAAATATCGTGTAATTTGTACTTAGAGTCTGTATTCTTACGCAACCTTGCGTAAACACATGACCAGCGTGCCTTTTACGCCACAAGTGCTCTCCTGTACTTTGTCCGGACCATGTGTACAAACGTGCGTCCGCAATAAAACAAATCACACAGTCTCTATAAATGTGAGCAATACAAACTATAATCGCCCACAAACACCACCCACACTTGTTCTGTATAACCCTTTATGACTGGGCCAGAACTGCGTTTTGTGTTTTTAGAATTATTCCCTTAACACACTAATTCAAATTTATCTATATAGCAACAAATGTATCCAATTTCACACAGATCTAAAATGACTAATAACCTATACTTTAAATGCTATGATGCAGATTGGATAGCTATCTTGCAGAACATACACTGATATAAATATACACATAATTATAATAATATTATATATATGTATCATTTACTGGCCTCCTATGAGACACCTTACCTCTTCACTGTCTCTAATTTGCATATCAAAGATATTTGCTGTTCACTACAACAAAAAAAATAGTTACACCGGTTAATTTGCATTTCATTAGCTATACTCCACAAGTCTTGGAAGAAAAGAGAGAAAAAAAAAACCCAAACTCTTTTTTTTTTTTTTTTTCACAGACAAGGAGAAAAAAAATTCACTTATCTCACCATTTACTCTCACTAGGCCCATTTGAAACTATTTGTAATTGACTATGGCATGGGTTAAATAAATTCATTGGTAACTCATTAATGGTGCTGGATGTGACAAAGAAAACTGATTGTTCTGAGCACACTGAAAATCAGCTATTTAGAAAGTGACCTTCCTAAAATGGCCACTGCTCCTCCCCCTTCCACATCCATGAGGTTTACACAAGATGGTGGACAGGGCATGTGGTTAGTGCAAAATGGAGGACAGACCAAGCGGCTTCCTTGTCACAAAGAAATCACACTCCACACTGGCACCAAAATTACTTTAGGCCTAAGTTAAAAAAAAAAGCTATATCAAGGCTAGGCAGCAACTTTTAAATGTACTTTTAAATCTACTTAACAGATAAACAATCCAATCTGAATCAAACACAATATGAATTATTTGAACTTTGTTTTGCAACAATAAAAATATGCTGTAGCATCTTAAATATTATAAGAAACACATTGTCCCTTGAGTTTCATATCAGCGGCTTACTGGTAACACAACAATACACGCCGATGTGATTTGTCAGCATCACGATGCATCCACCATTAGCTGATCGACCACAGCATTGCATTTGTAATGTACAGTGCATCATTAAGACCGTGATATCGTGGACGCAGCTCTCATCTGTAAATGATAAATTGCTTTCTAACAAATATTTAAAATGCCCACTCTAATATATACTGCGGACGCCAGGTGCCTCTTATTACCATATACAATAAAAGTGCGCTGTATGTCGCAAAACACTACATCCCTTAAGAGGAAACAATACACGCACACATTGGGGTTTATTTACTAAGATTCGTAATTTCCGTAAAAAGGTCAAAGTTCAATCACGAATGACATCGACAGTGTAAAACTGCAACTTTTTGAATTGATTACGATGGATTTACTAAGCTGTCGTATTCGGGTTTTTCTTTTCTTCCGATGTCGATGTCATTCGTTTTTTTTTACCTATTTTTACGGCAGTGATTAGCAAAACACTGCCGTTTTTTTTTACAATCAATCTCGGCCGGATCTGTGTGATCCGTGCTGGGGTTTAATTTTTTTTTTTAATTAAACACTGTAAAATAATAAAAAAAAATGCGTGGGGTCCCCCCTCCTAAGCATAACCAGCCTTGGGCTCTTTGAGCCGATCCTGGTTGCAAAAATATGGGGAAAAAAATGACAGGGGTTCCCCCATATTTAAGCAACCAGCATCGGGCTCTGCGCCTGGTCCTGGTCCCAAAAATACGGGGGACAAAAAGAGTAGGGGTCCCCCGTATTTTTAAAACCAGCACCGGGCTCCACTAGCTGGACAGATAATGCCACAGCCGGGGGTCACTTTTATATAGTGCCCTGCGGCCGTGGCATCAAAAATCCAACTAGTCACCCCTGGCCGGGGTACCCTGGGGGAGTGGGGACCCCTTCAATCAAGGGGTCCCCCCCCCCCAGCCACCCAAGGGCCAGGGGTGAAGCCCGAGGCTGTCCCCCCCCATCCAATGGGCTGCGGATGGGGAGGCTGATAGCCTTTGTTGTAAAAGAAAAGATATTGTTTTTAGTAGCAGTACTACAAGGCCCAGCAAGCCTCCCCCGCATGCTGGTACTTGGAGAACCACAAGTACCAGCATGCGACGGAAAAACGGGCCCGCTGGTACCTGTAGTACTACTACTAAAAAAATACCCAAAAAAAGACAAGACACACACACCGTGAAAGTATAATTTTATTACATACATACACACATACATACATACTTACCTTAAGTTCCCACGCAGGTCGGTCCTCTTCTCCAGTAGAATCCAAGGGGTACCTGTTGAAGAAATTATACTCACGAGATCCAGGGGTCCAGGCTCCTCGGGAAATCCATGGGTAATCCACGTACTTGCATAAAATAAGAAAACGGAAAGCCGAGCCACGAACTGAAAGGGGCCCCATGTTTTCACATGGGACTCCTTTCCACGAATGCCAGAAACCCACTCTGACTGATGTCTAAGTGGGTTTCTTCAGCCAATCAGGGAGTGCCACGTTGTAGCACTCTCCTGATCGGCTGTGTGCTCTTGTCCTCACTAACAGGCAGCACACGGCAGTGTTACAATGTAGCGCCTATGCGCTACATTGTAACCAATGATGGGAACTTTCTGCCCTGCGGTTGACCTAAAGTGACGTCACCGCTGAGCAGAAAGTTCCCATCATTGGTTACAATGTAGCGCATAGGCGCTACATTGTAACACTGCCGTGTGCTGCCTGTCAGTGAGGACAGGACCACACAGCTGATCAGGAGAGTGCTACAACGTGGCGCTCCCTGATTGGCTGAAGAAACCCACTTAGCCAGAAGGCAAAGTGGGTTTCTTGCATTCGTGGGAAGGTGACCCATGTGCAAACATGGGTCCCCTTTCAGTTCGTGGTCGGGACACCGTTTTTTTTTTTTATTCAAGTACGTGGATTAACCCTGGATTTGCCGAGGAGCCTGGACCCATGGATCTGGTGAGTAGAATTTCTTCAACAGGTAGCCCTTGGATTCTACTGGAGAAGAGGACCGACCTGCGTGAGAACATAAGGTAAGTATGTATGTATGTGTGTATGTATGTAATAAAATTATACTTTCACGGTGTGTGTGTCTTGTGTTTTTTTGGGTATTTTTTTAGTGGTAGTACTACAGGTACCAGCGGGCCCGTTTTTCCGCCGCATGCTGGTACTTGTGGTTCTCCAAGTACCAGCATGCGGGGGAGGCTTGCTGGGACTTGTAGTACTGCTACTAAAAACAATATCTTTTATTTTACAACAAAGGCTATCAGCCCTCCCATCCGCAGCCCATTGGATGGGGGGGGGGACAGCCTCGGGCTTCACCCCTGGCCCTTGGGTGGCTGGGGGGGGGGGACCCCTTGATTGAAGGGGTTCCCACTCCCCCAGGGTACCCCGGCCAGGGGTGACTAGTTGGATTTTTGATGCCACGGCCGCAGGGCGCTGTATAAAAGTGACCCCCGGCTGTGGCATTATCTGTCCAGCTAGTGGAGCCCGGTGCTGGTTTTAAAAATACGGGGGACCCCTACTCTTTTTGTCCCCCGTATTTTTGGGACCAGGACCAGGCGCAGAGCCCGATGCTGGTTGCTTAAATATGGGGGAACCCCTGTCATTTTTCCCCCCATATTTCTGCAACCAGGATCGGCTCAAAGAGCCCGAGGCTGGTTATGCTTAGGAGGGGGGGCCCCACGCAATTTTTTTGGCAAAAATAAGCACTTTCCCACCCCTTCCCACTGATATACATGCACGGATCTCATGGATCCCTGCATGCATCTCAAATCACGGAAAAAAAAAGCAGGTCTGTTTTTTTTTAGGACTTTTTTACGAGTTGTAATTTTTCACGGCAGTGTTTTGTGTTTTTTTGCTTTGCACTTCTTAGTAAATGACCGAGATTCATATCTAAACAGGCGTAATTTGACCGATGGTGTATTCATTCGTAATTTTTTACCTGAACTAGCAAAAAATTACGAATGCCCTCATCACTGCCGTGATTAGTGTTTAGTAAATGACCGAGATTAACCGAGATGACACTTTGAAGAAAAAACGGCATCTCGGTCAAAATCGGGAGCTTAGTAAATATACCCCATTGTCTGAGTTCCAAAGCTCATTGATGTATATATTTGTTATTAAAAGGATATGTATTCAATATATCACAATGTACAGTATATATATATATATATATATATATATTAGTTACATGGTTACAATTTATACAGTAAGCAGTTAATACAAACTAAATCAAATACATACATGGCCAGCGATACAATTACCATATTTTGCTCAATGCTTTCTAAGCTCCAGTTCCTCCATCTTTAGCTCTCAACTCCAGCTAACAGCAGCAAAATATTACCAACACTCCATCTCGCTCAGGACCCAGGGGAAAAAGGACAGAGACTCCTGTGTGTCTCATCAGCAATGTACTATATAGTTTGGGGGAGTGCACAGACTAGTCTAAGGGAGGGAACTTTCTCATTCATGATGAGTCACTGGTCAATTCATATGCAAACGAGGTTCAGCCTTGATGGACAAATTACAGGAGATAGCCACTGGTAAAGCATGCTGTCTTCCAGGAAATCCATTGTTCTAATAAGAGTGACTTTAGCTTTCATACATTTAATCATATCTACTTGTTGCAATGAGCTACAACTTTATAACATGCATCAAATTGATATACACATTAATCTGGTTGCTTTAATACCAAACACGACATGTCTATCTTGCTTCGTTCCAATAATACACATACATGACGTTACTCCATTAAATACATTTAAAACATTATGATGTCTGGCGCTTGATATGTTCAAATTATGTGCTGTATGAAATATATGTCGAATCTATCTCTGTGGCATGTCTGTGTAAATGCATATGGTACCGTATATTGCTGTGCTCGCTGCGCGTATTTGCAAGCATAGCGACTCATATGTGTGGAGTCTGTATGTTCTCTCTGTGTAATATTTTTGACTTCGACACAGTATTTTCTGATAGTTGAGATCCAGGTAATTTTCTATTGACTTGTCAAGGAAGAGCCAGAGTCAGCAACTTCTAGTAAACTAAGATAAGTTATACTCACTATCCTTGTGACGTTATACTCACTATCCTTGTGTGGTTTACAGAATTGTATACTGTGTTATGAGTATTCTTCTAATTGTTCTTCGACCAAACCCACCGTTAAGAATCTTTCTTTAATAATTTGTAACAGTAACCAAGAAATGTAAATAAAGTATTTTGCATGAATTCCTTTCTCTCATCTCTTTGAAGAATAGAGGAGACCTATGTACTGGAAAATAAAAGGTACTACTAACTGCAGTTAATAGCTATACTCGTGAGCATTCGCCTTTCTGTATTCTTACCTCCAACCCCTGTGTCATACACACTTGGATTTCACAGATGTTGGGGGGGGGGGGCGGAGACAGGTAGGAAGAGTCATTTGATTTGCTCCAATATCTACAGGCGAAATGTGCACCTTTTGTAAACCCCCAAACACCCAACCCCATATACCACAGTCAGACACTTTAAACATAAGCTATTTGCATCTGCATATGAAGTTTTGTAATTCTAACTGTATATGAGCAAATAGCTCATGTGTTAAGTGGGACTTTGGTACATGAAGTTGGATGACCAAGTCCAGTGTATGACTTGCTGGGCATTGCCTGTTTTAAATACAGGGAGGTTTACAATAGGTGCACATATTGCCTGTAAGTCCTCTGTACGTCATACTGAGCAATATGGACCTCATTCAAAGATGGACACAGATTGTTTCATCCAGAGGTTTAAGGTGGGCTGGAATGGGGCGGAACTGCATTCCATCACCTCTAATTGCAGGCGGAACCAGTTCTGCCTCCATCCGGCCACCAACAACTGAGCATCAGGTCCTTGCTGCATTGTAAAGATGGCAGCAGCTGCCAGCCAGAACAGCTACAGTACCAATCATAAGAAGAGGCGGCTATTTCAAAATCTGGTGTGAGACAATCATGGCTCGTGGATATCCAGCCAATGAGAAGCTGCTCATTGGCTGGCGAT
Source organism: Pseudophryne corroboree (assembly GCF_028390025.1). Taxonomy (NCBI): domain Eukaryota; kingdom Metazoa; phylum Chordata; class Amphibia; order Anura; family Myobatrachidae; genus Pseudophryne; species Pseudophryne corroboree. The sequence goes on along the minus strand of NC_086451.1, from coordinate 145,525,461 downwards.
CCATGAGCCATGAATGGCACACAATCGGCGCCAGATTCAAAGCAAAGCCACTGCTTCTTTGAATAGCAGCCAGTCCGCGAGCCAGGAGGACTGTCTGGTGGCTGCTGCCAGCTTTACACTGCAGCCGGGCCATGATGCTCCAGTGCACAGCCTCTGATGCAGGGCGAGACCCAATGCTCAAGGCTCTCAGGATGCAGGGGGTGAGATGGGGGGGAGAGAAGCAGGGTGTGAGATGGGGAGGGGGTGAAATAAGCGGGGTGGGATGGGGAGGGGGTGAGAGAAACAGGGGGTGAGTTGGGACAGTGAGAGGCTCAGGGGGTGACACGGGGGAGTGACAAGGTGCTGGGGTGAGATAGAAGCAGAGGCTGAAAGGGTAGCAGGGAGTGAGAGGTGTAGGGGGCAAGTAAAAGAGAGAAAGATTCAGGTGTTCAGTCACAAAGGAGAATACGTATATAGGGAGTAAAGGATGAAGATATGGACACACGAGGAGAGTTACAGACAAAGGAAACAAGAAAGCAGAAGGGACACATGGAAGACGTAAGAGAGGTGAGCAAAGGTTGTTCAACAAATACTGCTATATTGTGCATCAAATCTACAATTGTGGGGGACTGCTGTGGGCATTGTGTGTTTAACGGACTCTGCTACTGTTGGCATTGTGTATGTAAAGGGTACTAGTGTGTGGTGCAATGTGAATAAGATTGTGGTTCTGTGAGGCATTATTTTGAACTGCGCTACTTTTGTGTGGCCACAACCCTTCCTTGTGAGACCACACCCCTTTTACTGGCCACTAAGGGGGAAGGATGGTGGGGGAAATGGGTTCCCCCACCTCTCCAGGACCACTTTAAGCACTGGTTGCATCTGCAACAAGATCTGCGTCCATCTCCTCACATGCTGGGGGTCGCCCAGCACAGGTCAAAGCCACCCAGCATGTGTGGAGCCGCCTCATGATGCTTCCGCAGTTTTATTGAGGAAGCATCGATTTAAGGTTGACTACTGCTTGCACAGCCTAGTACTGGCAGGCGGGCCACCGCCATCTTCTTTTATCGGAGCGGCTGTGTGTGACATTATGCAGCCACCCCAATAAATGCTAGAGACAAACCCCCATTTTGGGTACCACGCCCCGCAACTCCAAAATTATGCCCACTGAACGCCTGCAGCTGTCAATCACCTTGCGGCATGCAGCAGCAAGGTTTATGGTAGTGCATGCGCACTGTTGCGCATGATCAGACCCTCTGAATGCAGTTGCTGCATACAGACATACAGCTGCGTTCAGCTCTGAAAAGCCCCCAATGTGTTTTACATAGCAGACACTGCTATTTCAGTGTGGCTGCCTCTATAGCTCACTCTTTTAAATCTACATGTCACTATTATTCCTGCATGCACAGCAGTGTCTGCACCATTCTCTCTGTGTTGCTGCCTCTATAGCTCACTATTATCCTTCTACAAGTCACTATTATCCTTGTACACACAGCAGTACCAGTGTCCAAGTGTAGCCGCCTCCTACAGGTCACTGTTATCACTTCAAACATAGTAGTGCCTGAACAGTTCTTACCCATACTTGCCTGCCCTCCCGCATGGGCTGGGAGGCTCCCGAAAAACGGGTGGTGCTCCCGGCACTCCGGAAAGGCAGGCGAGCCTCCCAGAACCGGCCGCAGCAGCGCGCACCACTCGTGAAATTGAGTGGTCTAGTGATGCTGATGATGCGATATGCTGTAAATTCCATCATAGTAGCTCTGCCCCCCACTTTGCAACACGTGTAATGTGGGCATTGCATAGTGGGGGGCATGGCCGCAATGATGCGATCATGTCTGCACGCCCCAGACTGCCCCTTTATTTCAGAGCCCTGCCACCTTTTCATAGCCCTGCCCCCTGTTCGGACGACCTGGCTGCTCCCTCTCGGAGCATCCTGAAAGTCGGAAAGTCTGTTCTTACCGCCTCTTTCTAGTCAGTCTTTTTTTCCTGTCACTGAATACTCTAGTACCCTAAACATTAACCCTAATACCCTATATTTGGTCCTTAACAACCCTAACCCAAGCCTCATCCCAAACCACTCCCTTACCATAACCCCTAACCCTAATATCGTAACCCAAACCAGTAAACCAACACTAGTATCCTATCCCTAATACCCTAACACGTAAAACAACCCTCCAAACCAACCCTAATACCCTGACCCCATCCCCATAAACTGACCCTAACACCCTAACCCAAACCACTAAACCAACCCTAATACACTAACCCTAAAGGGCAGACTGGATGGGCCAATGGTTCTTGTCTGCTGTCAAAGTATATGTTTCTGGTGTCTTCCGTGGGCTCTCCCCTTCTTTATGTGCATGTGAGGCTGCGATTCAGAGATTAAATCCGACGGCTCTCCACACGTCCAGGTGCCATTTTCAGCAGTGGAGTCTTGAGCCACCACTGCTTCATAAGGGGACATAAGGGGTAATAAAGGCATTTTTGGGACAGTAAAGGATGCACAGTGGTGTGTGAACACTTACATTGTGTGTGTCTGTCTGCCTATATATATATTTTCTGCAGCAGGGTACACTGGGGTTCCACAGGGATAACATCGGGGTGTAGAGTTGGATCTTTATCCGAGGCAGCAACAGGCTAAAAGCTTTGACTGTTCCCAAGATGCACAGCACCGCCTCCTCTATAACCCCGCCTCCAGGCACAGGAGCTCAGTTTGTAAGTTGGTGCCTGCAGTGCAGGCTGACAACAGGGAGGGCTGCGCTGGACATCCCTAAAAAGAGCTTTCAATTGAAGAAAGAAGACTTCAGATCCGCAGCATAGGCACTTAAAAGTGCTATGTGTTATTATGACAAATCGTGCTGCGGCTACCTCACCTCCCAGAGGCGCTGTAAACTGCCGCGCCCTGGTTGCTGGGTAACTACAGCAGAAGGCTTTGTTTCTTACTCAGGGCACACACACACCGCCGCTGCTCTCCGGGATCGCGTGGCCACTGCAAGGAGGAGGTAAGAGGGTCCCCCAGGTGCAGGTACCCCACTAGACCACCAGGGCAAGGGCACAGGTCGGAGTTTAGTAATAATACGTTTCTATATGGCCCGCAGTACCCGGTGGTGAAGTCCAGCAAGGGGATCTGGCTCTGACCTGTAGCCCCTCCCCCAGCCCCAGGGCGCCATTTACTGCTAATGTTCCCACCCTGGAGCTGCATCTCTCTCTCTCCCTCACTCCCTGTCAGCGTTTGGGTGCCCTGTGCGTCAGGGTTTTCATATAATATAGTGGTTATCACAGGATATAGGTGGTCATTCCGAGTTGATCGCTCGTTGCCGATTTTCGCTATGCTGCGATTTGTTGCTAAATGCGCATGGTACGCAGCACGCATGCGCTAAGTTATTTAACACAAAACTTAGTAGATTTGCTGGTGTTCGTACGACGCTTTTCAGTTGCACTGCTGTTCGGTAAATGATTGACAGGAAAGGGGCATTTCTGGGTGGCAACTCTGCGTTTTTTTACGGCGTTGGCTAAAAAACGCAGGCGTGTCAGGGAAAAACGCGGGAGTGTCTGGAGAAACGAGGGAGTGGTTGGCCAAACGCAGGGCGTGTTTGTGACGTCAAACCAGGAACTATACAGACTGAGGTGATCGCAATCTGTGAGTAGGTCTGGAGCTACTCAGAAACTGCAAAGAATTATTTACTAGCAGTTTTGCTAATCTTTCATTTTGCAATTCTGCTATGCTAAGATACACTCCCAGAGGGCGGCGGCCTAGCGTGTGCAATGCTGCTAAAAGCAGCTAGCGAGTGAACAACTCGGAATGAGGGCCATACACTTTTGGTATTTTCTCTGGGTATTACAGTCACAATATACCTCTTAAATCCTCCGTGTGTGCCCTGCCTGTAGTCACACTATCTGGGGGGATTTTTGTTAGGTACTTTGCTTATATTGTACTGTTCCACCCTAAGGTAAAGCTTTCTTATTATGTCAGCTCAACAGGGTGAGGGTTCTGTGGCTGACCCTGCGTACTGCAGTGTTCATGCCATGGATGTCTCTGTGGAAAATATTGCAGCTGAGGGTTCAGGTGCTGGGGGCTTTGTACCCCTCAGTCAGTCTACTACAACGGGGCCAACTACTGACCCACCGTGGGCTACATTTTCTAATTTACTGACTACACTGGTAACTAGACTTGCACCCCCTATGGGACCTCCTGTGCCATTACAGCTACATATTGTCCCTGCAGTTAATCCACCATGGGCAGATACTATGTCCTCTCAGTTACAGCAATTAAATCGGTCTTTGGCCAAGCAAAATCCTAACCCTCGCCCGCTTAAGACCAAGTGGTCATCTAAGCGGCCATTACGTCCTCACAAGCCACACATGTTACAGACACTTCTTCTGATCCCTCAGACACTGACGCGGATGCTTCTGATGGGGAATCCCTGACCCAAGTGGATATTCCTGACCTCTTAGAGGCTATAAGGCTAATTCTTCAAATTGATGAAGATGAAGAACCACCGGCTCCCTCTAAGAAACCAGATAAGTTCAAGTGTCAGAAGGTTACTAAAGGTTACTAAGTTAGTTTTACCACATTCTGACCATTTAGTTGACATACGTCAGGAATCCTGGGACTATCCAGGAAAGAAATTCTCTCTGTCTAAGATGCTAGCTTGCTATCCCCTCGCTGCAGAGTTAAGCAAAAATTTGGAAAAGCTGCCACTGTTGGACTCACAGGTCGCATGTCTGGTGGTATTATCTGTTCTGCTTGTCACTACCGTCACCTCTCTGAAGGAACTGACGGATAAGCATGTCGAGGGTTGCTTGAAGTCCATTTACACTCTGGCTAGAGCTGTGCAAAGGCCTACTATTATGGCCTCTTGGGCTGCTAAAGCTATAGAGACCTGGGTTCAGGAAGTTGAAGCGGAGCTACCGTTACATTTTCCTGATAATGCAAAACAGTGTCTCTCGTACATTGTTACAGCCTTTCATTATATTCAAGAGGCGGCATCGGATGCAAGTATCCAACGACTTAGGCGTCTATTCTGGCTCGCCGGATCCTCTGGTTGCGGTCCTGGTTGGTAGATCTGGACTCTAAACAGACCTTGGAGGTAATCCCTTTTAAGGGAAATTTGGGGAAAATCTCAACAAGATTGTCCCTGACTTAGCGTCTGCTAAGACTGCATGTCTGCCTAGTACTACTCCTTCAGTCCCGAAAGCTAAGAGTACTTCCTTTCATTCCTTTTGCCTCCAGGTAAAGCAAAGGGTCAGGTGTACCCGAAACAGACTTGCACTTCCAAATCCACTAAGCCCAAACCTAATCGTGCCTGGGCTGCCCGTCAGCCTGCTGCCAAAACAGACAAGCCATTTGCATGACGGGGCATGCCTCCCTCTGGGGGATCCCAGGGTGGGAGGTCGACTTCTACGGTTTGCTCAGGTATGGTTACAGACCACTTCAGACACCTGGGTAAGGGAAGTCGTCACTCACGGATACGCCATCTCTTTCAAGAAACGTCCCCCTAACCAGTTTTGCTCGACAAACATCGCTTCGGATACGGTAAAAGCAAAATCTCTCCATCTGGTGGTAAAATCCCTCCTGAATACGGGAGTGGTAGTGCCGGTGCCTCTGGCTCAGAGAGGCAAGGGGTACTATTCAACGCTGTTCCTAGTCCCGAAACCGAATGGATCTTTTCGGCCCATTCTCAACCTCAAGTCTCTGAACAAATTTGTGAAAGTTTCCAAATTCTGTATGGAAACTCTTCGCTCTGTTGTTCTAGCCCTGGAGTCCAAGGACTACATGTTATCCTTGGATATACAGGATGCTTACCTGCATATATCTATTGCAGTGTCGCATCAGCAATACCTGCGGTTTGCTATTGGCAACCTACATTTTCAATTCCAGGCCTTGCTTTTTGGTCTTTGGTCTGACCTCGGCTCCTCGAGTTTTCACCAAGGTCATGGCGGTCATGACAGCCCTACTCTGGCTACAGGGTATCAGGATCCTGCCATATCTTGATAACTCGTTGACCCTGGCGAACTCCCCAGAGGTTCTCCTTCGTCAGCTGGAACCGAATGTTCAATTCCTGCAAGCCCGCGGGTGGTTCATCAACTGGAAGAAATCTTGCCTGATTCCTGCTCAGAGCATGGTGCACCTGGGAGCCCTATTGGACAACCACAACCAGCGGTTGATTTTGTCTCCAGAGAAGGTATTGAATCTTCAGGACAAGATAAGATGCTTCCTCTCTCGCCCACGTGTGTCAATTCACTCAGCGATGCAAGTACTAGGCCTCATGGTGTCGGCTTTCGACATGGTGGAGTACACTCAATTTCATTCCTGCCCTCTGCAGAGGTTAATTCTCTCCGAGTGGGATGGCCTGCCTCACCAGATCAGGTCTTACATGTTATCCTTGACTCCGGAGGTCTGTCTGTCACTGACTTGGTGGCTGCAGGTCCATCAACTGAGCAGGGGTCGTCCATTCTGGATCTCCAACTGGGTCCTTCTGATGATGGATGCCAGTCTGCAGGGTTGGGGCGGTGTTGGAGCAACACTCTCTTGAGGGTCGGTGGACCAGGGAGGAATCTCTCCTCCCGATAAACATTCTGGAATTGCGGTCAGTGTTTAATGCGTTGACACTAGCCCTGCCTCTGGTACAGAACAGGCCTGTTCAGGTACAGTCAGACAATGCCACCACGGGGGTGTACATAAATCATCAAGGTGGCACCCGAAGCCGCAAAGCACTGATGGAAGTGTCAAAGATTCTGCATTGGGCGGAACGCTATCTGCCTGCCATATCGGCAGTGTTCATTCCGGCGGTCCTAATCTGGGAAGCGGACTTCCTCAGTCATCAGGACATACATGCCGGAGAGTGGAGCCTTCACTCGGAGGTCTTTCAACTCCTCGTGGAACAGTGGGGTCTAACAGATGTAGACCTGATGGCGTCTCGACACAATCACAAGGTTCCGCACTGGCTATTCCATGGAACTTTCGGCTGCCGTACGTGTTCCCTAGGGTGTCACTTCTGTCCAGGGTGATAAGGAAGTTCAAGCAAGGAGGAATACTACTTTCTGATTTTTCACCATGATCGTGCGGTCCTTAGAACTCGCCCAGGTTATCTCCCTAAGGTGGTGTCATCTTCCCTCCTTAACCAGGAAATTGTGGGTCCGGCCTTTACCTCTCCAGGTTTATCCTCCAAAGAGCGGTCTTTGGATGTGGTACGGGCTCTTCGTATTTTATGTGAAGAGGACATCTTCTCTTTGGAGATCTGATTCTCTCTTTGTCCTTTTTGGTTTTCACAAATGTGGCTGGCCTGCTTACAAGCAGACCTTGACCAGATGGATGTTAGGTTCCTGGTGCTCAGAACCGGGGAGATGTTGCGTAGTGAGTCCTGAGCACCAGAACATGACGCTGAGACAAGGTGTGGTGTGGAAATTGAACGGGAATAGCCCCTGGCACCCTACCTCCGTTGCTCTACCCGTGTTGTCAATTCACGCCTGCATGACTACGGTTTCTTGGGCCCATGGCAGCCGCGTTTGAAGGGCGGATTAGGTCTGCCCAACTCCGATGCCCCCGCAGGTCTTAAAGGGAGACAAAGCGTGAACTGAGACAGGGTAGTAACAAGGGGACCTCTAACTGAAACAACCGAAGCCAGGGGCTACTGACTAGCCTAAAACTAAATGTATGTGCGGCTTGCCGCCAAAGGAAAAGAACTACAAAGAAAATGCTGTCCACACGCCGACACAATACTTTTGTGTACCGGCGGTGACAGCATAAGCAGAACCCTCTGCAAAACACCAGTGACAGATATAACCAAGGAATACAGCGGCCTAGGCCGATGGACGCGGCAAAGCCGCTACTCACGGAACCGGTACATATACTGGCAAACGGACAGGAACCCCCAATGCTGCCGACACAGACTCTCAGAACTGGAGGACAGGCAGAATCCCAAACGACAGACCGGTGGACACCAAGAAGCCAGAAACTCGACCAGGCACAGGCAAAGCCACAGGACTTCTGGCAGGAATGCTTCACGGCAGGACACGGGATAAGACACTGGAATCGACACAGGAACCGACACTCAGGAAGCAGCTAGACAGACACTGCTAGACAAGAGCTCAGGAACTGGCAGGAACAAGCTCAGAACACAAGCACTCTGGAAGACTGGAAACCTAGAAATATCACCAGCATCTGTGAATTGCACTCAGCCAGCATATAACAGAGAGGCCTACTTAATTATGTCGTGCAGCTGTCCTGTTGCATGACTCCAAACTGACAAGATGCAATTAGCAGACAGGTGAGACCAACCACATGGAAACAGGCTGCAATTGCACAGACTCACCACTGACAGCAAACAATAATCTTCTAAACCAGAGCAATGGGAAATCCTGGCCTGCAAGAGAACAATAAACATAAAATAGGAATGAACCACTACCTGTGGTTCATAACAGTATCCCCTCCTAAAGGGTGAGCTCTGAGCACCCCATGACACCCACGGGGAACATAAACAGAAGTATAACATAAAATACCTAACCGAAATGCAAAAGAGGAATGAGCCACAGCCGTGGCTCATAACAGTACCCCCCCCCTTGAGGAGGGGTCAAAGGAGCCCAAAATACAGGTTATCGAAAACAAGGTATACAAAAAAAAACCTGACACACTGGTCTAACAGAAACAAGCCGTGGCAACAGCTTGTAACGGTGCCCCCCCTGAATGGTGGCCACTAGACACAAGACAAGGAGAAGAAAAAAAACTTTTTTTTTTTTTTTTTATCAAGGCAAGAGTCAATAATTATTTCATTTTTCTTCTTCTTATTTTTACAAAGTTCTTGAGGTCTGACCAAGGTAATTCCCCAAACATTGTCTGAACTGATGGTACCTCCCAGCAGGGCGGGGTTCAAGTCAGAGATTGGTTTCTTAACCTTGGGAGCTGAACTTTCAGGCAAAGTACTACAAATAGAAGAAGACAGAAAAGCACATCCTGCAGTCAAAACAACGGGCTGAGACTCTTGTGCCGAGTTTACAGTATACGGTGAACTCTCAGCAGATTAGATGGGTGACCCTAGAGGAACCTGAACCAATTTCTTTGGAAGCATATCTTTTAATAACTGCATCACTGAATGCTGGGGGATCCTGAAGAATGGGATCTTCAGCTTTCATTAGGCTGGTCGCCCACTCAAAAGGCTCTCCTCTAAAAGAATATATCAGAGCACAAGGTTCTCTGAAGTGATGCCCAGAAATGGTCTGGACAACATAATGATGTAATAGTGTTTGTAAAGCGCCAGAAATTGGACTAAGTCCCCATCAAAGATTATAGATGTTGAGATATCAACAGAGTCAGGATCTGCTTCCTTCCCATCTGACTGACTAGAGTGCTTAGCTAGGACCTGGTCACTATTGATCTTACTCAAGGCTGAGACTTTCTGAACCCCACCTGGGGCCGTGGCTTTCTGAACCCCACCCGGGGCAGTGACTTTCTGAACCCCACCCGGGGCAGTGACTTTCTGAACCCCACCCGGGGCAGTGACTTTCTGAACCCTACCCGGGGCAGTGACTTTCTGAACCCTACCCGGGGCAGTGACTTTCTGAACCCCACCCGGGGCAGTGACTTTCTGAACCCCACCCGGGGCAGTGACTTTCTGATCCCCACCCGGGGCAGTGACTTTCTGAACCCCACCCGGGGCAGTGACTTTCTGAACCCCACCCGGGGCAGTGGCCTTCGGAGACCCCGCTGGGGTCAGCACCTCGGATTCTTTTACTGGGACCGGGCCGTTGGCCTCCCTCACTGGGACCGGGCCATCAGCCTCCCTCTCTGGTTCGATAATTATCGAAACTTCTCCCGGGACTATGACTTCCGGGACTTTTGCTGAAGCTATAACCTTCAGAACCTCAACTAATGCTATGCCTCTTAAGTTCTTTCCTGGGGAAGCGACCTCTAGACCCTTCTTTGGGGCTGCGTCTCTCGAGACCCCACTTGGGGATATTACTTCAAAGATCCCTTCTGGGGTTTTTCTTCTCGAGTTCCCTTCTAGAACTATGGTTTTAGATACCCTTTCTGGGGTTGCGCTTTTCAAGTCCCTACCTGGGGTAACAGCTTCTGAGACCCCTTCTGGTATGGACACCTGAGCTATAGTATTAGATGTCCCTCTATAACCTAGAGCATCGGGTACCGCTCCAGCGCTCTGGGCATCGGGTACCGCTCCAGCGCTCTGGGCATCGGGTACCGCTCCAGCGCTCTGGGCATCGGGTACCGCTCCAGTGCTCTGGGCATCGGGTACCGCTCCAGCGCTCTGGGCATCGGGTACCGCTCCAGGGCTCTGGGCATTGGGCACCGCTCCAGGGCTCTGGGCTTCGGGCACCGCTCCAGGGCTCTGGGCTTCGGGCACCGCTCCAGAACCCTGGGCTTCGGGCACCGCTCCAGGACCCCGGGCACCGCTCCAGGACCCCGGGCACCGCTCCAGGGGTTTGCAACTCTGCTTCAACTGGAAAATCAAGAGAGGAGAGAAACATTCTCCTTTGGTTTCTGAATCTATAATGGGGCTCCCTAGCCCAAGGACCCCAATTATAGGACAGAGTGCTTTTTAGTGTGGGTTGTGTGACAAGCACCTCTGCCACAGTTGAGACAGGAGTAGGTCTTGTATCCTGACTCAACTTGGCCAGAGGGCAAGACTTGTCGCCACACTTTGGCTTGCGCAACTCACAGGTCTGCAGATAGTGGCCTAGACCCCCACAATATAGGCATAAATCTAAGTTTCTGCGACGCTGACGCTCCTCTTCTGAGAGCCTGGGCCACAGAAAACTTTTAAACCTTTTCTCTTTAATTAAACCTGAGGATTCACTTGTCACCATACTGTGAACAAGAGTCTCTTTATAGGATGAACTCTCAACAACTTCTGGCAAAATAAGCAAAATTTTGGTCAGAAGGTTTTGCAGTTCCTTTAAGGCTTGCTGCAAAACATCCAGCCGCTCAGGTTTCAAAGCACTAAAAGCAGAGTTCAGGGCTGAGAGAGATGCTTGCAGGGCTTGCATAGTAGGCATAGGAGGATTACAAACAAGACAAAACTGGACAAGACAAGACAAGACTGGACAAGACAAGACTGGACAAGATAAGACTTCCCCCCCCCCCCCCCCCCTTAACCAGACAAGACAAGACTGGATTCTTAAACTAGACAAGACAAGACTGGATTTTTAAACACCGGATTGGATTCTGCACACTGGATTCTACACAGGACTGGATTCTAAACACCGGACTGGATTCTAAACACTGAATTCTAGACAGGACTGGATTCTAAACACCGGACTGGATTCTGCAAACTGAATTCTAGACAGGACTGGATTCTAGACTAGACACTGGACTGGGCCAAAAAAGAAAAAGTTTTATTTCTTTTTTGTGGTATGGCTGGTGATAATGTTAGGTACCTGGTGCTCAGAACCGGGGAAATGTTGCGTAGTGAGTCCTGAGCACCAGAACGTGACGCTGAGACAAGGTGTGGTGTGGAAATGGAATGGGAATAGCCCCTGGCACCCTACCTCCGTTGCTCTACCCGTGTTGTCAATTCACGCCTGCATGACTATGGTTTCTTGGGCCCATGGCAGCCGCGTTTGAAGGGCGGATTAGGTCTGCCCAACTCCGATGCCCCCGCAGGTCTTAAAGGGAGACAAAGCGTGAACTGAGACAGGGTAGTAACAAGGGGACCTCTAACTGAAACAACCGAAGCCAGGGGCTACTGACTAGCCTAAAACTAAATGTATGTGCGGCTTGCCGCCAAAGGAAAAGAACTACAAAGAAAATGCTGTCCACACGCCGACACAATACTTTTGTGTACCGGCGGTGACAGCATAAGCAGAACCCTCTGCAAAACACCAGTGACAGATATAACCAAGGAATACAGCGGCCTAGGCCGACGGACGCGGCAAAGCCGCTACTCACGGAACCGGTACATATACTGGCAAACGGACAGGAACCCCCAATGCTGCCGACACAGACTCTCAGAACTGGAGGACAGGCAGAATCCCAAACGACAGACCGGTGGACACCAAGAAGCCAGAAACTCGACCAGGCACAGGCAAAGCCACAGGACTTCTGGCAGGAATGCTTCACGGCAGGACACGGGATAAGACACTGGAATCGACACAGGAACCAACACTCAGGAAGCAGCTAGACAGACACTGCTAGACAAGAGCTCAGGAACTGGCAGGAACAAGCTCAGAACACAAGCACTCGAAGACTGGAAACCTAGAAATATCACCAGCGTCTGTGAATTGCACTCAGCCAGCATATAACAGAGAGGCCTAATTAATTATGTCGTGCAGCTGTCCTGTTGCATGACTCCAAACTGACAAGATGCAATTAGCAGACAGGTGAGACCAACCACATGGAAACGGGCTGCAATTGCACAGACTCACCACTGACAGCAAACAATAATCTTCTAAACCAGAGCAATGGGAAATCCTGGCCTGCAAGAGAACAATAAACATAAAATAGGAATGAACCACTACCTGGATTAGAATAGTGATTGCACACGCTTATGTATAGGCTGGCCTTCCAGCTCCTGCTACCATCAAAGCCCATTCTACTCGGTCTGTTGGACCTTCTTGGGCGGCCCACCGTGGTGCGACCCTTGAACAATTGTGCAAGGCGGCTACGTGGTCCTCAGTGAACATGTTCATAAGGTTCTATGCCTTCGATACTTCCGCCTCCCAGGATGCCTCCTTTGGATGCCGGGTTTTTGTGCCCACTACAGTGCATACCCTCCTATGAGGAACTGCTTTAGGACATCCCCGTTGTTATCCCTGTGGAACCCCAGTGTACCCCGCTGCAGAAAAGGAGATTTATGGTAAGAACTTACCATTGTTAAATCTCTTTCTCCGAGGTACACTGGGTTCCACAGGGTGCCCACCCTGATGCACTTAGCTTCTTTGGGTTTGTGTGGCATTAGCCGCTGATACCTTTTACTGTCATGAGAATGCGGTGTATGAGGCTACTAACTGTTGTGGACTCTTTTCTACCTGCTACAGCATTGAAATGTTAGCAAAACTGAGCTACTGTGCATGGAGGCGGGGTTATATAGGAGGCGGTGCTGGGCATCTTGGGAACAGTCAAAGCTTTTAGCCTGTTGGTGCCTTGGATCAAGATCCAACTCTACACCCCGATGTTATCCCTGTGGATAACAGTGTACCTCGCAGAAAGAGATTTAACAAAGGTAAGTTCTTACCATAAATCTCCTTTTCTCTTACGTCCTAGAGGATGCTGGCGTCCATTTAGTACCATGGGGTATAGGACGGGTTATTTGGGAGCCACCGGCACTTTAAGAGTTTGATAGTGTGGGCTGGCTCTACCCTCTATGCCCCTCCTACCTGACTCAGTTTAGAAAATGTGCCCTGAGAAGCCGGTCACAGCTAGGGGAGCTCTTAGGAGTTTTTCTAGCTTTATTTTTTTTTCTAGGCGTTTAAGGTACAGGGAGGCTGCTGACAAAAGCCTCCCTGCTTCGTGTGACTTAGGGGGGGAGTAGGAACTAACTTTAGAGGTTAATGGTTCTCTATCTCCGCTGACAGGACACTGAGCTCCTGAGGGTGCTGATCGCAAGGCCACGAGGTGACCGCTCACTCCCGCAGCACGGCCGCCACCCCCTAACAGAGCAAGAAGAAAGAAGAGTCGCAGGCAGGAATGGTGGCACGAGGGTGGGAGCACAGCTCTTGCAGGCTGCACTCCATACAGGCTCAGCAACATGTGTATGTAGACACTGCTGAGGGGCGACCTGGGCCAGAAAGATCACCCTAACACTAGTGTACAGACGTGTCCACTTACATCTTTGTTATTTTGCTCAATTTGTCACAATATGTATAACACGGCTAAGCTGTTTTTCACGAGTAGCGAGTGGATGGATTTAAATTTTTTTTTTTCCATAATAGAATATGTATAAAGTAACATTTAAAAAAAAGCTAATTAAGAAAAATCACAAGGCATGGCTAAATTTCTGAGTCTGTGGCATGCAAACCATGCCATACATGCTGGGATATAGCAAAGATATATGTAGACACGCAAACTGGGGCTAATACCGCTGTTAGCACCATATGACCTCGGACCAGTATAATCATTGTGCGGGAAGCCATGCGCAATTACAGCGGGCGGATCCAGTACTCACCAGTGCCATTTTCTCCCTGCAGAACGCTGAACAGGACGCTGACAGGGAGTGCTGAACCCCACATAACTCCAGTTACTGCGGTACCAAGGTGTTATAGAAAGGGGGGAAGAGTGTAGTAGTATTCAACCTATTAAGGTTGATTAGTCCGCGCCGGGCTTTTGTCATAATAATTGTAAACAGGGGCGCTGTGTGGCTGGCTCCTTATACTCTGTGACTCTCTGAAGGTGCTCTGGGGGAAACTGTGTCTGACATTTTCCTGTATGTGTGTGTGAGTGTATATATCCACATTACCATGTCTAAGGGCTCTGTATCATGTGCTGCAGAGTGTGTATCTTCTCCAGAGGAGTTTATTCCATGTACTCAGGACTGCAATGTGCTTTCCCAGCCTTCAGAATCTGAACCCCAATGGGCTGACTGCAAGATTGAGACTACGCTCAAATCACTATACACCGCTACAGGCATGGCTTTAAGGCCCACTATTGATTGTGCGTGGATTTCTAAAGCCATAGTAAAGTGGTCAGGCACATTACTAGAGGACTTAGATACTATGGATAGGTGTGACATTGAATTGTTTTTGTGTCACATACAGGATTCTGCTGGGTTCATGGTGGAGGCCATGAAAGACCTTGGCATGCTAAATGCGAGGGCTACTTTCATGGTAGTTTCGGCGCACAGAGGACTCTGGCCACGCCAATGGACTGCGGATGCAGAATCCAAGAAAAGTTTGGAGAACCTACCCTTCGCAGGTCAGTGTTAGGGTCTCCTGCCCTGTGCTGCCACGTCGTCATGGCAACCGGGAGACAAGTGCTAGCGGAGTAACCTGAGCGCAGCTGATACTCCGGTTCGGGTCTTTTGCTGTGCAGTGGTTACAGGCTTTGTGCACGGCAGGGGATCCGGTGCTGGTTTTTGTGCTCACAGTCTGTGAGGTCTGAGTGGGGCGTGGACAGCACCTGCTATATAAACCCTCTTCTCAGGTTAAGCAGATGCTGCTGAATCTTTGTTGGTTAGTCAGTTCCTGAAAGTTAGCCAGTACTGTGTAACTTTGTATTTGTTTGTTGCTTACTGCAAATAGGCCTTGGGATTTGGTACTACACTCTGCCAATCCAGACCTAGCAGTAAGACTGGAGTCAGTCGTTTAACTTGCTGGGGTTCTTTTGCTACTCTGTGAACTTAGCAAGTTTGCGGCTGTATTCCCAGAATCCTTTCTCACTGTGCAAGGTGTTCAGGTGTCAGTTTAGTGGCAGTAAGCTGAACCAGTACACTGCAAGTGAGGACTAGGATTGTGGAGACTCTCCTTGTGTCTATTATTCCATCTCTGACCAAGGAGTTTACTGCCACACCCGTTGGTAACCCTTTAGGGTTTTGCTGTTGCCCTTAGCAACAGCATTTCGGGTTCTCTACGTATTAAAACACAACATCTTGCTTCTCTCCATCTGAGCATTCCTAATACTAGGGAGACACCCAGTTTCTTAGCCTCTGGGCTTCTCTGTTCACTTTGTGTTTATTTTGTTACCCTATCACCTTCTGTGTACGTAATGTCATATTCCCCAGTCTGTCTGTGAGTTCATTTGTTTTGCATGCCTCTCCGTTCAGACACCAGTACATTCCTGCAGGCACTGGTGTGCATAACATATTCAGCAGCCCAATACTCCTGTTGAAATTTTGTGGGAATATGGAGCATACCCCTCAAAATACTTTGCAACAGGTGGTCAATCAGGTGCAGGTCTTGACTCGACAATTTAATGATTTGTCCATTAAAATGCACACCTCCCAGGCCGCTGGCGGAGCTCCCGCAGCAGCAGCACCTTCAGGGGTTAAGGAGCCGAAAGTAAATCTCCCGGATCGTTTTTCTGGAGATCGCTCGCAGTTCTTTTGTTTCAAGGAGAGCTGCAAGCTATATTTCCAGCTTAGGCCTCAGTCTTCTGGGTCGGAGATTCAGCGGGTGGGCATAGTGATTTCCTTGCTACAAGGAGACCCACAGGTCTGAGCATATGGGTTGCAGCCTGACTGTCCGTCGCTTAAAAGTGTTGATGCTTTTTTTACGGCACTGGGCATGTTGTATGATGACCCTGACAAGACGGCCTCAGCCGAGGCTCAGATTTCGATCCTTAAGCAAGGGCGAAGGCCAGTTGAGGTTTACTGTACGGAGTTTCGGAGGTTGGCCCATGATACCCAGTGGAATGACCCAGCCCTGAGACACCAGTACCGAAGAGGTCTTTCTAACCAGATAAAAGACCAACTGGTACAATATCCCTTGCCTGATAGCTTGGATCAGCTCATGCAGTTATCCATCCGGGTGGATAGACGGCTGAGAGAGCGTAGGCTTGAAAGGGAGACCGAGGTTTCCTTCTTTCCCAAGGGAACCTCAGACTCTGAGGAATTTTCCGAGGAGCCTATGCAGATTGGGGCTACCCGCCTCTCCTCGCGTGAGAAGACGCGGAGGAGACAGCAGGGGTTGTGTTTGTATTGTGGGAAAAAGGTCATTTGGTAGTATCATGCCCAGAAAAGCCGGAAAACTTCAGGGCCTGAGGGTGATGGGAAATATCCTGTCAGGCCAGAAGTCAGAATTTCCCAAGAAGACTTTTATCATTCCGGTGACCTTGAAGATCCTCGGTCAAACTGTCAAGACTGAGGCCTTTGTGGACAGTGGGGCCGACGGCGTTTTTATGGACCGCCAATTCGCCCTGAAACACTCTGTTCCCTTAGTACCCTTGGCATCGGAAATTGAGATCTGTGGGTTAAATGGGGAACCATTATCCCATGGTAAAATTACCTCTTGCAGATTTCTTTGTTTATTGGAGCCACACATTCTGAAAAATTGTCCTTTTATGTGACTGTCTGTACTTTTGCCCCATTGGTGTTGGGGTTACCCTGGTTAAGGGCCCACAATCCTCAATTTGACTGAGTCTCTGGGGAGATTCTTAGTTGGGGTACTGATTGTTTTATGAGTTGCTTGAGCCTTCCAGTCAGGCTTTCGCAGCTAAGTTTGCCAGGATTACCAGGATGTTATGCAGATTTTGCGGACGTGTTCTCCAAAAAAGTTGCAGAAGTACTACCTCCCCATCGCCCCTATGACTGTGCCATTGATTTGTTGCCGAATGCTAAGCTTCCCAAGAGCAGGTTGTACTCCCTGTCACGTCCTGAGACTCAGGCTATGGCAGAGTACATTCAGGAGAACTTGGCTAAGGGATTTATCAGACCTTCACAGTCTCCAGTTGGGTCGGGGTTCTTCTTCGTGGGTAAAAAGGACGGTTCGTTGCGACCCTGCATCGACTTCAGGGAATTGAACCGTATCACGATTAAAAACTCATACCCACTGCCTCTCATTTCGGTCTTGTTTGACCAGCTTCGTACTGCCACCATTTTTTCTAAGATTGACCTACGCGGTGCGTACAATCTAATCCGAATAAGAGAGGGGGATGAATGGAAGACTGCCTTTAATACCCACTCAGGGCATTATGAATATTTGGTGATGCCTTTTGGGCTCTGTAATGCCCCGGCAGTCTTCCAGGATTTCATGAACGATGTGCTCAGGGAATATTTGGATAGATTCTTAGTTGTATACTTAGATGACATCCTAATCTTCTCCCATTCCCTGGAGGAACATCGGAAGCATGTACGCTTAGTCCTCCAGAAACTCAGAGACCACCGGCTTGGGGCGAAGCTGGAGAAGTGCGAATTTGAAGTTCAGCAAATCACATTTCTAGGATATATTATCTCCCCAGAAGGTTTCCAAATGGAGGGTTCCAAGGTACAGGCAGTCCTGGATTGGGTGCAGCCCACTAGTTTGAAGGCGCTTCAGCGTTTCCTGGGCTTTGCGAATTTTTATAGACGATTTATCGCTGGATTTTCGTCTATAGTGGCGCCCTTGGTGGCACTCACTAAGAAAGGGGCGGATGTTGCTCACTAATCTTGTGAGGCCAAAGCGGCTTTTGCCCGTCTCAAAAGGGCATTTGTCTCGGCCAAGGTGCTGCGACACCCAGATCCAGAGCGTCCTTTTGTGGTGGAGGTGGATGCCTCTGAGATGGGTATTGGGGCAGTGCTCTCTCAGATGGGAGTGTCTGATAATCGCCTTCATCCCTGTGCTTACTTTTCCCGTAAATTTTCGCCTGCCGAGATGAATTATGACGTGGGTAACCGGGAATTGTTGGCTATTAAGGATGCACTCGAGGAGTGGAGACACTGGCTTGAGGGGGCTAAGTTTGTGGTCTCAATTCTCACCGACCATAAGAATTTGGCATATTTAGAGTCAGCGAAGCGTCTCAATGCCAGGCAGGCACGATGGGCTTTGTTTTTTGCTCGCTTTAATTTTTTGATAACATATCGCCCTGGGTCAAAAAACATCAAGGCTGATGCGCTCTCGCAGAGTTTTGCTCCAATCCAGGAGACCACCGAGGAGCCATTGCCCATTGTGTCCCCATCATGTATTAAAGTGGGCATTACCCAGGACCTCTTGTCATTAGTCCTTAGAGCACAGGAGCAGGCTCCTCCAGACCTTCCGGTAGGTCTTTTGTTTGTGCCTCCTAGGTTAAGACAGCGAGTGTTCCTGGAATTCCATGCCAAGAAGTCGGCAGGTCACCCGGGTATTGCCAGAACTCGGGAGTTGCTATCTAGGGCGGTGTGGTGGCCCTCGGTGGCTAAGGATGTCGATCAGTGGGTTCGGGCATGTGACATCTGTGCCCGAAATAAGACTCCTAGAGGGGTTCCTGTTGGCCCATTACATCCACTCTCTATTCCATCAAAGCCATGGACCCACATTTCAATGGATTTTGTGGTGGACTTGCCCAAATCCTCGGGGATGACAGCCATCTGGGTTGTCGTTGACAGGTTTTCGAAGATGGCGCACTTCGTTCCACTGGTTGGGCTGCCATCGGCCAGACGCCTGTCTGAATTATTTATGCTGCATGTTGTGCGCCTCCACGGGTTGCCACTTGATGTGGTCTCTGACCGCGGATCCCAGTTTGTGGCCAAATTCTGGAGGGCATTTTGTTCCGATCTCCAGATTTCTGTCAGCTTGTCGTCAGGCTACCATCCGCAGTCTAATGGGCAGACTGAAAGGGTGAACCAGTCCTTGGAGCAGTTCCTCAGGTGTTATGTCTCCAAGTGTCAGACTGACTGGGTTGCTCATCTGTCCATGGCGGAGTTTGCCTATAACAACGCGGCTCACTCTGCTACAGGGATCTCTCCCTTCCTTTGTGTGTATGGGCATCATCCTAAGGCCAATTCTTTTGACCCCCTGGACTCCACGCCTGGTGGTTCCTCTGTGGTTTCGGTCCTTAGGGGTATTTGGAGGAAACTGAAGAAAGCCCTTGTGTCTGTGTCATTAGTGACCAAAAGGGTTTTTGATAAGCGGAAAAGACCCTGCAGCTTCAAATTAGGAGACTTCGTCTGGTTGTCTACCAAGAATTTGAAGTTGAGACAGCCATCTCATAAGTTAGGCCCCCGGTTCATCGGCCCTTATAAGATCACTAGGGTTATCAATCCGGTGGCATTTCAGTTAGATCTGCCCCGTTCTTTGGGTATCAATAAAACATTTCATTGTTCCCTTTTAAAACGGGCGATTAGTAATCCTTCTTCCAGTGGAAGACCTTCTCCTCTTCTGATACGTGGCCAGAGGGAGTTTGTTGTTGAAAGGATTCTTGACTCCAAGATGGTTCGGGGTCGGCTGTCATTTTTGGTGCACTGGAAGGGGTATGGCCCGGAGGAGCGGTCATGGGTGCGCAGTTGTGATCTTCATACCCCCAGACTGATACGCTCCTTCTTCTCGCAGTTCCCCGATAAACCCGGTGGTAGGGGTTCTTTGACCCCTCGTCAGAGGGGGGGGGGTACTGTTAGGGTCTCCTGCCCTGTGCTGCCACGTCGTCATTGCAACCGGGAGACAAGTGCTAGCGGAGAGTAACCTGAGCGCAGCTGATACTCCGGTTCGGGTCTTTTGCTGTGCAGTGGTTACAGGCTTTGTGCACGGCAGGGGATCCGGTGCTGGTTTTTGTGCTCACAGTCTGTGAGGTCTGAGTGGGGCGTGGACAGCACCTGCTATATAAACCCTCTTCTCAGGTTAAGCAGATGCTGCTGAATCTTTGTTGGTTAGTCAGTTCCTGAAAGTTAGCCAGTACTGTGTAACTTTGTATGTGTTTGTTGCTTACTGCAAATAGGCCTTGGGATTTGGTACTACACTCTGCCAATCCAGACCTAGCAGTAAGACTGGAGTCAGTCGTTTAACTTGCTGGGGTTCTTTTGCTACTCTGTGAACTTAGCAAGTTTGCGGCTGTATTCTCAGACTTGCCTGCCAGAATCCTTTCTCACTGTGCAAGGTTTTCAGGTGTCAGTTTAGTGGCAGTAAGCTGAACCAGTACACTGCAAGTGAGGACTAGGATTGTGGAGACTCTCCTTGTGTCTATTATTCCATCTCTGACCAAGGAGTCAGGCTCTGTTTGCGGATGCATTGAATGCATGGATCTCCACAGCAACTGCGGGCAAGTCAACCCTTCACCCCTCCACAGCACCACCGACTAGGATATCTTATCCTACGTCTACACTGCAGTCCTTTCGGCACCGCAAAATTTAAAAAATCCAGATCCCCCTCTACCTTCTTTAGGGGTGGTCGGAGTAAATCCAGAAAACCTGCGCCAACAGGTTCTCAGGAACAGAAACTAGGTTCTGCTTCCTCAAAATCTTCAGCATGATGGTGGATCTCACAGCCTGGAGATCGGGCAGGTGAGAGCGAGACTAAAAAATTTCAGTCACATCTGGGTGACATCATGTCTAGAACCCTGGGCTATAGACTGGAGTTTCAGGAACTCCCACCTCACAGATTCTTCAAATTAGGCTTACCAGTTTCGCTGATAGAAAGTGCTATCCTGCAGGAAACCATTCAAAAATTGGTCTGAACAAATATTTTTGTTCCAGTTCCACTTCACCTAAAACACAAGGGTTATTACTCAAACCTGTTT
Source organism: Pseudophryne corroboree (assembly GCF_028390025.1). NCBI lineage: Eukaryota > Metazoa > Chordata > Amphibia > Anura > Myobatrachidae > Pseudophryne > Pseudophryne corroboree. The sequence goes on along the minus strand of NC_086451.1, from coordinate 145,504,424 downwards.
GTGGTACCGAAACTGGACGTTCGGTAAGGCCGATATTAAACCTAAAGTCATTGAATCCCTACTTGAGGGAATTCAAATTCAAGATGGAGTCTCTGAGAGCAGTGATCTCTGGTCTGGAAGAGGGGGAATACTTAGTATCCCTGGATATCAAGGATGCATACCTTCACATTCCGATCTGGCCGCCTCACCAGTCTTATCTTTGATTTGCGCTGCAGGATTGTCACTATCAGTTCCAGGCACTGCCTTTTGGCCTCTCCACAGCACCGACGGTGTTCACCAAGGTCATTGCAGAGGTGATTGCTACTCCTTCGCAGGCGAGTGAACATAATTCCATATCTGGACGATCTGCTGATAAAAGCGTCTTCCAGGATCACGGGCGGATCCTGAACTTACCAAAGTCACATTTGGAGCCGACAAAGAGACTGCCCTTCCTGGGGATGATACTCGACACGGAAGTGCAGCGGGTGTTGCTGCCAGTGTAGAAAGCGTTGGTGATCCAATCAAAGGTTCGGGATGTCTTGAAGGCAGCCCGGGTGTTGGTTCATCAGTGCATTTACCTTCTGGGGAAGATAGTTGCCTCCTACAATACGGAAGATTCCATGCAAGGTTTTTCCACCTGGATCTCCTGGACAAGTGGTCAGGATCACACCTTCACATGCACCGGCGGATACGCCTGTCGCTGAAAGCCAGAATTTCACTCCTCTGGCGGCTGCAAACTTCTCACCTACTCAAGGGCCGCAGGTTCGGGATTCAGAATTGGATCCTTCTAACCACGGATGCAAGTCTCAGAGGTTGGGGAGCGGTCACCCAAGGGGAAAACTTCCAAGGAAGGTGGTCAAGTCTGGAATCCATCCTTCCGATAAACATTCTGGAGCTAAGGGCCATATACAATGGCCTTCTTCAAGTGGCGTATCTTCTGCAAGATCGGGCCATTCAGGTTCAGTTGGACAATGTAACGGCAGAGCCCTACGTAAACCGACAGGGCGGAATGAAGAGCAGAGCGGCAATGTCAGAGGTAACAAGAATCCTCCTCTGGGAAGAAAAGGCATGTGGTGGCGCTATCAGCAATCTTCATTCTGGGAGTGGACAACTGGGAAGCGGACTTCCTCAGCAGACACAATCTCCATCCAGGAGAATGGGGCCTCCACCCAGAGATATTCGCAGAGGTGACAAGCCAATGGGGTGTACCTCAGGTTGATATGATGCCCCTTCACCTCAACAAGAAGCTTCGGAGGTACTGTTCCAGGTTGAGAGACCCACAGGCAGTGGCGTTGGACGCACTGGTAACTCCATGGGTGTTTCAGTCAGTGTATGTGTTCCCTCCATTTCCACTCATCCCAAGGATTCTCAAACTAATAAAAAGAACAAGAGTTCAGGTGATCCTCATTGCTCCAGATTGGCCAAGGCTTGGTACGCGGATCTTCTGGAATTACTGCTGGAGGATCCGAGGCCTCTTCTTCTTTGAGAGGACCTTCTGCAACAGGGGCCGTTTGCCTATCAATACTTTTTTTTTTAATTCAATTCTTTTTTATTGATTTTCAGTTTTTACTTAAACAAAAACACAAAGAAAAAAACAGCGCAACTCACATCAGAACCCCACCCTGGGAATACGCAGATTCCCATGTCCAGTAGGGACCAATTATCATACTTATCATAGTAAACCGGTGCAGGCTCAACCTTCGAATCATAAATTATAAGTTAGAATCAATATCACATGGTAGCATATAACTTGTATAACAATGTGCCGTGCATAATCCTCTACGGCCACACTCCTTAAATATTGAGCTAAACGCAGAGCTACCGCACTGACACTGGAGCGGGAGTGGCTGACCGCGGGCGCCAGGGGACAACGCAAACAACAAGAGGCAGTTCACCCGATATAGAATTAAGGTACCCACCCACTCTAACCGCCGTTGTATGTCTAGATGTTCCGGGTGCTAGAGAGCGGGGACTCAAGCCAGCGACCCCACAGGTCCTGATATTTATTCTCCGCTTTTCTAGCTAAGTATACATATTTCTCATGAGAGACTGTATCATTTACAAGTGAGACCCAGGACCGTAATGTGGGCGCATCCCTGGCTAGCCAAAGCCTAGCGATGCACACCTTGGCCAGGCCACACAGATTAATTACATAACGTCTGGCAGGGGGGTCCAGGGCATCCTCCTCCACAGCAGATAGCACACATGTCATCGGGGAGCATATAGACGAGGGAATACCTGTTGACACCAGGGCGTCAATAACACCCGACCAGAATACGGCTACCTTAGGACACAGCCAAATAATGTGCCAAAAGTCCGCATCCAGAGTATCGCACTTAGGACACCTGGAGGAGTGGGTACCCCCTATATGTCGCAACCGCACTGGTGTCATATATACTCTGTGTATTATAAACAGTTGAATTTGTTGATATCTAGTGGTGGTAGTGGATAATCGTGGAGAGCATAAAGCACCCTCCCATATCTCATCAGAGATGGCGCCCAAGTCAGATTCCCACCTGCTCCTGAGAAGGGACAACGGGTCAGAATAGTGAGATCGAAGCATACTTGCATAAATGTTGGACACCAGATGTCCGCTTCCCAGGGACTGCAGGAGAGACTTGACCGGGGAGTCGGCAATCGTCGGAGGAGCTTCGGGAAATTGTGCGTTAAGTGCATGTCTCAACTGCAGGTATCGGTAGAAATTTGAAGAGGGTATACTGTAATCCCGCTGAAGCTGCAGGAAGGACCTCAGTATACCATCGCTATATAAGTGTCCCAGGGACGTCACTCCCCACCTACCCAACACCGTCCCAGTCCGCAGCGAAGCCAGTTCTGGGAAGCCGAGGGCATTGTCCAGAGGAGTATCCGGGTCAATACCCTGGCCCAATAGGATAACATGTACCTGTTTCCATATGAGGACGGCCTGTCTAATTATAGGGATCTTGGACAAGTTAGGGTTCCCACAAAGAAGCATCTGTAATGGAGAGCCGTCAGGGTAGACCCGGAAAAGCATTTGGGAGTGTATAGTGAGAGCATCCGGGGCATTCACCCACTCCCATATATGTGCCAACTGCGCGGCATAATAGTAAATTCGAAAGATAGGGAGAGCTAAGCCTCCCAGCACCCTCGGCCTGGACAGAACGTCAAGTCTCAACCGCGCTCTCCTGCTGGCCCATATCAAAGAAGAGAGCAAACTGTCAATCTGTCGAAATATTTTCAAGTTAATATATATAGGGGACTGCTGGAGGACATAAAGGAGTTTAGGCAAGTATACCATTTTTACCAAGTTGACCCTGCCGGTAACAGTCAGGGGCAGAGACCCCCAAACCCTGACCCTCGAGCGTAGATAACCCATCAGCGGCATGATATTAAGGGAAACATAGGTACAAGGGTCATTCTATACCCATATACCCAGGTATTTGAAAGAGTCTACCCATTTAAGGGGGGTTTGAATCATGGGGGCTTCCGAGACTGGGCCGCAAAGTGGAGTAATGGTGGATTTGTCCCAGTTAATTTTGAGCCCGGAGAAACGTCCATAGTCAGTTATTAAGTCAAGGAGTTTAGGTAAGGAGGAGACTGAATCGTCCACAAAGAGCAACAGGTCATCAGCGTATAACGCTATCCTGTCTTCTTTTGCGCCGACCCTAATACCCACAAAATCCTGAGAAGCCCTAATCAAACATGCCAGTGGCTCAATAGCAATGGCAAACAGAGTCGGAGACAAAGGGCAGCCCTGCCTCGTTCCCCTGGTTAGGGGGAAGGAGTCCGAAACAAACCCGTTCACCGAGACTCTGGCCATGGGCTGAAAGTATAACAATTTAACATATTTGATAAAGTTGGGGCCCACACCAAACCTACTCATAGCCTCCCAGAGGAAGGCCCACTCCACTGAGTCAAAGGCCTTTGCGGCATCTAAGGAGGCTATAACGGCAGAGCAGTCCTCCTCCTGAGAAACCTGAAAATGAGCAAACAGGCGCCTCAAATTCACAGCAGTGGACTTGCCAGGCATGAAGCCCGTTTGGTCAGGGTGAATAATTTGGGAGATAACCTGGCCGAGTCTGGAAGCTAAAACCTTGGCCAGGATTTTAATATCCGTGGGCAACAGGGAAATAGGACGGTAGGATTCAACCTTCCTGGGGTCCTTATCTGGCTTGGGAATTACTATAATCAAAGCCTCCGCCATAGACGGGGGAAGCACATTTTGGGCAAAAATTGCACTGAACAACTCAAGCAACTGAGGGGCAAAGAATTTTGTGTATTTCTTATACAGCTCTGACGGGATGCCATCAAGGCCAGGGGCCTTACCATCGGGGGAGGCAGAGATCACAGTCTCAATCTCCTCCATCGACAAAGGAGCGTCTAGAAGGGCCCTGGCCTCACTGGAGATACGGGGCAAGTGGACTCCATCCAAGTAGTCACATAGCTCCAGCGGGGAACAGGTCAACCCAGAACTATATAGTGCCTGATAGTATGAGACAAATTCCGCCACGATCTGGGGGGTGCGGTCCAGCATAGACCCAGCTGAATCTAAAATCTCCACTACAGTATGAGAGGAACGATCACCCCTTGCAAGATTGGCCAAATAAGAACCTGGTCTATCCCCAGTAGCATACTGGACATGCGAGGAGAAGAGAAGTCTGTGCTGGGTTTTCCCCCACAGGTAATCATTCCATTCACCCTGCGCATGAAGCCACATAAACTTAGAGGCATCCAAGCCATCCCGCACATATGTCAACTCTGAAGCAACCACCCGGGCCTCCAATTCAGACTCATGTTTCTTAAAGGAGGATTTAAGACTCCCCACCCGCTTAATCAATGTTCCTCTCAAGAAAGCCTTGAAAGTGTCCCATAACAGAGACACATCCATGGTGTCATCATGCATAACGAAGAATTCTAACCAGCTAGCCTCCAAATCAGATCCCTCACCCATATGCGTCAACCAGAAGGGATTAAATTTCCACACTGCCTGGCCTCGCTGGCAGTTTAAGTCAATATGTAACGATATTGGGGAGTGATCCGAGATACCCCTAGTCTCATATTTAACATTTTGAACTTTGGGCAAAAGCTCCCGGGACAGAAGAGCCAAATCTATCCTAGAGAAAGAAGAGTGAGAGCGTGAAAAACATGAGTATTGCCTCAAATCAGGATTCTTCAATCTCCAGGGGTCGATCAGACCCAACTCCGACACAGTGTCTGCAAATGGGGAATGCCCGGGCCGTGGGTTGGAGGACGCCCCGGACAACCTATCCAAGTCGCGATTTAAAACGTTGTTGAAGTCCCCCATACAGATTACGGCTACGTCAGGAGAGGCAGCCATAAAGGCAGATGCCTTTTTAAGGACGTCATGCGAGTATGGAGGGGGTACATACACAGCCAACAATAACAGGGGGACGGAGTTAATTCTGCACTTGAGAAATACATATCTACCCCATTGATCTGTTTGCACAGAATCAAGCGCAAAGGGAACAGATTTCCTAATTAGGACCGACACTCCCCGGGACGCTGCAGTGTGCATAGAATGGTAAGCCCAGCCCACCCATGGTTTTTTAAGGGACATAATCTTAGTACCCAGTAAGTGAGTTTCCATCAGGCAGGTTATATCCGAAGCATAGTGCTTAATCTGTCGAAGGATCAAGGAGCGCTTAATCTTGTCATTGATCCCCCGCACGTTCCACGACAGAAACTTAACCAACGCCATAGCAGGGCATCGTTGTAATATTGCAAAGCACCTGCGGCCAGCCACCGCCAGTGAACATCAAAGAAAATAAGCCTGCAGTTAGTTGCAACTTTGACACATCGGAAAAAAACACATCGCACAGCAAAAAATTTAAACTTATCAATACTAACAGTCCAAAGTAACCCCCACCCCCACCCCGTATACCACCTAAAACTAGCAGCATACCTGGTTCCCCAACAACGAAACACCCTAATTACTAACAATCCCAACTAAGGCAGAGAGCACCGTAACATACTCCGCCAACACCAACTAGGGTTAAATTCCTATATCCACTAAGGGGGCCAAGAATATAATGACCTTGAGACAGGAGAGTCCCCCAGCCAAACTTAAAACAAAACCGATCCCCCCCCCCCCAGACCAGCACCCCCACAAAATAATCGCTTACCCCGTAAAAACTGTATGGCGGAGAGAACACCGAGAGCATAAAGCCCAAGAGCAACATAGAGGCAGCATCAAACAACGCCCATCTCCACAGAGCCACCCCCTCCCAATGAAGGCCCATAAGGGCCACAGAAAGCCCCTACGTGAACAACATAGCAGCACAATGCAAACAGTAGCGTATTTGACTAGCTGAGAAATCACATATATAAGTGCACTCAGCGGCTACCGCTCCCTGAGTCGGAATGAGTCTATCCAGCCAGAATATCAACTCGCAGGGAATCATAAAAAGAAACCATAACCACTAACAACTATACATCCCTCCCAAGACAATATAACAATAACATAGCAGACATGAAAAAAACAGTATGTTTGCAAGTAGAGAAATCAAATGCAAAAGTTCAATCAGCGGCTAACGCCCGCCGTGCCGGAAAGCGTCCGTCCAGCCACTCTGATGCTTCACGAGGGGTCATGAAGAATTTTGTTTCACCATCCGAGACCACTCGCAGTTTAGACGGAAAGAGCATGGCATAGGGGATATTCAGTTCCCGCAGCCTGCGTTTCACAGGGACAAACTGAGCTCTATCCTTCTGAACGTCGACAGCAAAATCCGGAAAAACTGATACTGGGGAACCGTTCTACTTAAGGGGACCCTTGATGCGGGCCAGTCTCAGAATCACATCTCTATCCCGATAATGAAGGAGTTTGGCGATAAACGTACGGGGAGGAGCCCCCGGAGGTAACGGTCGCATCGGGACCCTATGAGCGCGCTCCACCGCAAAGTGTGAGGTGAACTCCTCCGCTCCAAACGTATCCAACAGCCAGCGTTCAAGAAATTTTTCAGGGGAGGCACCCTCTTCTTTCTCCGGGAGGCCAACAAAACGGACATTATTTCGCCGCAGTCTCCCCTCCATATCAGTCATCTTTTTATGCACTTCCGTCATCTGTGACTCCAAAGCAGAAGTGCGTCGACCGAGAGGCGTAACAGTGTCTTCCAGTGTGGAGGTGCGCGTCTCAACCTCACCGACCCTCTCTCGCACCCGCTGAAGGTCTTGGTGTATAATGGATAAGTCCGCCTGGACCTGACCAATCCTGTCGGCCAAGCGGGCTTCACTGGCCGTGACCGCATCCAGCACCTTTTGCAAAGCAGCATCGGTGGCCTCCACAGATGAGGAGCTAGCCGACGGAGAAGGCGGTGCCGAGGTCGACCGCACCTCCCCCCCCCCTGTTGGGACCTTGTCGGCGGATTTCTGGCATACTTCTCTAGCTTCGCCGCAGCCGACTGCTGCGGTTTGACCATTATAGCCGAGCGGACGGCAGGGAGCAAGACGTATATTAAATAGTATATCAGGAACTGTCCAGGGACGGCCAATAAGTAACTTGATGTAGTATATCAGAATTGTCCAGTCGCTGCCTGCGGGTAAGTATAGTATATCAAAACTGTCCAGTGACCGTGTATATTATTAAAAGAGTCAGCCTCGGTCAGCACAGAATGAATGAATGCAGCAGGATGTTAAAGTGTGGTTCTCCTCCCCCTCAGCATATGGGGCACATGCAGCATAAAGCTGGTTCCAATCAGGTGAAAATTAAATGTGTGCAGTGCTGCTGAGATTGGGCAACATCATCATTAGAGCCCTCCAAGGGTTAATAGCACAGTCAAAGAGCCCAGCAGGGTAGCAGCAGCGTGGGGAGAGCACAGGCACTTGTAGACTCCTGCCCCACCACACACTTCCCCCTCAGCAGAGCAGAGCACAGAGCGGTCGTGCAGGAGCTGGGGCCGCCGGAGCGAGCAGGGAGAGCGGCAGCGGGTCACGTGATGGCTCTGCGGCCGGGGATCCCCCGCAGACCTCCAGAGCAGAAACAGTAGCGAGGTGCCGCAGGAGAGAGAGACGCCCGCCACAGCGTCCTTAGCGACGGCAGAGGGGAAGCCGCGGACTCGATGTGAGTCGCGCTCAAGACGGGAGCCACGTGTAGATCTCAGCGCGGGCAGCAGGATGGCGGCGTCTCGCGTGCTCCAGCAGGTCCGGGCCCCCGTTCACCAGAAACTCCGTGCTGCAGCAGGTATCGGGCTGACGGGTCCCAGCGCGGCACAGGGGTATCCCCACACCTTAGTGCAGGTATTGGGGTGGATCACAGGCCCAGGGGGGGACACAGGATGGTAGTACAGGAGTTTATAGCTGGAGAGACACACAACCTGTGTGCTACTCCATGTCCGCCGAAGCCACGCCCCTTGCCTATCAATACTTACCACGGCTACGTTTGATGGCATGGAGGTTGAGCGCCAGATCTTAGCTCGGAAGGGCATTCCGAAAAAAGTAATTTCTACCCTGATTCAAGCTAGGAAGGGAATTACGTCTAAACATTACCATCGGATTTGGAAAAAGTATGTGTCTTGGTGTGAATCTAAGTTGTTTCCAACGGTGGAGTTTTAACTGGGACGGTTTCTCCTCTTTCTGTAAGCAGGTGTGGACGTGGGCCTCCGCTTGGGCTCCATAAAGGTTCATATTTCAGCCTTTCCATTTTCTTCCAGAAACAATTGGCTGCCCTCCATGAGGTTCAGACATTCTTGAAAGGGGTTCTGCACATCCATCCACCTATTTGTGCCTCCTACGGCACCTTTGGATCTTAATGTGGTGCTGCAGTTCCTGCAATCGGATGGGTTCAAACTTTTGCAGGAGGTGGATGCCAAGTTTCTTACGTGGAAGGCGGTCACACTGTTGAAATTGGTATCTGCTAGACTTGTGTCAAAATTGGGGGCATTGTCATGCAAGAGCCCCTACTTGATTTTCCATAAAGATAGGGCTGAGCTCAGAACGCGTCAGCAATTTCTTCCGAACCAACCTATTGTGGTACCAGTGGCTACGGACTCCTCAATTACCTTAAAGTCCTTGGATGTGGTGACGGCTTTGAAAATATATGTGAAGAAAACGTCTTGTCACAGGAAGTCGGACGCTTTTTTTGTCCTTTATGATCTCAACAAGGTTGGGTGTCCTGCTTCTAAGCAGATGATTTCTCGCTGGATCAGGTTTACTATCCAACATGCTTATTTGATGGTAGGCTTGACGTGTCCAAAATCTGTTAAGGCCCACTCTACTTGTAAAATGGGTTCTTCCTGGGCGGCTGCTCGAATGTCTCGGCTTTACACCTTTGCCAAGCAGCTACTTGGTCTGGGTCGAACATGTTTGCTAAGTTCTATAAGTTCGATACTTTGGCCTCTGAGGACATAAAGTTTGGTCAATCTGTTCTGCAGGAACCTCAGCACTCTCCCTCCCATACGGGGAGCTTTGGTACATCCCCATGGTACTAAATGTACCCCAGCATCCTCTAGGACGTAAGAGAAAATAGGATTATAATTACCAACCGGTAAATCCTTTTCTCGTAGTCCGTAGAGGATGCTGGGCGCCCGCCCAGTGCTTCGTATTCCTGCATTGTTACTTGGTTCAGTATTGTTGTTTCAGCCATTGCTGAATTGTTCCAAGTTGGTTAGCTTGGCTTTCTTTTTTGTTATGTGTGAGCTGGTGTGAATCTCACCACTATCTGTGTATTTCCTTCTCTCGAAGTATGTCTGTCTTCTCGGGCACAGTTTCTAGACTGAGTCTGGTAGGAGGGTCATAGAGGGAGTAGCCAGCTCACACTATTAAACTCTTAAAGTGCCAGTGGCTCCCAAAGGACCCGTCTGTACCCCATGGTACTAAATGGACCCCAGCATCCTCTACGGACTACGAGAAAAGGATTTACCGGTAGGTAATTAAAATCCCATTTTCTTCATCTTTATTATTTAAATATGTACATGTAAATAAAATTGATGAAGAATAAAACAATAATAATGCAATTATACTGTACAAGTTTTTAATACACTTCCCAGATGTAAAAATGGCTGGCTGCTTATCCATCAGTATACCAATCTGGTTGATTGGTCAAAGGTGGTCTAGAAACAGTGGAGGAGGGATATTATTGTGTTTGTTTAATTTTTTTATCAATATTTGCAGAAAATGAGAGGGGCAGAACTGTAAGTGGAAGGAGTAAGAGTAGAGAGCAGGAGTCCGTATTAATTCTTAAACCGCCCCTCCTAAAATTAAAGTCTAGATCCGCCACTACCTGGAGGAATATGTTACATGACTGAAATAAGAAACTTTATATTTTTTATGATAGAAGATGTTATTTAGACTGAAAAGCAAAGAATGTGTATAATAGGTATTTATACATTTTATGAGAAAAATAATATTTGACGTTTCAACATAATTTTCATATTTAGTCCCGGGTGGGAACTGCACTCCATGGGAACTGCACTGCATACGAAGAATTCATTTTTACTAAATCATTTGTTAATACACATTTACTCAGAAGTGTACAGTATTTATATATATATACTAACAAGGTTTAGAGTCAATAGGTCGCCCACTAATGGTGACATGCAATAGGTTGAATGGGTCAAAAGGTCGACATGTAAAGGGTAGACAGTTCAAAAGGTCGACAGGTTTAAAAGTCGACAATACAATTGTCGACAATTATTTTTTTCCAATTCATACTTTACCAGTCACGTGGACTACTATTGGGAATAGTGACCTGTGCCAAGCGCAGCAGTAACAGAGCGAAGCACCTTGTCAAAGACAGCGAAGTGAGCCATGCAAGGGGACATGGTACAGTAATGGTGCTTTTTTGTGGCAGAAAAGTGACAAAACACCCCCAAAACACATTATGTCTACCTTTTTGTGTGTAGACAATTCCATGTCGAACTTTTGATCCTATCGACCTTTTGATCCTGTCGACCTAATGCATGTCGACCCTGAGTGGTCCACCTATTGACTGTAGACCTATTTAGATCAAATGATCCACACCCTATCAGATCGGTATGTCGGAAATAGGGATGAGCTTGTTCAGTTCTCTGAAAACCGAACTCCCTCTCCCCCCCCCCCCCCCCCCCCATTTTTTGTGCCTAACTTGTGTCCACAAATGAGGCAAAATGTCTTCATCCTGCTGTCGGATCTCGCCGGTTTTGGATTCTATGTAAGTCCCCAGTGATCGGCGCCATCTTCACACCGGACTTGGAGAGTGTACAGGATGTATTTCTTCTGTGCTGCTGTGGTTAGGGAAGGGGCAGGAGAGAGCAAAGGAGGGCAGAAGAAAGCAGAGGGGGCAGTAGAGTACAAAGGAGGGCAGAAGAAAGCAGAGGGGGCAGTAGAGTACAAAGGAGGGCAGAAGAAAGCAGAGGGGGCAGTAGAGTACAAAGGGGGCAGTGGAGAGCAGAGGGGGGCAGGAGAGAGCAGTGCTGCTGGTGTAGGTGTGGTGTTTCAGTCACTGTGTAGGGCACTGCACAGTACAGTAGTGCACTGCACTAGCATACTGTGGCAGTATATTATTCCCTACTCATAAACGCATTGTGCGACGCTGTCGGTGTAGTCAACCGCAGTGTCTAATTATTATATATATTTCTGATTCATTTGTGCTACACTGTAACTGCCGGTGTGTGATATAAAAAATACTTCTACATATTTTTAACTCATTTGTGCGACACTGTAACTGAAGTGTGTGATAGAAAAAAATAATATCTATATTTTGATTAAAATTAATATTTTGTGCTGTGTCATCCCAGTATACAGTATATCCAAGGGCTGCTGCTGCTCTGTCCAGCTACCTCGGTGCAACCTTTTGGCCTAAACTGGATAAAAACAATATTGTGAGCTGTGAGGTAATCAGAATTGTCTGGAAATGAGTGGAAATTAATGTTATTTAGGTTAATAATACTGTAGGAACAAAAATCACACCCAAATTCCATTATTTTAGCTGTTTTGATGATTTTTTTGAAAAAAATATATCCAGATCCAAAACCAAAAACCTGCAAGGGTGGTTTTGGCAAAACCAATCCAGATCTAAAACACGAAGGGGATCCAGATCCAAAACCAAAACCAAAACACAAAACCCCCAAAAATGGCCTGGTGCACACGCTTAGTTGGAAGTAGCAATATTGGGGGTAATTCCAAGTTGATTGCAGCAGGAAATTTTTTAGCAGTTGGGCAAAACCATGTGCACTGCAGGGGAGGCAGATATAACATGTGCAGAGAGAGTTATATTTGGGTGGGTTATTTTGTTTCTGTGCAGGGTAAATACTGGCTGCTTTATTTTTACACTGCAAATTAGATTGCAGATTGAATACACCCCACCCAAATCTAACTCTCTCTGCAAATGTTATATCTGCCTCCCCTGCAGTGCACATGGTTTTGCCCAGTTGCTAACAGAATTCCTGCTGCAATCAACTTGGAATTACCCCCATTGTGCACAAGCTTATCTTTACTTGGTTGTATTAAACCAGGAGTCCTGTCAGAATGCAGGAAAACAAATTAACCTCTTTTTTGGGGGTACTCTTATTTCTACCGCCGGTTATCTGGTGTGGGCTCATCATACCCCTCCTCTACTCGGTTGTGTAAGTGTAGATTGTAAGTGTAGTCATTAAACCATAGGCGTTTCTATCATGGGTGCAATGTGTGCGGTGCACACGGGCCCCTGGGGCTCCCACACCACACACATTGCACTTATATTTTAATACTCTGGAGCACAGCGTCGGATGCTGCAAGTTCTCACAGCATAAAAACACTCCCAAAATGGCCACCGCACATGCACAGTACTAATTTTGTCTCCAGAACATGGCGGACGCCATATTTCCAGAGAAAGGATAGCAGAATTTGCTATCCTTTGGATCTCATGCTGGGGGCTGCCCATCGCTGGGCAAGGCCGCACAGCATGCTGACCAACGCCTTTCCCACTTGATGAAGCAGAAATTGCAAGCACCTCGCAATTTCTGCTCCATTGTAAAAATTCTTGATGCCTCCTGCCGGCGCAGCTTAGCTGCGCCCGCAGGAGACCCGGCGCCATCTTACCCATCGCGATGACTGCATGTGACGTCACGCAGCTGCCGGGATCACACCCACAACACGCCCCTGTTTGCGCAGCACCACCCACCTTTCATGCCGCAATGCGCCGTCTCCTCCCTGGAAATGGAGCGTTCCCGCCCCGTGACCTCCTCTGTCTGATTGACAGGCAGATGCAATCACATTTCCTGCGCCCTTCCCCCCCAGAAAGTGCGGGCACATGCGTAGGATGGACGCTGCGCATGCACCCGCGGGGCCATCGTAAAAATTCTGGTTTGATCACGATTTGCGATCCAACCTCAATTAGCCCCTTAGTCTACAGTACAGAACGTGCCAGTATTTTATTTTTCTAACACGTCTTTCATCTCTAATTATCTATGTGAAGGTGCATTGCAGGGAATTGCATTGATTCCTCAAGGAGTTGCATGTGACTAACAACTCTACTGAAAGTTGGATTGCCAGAACAATTTGTACTGGATGCGCTCACTGTCCCTGGCTTGGAAACAACTATTTAAAAACAAAGCCTTTTGAGGCTTTGTGGCATATTGGAATGTTAGCAGATATTGGAAAGTTCCAAAAGCCATTTAATTCTTATCAGTGAGTGGGGGAGTTTATGGCCCCAAAACCAGTTCTGGCAGACCCTGTGACATGTAAGAGGTTAGGACAGGAAGTGTAGGGGGGTTTTTAGGACAAGGAACAAAGCACAGGCTAGAATTCAGTGTGAGCTGAGGACTGAGGATGGAAGGCACAGGCTAAGTGTCCAGGAGAAACGCAGTCTGTGGACTGTGGAACAAGCATGGTACTCCACAGTCCCTGGCATTATAGAACAGCATGTAGGTTCTGCTAGGAAGAGCAAGAGATATCCAGATTTGCAGTGTGAGAGCAGCAACAGCGTGAGCAATCAGTGGAAGATACAAAGGGGATCTTCACCTTCAGGGGTACCCAAGAAGCAGGATGAGAGGTGTGAGTCTTCGGGAGAGGACCTGGGTGAGTGGTAGGAAACCATGTTTGGTGGAAGGCCCCCAGTAACGTGTCCATGAGAGATTCCGTTTAGATAGAGCCCCTAGCAAATGGGGGAGAGCACACTGAAATGAATCTCAGTTTGCGGAAGCCGCACTACTGATTCCCAGAAACTGCGCTGGTATGTACTGTACTGTAATGCTGCCACATCACTGTAAATGCTGTTATTGCCAGTGAAGCAAATAAACAGAGATGTAACCTGATGTAACCCATAGGAATATTACACTGGAGAGAAGAACAAGTAGTTAAATGTTATTGTCGTGATAACCCTGTCTGAACTGTGAATAAACTGTCTGCTTATGTGATACGGATGGCCTGGCGTGACAATGCTTTTAAAATCACTGATGGACCTGCCGCTGCCCAGCTATCACAATTTGTCGTCCATGAACAGGATCGGTACAGAAGATTTATTTCACAATTTGTGTAAACCTTTATTGGGAGGGGCCCATGAAAGCCACCTGCCTCTTCTGACCCAGCGAACTGGGGAAGAAAGGGCCGACATGGGCAGGTTCTAAGTTTTTGGCACAATTGCCAGAAGATGTTGGAACATTCATGATCATCTGTGACCCTGGACTGTAATTCACAGGAAAAAGGCAGCAGTATATGTGATTTGTATTTCATGTGATTTTTTGCATGCCATGTTTTCTGCTCATGTGATTGTTATATTGTGTGTTTGCATGCCATGTTTTTCTGCTCATGTGATTGTTATACTGTGTGTGATGTATACTGCAATTATGCTTGTTTATTGTGTGTTATGTTTTGACCTTGCTGTAGATTAGAGGTTCCCAAACTGTGTGCCGTGGCTCCCTGGGGTGCCACGGGACACTTGCAGGGGTGCCCTGGGTTGGTGGTCCAGGACCATTTCAAATTATTCATGGTCAATATAATAGGCAAAACCAGTGCTGGTGGCTGGCAGTCATAAAATATGTGGCCAAACAGAAGCAAATCTTGTCCCTCACCACACAACTGACCCTAAGGATGACATATACACGCAAACTACTTAATGTAATATTTTTCTCTAAATTTCTCAATAAGAAATTTTTGTCCTAGGGGTGCCGTGAAAAAAATTCTGATATTCTAGGGCGCCGTGATTCAAAAAAGTTTGGAAACCACTGCTGTAGAGTATAAGAGACTGTTCCTTGCTAGACTTTTTGCAAGCTCAGGTATATTGCATGGGGACACGCAAGATTTTAGCAGGGGTGTATGTGGCATACTTGAATGTTAGCAGATATTGTAAAGTTCCAAAAGCCATTTAATTCTTATCAGTGAGTGGGGGAGTTTATGGCCCCAAAACCAGTTCTGGCAGACCCTGTGACATGTAAGAGGTTAGGACAGGAAGTGTAGGGGGGTCTTTAGGACAAGGAACAAAGCACAGGCTAGAATTCAGTGTGAGCTGAAGACTGAGGATGGAAGTCACAGGCTAAGTGTCCAGGAGAAACGCAGTCTGGGGACTGTGGAACAAGCATGGTACTCCACAGTCCCTGGCATTATAGAACAGCATGTAGGTTCTGCTAGGAAGAGCAAGAGACATCCAGATTTGCAGTGTGAGAGCAGCAACAGCATGAGCAATCAGTGGAAGAAACAAAGGGGATCCCCAACTTCAGGGGTACCCAAGAAGCAGGACGGGAGGCGTGAGTCTTCGGGAGAGGACCTGGGTGAGTGGTAGGAAACCATGTTTGGTGGAAGGCCCCCAGTAACGTGTCCACGAATGATCCCGTTTAGATAGAGCCCCTAGCAAATGGGGGAGAGCACACTTAAATGAATCTCAGTTTGTGGAAGCCGCACTACTGATTCCCAGAGACTGCACTGGTATGTACTGTACTGTAATGCTGCCACATCACTGTAAATGCTGTTATTGCCAGTGAAGCAAATAAAAGTAGATGTAACCTGATGTAACCCATATGAATATTACGCTGGAGAGAAGAACAAGGAGTTAAATGTTATTGTCGTGATAACCCTGTCTGAACTGTGAATAAACTGTCTGCTTATGTGATGAGATGGCCTGGCGTGACAATGCTTTTAAAATCACTGATGGACCAGCTGCTGCCCGGCTATCACAGCTTTATAACATGGGTCTTCAACTTGTGGCCCTCCAGCTGCTGAGAAACTACACATCCCAGCATACCCTGCCACAGTTTTGCTATTAAGCAGTGGCGGAACTACTGCCAGTGCAAGCAGTGCCTTGCACTGGGGCCCACCACTGTCCAGGGGCCCAAAGCAAGCGCGGCATGTAATGAGTCAAACTGACTCATTACATGCCGCTGTCCGCCGCCTGTCGAGGAGAGGAGCGCTGCACAACGGGGAGAGGAAGGAGGGAGGTGGAAGAGGGAGCCGCAGCAGCGCAGTGTAATTGGTGGAGGCACTGCTGCTGCTGTCCCTCTCCTTCACCATAGGCTGTCCGCCGCTGTGAATGCTGAGAAGCGCATCCCAGCATTCACAGCGGCGGAGGCCAGCCTATGGTGAAGGAGAGGGACAGCAGAAGCAGCGCCTCCACCAATTACACTGCGTTGCTGCGGCTCTCTCCTCCACCTCGCTCCTCCACCTCCCTCCTCCTTCTTCTCCCCTGCCCGGGATCATCATCTGCCATCGAGCTGCACCGAGGAGCCTGACTGCCAGCGGAGACAGTAAGTATAATCTATTCTTTCTTTCTTTCTTTCTTTCTTTCTTTCTTTCTTTCTTTCTTTCTTTCTTTCTTTCTGTCTGTCTGTCTGTCTGTCTGTCTGTCTGTCTGTCTGTCTGTCTATCTATTCTGTCTGTCTGCCACAATGTGTAAAAAGGGGGACTGGCTGCCTTAATGTGTAAAAAGGGGACGCTGTCTGCCGTAATGTGTAAAAAGGAGGACGCTGTCTGCCGTAATGTGTAAAAAGGGGGCGCTGTCTGCCTTAATGTGTAAAATGGGGACGCTGTCTGCCGTAATGTGTAAAAAGGAGCACTGTCTGCCTTAATGTGTAAAAAGGGAGCGCTGTCTGCCGTAATGTGTAAAAAGGGGATGCTGTCTGCCGTAATGTGTAAAAAGGGGGACGCTGTCTGCCGTAATGTGTAAAAAGGGGTCGCTATCTGCCGTAATGTGTAAAAAGGGGGCACAGTCTGCCTTAATGTGTAAAAAGGGGGCGCTGTCTCCTGTAATGTGTAAAAAGGGGACGCTGTCTGCCGTAATGTGTAAAAAGGGGATGCTGTCTGCCGTAATGTGTAAAAAGGGGATGCGGTCTGCCGTAATGTATAAAAAAGGGGATGCTGTCTGCCGTAATGTGTAAAAAGGGATGCTGTCTGCCGTAATGTATAAAAAAGGGGATGCTGTCTGCCGTAATGTGTAAAAAGGGGACGCTATCTGCCGTAATGTGTAAAAAGGGGATGCTGTCTGCCGTAATGTGTAAAAAGGGGATGCGGTCTGCCGTAATGTATAAAAAAGGGGATGCTGTCTGCCGTAATGTGTAAAAAGGGATGCTGTCTGCCGTAATGTATAAAAAAGGGGATGCTGTCTCCTGTAATGTGTAAAAAGGGGACGCTGTCTGCCGTAATGTGTAAAAAGGGGATGCTGTCTGCCGTAATGTGTAAAAAGGGGGACGCTGTCTGCCGTAATGTGTAAAAAGGGGTCGCTATCTGCCGTAATGTGTAAAAAGGGGGCACAGTCTGCCTTAATGTGTAAAAAGGGGGCGCTGTCTCCTGTAATGTGTAAAAAGGGGACGCTGTCTGCCGTAATGTGTAAAAAGGGGATGCTGTCTGCCGTAATGTGTAAAAAGGGGATGCGGTCTGCCGTAATGTATAAAAAAGGGGATGCTGTCTGCCGTAATGTGTAAAAAGGGATGCTGTCTGCCGTAATGTATAAAAAAGGGGATGCTGTCTGCCGTAATGTGTAAAAAGGGGACGCTATCTGCCGTAATGTGTAAAAAAGGGACGCTGTCTGTCATTATGTGTAAAAAGGGGACACTGTCTGCCGTAATGTGTAAAAAGGGGAATGCTGTCGGCCGTAATGTGTAAAAAGTAGAGATGTGCGGCTGGCACTTTTCGTGTTTTGTGTTTTGGTTTTGGTTCTAATTCCATTTTCGTGTTTTGGTTTTGGCTTGGTTTTGCCAAAACCACCCTTTCGTGTTTTGGTTTTTGGATCTGGACGATTTTTGAAACCCCCCCCCCCATAAAAACAGCTAAAATCACAGAATTTGGGGGTAATTTTGCTCCTACAGTATTATTGACCTCAATAACAATAATTTCCACTCATTTCCAGTCTACTCTGAACACCTCACACCTCACAATATTGTTTTTAGGAATAAAAGTTGCACCGAGGTGGCTGTATGACTAAGCTAAGCGACACAGGTGTGTGGCACAAACACCTGGCCCATCTAGGAGTGGCACTGCAGTTACAGACAAGATGGCACTATTCAAAAACTAGTCCCCAAACAGCACATGATGCAAAGAAGAAAAAGAGGTGCAATTAGGTAGCTGGATGGCCAAGCTAAGCGACACAAGTGTGCAGCACAAACACCTGGCCCATCTAGGAGTGGCACTGCAGTGGCAGACAGGATGGAAGATTTAAAAAATAGACCCCAAACAGCACATGATGCAAAGAAGAAAAGGAGTTGCAACAAGGTAGCTGGATGGCTAAGCTAAGCGACACAGGTGTGCGGCTATTACGCACACCAGTGCTAACAGGAGTATACCGGTGTATGAACAGAGAGGGAAGCGAAGCAAACGAACTCACAGACAGTATAACATAACATACACAGGAGGTGATGGAATAACTAATAAACACAAAGTGAACGGAGAAGCCCAAAGGCTCAGGAATTGGGTGTCTCCCTAGTGTCAGGAATGCTCAGATGGAATAGAGCGGACAATGAAGCGAGGTGTAGTGATTTAACATGTGGAGCACCTGAAATGATGTTGCTAAGAGCAACAGAAAAAACCCCAAAGGGTTACCAACGGGTGTGGGAATAAACTCCTTGGTCAGAGATAGAAATATAGACACAAGGAGAGTATCCACAATCCTAACCCCCACTTGCAGGGCACAGGTTCAGCTTACTGCCACTAAACTGACACCTGGACGCCCTGCACAGTGAGGGAGGATTAAGCAAGCAGGTCTGAGAGTACAGCCGCAAACCTGCTGGGTTCACAGAATAGCAAAAGAACCCCAGCAGGTTAAACCGCTGACTCCAGTCTTACTGCTAGGTCCGGATTGGCAGAATGAAGTACCGAATCCCAAGGCCTATTTGCAGTAAGCAACAAGTAAATACAAAGTCACACAGTACTAGCTAACTCTCTGGAACTGACTAACAAACAAAGATTCAGCAGCATTTGCCTAGCCTGAGAGGATGGTTTATATAGCAGGTGCTGTCCACGCCCCACTCAGACCTCACAGACTGTGAGCACAAAACCAGCGCCGGATTCCCTGCCGTGCACAGAGCCTGTAACCACTACACAGTAAAAACCCGGACCGGAGTATCAGCTGCGCTCAGGTTACTTCGCTAACACTTGCCTCCCGGTTGCCATGGCGACGTGGCAGCACAGAGCAGGAGATCCTAACAGTGGCACAGACACCTGGCCCATCTAGGAGTGGCACTGCAGTTACAGACAGGATGGCACTTACAAAAACTAGTCCCCAAACAGCACATGATGCAAAGAAGAAAAAGAGGTGCAAGATGGAATTGTCCTTGGACCCTCCCACCCACCCTTATGTTGTATAAACAGTACATGCACACTTTAACAAACCAATCATTTCAGCGACAGGGTATGCCACATGACTGTGGCTGAAATGACTGGTTTATTTGGGCTCCCACCAAAAAAGAAGCAATCAATCTCTCCTTACACAAACTGGCTCTACAGAGGCAATATGTCCACCTCATCATCATCCTCCGATTCCTCACCCCTATCACTGTGTACATCCTCCTCACCGAGTAATAATTCGTCCCCACTGGAATCCACCATCACAGGTTCCTGTGTACTTTCTGGAGGCAATTGCTGGTAAAGGTCTTCCCGGAAGACTTTATAATTCATTTTGATGAACATCATCTTCTCCGCATTTTGTGAAAGTAACCTCCTACGCCGATCACTGACAAGGTTACCGGTTGCACTAAACACTCTTTTGGAGTACAAACTGGAGGGGGGGGGGGCAGCTTAGGTAAAATAAAGCCAGTTTGTGCAAGGGCCTCCAAATTGCCTCTTTTTCCTGCCAGTATACGTACGGGCTGTCTGACATGCCTAGAAAAAGAGAAAAGTGAATACTTCCCTGCGCTGGAAGTGTTGATGCTGCAAAGAGATATACGTTCCGGAGTTATCAACCGGAAAAAACAAACAATACTATGGTACAATATTTGTATACAGATTGCGCTTCAACACTGGATGAAGAGAAATAATATAGTCCGGTTTTTTCAGAAAGCTGAAAGTCTCTAATCGTAGCCTCCAGGAAATTTTCTTCCAGCAGGTATTACATAGAGGAAGGAAGACAAAAAGAGATTTTTTCCAATGTGTAGTAATTTCTAGAAAGTCACATAAATCATACGAGGGGACTATGGGATGTAGAAATTCCACTCCTTTGTGTCTTTGTAAGATGTTTTGGGACCACCCGAAAAGTGTGTTAGTCGTAAACACAGAATGCTCACTTTCTTGCTTACTTCAATAAACGTATGAAGACTCCTATAAAGGTATCTTTGGGATTTTCAAGCAGGGCCTTACTCCAGAGGGTTCCTAATTTACTGGATTATTCTCCAACATGAGGAACATGGGAAGAAAAGCAGAGAAAGAAAATCCAATGTGTGGTAGTTTCCTTTAACCTTACAAATGGGGGTATGGAGGATATATAGATAGATATAGATAGATCCTTTCTCCTCTGTGTCGTTATTTCGCATTAAGGGACCACCCAGGTATATATGTGATGGATTACAAATACGGGATGCTCACTTTAAAGTTTACATAAAATAAGGGCTTTGCAGACATATAAAGGTATCTTTCATGCAACACTTCATTAGATGTTCAACATAATACGCTTACACGTGGGCTTACTTGAAGACTGTGAAGTATGTTCACGTAGCAGTTTCTTTTAAAACGACTCCATAGTCATTCTTGCTTCGGCAGTAGTGAAATTTCCAAGAAAGGGTAAAAGACATATGAAGGGCCCTAATGCTCTTACCCAATCTGCTGGGAGCCTAAAGGACCAAAAGATCACCGAGTTCTCACACAAAAACACTTGGAACTCGGTGATCTTTTGGTCCTTTAGGCTCCCAGCAGATTGGGTAAGAGCATTAGGGCCCTTCATATGTCTTTTACCCTTTCTTGGAAATTTCACTACTGCCGAAGCAAGAATGACTATGGAGTCGTTTTAAAAGAAACTGCTACGTGAACATACTTCACAGTCTTCAAGTAAGCCCACGTGTAAGCGTATTATGTTGAACATCTAATGAAGTGTTGCATGAAAGATACCTTTATATGTCTGCAAAGCCCTTATTTTATGTAAGCTTTAAAGTGAGCATCCCGTATTTGTAATCCATCACATATATACCTGGGTGGTCCCTTAATGCGAAATAACGACACAGAGGAGAAAGGATCTATCTATATCTATCTATATATCCTCCATACCCCCATTTGTAAGGTTAAAGGAAACTACCACACATTGGATTTTCTTTCTCTGCTTTTCTTCTCATGTTCCTCATGTTGGAGAATAATCCAGTAAATTAGGAACCCTCTGGAGTAAGGCCCTGCTTGAAAATCCCAAAGATACCTTTATAGGAGTCTTCATACGTTTATTGAAGTAAGCAAGAAAGTGAGCATTCTGTGTTTACGACTAACACACTTTTCGGGTGGTCCCAAAACATCTTACAAAGACACAAAGGAGTGGAATTTCTACATCCCATAGTCCCCTCGTATGATTTATGTGACTTTCTAGAAATTACTACACATTGGAAAAAATCTCTTTTTGTCTTCCTTCCTCTATGTAATACCTGTTGGAAGAAAATTTCCTGGAGGCTACGATTAGAGACTTTCAGCTTTCTGAAAAAAACGGACTATGGCCCTCATTCCGAGTTGTTCGCTCGGTAAAATTCTTCGCATCGCAGCGAATTTCCGCTTAATGCGCATGCGCAATGTTCGCACTGCGACTGCGCCAAGTAAATTTGCTATGCAGTTAGGAATTTTACTCAGGGCTTTTTCATCGTTCTGGAGATCGTAATGTGATTGACAGGAAATGGGTGTTACTGGGCGGAAACAGGCCGTTTTATGGGCGTGTGGGAAAAAACGCTACCGTTTCCGGAAAAAACGCAGGAGTGGACGGAGAAACGGAGGAGTGTCTGGGCGAACGCTGGGTGTGTTTGTGACGTCAAACCAGGAACGACAAGCACTGAAATGATCGCAGATGCCGAGTAAGTCTGAAGCTACTCAGAAACTGCTACGAGGTGTGTAATCGCAATATTGCGAATACATCGTTCGCAATTTTAAGATGCTAAGATTCACTCCCAGTAGGCGGCGGCTTAGCATGAGCAAATCTGCTACAATCCGCTTGCGAGCGAACAACTCGGAATGAGGGCCCATATTATTTCTCTTCATCCAGTGTTGAAGCGCAATCTGTATACAAATATTGTACCATAGTATTGTCTGACATGCCTACTTGGGTGCTGTCTCTCATATAATCCTCCACCATTCTTTCAATGGTGACAGAATCATATGCAGTGACAGTAGACATGTCAGTAATCGTTGGCAGGTCCTTCAGTCCGGACCAGATGTCAGCTTTCGCTCCTGACTGACCTGCATCACTGCCAGCGGGTGGGCTAGGAAATGTTATACTTTTCCTTGCAGCACCAGTGGCGGGAGAAATTGAAGGAGGAGCTGTTGACGGGTCACGTTCTGCTTGAGTTGACAATTTACTAACCAGCAGGTCTTTGCACCTCTGCACACTTGTGTCAGCTGGAAAGAGAGATACAACGTATGCTTTAAACATAGGATCGAGGACGGTGGCCAAAATGTAGTGCTCTGATTTCAACAGATTGACCACCCTTGAATCCTGGCAAAGCGAATGAAGAGCTCCATCCACAAGTTCCACATACTTTGCGGAATCGCTCCATCTTAGCTCCTCCTTCAATTTATCCAGCTGCTTCTGCAAAAGTCTGATGAGGGGAATGACCTGACTCAAGCTGGCAGTGTCTGAACTGACTTCACGTGTGGCAAGTTCAAGGGTTGGAGAACCTTGCACAAGACGGAAATCATTCTCCACTGCGCTTGAGTCAGGTGCATTACCCCTCCTTTGCCTATATCGTAGGTGGATGTATAGGCTTGAATGGCCTTTTGCTGCTCCTCCATCCTCTGAAGCATATAGATTGTTGAATTCCACCTTGTTACCACCTCTTGCTTCACTTGATGGCGGGACAGGTTCAGGAGTGTTTGCTGGCGCTCCAGTCTTCTGCACGCAGTGGCAGAATGCCGAAAGTGGCCCGCAATTTTTCGGGCCACCGACAGCATCTCCTGCACACCCCTCTCATTTTTCAAAAAATTCTGCACGACCAAATTAATTGCATGTGAAAAACATGGGACGTGCTGGAATTTGCCCACATGTAATGCACGCACAATATTGGTGGCGTTGTCCGATATCACAAATCCCCAGGAGAGTCCAATGGGGTAAACCATTCTGCAAAGATGTTCCTCAGTTTCCGTAAGAGGTTGTCAGCTGTGTGCCTCTTATGGAAAGCGGTGTTACATAGCGTAGGCTGCCTAGGAATGAGTTGGCGTTTGCAAGATGCTGCTACTGGTGCTGCTGTGAGAGGCCATACATCTACCCAGTGGGCTGTTACAGTCATATAGTCCTTAGTCTGCCCTGTTTCACTTGTCCACATGTCCATGGTTAAGTGGACACTGGATACAACCGCATTTTTTAGGACACTGGTGACTCTTTTTCTGACGTCTGTGTACGTTCTCGGTATCGCCTGCCTAGAGAAGTGGAACCTAGATGGGATTTGATACCGGGGACACAGTACCTCAAACAAATCTTTAAGTGACTTTGAACTAATGGTGGATACCGGATGCACCTCTAACACCAACACAGCTGTCAAGGCCTCAGTTATCAGCTTTGCAAAAGGATGACTGCTGTCATATTTCATCTTCTCACAAAGGACTGTTGGACAGTCAATTGCTTACTGGAAGTAGTACAAGTGGTCTTTCCGACTTCCCCTCTGGAATGACGATCGACTCCCAGCAGTAACAACAGCAGCAGCAGCAACAGCAGGCGTACCACTCAAGGATCCTCCGGAGGAATCCCGGTTAGGAGAGGACTCCTCAGTCTTGACAGTGACATGGCCTGCAGGACTACGGATGTTCCTGACTGAGGAGGAAGTTGACGTTGAGGGAGTTGGTGGTGTGGCTTGCAGGAGCTTGGGTACAGAAGGAAGAAGGGATTTAGGTTTTAGTGGATGGCTTACGCTCTTACCCAAAGTTTCTGAACTTGACAGTGACTTCTGATGAATGCGCAGCAGGTGACGTATAAGGGAGGATGTTCCTAGGTGGTTAACATCCTTACCCCTACTACTTGACACCTGTTGTCCGGATTTGAGGAGAAATAATTCCACACCGAAAAGGTGGCTTTTTTGGTAGTTTGCCCAGGCATCACAATGGGCTTCTTCGTCCCAAGGACAACAGGTATCTCCCCCGGTGCCTGATTTAGACAAACCACATCACCATTAGAATCCTCATTGTCAACTTCCTCCTCAGCGCCAGCAACACCCATATCCTCATCCTGGTGTACTTCAACAGTGACATCTTCAATTTGAATATCAGGAACTGGACGGTGGGTGCTCCTTGCAGCACTTGCAGGGGGCGTGCAAATGCTCTTTCCAGCTTAACTCTTTTAATTTTTCTAGCGGGAGGATGAGTGCTTCCATCGTCATGTGAAGCTGAACCACTAGCCATGAACATAGGCCAGGGCGTCAGCCGTACCTTGGCACTCCGTGTCGTGAATGCCATATTGGCAAGTTTACGTTTCTCCTCAGGCGATTTAAATTTCTTTTTTTGGATCTTTTTACTGAACTTTGGCTTTTTGGATTTTACATGCCCTCTAATATCACATTGGGCATCGGCCTTGGCAAACGACGTTGATGGCATTTCATCGTCTATAGTAAAGCAAAAAATAGACGATCCTATTTGCGCTTATAATTAGGTAGCAGTCCTTGTTCACACAGAAAACCTTCACCGTGGTTTTAATTAAGAATCATGCACCCAAAATTAGTGAAACCAGGTGGTGCACCCTTATCACAGCAGGATTTGAGTGGTCAAAGAAAGGCTTACACAATAAATATGATGGAATGGTTCCAGCTCCAGATTGATTAACAATGGGCTAAAAAAATATAAAGAAAATACAACACATAGTGTATTCCGCTTGAATGAAAGTGTGATTTTATTACTCAATGGTCCCACTCACATAATATAGCTGATAAATTTGCATGTAGTAGACAGAATCTCATTCGGGCTGGTTTTACTTCTTAAATGTATTACGATACCGTTCCCATAAGGAGCTTGAATAGAGAATAATAATAGTGCAATATCGTCTGTGTATTTGATTTAAAATAAATTTAATACAAGACACACTCACAAACAAAGGTTAAAAAACAGCATGTATCAAAAGGCATCCAGAAAACTGCAGCGGACAGCGCTTTCAGATCGTTTATCCTTCTTCTGAAGAAGGATAAACGATCCGAAAGCGCTTAAGCCTGTGGGACCTATCTGTGCGGCATTGACGGAGGATCCGGAGGACATATTCGGCAGTTTTGGGACACCTTCAGTAACCTGGACTTTGGGTGACTATACGCTTTCAGATCGTTTATCCTTCTTCTGAAGAAGGATAAACGATCCGAAAGCGCTTAAGCCTGTGGGACCTATCTGTGCGGCATTGACGGAGGATCCGGAGGACATATTCGGCAGTTTTGGGACACCTTCAGTAACCTGGACTTTGGGTGACTATATATCTCCATACTGTCCGCTGCAGTTTTCTGGATGCCTTTTGATACATGCTGTTTTTTAACCTTTGTTTGTGAGTGTGTCTTGTATTAAATTTATTTTAAATCAAATACACAGACGATATTGCACTATTATTATTCTCTATTCAAGCTCCTTATGGGAACGGTATCGTAATACATTTAAGAAGTAAAACCAGCCCGAATGAGATTCTGTCTACTACATGCAAATTTATCAGCTATATTATGTGAGTGGGACCATTGAGTAATAAAATCACACTTTCATTCAAGCGGAATACACTATGGGGTATATTTACTAAAATTCGTATTTTTCCGAATGAGGTTAAAGTTCAAACATCGAAAGTGTAAATTTGCAACTTTTTCAATTTATTACGACGAATTTACTAAGCTGTCATATTCTGCATTTTCGTATTTACCGATGTCGATGTCATTCGTATTTTTTGGCAGTGTTTTACGGGAGTGACTTGTAAAACACTGCCGACTTTAACACAATGAATCTCGGCCGGATCTGTGAGATCCGTGCTGGGCTTCATTGTGCACCTTTCGTAAAAAATTAAACATTGTTAAAATAAAAAATAAAAAATGCGTGGGGTCCCCCCTCCTAAGCAAAACCAGCCTCGGGCTCATTGAGCCGGTCCTGGTTGAAAAAATATGGGAAAAAAAGTGACAGGGGTTCCCCCATATTTAATCAACCAGCACCGGGCTCTGCGCCTGGTCCTGGTTCCAAAAATATGGGGGACAAAAAGTGTAGGGGTCCCCCGTATTTCTGAAACCAGCACCGGGCTCCACTAGCTAGATACATAATGCCACAGCCAGGGGACACTTTGATATTGGTCCCTGCGGCCTGGCATTACATACCCAACTAGTCACCCTTGGCCGGGGTACCCTGGAGGAGTGGGGACCCCTTCAAACAAGGGGTCCCCCCTCCAGCCACCCAAGGGCCAGGGGTGAAGCCCGAGGCTGTCCCCCCATCCAAGGGCGGCGGATGGGGGGTGATAGCCTTTTTGACAAGTTTTGAGTATTTTTTTTAGTAGCAGTACTACAAGTCCCAGCAAGCCTCCCCCGCAAGCTGGTACTTGGAGAACCACAAGTACCAGCATGCGGAGGAAAACCTGGCCCGCTGGTACCTGTAGTACTACTACTAAAAAAATACCCCAATAAAAACAGGACACACACACCTTGAAAGTAAAAGTTTATTACATACATCCACACCTCCAAACATACATACTTACCTATGTTCACATGAGGGTCGGTCCTCTTCTCCATGTAGAATCCATGGGGTACCTGTTGGAAAAATTATACTCACATAATCCAGTGTAGATCGGTCCTCTTCTGTTCTCTTTGTAATCCACGAACTTTGCAAAATAAAAAAACGGACACCCGACCACGCACTGAAAGGGGCCCCATGTTTTCACATGGGACCCCTTTCCCCGACTGCCAGGAACCCCCCCTGACTTCTGTCTAAGAGGGTTCCTTCAGCCAATCAGGGAGCGCCATGTCGTGGCACCCTCCTGATTGGCTGTGTGCTCCTGTAGTGTCTGTCAGGCAGCACACGGCAGTGATATAATGTAGCACCTATGCGCTCCATTGTAACCAATGGTGGGAACTTTGTGGCCAGCGGTTGACCGAAAGTAACCTCACCGCTGACCGCAAAGTTCCCACCATTGGTTACAATGGAGCGCATAGGCGCTATATTGTATCACTGCCGTGTGCTGCCTGACAGACACTACAGGAGCACACAGCCAATCAGGAGGGTGCCACGACGTGGCGCTCCCTGATTGGCTGAAGGAACCCTTTTAGACAGAAGTCAGGGGGGGTTCCTGGCAGTCGGGGAAAGGGGTCCCATGTGAAAACATGGGGCCCCTTTCAGTGCGTGGTCTGGTGTCCGTTTTTTTATTTTGCAAAGTTCGTGGATTACAAAGAGAACAGAAGAGGACCGATCTACACTGGATTATGTGAGTATAATTTTTCCAACAGGTACCCCATGGATTCTACATGGAGAAGAGGACCGACCCTCGTGTGAACATAGGTAAGTATGTATGTTTGGAGGTGTGGATGTATGTAATAAACTTTTACTTTCAAGGTGTGTGTGTCCTGTTTTTATTGGGGTATTTTTTTAGTAGTAGTACTACAGGTACCAGCGGGCCAGGTTTTCCTCCGCATGCTGCTACTTGTGGTTCTCCAAGTACCAGCTTGCCGGAGAGGCTTGCTGGGACTTGTAGTACTGCTACTAAAAACAATATTCAAAACTTGTCAAAAAGGATATCAGCCCCCCATCCGCCGCCCTTGGATGGGGGGGACAGCCTCGGGCTTCACCCCTGGCTCTTGGGTGGCTGGAGGGGGGGACCCCTTGATTGAAGGGGTCCCCACTCCTCCAGGGTACCCCGGCCAAGGGTGACTAGTTGGGTATGTAATGCCAGGGCGGCAGGGACCAATATCAAAGTGTCCCAGGGCTGTGGCATTATGTATCTGGCAAGTGGAGCCTGGTGCTGGTTTCAGAAATACGGGGGACCCCTACGCTTTTTGTCCCCCATATTTTTGGAACCAGGCGCAGAGCCCAGTGCTGGTTGATTAAATATGGGGGAATACCTGTCACTTTTCCCCCCATATTTTTTCAACTAGGACCGGCTCAAAGAGCCCGAGGCTGGTTTTGCTTAGGAGGGGGGACCCTACGCATTTTTTTACAAAAAAATTAACACTTTCCCACCCCTTACCACTGATAAACATGCACGGATCTCATGGATCCGTGCATGCCTATCAGAACACGGTAAAAAAAGCAGGTCTGTTTTATTTTAGCACTTTCTTACGATTTGTATTATTTCACGGCAGTGTTTGGCTATTGCCGGCAGTGTTTGTGAATTACACTTTTTAGTAAATGACCGAGTTCTTCCAAATTGCAGGCGTATTTGACCAATGGTGTATTCATTAGAGATGAGCGGGTTCGGTTCCTCAGAAACCGAACCCGCCCGAACTTCAGGTTTTTTTACACGGGTCCGAGCGACTCGGATCTTCCCGCCTTGCTCGGTTAACCCGAGCGCGCCCGAACGTCATCATCCCGCTGTCGGATTCTCGCGAGGCTCGGATTCTATCGCGAGACTCGGATTCTATATAAGGAGCCGCGCGTCGCCGCCATTTTCACACGTGGATTGAGATTGATAGGGAGAGGACGTGGCTGGCGTCCTCTCCATTTATAGAGAGTGAGACTAGAGTAGAGAGAGACACAGTATTATTTACTTTAGTAATTTTGGGGAGCATTAGGAGGAGTACTACTACTTGCTGAAGTGATAGTGTGACTGTATATCTGACTTGTGGGGGAGACAGTGGGGAGCAGTTAGAGTCTGAGAGCAGGAGTACATATTTTAACGTACAGTGCACACTTTTGCTGGCACTCTGCTGCCAGAGTGCCACACTGCCATTGTGACCACACTGACCACCAGTATATATTGTGATTGTCTGCTTAGGAGTACTACTTGCAAGTTGCTGATAGTGTGACCAGTGACCTGACCACCAGTTTAATTAATCGCCACCAGTTTAATATATATATATATATATATATATATAATTGTATATAATATATATATAATTGTATATGTATACCACCTACCCGTGTTTTTTTTCTTTTCTTTCTTCTTGATACATACTACTATAGTAGCTTACTGTAGCAGTCTGCGGTGCTGCTGAGCTGACAGTGTCCAGCAGGTCCGTCATCAGTCATTACATAATAAATATATATACCTGTCCGGCTGCAGTACTAGTGATATTATATATATATATATATATATATATATTAATTTCATCTCATTATCATCCAGTCTATATTAGCAGCAGACACAGTACGGTAGTCCACGGCTGTAGCTACCTCTGTGTCGGCAGTCGCTGGTCCATCCATAATTGTATACCACCTACCCGTGGTTTTTTTTTTTCTCTTTCTTCTTGATACATACTACTATAGTAGCTTACTGTAGCAGTCTGCGGTGCTGCTGAGCTGACAGTGTCCAGCAGGTCCGTCATCAGTCATTATATAATAAATATATATACCTGTCCGGCTGCAGTACTAGTGATATTATATATATATATATATATTAATTTCATCTCATTATCATGCAGTCTATATTAGCAGCAGACACAGTACGGTAGTCCACGGCTGTAGCTACCTCTGTGTCGGCAGTCGCTGGTCCATCCATAATTGTATACCACCTACCCGTGGTTTTTTTTCTCTCTTTCTTCTTGATACATACTACTATAGTAGCTTACTGTAGCAGTCTGCGGTGCTGCTGAGCTGACAGTGTCCAGCAGGTCCGTCATCAGTCATTACATAATAAATATATATAAATGTGCGGCTGCAGTACTAGTGATATTATATATATATATATATATATATATATTAATTTCATCTCATTATCATCCAGTCTATATTAGCAGCAGACACAGTACGG
Organism: Pseudophryne corroboree; assembly: GCF_028390025.1. Classification (NCBI taxonomy): domain Eukaryota; kingdom Metazoa; phylum Chordata; class Amphibia; order Anura; family Myobatrachidae; genus Pseudophryne; species Pseudophryne corroboree. Next base: position 145,474,072 of record NC_086451.1, on the reverse strand, counting down.
TAGTCCACGGCTGTAGCTACCTCTGTGTCGGCAGTCGCTGGTCCATCCATAATTGTATACCACCTACCCGTGGTTTTTTTTTTCTCTTTCTTCTTGATACATACTACTATAGTAGCTTACTGTAGCAGTCTGCGGTGCTGCTGAGCTGACAGTGTCCAGCAGGTCCGTCATCAGTCATTACATAATAAATATATATACCTGTCCGGCTGCAGTACTAGTGATATTATATATATATATATATATTAATTTCATCTCATTATCATCCAGTCTATATTAGCAGCAGACACAGTACGGTAGTCCACGGCTGTAGCTACCTCTGTGTCGGCAGTCGCTGGTCCATCCATAATTGTATACCACCTACCCGTGGTTTTTTTTTTCTCTTTCTTCTTGATACATACTACTATAGTAGCTTACTGTAGCAGTCTGCGGTGCTGCTGAGCTGACAGTGTCCAGCAGGTCCGTCATCAGTCATTACATAGTAAATATATATACCTGTCCGGCTGCAGTACTAGTGATATTATATATATATATATATATTAATTTCATCTCATTATCATCCAGTCTATATTAGCAGCAGACACAGTACGGTAGTCCACGGCTGTAGCTACCACTGTGTCGGCAGTCGCTGGTCCATCCATAAGTATACTAGTATCCATCCATCTCCATTGTTTACCTGAGGTGCCTTTTAGTTGTGCCTATTAAAATATGGAGAACAAAAATGTTGAGGTTCCAAAATTAGGGAAAGATCAAGATCCACTTCCACCTCGTGCTGAAGCTGCTGCCACTAGTCATGGCCGAGACGATGAAATGCCAGCAACGTCGTCTGCCAAGGCCGATGCCCAATGTCATAGTACAGAGCATGTAAAATCCAAAACACCAAATATCAGTAAAAAAAGGACTCCAAAATCTAAAATAAAATTGTCGGAGGAGAAGCGTAAACTTGCCAATATGCCATTTACCACACGGAGTGGCAAGGAACGGCTGAGGCCCTGGCCTATGTTCATGGCTAGTGGTTCAGCTTCACATGAGGATGGAAGCACTCAGCCTCTCGCTAGAAAAATGAAAAGACTCAAGCTGGCAAAAGCACCACAAAGAACTGTGCGTTCTTCCAAATCCCAAATCCACAAGGAGAGTCCAATTGTGTCGGTTGCGATGCCTGACCTTCCCAACACTGGACGTGAAGAGCATGCGCCTTCCACCATTTGCACGCCCCCTGCAAGTGCTGGAAGGAGCACCCGCAGTCCAGTTCCTGATAGTCAGATTGAAGATGTCAGTGTTGAAGTACACCAGGATGAGGAGGATATGGGTGTTGCTGGCGCTGGGGAGGAAATTGACAAGGAGGATTCTGATGGTGAGGTGGTTTGTTTAAGTCAGGCACCCGGGGAGACACCTGTTGTCCGTGGGAGGAATAGGGCCGTTGACATGCCTGGTGAAAATACCAAAAAAATCAGCTCTTCGGTGTGGAAGTATTTCAACAGAAATGCGGACAACATTTGTCAAGCCGTGTGTTGCCTTTGTCAAGCTGTAATAAGTAGGGGTAAGGACGTTAACCACCTCGGAACATCCTCCCTTATACGTCACCTGCAGCGCATTCATAATAAGTCAGTGACAAGTTCAAAAACTTTGGGCGACAGCGGAAGCAGTCCACTGACCAGTAAATCCCTTCCTCTTGTAACCAAGCTCACGCAAACCACCCCACCAACTCCCTCAGTGTCAATTTCCTCCTTCCCCAGGAATGCCAATAGTCCTGCAGGCCATGTCACTGGCAATTCTGACGAGTCCTCTTCTGCCTGGGATTCCTCCGATGCATCCTTGCGTGTAACGCCTACTGCTGCTGGCGCTGCTGTTGTTGCTGCTGGGAGTCGATGGTCATCCCAGAGGGGAAGTCGTAAGCCCACTTTTACTACTTCCACCAAGCAATTGACTGTCCAACAGTCCTTTGCGAGGAAGATGAAATATCACAGCAGTCATCCTGTTGCAAAGCGGATAACTGAGGCCTTGACAACTATGTTGGTGTTAGACGTGCGTCCGGTATCAGCCGTTAGTTCACAGGGAACTAGACAATTTCTTGAGGTAGTGTGCCCCCGTTACCAAATACCATCTAGGTTCCACTTCTCTAGGCAGGCGATACCGAGAATGTACACGGACGTCAGAAAAAGACTCACCAGTGTCCTAAAAAATGCAGTTGTACCCAATGTCCACTTAACCACGGACATGTGGACAAGTGGAGCAGGGCAGGGTCAGGACTATATGACTGTGACAGCCCACTGGGTAGATGTATGGACTCCCGCCGCAAGAACAGCAGCGGCAGCACCAGTAGCAGCATCTCGCAAACGCCAACTCTTTCCTAGGCAGGCTACGCGTTGTATCACCGGTTTCCAGAATACGCACACAGCTGAAAACCTCTTACGGCAACTGAGGAAGATCATCGCGGAATGGCTTACCCCAATTGGACTCTCCTGTGGATTTGTGGCATCGGACAACACCAGCAATATTGTGTGTGCATTAAATATGGGCAAATTCCAGCACGTCCCATGTTTTGCACATACCTTGAATTTGGTGGTGCAGAATTTTTTAAAAAACGACAGGGGCGTGCAAGAGATGCTGTCGGTGGCCAGAAGAATTGCGGGACACTTTCGGCGTACAGGCACCACGTACAGAAGACTGGAGCACCACCAAAAACGCCTGAACCTGCCCTGCCATCATCTGAAGCAAGAAGTGGTAACGAGGTGGAATTCAACCCTCTATATGCTTCAGAGGTTGGAGGAGCAGCAAAAGGCCATTCAAGCCTATTCAATTGAGCACGATATAGGAGGTGGAATGTACCTGTCTCAAGCGCAGTGGAGAATGATTTCAACGTTGTGCAAGGTTCTGCAACCTTTTGAACTTGCCACACGTGAAGTCAGTTCAGACACTGCCAGCCTGAGTCAGGTCATTCCCCTCATCAGGCTTTTGCAGAAGAAGCTGGAGGCATTGAAGGAGGAGCTAAAAGGGAGCGATTCCGCTAGGCATGTGGGACTTGTGGATGGAGCCCTTAATTCGCTTAACAAGGATTCACGGGTGGTCAATCTGTTGAAATCAGAGCACTACATTTTGGCCACCGTGCTCGATCCTAGATTTAAAACCTACCTTGGATCTCTCTTTCCGGCAGACACAAGTCTGCTGGGGTTCAAAGACCTGCTGGTGACAAAATTGTCAAGTCAAGCGGAACGCGACCTGTCAACATCTCCTCCTTCACAATCTCCCGCAACTGGGGGTGCGAGGAAAAGGCTTAGAATTCCGAGCCCACCCGCTGGCGGTGATGCAGGGCAGTCTGGAGCGACTGCTGATGCTGACATCTGGTCCGGACTGAAGGACCTGACAACGATTACGGACATGTCGTCTACTGTCACTGCATATGATTCTGTCACCATTGAAAGAATGGTGGAGGATTATATGAGTGACCGCATCCAAGTAGGCACGTCAGACAGTCCGTACTTATACTGGCAGGAAAAAGAGGCAATTTGGAGGCCCTTGCACAAACTGGCTTTATTCTACCTAAGTTGCCCTCCCACAAGTGTGTACTCCGAAAGAGTGTTTAGTGCCGCCGCTCACCTTGTCAGCAATCGGCGTACGAGGTTACTTCCAGAAAATGTGGAGAAGATGATGTTCATTAAAATGAATTATAATCAATTCCTCCGTGGAGACATTGACCAGCAGCAATTGCCTCCACAAAGTACACAGGGAGCTGAGATGGTGGATTCCAGTGGGGACGAATTGATAATCTGTGAGGAGCGGGATGTACACGGTGATATATCGGAGGATGATGATGAGGTGGACATCTTGCCTCTGTAGAGCCAGTTTGTGCAAGGAGAGATTAATTGCTTCTTTTTCGGTGGGGGTCCAAACCAACCCGTCATTTCAGTCACAGTCGTGACGTCACTGAAATGATGGGTTGGTTAAAGTGTGCATGTCCTGTTTATACAACATAAGGGTGGGTGGGAGGGCCCAAGGACAATTCCATCTTGCACCTCTTTTTGCTTTCATTTTTATTTGCGTCATGTGCTGTTTGGGGAGTGTTTTTTGGAAGGGCCATCCTGCGTGACACTGCAGTGCCACTCCTAGATGGGCCAGGTGTTTGTGTCGGCCACTAGGGTCGCTTATCTTACTCACACAGCTACCTCATTGCGCCTCTTTTTTTCTTCTTTGCGTCATGTGCTGTTTGGGGAGTGTTTTTTGGAAGGGCCATCCTGCGTGACACTGCAGTGCCACTCCTAGATGGGCCAGGTGTTTGTGTCGGCCACTAGGGTCGCTTATCTTACTCACACAGCTACCTCATTGCGCCTCTTTTTTTCTTCTTTGCGTCATGTGCTGTTTGGGGAGTGTTTTTTGGAAGGGCCATCCTGCGTGACACTGCAGTGCCACTCCTAGATGGGCCAGGTGTTTGTGTCGGCCACTAGGGTCGCTTATCTTACTCACACAGCTACCTCATTGCGCCTCTTTTTTTCTTCTTTGCGTCATGTGCTGTTTGGGGAGTGTTTTTTGGAAGGGCCATCCTGCGTGACACTGCAGTGCCACTCCTAGATGGGCCAGGTGTTTGTGTCGGCCACTAGGGTCGCTTATCTTACTCACACAGCTACCTCATTGCGCCTCTTTTTTTCTTCTTTGCGTCATGTGCTGTTTGGGGAGTGTTTTTTGGAAGGGCCATCCTGCGTGACACTACAGTGCCACTCCTAGATGGGCCAGGTGTTTGTGTCGGCCACTAGGGTCGCTTAGCTTACTCACACAGCTACCTCATTGCGCCTCTTTTTTTCTTCTTTGCGTCATGTGCTGTTTGGGGAGTGTTTTTTGGAAGGGCCATCCTGCGTGACACTGCAGTGCCACTCCTAGATGGGCCAGGTGTTTGTGTCGGCCACTAGGGTCGCTTATCTTACTCACACAGCTACCTCATTGCGCCTCTTTTTTTCTTCTTTGCGTCATGTGCTGTTTGGGGAGTGTTTTTTGGAAGGGCCATCCTGCGTGACACTGCAGTGCCACTCCTAGATGGGCCAGGTGTTTGTGTCGGCCACTAGGGTCGCTTATCTTACTCACACAGCTACCTCATTGTGCCTCTTTTTTTCTTCTTTGCGTCATGTGCTGTTTGGGGAGTGTTTTTTGGAAGGGCCATCCTGCGTGACACTGCAGTGCCACTCCTAGATGGGCCAGGTGTTTGTGTCGGCCACTAGGGTCGCTTATCTTACTCACACAGCTACCTCATTGCGCCTCTTTTTTTCTTCTTTGCGTCATGTGCTGTTTGGGGAGTGTTTTTTGGAAGGGCCATCCTGCGTGACACTGCAGTGCCACTCCTAGATGGGCCAGGTGTTTGTGTCGGCCACTAGGGTCGCTTAGCTTACTCACACAGCTACCTCATTGCGCCTCTTTTTTTCTTCTTTGCGTCATGTGCTGTTTGGGGAGTGTTTTTTGGAAGGGCCATCCTGCGTGACACTGCAGTGCCACTCCTAGATGGGCCAGGTGTTTGTGTCGGCCACTAGGGTCGCTTAGCTTAGTCATCCAGCGACCTCGGTGCAAATTTTAGGACTAAAAATAATATTGTGAGGTGTGAGGTGTTCAGAATAGACTGAAAATGAGTGGAAATTATGGTTTTTGAGGTTAATAATACTTTGGGATCAAAATGACCCCCAAATTCTATGATTTAAGCTGTTTTTTAGTGTTTTTTGAAAAAAACACCCGAATCCAAAACACACCCGAATCCGACAAAAAAAATTCGGTGAGGTTTTGCCAAAACGCGGTCGAACCCAAAACACGGCCGCGGAACCGAACCCAAAACCAAAACACAAAACCCGAAAAATTTCAAGTGCACATCTCTAGTATTCATTCGTATTTTTTTTCTTGGACTTTCAAAAAAATACGAATGCCCTCATCACTGCCGTGATTTGAGTTTAGTAAATTCCCGAGATGACACTTTGAAGAAAAAACACCATCACGGTCAAAATCGGGACCTTAGTAAATATACCCCTATGTGTTGTATTTTCTTTATATTTTTTTAGCCCATTGTTAATCAATCTGGAGCTGGAACCATTCCATCATATTTATTGTGTAAGCCTTTCTTTGACCACTCAAATCCTGCTGTGATAAGGGTGCGCCACCTGGTTTCACTAATTTTGGGTGCATGATTTCATCGTCTATGTCATGGCTAGTGGCAGCAACTTCAGCACTAGAAGGAAGTGGTTCTTCTTGATCTTTCCCTATTTTCTCCTCAAAATTTTTGTTCTCCATTATGTTGGGGAGTTATATGAGACAATATGCGTCACAGGAATGACTGGAATTACTGATGACACAGGACACTACCACTGGTCTGATGCAGCACATCACGTTGTTATAATTATTATAAAGCAGCAGTGGACATATAGCAGCAGCAGATATCGTCACTGGAATTACTGATGACACAGGACACTACCACTGGTCTGATGCAGCCCAACAGGTTGTTATAATTGTTATACTGCAGCAGTGGACATATAGCAGCAGCATATATCGTCACTGGAATTACTGATGACACAGGACACTACCACTGGTCTGATGCAGCCCAACAGGTTGTTATAATTGTTATACTGCAGCAGCGTATATCGTCACTGGAATTACTGATGACACAGGACACTATCACTGGTCTGATGCAGCCCAACAGGTTGTTATAATTGTTATACTGCAGCAGTGGACATATAGCAGCAGCGTATATCGTCACTGGAATTACTGATGACACAGGACACTACCACTGGTCTGATGCAGCCCAACAGGTTGTTATAATTGTTATACTGCAGCAGTGGACATATAGCAGCAGCGTATATCGTCACTGGAATTACTGATGACACAAGATACTACCACTGGTCTGCACAACACAGCACCACTTTATACAGCTACACTGGATATATGGCAGCAGAGAACACCAACACTGTGAATGGCTGGACTGATACAGCACAATACACTGACTACACTGGACTGGTCTGCACAACACAACACAGCACCACTTTACAGCTACACTGGATATATCTGCCTGGACTGATACAGCACAATACACTGACTACACTGGACTGGTCTGCACAACACAGCACCACTTTACAGCTACACTGGATATATGGCAGCAGAGAACACCAACACTGTGACTGCCTGGACTGATGCAGCACAATACACTGAGTGACTACACTGGACTGGACTGAGCAGCACAACACTTGCCACCCCACTTTCCCACCCCAACACACAGACACTGAACACTGCGGACACGTCCTCTCTATACACTCTCCAAGACTGGAGTGAAAATGGCGGCCCCTTATATGGAATCCAAATCGTGCGAGAATCCGACAGCGGGATGAGGACGTTTTGCCGCGTTCGGGTTTCCGAGTCAAGAGGGAAAATCCGAGCCTGGCTCAAATCCGGACTCAAAAGGCAAAGTTCGGTAGGGTTCGGTTCTCTGAGAATGTGTAAAAAAGGGGACGCTGTCTGCTGTAATGTGTAAAAAGGGGACGCGCCGTAATGTGTAAAAGGGGCTCTACCTGGTGTAGTGGTGCTACTGTGCAGCGTAATTTGAATAATGGAGACTACTGTGCACCATTATATGAATTGGTATTATTCTGTGGCCACGCCCCTATATTTTTTGCTCGTGCCTAAGGCGCAAAATGCCCCTGTTTTACTTGGGGGGGGGGGGGCCTCAGATGCCGTTTCTTGCACACAGCGCTAAAATGTCCAGTTACGGCACTGTTGCTAGGTATCTATTTCCCTGGGGTGAGGGGGTGGACTTGAATGGGATGGGGGGGGGGGAGCATTTTGGCCCACCTGGGCCCACCGCTCGCTTGTTCTGCCACTGCTATTAAGGTATGCTAAAACTGAGGCAGGGCATGCTGGGATGTGTAGTTCCACAGCAGCTGGAGGGCCGCAGGAAGAAGACCCATGCTTTATAAGTAAATAAAAATAATTTTACTATGGTTTTAAGAAAATAATTTTACACGTCTCATTTACTGGACAGGCCAAACTTTTGGCATATAATTTAGACAAAGACAGGATTCAGTCTAAGCAGGAGATATATCAGACCTTCTACAGTGAAAACATGGAGAAGTTGCCAATAACAACCATTCAGCTATCTGCTATCAATAATTTAGCAGAGTCTATAAAATGACATTTAGAAGTTGATTGAATGCTGTGGGAAACTCTACTTTTTCTCTTCAGAATATTTGATAGTTACATCTCTCTGTATTACTTTAAAGGGAAATTTAATTCCTTTAGATTTGTTAGATTAACCATTTAAAATAAGCATTTGTTAAAGGGGAAAGTGCTAGATGAGAAAGAAAATATTGGCCTAGACAAGCAGCGCTTACATTTGCCAAGCAGTAAAAAGAAGATACTGTAAACAATATTATGTCATTATTTATACAATATACAATGTCTATTAATTAAATGCCCACCATTCTATTTTCGAAACAATGAAAATTTAATTTTTCAAGTTATTAAGCTAGAGATGAGTGAAAAGTTTCTAAATTGTTCCACAGAATATTCATCTCATTCTGCATTTGGATACAGAATTTCCCCCATTTCTTAAGCATAATTGTGTCATATTTATGTGGAATAACCTGTAGACCTGGGATACCACAACCATTCCACAGAGCTGAATAAATTCATATTTCTTTCCCATGCTCTATCGTACACTTTGGTGTAAATTGAATTCTTCTGCCTGTCTCATTTATCTCTTCCATCGCTCTCTGTGAAGGCTTCGTCTGCCAACTACTTTCCTGGCATCCCATCCACATCAGAGTACAATTCAAACTTCCAAGCCTCACTTAAAATGCCCTCAACTAGACTGACCATATTATCCCTTTAACCTGGGACACTTATGAATTACACAGGTTCTGTGGCTGCTTAAAACGAGGGGAAATGCAGGCTTGTAGTCAGCCAGCCACAGAACCTGTGCAATTCATGAGTGTCCCAGGTTAAAGGCCTACCTCAACCATGCCTCTTACACCTCAACCTCACTTCTGCTCACACTCCCCTCTGCGCCACTGCTCTAGAACTCACTGCAACTCTCTTCAAAAGAGTTTGAAAAATGTCAGTTAGGAGCTGGTTAGCTGGTGCAATTTATCACTCACAGTGAAATGTATCACTCATTATTAAATAAGAGCATTCATTTGTTGTATCTTTCATTCGCCAACAGTGACTATTAACCTGTGTGTCTACGCACTTGTTACAGGATTACTGAATGCTACCCCCATGCCTCCCCAAGTGTGCTTGACCCCTTGCCTCAGCAAGTGTGCCTCAGCCCCATCCTCCCCAAGTGTGCCTCTGCCCCATCTCTCCCCAATTGTGCCTTTGAAGACCTCCCCAAGTGTGTTATTGCCCCAGCCCTACCCAAGTGTGCCTCTGCTATCCTCTCCCCAAGTATAGGGTCCATGCCTCAGCAAGTGTGCCTCTACCCCATCCATCCCCAAGTGTGCCTCTCTGAGCCCCTCCACAAGTGTATTACTGCCCCAGCCCTACTCAAGTTAGCCTCTGCCCCCTCTCCCCAAGTGTGCCTCTGAACCCATCCTTTCCTAAGTGTGCCTCTGCACCACTTCTCCCCATGTGTTTCTCTTACCACCTCCCTTTTATGACTGCCATCACTATCAATCCCAAATGTGGTGCAAATTTGTCTTTAATAAATTAGTTGGACTTTTTCTCCCTTTACAGGGTTGTCTATAACCCTGCTGTGAGGTGCATGTCAGTACTGGGGAGGGGGGGGGGGGGGGGGCATATGGCGTATGCTTTTTCTGGTTGCTAAAGCCCCACGGTACACCACTGTACTGGGCCCCACAATTTCTGATGAAAGCCCTGATCACACCTTAACCCTCCTTCATACCATCATATTGCTTGTCCAGTCCAGAAGTTTTCTCTTTGATGTGGATCAACAGTCCTGCATGTGGTCACTTCAATCCCGGAATGATTCTGCTACAATAGATAAGTGCAATTCTTAAAGACTGTTGACATGTGATTCTAAAATCTTCAAGTGATTTTGATATCCGCAAAAAATGCTAAAAAGGTGTATTCCTGCACACAAAATGTCCAAAAATGATAGCTTGACAATTTATCTTTTTTTGCATCCTTAGCTCACTGAAAATAACATGTAGTCAATAGTCATGGCTTTTATTTTTGAATTAAGGATTCCAGCAGGGTCTTTGCAGCGACTGTAGAGTGTGCCATGAAGATAAGCTCCTGCAGTTTGTGATCTGTATGTGTCTCCTGTCATTGGTAGTGCTCTGCTGGAAATCAGCTTTGTTTGGTATCAGAGAACTTCCCCTTTGTCCTCCCTCACCTGTCCCTTTTTTCTCACCGGTTCTCTTTTATTCACAGATCTCCTTTTTACTCAGTCATCCTCCCTCCACCTCTTTCCTGTTTGTTTTCATGTTAATAGAGGAGACTAATTATTCTCTAGAGTCTATAATGCCAAACCATCACAGGATGACACACAATTAAAGACATAGGCACAAAATATAATGGCAAAGATAACACCTATTACTGATACAGTGTGATTAAGATTATATAAAAAGGAATAAAGTAGAATTTAAACAAAAATAATAAACCTGTATGGGCAATGTATAGCAAGCGTATGTGAGTGGTTTACAGATCTTCTACTTACTAGTCTATACTGGATGAGGTTTCCCAAGCTTGTACTGCATATACTAAGTAAATTCTGATAACACCAGGTGTTGCTCTGGTAAAGGTGCCATAATTCTGCTATGACTTATCGCTGCTTTGCTTAGCATGGTGACCATACAATTTTCAAATGCATGTAACAGGACATACCCTTTGCCTATGGAATGGATTATTTTATGATAACTAAGACATAGGCGGAAATGTATCAGCAAGATTCTGATGAGTCTGGCCTATATTTTACAGTGGCAATAATTTAAATGGCAAAACCAACATGGTTGTGCCATTTACATTTTTGCCACTTTAAAACATCTGGCAGACTCTCCAGGATATTATCGATGCCTGCAAGTCACAGGTTATTACTTTTTCACCCACTGTCTGAGTGCTTGCAGTTGAGAGAGACTTAACTAACAGAAGTAAAAATTCATTTTGGAACTGCGACAGCAAATTTAAAAAAAAACCAAGGTTAATAAAACGATAGACGGGGATGCAGTTTTCATCCCGATGTACAGGATGCCAGAGTTCTGGAGACCGGTGCCAGAATCCCAACAGCTGTCAGAATGCCAATGCCAGAATCCTAACTGCCGGAATCCCAAACGTAAGTATCTGGTGGAGGTTAGGGTTATGCTGAAAGGGGAGGGGTAGGGTTAGGCTGTGAGGGGTGGGGTAGGGTTAGGCTGCAGGGAGGGAGGGTTAGGGTTAGCTTCCATTGTCGCTCCTGTTGGGATTTTGCCAGTAAGGATGCCGGGGTCGGTACTTTCACTGTCGGCATCCTGACTGCTGGTCTACTAAACCGAACCCAATAGAAATATACAGAGCAAGGATAATTGGACTAACTATGTGCGCAATAGAGTGGCTAATTATTTCACTATCCTAGAAGGTAACCTTCACCCTTCACCAATAGTGTAAAAATAAAAGAAAGTGGAGAGGGAACTTAGCTGGCGCTCTTCAATGTTGTCAGAATCCCATCAATTCCATGGCTATATATGCAAATTGCAATGTGTCAACATGGAACAGAACAAATAGTATGTATAGTGAAGTACAGTTTTTTTATATTTATCACAAACATACGTATAAAATTCAAATAAAATGGCAGTGTTATCACAATATAGCAGCATTAAAAATCGTGGCATTAGTTCCAAATGATTAAAAGCAGTGGGTAATTACCAGATGGGTAAGAACTGTGGCAAACAGTTCTTGACAAGTGTTTAGGTTTTGATAAGGGAATTTCAGATTTTTCCACAAAGCCTCTCCTCACTCGCACAAGCAGGTGTTGTCACTGCAGTTGTCAGTCTGAGCCCCTGCACATCCACCGACGCGTTTCCGCCCCTAGCTAGGGTCTTAATCAAGGTGAGGAAAGTGATTTCAATACCGCTCTGAGAATACCTATTAAACCGTCCACTGGCCAATCGCCATCCACCATACTCAGCTGAACCCTATAGAGTTTACCTAATAGTCCCATGGATTCACATTATACAACATCCCTGTACACTGATTACCATGGCAACCAAGCATCCAATCGCAGTCGGGCATCAGTTGCCGTTACATCACTTCCGTTCTCCAGATCTCGGCATTAAGTGTCTGTGCGGTTTAACCCATAAATGTTTGCATTCAGACTTTACCAAGACCAAGTTAGTGTGGGGTCTCCAATCATATATTCCCACATTCTTATGTTGCGACGTCACTTCCAGTGACGTTGGATGTAAACAAACAACTGTCAAAGTGGCATACAATTTATCTCCTGCTCTTCATTTCGAGATGGTTTTGCCTTTTTAAATTATGGAGAGCAAAATGACAGACATAGGAATGGAGAGAGTTAAACCTCCTGTGAGGGGTGTGGACTTAACTGTTATGAAAAGTACAGCCAATGGTAGAGAGGGGAGGGATCAGTATATATAGGGATGTATAGGCTAGCTAAGGGTCTCTTACTTCTGGTTTGCCTCTTCTAGTATACCCTCTCTCTGCTAGTTTGCCTTCTGGTGAGTGATATAAAAAAATTTGTGCTGCATTAGTTGCTTAGTCAGTTCAGGTTAACTTAATATTCACTTTGTGACATATATAGGCGTTAGGTAGCTTTTAAATTACCCTCCTGTTTCCCCTCACCCTCTAGTATACCCTCTAGTATACCTTCTAGTTTACTCCCCTCACCCTCTAGTATACTCCTGACTGAATGGCCGCCTCTCGCCCCCTCCGTTCGGCCGGGGCCCCGGCTCGTTACCGCTCTGAAGGCGGGGGAGATGGAGTCTCGGCTGGGCCTGCTTGTTCATCTGTTCTGTCCCCGTCCACCAGCGCCGGCGCGAGTACCTGCGCGGCGGTAGCTGGGTGGACCCGGTCTCCCCTGCCCCAGGAGTCGGGACCGGAGTTAATCTCCGGCCGCGGGCGGCGGGTGAGGCGCGGGGCACGGGGGAGGGGAGGTGAGGTGGCCGGGCATCGGCCTTCACCTCCACCTCAGGAGAGTTCAGTGCAGGAAGCAGCGACCCGTGGGCGTGCGACATCCGGAGGCTCCCGTCCCATCTACCCACCCGTCCCCCTTGTCAAGGCCGCGGATGGATGCCGGCCAGGGGAGTCGGGGTGGGCGGAGAGCGGCGGCGGGTCAACCAAGGCCTGTCACAGGGGTTTGGCCGGCGGTGCTCCCCACCGCTGGCTGGAGAGTGGCTGGAAGTGGCGGTGTGCGTGCACTGGGGTCGCGCACAACCACGCACACAGCTATTGGCACCGACCGCGCACGTGTGCGCGCAGCGGCGCCACAAGAATACGAGTCTCCCCTGCTTCCTCCCTTGCAGCCGGAGTCCGGCGGGGAGCGGGGCTCAGATGGCGGCGCCGATCGCGCGCGGGCGCGCGCAGCGGCGCCACAAAGGCAGGAGTCTCCCCTGCTGCCTCCCTTACAGCCGGAATCCGGCGGGGAGCGGCAAGGGGTGTATAGAAATTATATAGAAATTATATAAATGAAAGTGTAGAGCCCCGCAGGTGTGCCTTCCCTGCGGCCGGAGGGAGATCCGGGCTGCAGGAGGAGGGCGCGGCGGCAGGTGCAATATATTTAGTGCGGCCCCACACAGAGCAGATGGGGGGGATGATGGGAGGAGGACCAGGCAGGTTAGGGCTAGGGGGGCCAACGGGTCACCAGAAGGCCAGGCGGGTTATTTACCGGTGGGTCCCTTCTCGGCGCCCGCCGGCCGACGGCCCAGGAGACGGACGTCGGCGTCCGCGGGGGGCTGCCACCGGTAATGGCCGCAATTTTTGGGGCAGTCAAGAGGCTTCCGGGGAGTTAGCCTCAGCCCTGTCAACGGTGGTGGCGGCATTGGGCCCACTGGTTGCAGCCGCATCTCCGGGGACAGCAAAGCGTTCCGGCACGCACAGACGCAGGGGCATCCGCCACGCAGTCAGGGTCGGAAGTCCAGCGGATAGCGCGCGCTTGCCATGACCTGGGGGCGGCCGCGGCGCAGTTAGGCAACCAACAAGTAGGGACGGAGCGCGGACGCGAGGCGGGGGTGGAGGTACCCTGGAATACTAGGCATGCCCCAGGAGTGGTTTCCGGGTTCCGTGCTTTGTCGTCTTTTCAGGTGATCGTGGTAAGGTTGAGGTGGACATGAGCGATGAAGAGGATTTCAAGGTTTCCACACTGGGGGAGTCCGAGTCCGAGCAGTCGGCGACGTCAGGTGAGGTCGAGCATTCGCCTTCGGGCTCCGGCGGACTCTTCTTCATCCATATCGTCGCAAGCATCCGACGTTAGTAGCACGACTAGAGCGAAAAAGCGGGCGACGAAGTACGCTAAAAAAGCGGCAGGGCAGCAGGAGAGGCGGAAGAGGCGCAAGCGGCTTAGTGAGAACGCTCGCAGGGCCAAGAAGCACCGTAATTTGCCCGGAGTGGTCCACTGTGATTATACGGCAGTGTTGAGGGGGTTGCGGAATAGCTGCCGTAGGAAGATTTGTAGAGGCGATTACGTGGCTATGCTTGTGCTGACTAAGGACGCGAAGAAGGAGTTTAAGACAGCGACGGCTAAGAAAGGCATAGGAGCTGAGACTTTCCGTACATTTGACAACTGGCTAGCTGGTTTCTGCGTCTTTGTGGCGTGTTATCTGGAGGATAGGCCGGATGAACATATGAACGTCATACGGTACCTGCACTTGATACACGACATGCAGCGCACATCGACAGGAATAGAATGGCGAATGTATGACGAGAAGTTCAGAGAAAAGCAGGACTGCTTGCAGATAATTGATTTTGGTTGCAAGGACGTGGAGGTCTGGCTCCAGGTCACCCGGGCTTCTCAAACTGCTAAGGAGCCCCGGAATGCGGGGGCGGACGGGAAACGCGCTGCGTCATCCGCCCAGGGGGGTAGCGCGGAGGGAGGACCGGGTAGAAAGGGTAGATCGGCTAACCGCGGGGGCGGACAGACCATTGCGAGGGGGAAGTGCTTCGCATTTAATAATGCGACCTGTTCCTTCGGCAAGCAGTGTCGGTTTCGACATTCATGCTTTCAATGTGGGGGCTAGCACCCGGCCTCCAACTGTTTTAAAGGCATTCGGCAAGGCCGAAGGGGAAAGCAAAAGGCTATACAAAACCCTCCGGGAGCGGGATCGCTCAACAGGGCCCCAACGCCATTTAATTTGGATGCCATGTCCAAGTGGTTGGGATGGTATCCAAATAGGCTGGACGCCAATCTTTTGTTTCAAGGTTTCAAGTTTGGTTTCCGCCTGCCAGTTGTGGGTGAAGTATTGGTCAGGGCTCTCAGAAATCTTCAATCCGCTCGCACCTTGCCGTTAGTTTTGCGCGAGAAAGTTGATAAAGAGGTGCGACTGGGTAGGATGGAGGGCCCGTTTAGCTTGCCCCATTGGATGACCTGGTCATTTCCCCAGTGGGGGTAGTTTCCAAGAAGACTCCAGGTGCTTTTAGGCTCATTCAGCATCTTTCTTAGCCATCAGGGTCGTCGGTCAACGACGCAATACCGCCAGAACAATGTTCGGTGGTGTACCAGTCGTTTGACGAGGCTCTGGGGATGGTTCGTAATTATGACCCGGGAGCTCTGATGGCTAAGATCGATGTTGAATCGGCGTTTCGGTTGCTCCCGTTGCATCCGGACTCATTCCGTCTTATGGGTTTTCGGATCGGAGCGGAATATTTCATTGACAACGCTGCAGCGACTAATTGTTTAGCATCCGAGCCTTGTTTTATCATTTTGGCGTTGCCGTGGCCGAGGATAAAATGGAGGGGCCGGTCTCCTGTTTGTCGTTCTTGGGGATTGAAATCGACACGGTGGCAGGCTCATGTCGCCTTCCTCAGGCCAAAGTTGCGAAGCTTTGCGAGGTTTTGGGGCTGTTCGTGACGTCGCGCAAAGTCACGCTGCGGCAGGCGCAGTCTTTGCTGGGCCTCTTGAACTTTGCTTGCCGGGTAATCCCGAGGGGCAGGGTTTTCTGCCGAAAGCTGGAGAGGGTGACGGCGGGGTGTGCCAGGCCGCATCATTTCATTCGCTTGTCCTCCGAAATTAAGAGGGATTTGGCCGTCTGGGCCTCTTTCCTGGAGGACTTCAATGGGGTGCGTATCTGGTTGGCCCCGACGATCGACAATGCTAGGTTACAGCTGTTTACCGATGCGGCGGGTTCCTCCAGGTTCAGTTGCTACCTAGAGGGATCTTGGTGCGTGGCCTCTTGGCCTGAGGAATGGTGTCGCGAAGGTTTCACTAAGGACCTTTTGCTGCTGGAGCTTTTTCCCGTTATGGTGGCCCTGGAGGTTTGGGGCGAACGTCTGGCTGATCGCAGCATTTTGTTCAGATGCGACAATCTGGGCATGGTGCATGCGATCAATACCCAGAGGGCAAAGTCGCTGGTGGTTTTGAGGGTGCTTGCGCAATTGTTGCTGACATGCTTGCGTAGGAATGTATGGTTCCACGCACGGCATGTTCCAGGAATTGAGAACGGAGTTGCCGACGCGTTGTCCCGCGGGCAGTGGGATAGATTTCAGCTGTTGGCAGTTATGTCTGGCAGGTGATCGGACCGGACTGGATGGCCTAGCGATGCGGTCAGTGGCTCCGAACACGCTCAAGGCTTACAGTCAAGCTTGGAGCGAGTGGGAAGAGTTTGTCCGAGGACGGAGTCAAGAAGGTAAGAGCGGGCATCGGATGATGCTTTCTTTTATTTGGCAGCTTTTTGTCACGGGTAGGTCCAGAGCGGTGGTGTCCCGGTACTTAGCAGGGATTTCGTTTTTTAATAAAATCAAGGGTGTTCCTGACGTGACAAAGAGCGGGCTTCTTGTGAAGGCGATGAAAGGGTGGTTGCGCTTGGCGCCAGCGCCGCCAGATAGGCGGTGCCCTATCGATGCGGAGCGCCATCTAAATGGGCGGATTCGCGCATGCTTTTAGATGACGTGGTGGTGGGTGAGAGGTCTCTGCTGTGCAGACTGCGTCGCTCTAAGACGGACCAAGTAGGTGGAGGGCGATGGGTCACTTTGGTACCGTCCCTGGAAGGGAGCAATTGTCCAGTGAGATTGGCATCGCAATATGCAGCAGTTCGGCCCGGTGTGAGGGGGTCGTGGCTGCTGCATTATAACTGTTTACCATTGACAAAATATCAATTTTGTTGGATGCTGAGTCGCTTTTTGGCGAGCCTGGGCCTTTCACCCGCTGCTTTCGGCACGCATTCTTTCCGAATCGGGGCGGCGACATCGGCTGCTTCGGCGGGTATTTCCGTTGCGGAGATTCAGGCGGTGGGGCGATGGAAGTCTTTAAGTTACAAGCGCTATATTCGCCCAGTTTCATGAGTTTTCAGTTTTCTTAACTGTTCAGTTTTATTAACCGTTGACTAAGTTAATGTTGTAAGGTTAAGTACGTCCTTGTGCAGTTTGTGTCTGTTTGTCTCCCCTGTTCATCCTACTCAGGGATTAGCTACTCGCCGCTGCTGGCAGCGGGGGTCTGGAGTTCTTTTGCGATTTTTTGCCTGACTTGACGGACTGAATTTCAATCTACAATTCGGCTGATCAGTACAACTCAAAGTCCCTCAGCAGGTTTTTACGCTTTCACCTCCAGCTGAGTTTCTTACATGTTTTTTCCCATTTTCAACCCCCCCCCCCTCCTTTTTATTTTCCTTATTTTAATTTGATTTTCCCCATTGTGTGTATATGTTACGCTTCGATTGGCTGGAAGCTTGTTTAGATCGGCTAGGCCGTGACTCATCAAGAACCGAAAACCTTTTTTCTTTTGGCAGATCCTTCAGATTAATGCATGCAATAAGATCCTGTTAGGATATTTATTAACCAATTTTTACTCCTTTCCTTCACTTCAGGTTGGGTAGAAGACGATTTGGCAATCTGGGTAATTGGCCACTCTTATGTTTACTGGGCAGCCAGGTTTTTGGCCTCGGATGGGGCGCAGTTTTTTCTTGGGCTCATGGCGTTCGTTGGCTTGGTTAGCGTGGGATGATGTGGCAAGATCTGAAGAGTAGATTGGTCAGTCAGGTCAGTGAGCATGGAGTCCCTAGGGTGCTGGTTGTCCATTTGGGTGGCAATGATCTGGAGAAGAGGACATCTTTGGAGCTGCGATGGGCCATGATGGAGGATCTGGCCAGTGTGGCCGCAGCGTGGCCCAATTGTGTTTTGGTGTTCTCTATGATGGTGCCAAGGTTGCGTTGGCAAGGAGTGGCGGATGGTCGCCCGATTGATGAGGCCAGGCAAAAGGTGAATGCGGCGGTGGCGAAGTGGGTGTTGGCTCACGGAGGGAAAGTGGTTCGCCACCCTAGGATTTGGTTTCGTGACAGTCACCTTTTTCGGCCTGATGGTGTGCATCTGTCCAAGGAGGGGATGATGTTTTTCCTGGAGGATCTGTTTCTGGTGTTGCAGGAGTTAGGTTGAGGGTATGGTGGCGGTGCGAAGACTCTGGGGGAAGAGTCTTTTGCTGTTGGCGGAAAAGGACGGCAGGTTACAGTTGACTTGTTAGTTACAGTTTTTACAGTATTGGTGTGGTTTAGGTGCACTCACCTCCATTGACTTTTAAGGCCGCTAGATCACCCATCAGGGGGCAGCGTCATCACCCATCAGGGTGGGCAGTCAGCGTGGAGGTCTGAGTCGGGCACCTATTACCTATGTATGGTTTGTGGTAAATTAGGATTGTTTGGGTTTTAATGTTTTTTGAGGTTATCGTCAGTGGAATATAGCCGTTCTTTTTTTCTGCCACCATATGCCGGCTGAATCGGCATGTTAACTTAAATTTTACTTTACAGGTTTTTTCTAATGGTTAGGGTACAATAAATAGCTAACAATTTTCTGCCAAATTCAAGTCTCCGTGTCATTATTTCTTGGTATTAAAGGTATTGAATGTTTTACTTTTGGAATAGGGGTCCACACATTATCATTAGGAGGTTTAGGAGAGCGAAATGACAGACATAGGAATGGAGAGAGTTAAACCTCCTGTGAGGGGTGTGGACTTAACTGTTATGAAAAGTACAGCCAATGGTAGAGAGGGGAGGGATCAATATATATAGGGATGTATAGGCTAGCTAAGGGTCTCTTACTTCTGGTTTGCCTTCCCGTCCTCCCACCCCATTAGGTAGAGGTTTTGGCACGGAGTGTCTTGGCTCTGAATTGTTAGTTGTGGTTTATCGTTGGCTATTTGTTGGCGGAAAAGAACGGCAAGTTATAGTTTGACTTGTTAGTTACAGTTTTTACAGTATTGGTGTGGTTTAGGTGCACTCACCTCCATTGACTTTTAAGGCCGCTAGATCACCCATCAGGGGGCAGCGTCATCACCCATCAGGGTGGGCAGTCAGCGTGGAGGTCTGAGTCGGGCACCTATTACCTATGTATGGTTTGTGGTAAATTAGGATTGTTTGGGTTTTAATGTTTTTTGAGGTTATCGTCAGTGGAATATAGCCGTTCTTTTTTCTGCCACCATATGCCGGCTGAATCGGCATGTTAACTTAAATTTTACTTTACAGGTTTTTTCTAATGGTTAGGGTACAATAAATAGCTAACAATTTTCTGCCAAATTCAAGTCTCCGTGTCATTATTTCTTGGTATTAAAGGTATTGAATGTTTTACTTTTGGAATAGGGGTCCACACATTATCATTAGGAGGTTTAAATTTTTTTTTAAATTATAAAACATAATTAGCACATTAAAATGTCCTCATCTATGTTAAAACCACAAACTTCATAAAATCAAAATAAAGCATGGGGATAAAACCCGAGAATAATTACAAAAACAAATTAATGTTGAAATCACAGTTTAATCCACCGGGTTTAAGGGTACCTAACTCATAAATGGCTTTCATCTCTGCTTTTGCTAGTTGACTAGCTACGTCTTTACATCTCCATTGGCCTTTAATTTGTCTGATGTCGCGAAAACTTTTAATTACCATGGTGCAACTCTAAAGGTGAATTCTAAAATGTCATTCCATTCTAATATTTCTTAAGTGATCTTTGTCACAAAACGGAGGTTATCTGCGCTCCCCAGCCGCACATTATCTTACCTCCGCCACAAGCCTGACTGCGATCCTTCTCTGAGCGCTCCCCTGTTATGTCCCGCTGCTCACCGCAGTGCTTGTGACCCGCTGCCATTGTCCTTCTGTCCAGTGGCCATGGCAGCCATCCCCGACTGCAGCACGCTAAGATTCCCGTCGCTCACCTACATGAATAGCGCCATGACAGTCTCTAGTCAGCTGACTTCCCTGGAGCCAATCCGGATTCACTTCTGCATCATGTGAGCCGCTCATCCACTCAGCTGTAAGCACTGGGAATAAATTCCAGATCTCAGCACTAGCAAGCTGTCAATGCTTTGGTGTCTTTCAGCCTGGAGTGAGCTCCAGAATCTCCTGCTGGTAATAGACTCAGGGCAGTTATCATCTCACGCACTTCCTGACTCCCTGGATGATTTAAAGGGCCATCACTGCCACTACTTCTCTGCATCTCCAGATTCACTGGAAGTCCTCCAGTGATCCAGAGGGACTGTCCTATATCCATTAGCGGCATTAAAGACTCTGCTGGTTCCTACTAGCTTCCTGAAAAACAAGGCTGTGCCCAGAAGACCTGGTACTGCTGTCTTACCACCTTGCGGCATTAACCTAAACACTGCAGAATCACTACAATACAGCACCTGGGAAACCAGCAGTGCTGGCCCTACATTGCACAGCGTTTAGAACTTCACTGTATTGCCACTGTTTGCCCACGTAATAAAGTCCAGTATTTTAGAATTGGTTTGATTCATAATTACTTTGTTCATTTTGCTACTATTACCCTTAATACCCCTACAGCCTAGGCAACATCCACAACGATTTCATTGATTTCTTTGGTGGTTGGACACTTTTTACCAGACTGGGGGCTAGATTCATCATCGCTTGGAAAGTGATAAAATGGAGAGTGAAAAGGTAACAGCCAATCAGGTTCTGCCATGTCACTGGCTGTGTTTAAAAAATTGCAATTAAGAGCTGATTGGTTGGTACTTTTTCACTCTCCATTTTATCACTTTCCAATCGATGATGCATCTGGCCCTGGTGGTTCATAAGTTCAGTACTTTTTTTAAAATTCACTTGAGTTTCTCTGGAAGTAATTTCCCAATTTTTGGGTCTTTTTGTAAGACACCCCAATGCCTCTTAAGTGATTTCTCAATTATTTTATACTGGCTACTGAAGGACGTCACAAAAGCCCAATCAAAATTGGTTGATTTGTTAGTCATATCATTATTCTGTGGCCGTAATAATTCCTTTCTATCCAGTTGTGCCACCTTCATCTTACTGAGATCAATGTTTGCTATCTGATATCAGGCCTCAAACTTATATTTCATCTCCCCTGCCTGTTCTTTATATACCTCAAGTTTGGTACAGTTGCGTTTTAAACGCCTAAATTGGCCATCCGGTATTGATCCCAACCAATCTGGGTGATGGCAACTAGTTGCTTCAATGTGTACACTGGTTACCATGGCAACCCAGCCATGGTAAACCCAAGAGAAGTCCATTATGTTAAACCTGATTTATATGAACTATTTATACTGATTCAGAAGAACTCAAACAAAAAACTGTGGATCAACTGCACCAAATAATGCATTGTAATTATTATAGCTTATTATAGCTTCAATTTCTATGCAAGAGAGGCATCTATACCATACTAGCAGGAGCTCCAAGTAGGTGATGCAGTATATGCCCCCGTCCCATGTTGTGCAATGATGAAAGGGGCATGATTTGTGCAAGGGGAGTGATGCCATGATTACACAAGTCATGTCACCAAGTCCCACTTTACTAGTGATCTGGGAGTCATGTTTACTCACACAGGAGTGCTGGAGAACTCCACGAAAGTCAGGATGGTCACAGACATTTTGGGAGAGTATGAGATATCTGTATCAATTTTTAAGAATCCTGGGATTTTCTGAGACTTTTTAGTAGCTGACACCAAATGCTATTATTACGTTTTCTGTCTACAGTATCATTATTTATAGGTCATTCTAAATAATTTTGGAGTAAAAAATGACTGGTTTTGGATTTGTATTTTTGACAAAAAAGTTAAAATCACATAATGTGGCCCTTTTTTTTCTAGAGTATTAGTAACCTCAAAAACATTAAATTTACTGCTTCCTGACAACTGCTTCCTGACAGAGCAGTGGCACAAACACACAGCAGTTTATAGCACAACTATGAAACATTGCAACACACCAGAACGAGGCAAAATGTCATCATTCCGCTGTAGGATTCATGCGGGTTTTGGACTCCATATAAGGAGCCGCTCGTCACCGCCATTTTCACTCCAGTACTGGAGAGTGTAGCAAAAGGACGTGTAGTGGCAACCTGCTCTTTTTTGTCAATCCAGTGCTGTCTTGTGCTGCATAAGTGCAGTGGTGGTGTCTTGTGCTGTATCAGTCCAGTCACAGTGGTGGTGTGCTGTGCTGCCATAAGTCCAGTGGTGGTGTCCTGTGCTGCCAAAAGTCCAGTAGTGCTGCTGTATAAGTCCAGTCCAGTGGTGTTGTGTTGTGCTGCATCAGTCCAGTGGTGGTGTCCTGTGCTGCCATAAGTCCAGTGGTGGTGTCCTGTGCTGCCATAAGTCCAGTGGTGCTGCTGTATAAGTCCAGTCCAGAGGTGCTGCCGTATAAGTCCAATGGTGCTGCCGTAAAAGTCCAGGATTACTGATGTAAAAGTCAAGGGGTACTGTCGTATAAGTCCAGTCCAGTGGTGCTGCCATAAAAGTCCAATGGTGCTGCCATAAAAGTCCAGGGGCACTGACTTATAAGTTCACTCCAGTGGTGCTGCCGTATAAGTCCAGTCCAGTAGTGCTGTCATATAAGTCATGAGGAACTGCCGTATAAGTCCAGGGATACTGCCATATAAGTCCAGTCCAGTGGTACTGCTGTATAAGTCCAGTCCAATGGTACTTCCATATAAGTCAAGTCTAGTGCTGCTACCGTATAAGTCCAGTCCAGTGGTGCTGCCGTATAAGTCCAGGGGTACTGCCGTATAAGTCCAGTCCAGTGGAACGGCCATATAAGTCCAGTCCAGTGGTGCTGTTGTATTAGTCCAGTCCAGTGGTGCTGCGTATTAAGTCTAGTCCAGTGGTGTTGCCATAAAAGTCCAGTGGTGCTGCCATATATTCCTGGGGGTACTGCCATATAAGTCCAGTCGAGTGGTACCATCGTATAAGTCCAGTCGAGTGGTGCTGCCGTATAAGACCAGAGATACTGCTGTATAAGTCCAGGGGTACTGCCGTATAAGTCCAGGGTAACTTCCCTAAAAGTCCAGTCCAGTGGTACTGCTATTTAAGTCCAGTGGTGCTGCTGTATATGTCCAGGGGTACTGCCGTATATGTCCAGTCCAGTGGTATTGCTGTATAAGTCCAGTTCAGTGGTACTGCCATATAAGTCCAGTACAGTGGTGCTGCCATATAAGTCCAGGGGTACTGCCGAATATTTCCAGTCCAGTCGTACTGCTGTATAAGAGGTACTGCCATATAAGTCCAGGGGTACTGCCATATAAGTCCAGGGGTACTGCCGAATAAGTCTAGTGGTGCTGCCATATAAGTCCAGGGGCACTGCCATATAAGTCCAGTCCAGTGGTGCTGCTGTATATGTCCAGTTCAGTGGTGCTGCCATATAATTCCCTTCTAGTAATGCTGCCATATAAGTCCAGTGGTGCTGCCATATAAGTCCAGTCCAGTGGCACTGCTGTATAGGTCCAGTCCAGTAGTACTGCCATATAAATCCAGTCCAGTGGTGCTGCCAAATAAGTCCAGCGGTGTTTCCGTATAACTCCAGTTCAGTGGTGCTGCAGTATAAGTCCTGGAGTATTGCCGTATAAGTCCAGGGGTTCTGCGTATAAGTCCAGTCCAGTGGTACTGCTGTAGAAGTCCAGTAGTGCTGCGGTATAATTCCAAGAGTACTGCCATATAAGTCCAGTCCAGCTGGTGCTGCTGCATAAGTTTAGGGGTACTGCCATATAAGTCCAGTCCAGAGGTGATGTCGTATAAGTCATGGGGTTCTGCTGTATAAATCCAGTCCAGTGGTGCTGCCGTATAAGTCCAGTGGTGCTGCCGTATATGTCTAGGGGTATTGCCATACAAGTCCAGTACAGTGATACAGCCATATAAGTGCAGTCCAGTGATACTGCCATATGAGCACAGTCCAGTGGTACTGCTGTATAAGTCCAGTCCAGTTGTACTGCCATATAAGTCCAGTACAGTGGCACTGCCATATAAGTCCAGTCCAGTGGTGCTGCTGTATATGTCCTGGGGTATTGCCATATAGATCCAGTCTAGTTGTACTGCCATATAGATCCAGTCCAGTTGTACTGCCATATAAGTCCAGTACAGTGGTACTGCCATATAAGTCCAGTCCAGTGGTGCTGCTGAATATGTCCTGGGGTATTGCCATATAAGTCTAGTCAAGTGGTGCTGCCATAAAAGTCCAGTGGTGCTGCATATATTTCAGCGGTGCTGCCATATTGAGGTACTATCGTATAAGTCCAGTCCAGTGGTGCTGCTGTATTAGTCCAGGAGTACTGCCGTATACACCCAGTCCAGTGGTACTGCTGTATAAGTCCAGTCCAGTGGTGCTGCCGTATAAGTCATGGGGTACTGCTGAATAAGTCCAGTCCAGATGTACTGCCATATAAGTCCAGTACAGTGGTGCTTCCGCATTAGTCCAGGGGTAATTCCATATCAGTCCAGAGGTACTGCCATATAAGTACAGTGGCGCTGCCATATAAGTCCAGCGGTAGAAGTACAGTATTGTTGCAATATAATGTATGTCCAGGGTTACTGC
Organism: Pseudophryne corroboree; assembly: GCF_028390025.1. NCBI lineage: Eukaryota > Metazoa > Chordata > Amphibia > Anura > Myobatrachidae > Pseudophryne > Pseudophryne corroboree. Next base: position 145,449,209 of record NC_086451.1, on the reverse strand, counting down.
AGTATAAGTCCAGTCCAGTGGTGCTGCTGTATAAGTTCAGTCCAGTGGTGCTGCTGTATATGTCCTGGGGTATTGCCATATAGATCCAGTCCAGTTATACTGCCATATAGATCCAATCCAGTTGTACTGCCATATAAGTCCAGTACAGTGGTACTGCCATATAAGTCCAGTCCAGTGGTGCTGCTGTATATGTCCTGGGGTATTGCCATATAGATCCAGTCTAGTTGTACTGCCATATAGATCCAGTCCAGTTGTACTGCCATATAAGTCCAGTACAGTGGTACTGCCATATAAGTCCAGTCCAGTGGTGCTGCTGAATATGTCCTGGGGTATTGCCATATAAATACAGTCCAGTGGTATTGCCATATAAGTCCAGTGATTCTGCCATATAAGTCCAGTCCAGTTGTGCTGGCGCATAAGTTTATTGGTACTGCCGTATAAGTACCGGACACAGTTGATGACGTATAAGTCCAGTGGTGCTGCTGTATATGTCCAGGGGTACTGCCGTATATGTCCAGTCCAGTGGTATTGCTGTATAAGTCAAGTTCAGTGGTACTGCCATATAAGTCCAGTACAGTGGTGCTGCCATATAAGTCCAGGGGTACTGCCGAATATTTCCAGTCCAGTCGTACTGCTGTATAAGAGGTACTGCCATATAAGTCCAGGGGTACTGCCATATAAGTCCAGGGGTACTGCCGAATAAGTCTAGTGGTGCTGCCATATAAGTCCAGGGGCACTGCCATATAAGTCCAGTCCAGTGGTGCTGCTGTATATGTCCAGTTCAGTGGTGCTGCCATATAATTCCCTTCTAGTAATGCTGCCATATAAGTCCAGTGGTGCTGCCATATAAGTCCAGTCCAGTGGCACTGCTGTATAGGTCCAGTCCAGTAGTACTGCCATATAAATCCAGTCCAGTGGTGCTGCCAAATAAGTCCAGCGGTGTTTCCGTATAACTCCAGTTCAGTGGTGCTGCAGTATAAGTCCTGGAGTATTGCCGTATAAGTCCAGGGGTTCTGCGTATAAGTCCAGTCCAGTGGTACTGCTGTAGAAGTCCAGTAGTGCTGCGGTATAATTCCAAGAGTACTGCCATATAAGTCCAGTCCAGCTGGTGCTGCTGCATAAGTTTAGGGGTACTGCTATATAAGTCCAGTCCAGAGGTGATGTCGTATAAGTCATGGGGTTCTGCTGTATAAATCCAGTCCAGTGGTGCTGCCGTATAAGTCCAGTGGTGCTGCCGTATATGTCTAGGGGTATTGCCATACAAGTCCAGTACAGTGATACAGCCATATAAGTGCAGTCCAGTGATACTGCCATATGAGCACAGTCCAGTGGTACTGCTGTATAAGTCCAGTCCAGTTGTACTGCCATATAAGTCCAGTACAGTGGCACTGCCATATAAGTCCAGTCCAGTGGTGCTGCTGTATATGTCCTGGGGTATTGCCATATAGATCCAGTCTAGTTGTACTGCCATATAGATCCAGTCCAGTTGTACTGCCATATAAGTCCAGTACAGTGGTACTGCCATATAAGTCCAGTCCAGTGGTGCTGCTGAATATGTCCTGGGGTATTGCCATATAAGTCTAGTCAAGTGGTGCTGCCATAAAAGTCCAGTGGTGCTGCATATATTTCAGCGGTGCTGCCATATTGAGGTACTATCGTATAAGTCCAGTCCAGTGGTGCTGCTGTATTAGTCCAGGAGTACTGCCGTATACATCCAGTCCAGTGGTACTGCTGTATAAGTCCAGTCCAGTGGTGCTGCCGTATAAGTCATGGGGTACTGCTGAATAAGTCCAGTCCAGATGTACTGCCATATAAGTCCAGTACAGTGGTGCTTCCGCATTAGTCCAGGGGTAATTCCATATCAGTCCAGAGGTACTGCCATATAAGTACAGTGGCGCTGCCATATAAGTCCAGCGGTAGAAGTACAGTATTGTTGCAATATAATGTATGTCCAGGGTTACTGCAGTATAAGTCCAGTCCAGTGGTGCTGCTGTATAAGTTCAGTCCAGTGGTGCTGCTGTATATGTCCTGGGGTATTGCCATATAGATCCAGTCCAGTTATACTGCCATATAGATCCAGTCCAGTTGTACTGCCATATAAGTCCAGTACAGTGGTACTGCCATATAAGTCCAGTCCAGTGGTGCTGCTGTATATGTCCTGGGGTATTGCCATATAGATCCAGTCTAGTTGTACTGCCATATAGATCCAGTCCAGTTGTACTGCCATATAAGTCCAGTACAGTGGTACTGCCATATAAGTCCAGTCCAGTGGTGCTGCTGAATATGTCCTGGGGTATTGCCATATAAATACAGTCCAGTGGTATTGCCATATAAGTCCAGTGATTCTGCCATATAAGTCCAGTCCAGTTGTGCTGGCGCATAAGTTTATTGGTACTGCCGTATAAGTACCGGACACAGTTGATGACGTATAAGTCCAGTGGTTCTGCTGTATAAGTCCATTCCAGTGGTGCTGCCGTATAAGTCAAGTCCAGTGGTGCTGCCATATATGTCCAGTCCAGTGGTGCTGCCATATAAGTCCAGGGTTACTGCCGTTTAAGTCCAGTCCAGTGGTACTACCGTATAAGTCCAGTCCATTGGTACTACCAAATAAGTCCAGTACAGGGTACTGCAGTATAAGTCCAGTCCAGTGGGGCTGCCGTATACATCCTGGTGTATTGCTGTATAAGTCCAGTGGTGCTGCCGTATAAGTCCAGACGTACTGCCTATAAGTCAAGTCCAGTGGTGCTGTCATAAAATTCCAGTGGTGCTGCCATATAAGTCATGGGGTACTGCTGTATAAGTCCAAGGGTACTGCCGTATTAGTCCAGTCCAGTGGTACTGCTGTATAATGCCAGTCCAGTGGTGCTGCTGTATAAGTCCAGTACAGTGGTACTGCTGTATGAGTCCAGTCCAGTGGGGCTGCCGTATACATCCTGGGGTATTGCCATATAAGTCCAGTGGTGCTGCCGTATAAGTCCAGGCGTACTGCCTATAAGTCAAGTCCAGTGGTGCTGTCACATAAGTTTAGGGGTACTGCCATATAAATCCAGTCCAGTGGTACTGCCGTTTAAGTCCAGTCCAGTGGTACTATTGTATAAGTCTAGTCCAGTGGTGCTGCCGTATAAGACCGGGGTACTGATGTATAAATCCAGGGGTACTGCCGTATAAGTCCAGGGTAAATGCCATATAAGTCCAGTACAGTGGTACTGCCATTTAAGTCCAGTGGTGCTGCTGTATAAGTCCAGCGGTACTGCCATATATGTCCAGTTCAGTGGTACTGTTGTATAAGTCCAGTTCAGTGGTATTGCCGTATAAGTCCAGTGGTTCTGCCGTATAAGTCCAGGGGTACTACCATATAAGTGCAGTTTAGTTGTGCTGCCGCATAAGTTTAGGGGTACTGCCGTATAAGTACCGGCCACAGTTGATGCCGTATAAGTCCAAGTGGTGCTGCCGTATAAGTCCAGGGGTTCTGCTGAATAAGTCCAGTCCAGTGGTGCTGCCATATAAGACCAAGTGTACTGCTGTATAAGTCATGGGGTACTGCTGTAAAAGTCCAGAGCTAATTCCATATTAGTCCAGTCCAGTGGTACTGCCGTATAAGTCCAGTCCAGTGGTGCTGCCATATAAATCCAGTGGTGAAGCAGTATAAGTCCAGGGGTACTGCCGTATATGTCCAGTCCAGTGGTACTGCCGTATAGATACAGTCCAGTTAAACTACTGTATAGATCCAGTACAGTGGTACTGCCGTATAAGTCCAGTCCAGTGGTACTGCCATATACGTCCTGGGGTATTGCCGTATAAGTACAGTGGTTCTGCCGTATAAGTCCAGGGGCACTGCCATATAAGTCCAGTACAGTTGTGCTGCTACAAAAGTTTAGGGGTACTGCCGTATAAGTACCTGCCACAGTTGATGCTGTATAAGTCCAGTGGTGCTGCCATATAAGTCCAGTGGTGATGCCGTACATGTCCAGTCCAGTAGTACAGATGTACAAGTCCAGTACAGTGGTGCTGCCATATAAGTCCTGGGGTACTGCCGTATAAGTCCAGTCCATTAGTACTACCAAATACAGTAAGTCCAGTACAGTGGTGCTGTCGTATAATTCCTAGGGTACTGCCATAAAAGTCCAGTCCAGTGGTGTTGCTGTTTAAGTCTAGGGAAACTGCAGTGGTGCTGCCGAATAAATTTAGTGGTCCAGCTGTATAAGTCTAGGGGTACTGCAGTACAAGTCAAGTTCAGTAGTGCTGCTGAATAAGTCCAGTGGTGCAGCCATATAAGTCCAGGGGTAGTGTTGTATAAGTCCAGTGCAGTGGTACTTCCATTTAAGTCTACTGGTGCTGCTTTATAAGTCCAGTTGTACTGCTGTATAAGTCCAGTCCAGAGTACTGCCATGTAAGTACAGTGGTGCTGCTGTATAATTCCAGGGGTAATATCAAAGAAGTCCAGTGGTGCTGCCATATAAGTCAAGGGGCACTGCCACATAAGTCCAGTGCAGTGATGCTGCCATATAAGTCCATTGGTGCTGCTGTATAAGTCCAGTTTAGGGGTGCTGCCATATAAGTTCAGTCCAGTGGTGCTGCCATATAAGTCCAGTGGTGATGCCATATAAGTCTAGGGGTACTGCCATATAAGTCCAGGGGTACTGCCATAAATGTCCAGTACACTGGTACTGCCATAAAAATCTAATCCAGTGGAAAAGCCGTATAAGTCCAGTCCAGTGGTGCTGCCGTATAAGCCTTGGGTATTGCTGTATAAGTCCAGGGGTACTATCATATAAGTCCAGTCCAGTGGTGCTGCCGCATAAGATTAGGGGTACTGCCGTATAAGTCTAGTCCAGAGGTGATGCCGTATAAATCCAGTGGTGCTGCCATATATTCCAAGGGTTCTGCTTTGTAAGTCCAGTCCAGTGGTGCTGCCGTATAAGTCAAGTACAGTGGTGCTGCCGTATAGGTCCAGGGGTACTGCCATATAAGTCCGGTAGTGCTGCTGTATAAGTCTAGGGGTACTGCCATATAAATACAGTGGTGCTGCTGTATAAGTCCAGTCCATTAGAACTGCCATATTAGTCCAATCCAGTGGTGCTGCCGTATAAGTCTAAGGGTACTGCCGTATTAGTCCAGGGGTACTGTCGTATAAGTCCAGTCCAGTGGTACTACCGTATTAGTCCGGTGGTGCTGCCATAAAATTCTATGGGTATTGCTGAATAAGTCCATTGGTGCTGCCATATAAGTCCAGGGGCATTGCTGTATAAGTCCAGTCCAGTGTTGCTGCCGAATAAGTCCAATCGTACTGCTGTATAAGTCCAGTCCAGTGGTGCAGCCATATAAGTCCTGGGGTAAAGCAGTATAAGTCCAGGGTTACTGACGTATAAGTCCAGTCCAGTGTTACTTTCATATAAGTATAGTCCAGTGGTACTATAGTATAATTCCTGTCCAGTGGTGCTGCTGTATAGGACCAGGGGTACTGCTGTATAAGTCCTGGGATAATGCTGTATAAATTCAGTGGTGTTGTCGTATAAGTCCAAGGTTGTTGTCGTACAAGTCCAGTCCATTGGTGCTGCCAAATATGTCCAGTGGTGCAGCCATATAAGTCCAGGGGTAAAGCCGTAAAAGTGCAGGGTTATGCTGTATAAGTCTAGACCAGTGGTACTGCCGTATAAGTTTAGTCCAGTGATACTATCGCATAAGTCCAGTCCAGTGGTGCTGCCGTATAGAACCAGGGGTACTGCTGTGTAAGTACTGGGATACTGTCGTATAAATCCAGGGGTACTTTCGTATAAGTCAAGTTCAGTAGTGCTGTCTTATAAGTTGAGGGGAACTGCCATATAAATTCAGTCCAGTGACACTGCTGTTTTAGTCCAGTCCAGTGGTGCTGCCGTATAAGTCTAGGGGCACTGCCATATAAGTCCAGTCCAGTGGTGCTGCCGTATAAATTCAGTCCAGTGGTGCTGCCGTATAAGTCCAGGGGAACTGCTTTTTGAGTCTAGTTCAGTAGTGCTGACATATAAGTCAAGTGCAGTGATGCTGCCGTATAAGTACAGTGGTGCTGCCATATAAGTCAGGTCCAGTGGTGGTGCCATATAAGTCCAGTCCAGTGGTGCTGCCGTATAAGTTGAGTGGTACTGCCATATATGTACAATGATGCTTCCGTATAAGTCCAGGTGTACTGCATTATAAGTCCAGTCCAATGGTACTGCCGTATAAGTCCAGTCCAGTGATGCTGCCTTATAAGTCCAGTTCAGTGGTGGTGCCATATAAGTCCAGTCCAGTGGTGCTGCCGTATAAGTACAGTGGTGCTGCTGTATAACTCCAGGGCTACTACCATATATGTCCTGTCCAGTGGTACAGCCATATAAGTCTAGTCTAGTGATGCTGCTATATAAGTCCTGTCCAGTGGTGGTGCCAAATTTGTCAAGTCTATGGGTGCTGCTGTATAAGCACAGTGGTGCTGCCATATACGTTCAGGGGTACTGCCATATAAGTACAGGGTTATTGCCGTATAAATCCAGTCCAGTGGTACTGCCATATAAGCCATGGGGTACTGCCGCATAAGTCTAGTGCTAATGACGTATTAGTCCAGAGGTACTGGCGCATAGGTCCAGAACAGTGGTGCTGCCGTATAGGACCAGGGGTACTGCTGTGTAAGTACAGGGATACTGCGGTATAAGTCCAGGGGTACTTTTGTACAAGTCAAGTTCAGTGGTGTTGTCTTAAAAGTCGAGGGGTACTGCCATATAAATTCAGTCCAGTGACAATGCAGTTTAAGTCCAGGGGTACTGCTGTATGAGTCCAGTTCAGTAATGCTGCCATATCAGTCAAGTCCAGTGATGCTTCCTTATAAGTACAGCGGTGCTGCCATATAAGTCAGGTACAGTAGTGGTGCCATATAAGTCCAGTCCATTGGTACTGCCGTATAAGTCCAGTCCATTGGTACTGCCGCATAAGTCCAGTACAGTGGTGCTTCCCTATAAGTCCAGGGGTTCAGCTGTATAAGTCCAGGGTTACTGCCGTATAAGTCCAGTCCAGTGGTACTGCCGTGTAAGTCCAGTCTAGTGGTACTGTCGTATAAGTGCAGGGGTACTGCCATATAAGTCCTGTTCAGTGTTGCTTCCGTATAACTCCAATGGTGCTGCTGTATAAGTCCAGGGGTATTTCCATATAAGTACAGTTCAGCGGTACTGCCGTATAAGTCCAGTGGTACTGCCGTATAAGTGCAGAGGCACTACCGTATAAGTCCTGGGGTACTGATGTATATGTCTAGGGGTACTGCCGTATAAGTCCAGTGGTGCTGCCGTATAAGTCAAGGGGTACTGCAGTGTAGGACAAGTCCAGTGGTGCTGCTGAATAAGTCCAATGGTGCAGCCATATAAGTCCAGGGATAAAGCCGTATAAGTTCAGGGTTACTGCCGTATAATTCCAGTCCAGTGGTTCTATCATATAAGTCCAGTCCAGAGGTGCTGCCAATTAAGACCAGGGGTACTGCTGTATAAGTCATGGGGTACTGCTGTATTAGTACAGGGGTACTGCCATATAAATCTAGTCCAGTGATGCTGTCATATAAGTCCAGGAGTACTGCAGTATAAGTCCAGTCCAGTGGTACTGCCGTATAAGTGCAGTCCAGTGGTGCTGCCATATATGTGCATGGGTACTGCTGAATAGGTCCAGTGGTGCTGCCGTATAAGTCCAGTGAAACTGCCATATAAGTCCAGTCCAGTGCGGCTTCAGTATAAGTCCAGTGGTAACATAGTAACATAGTATTTGAGGTTGAATAGAGGCAAATTGCCCATCGTGTTCAATCTGCTTTAAGTTGTATGATTCTACATACTTGCTAAATAATGTTTTATGACTAGTTAGCTACTATAACTCATGTTACCCCCGGATTAACCACATTGATATTTTAAGTATTATAACCTTGGATAGCTTTTTCATTCAGAAATGTATCCATTCCTTTTTTAAATCCAATTACAGAGTACGCCATTACCACCTTCCCTGGCACGGAATTCCACATCCTGATTTCCCTAACAGTGAAGAACCCTTTCCTCCGTTGCGTTCGGAACTTTCTCTCCTCCTGTCGCAGCGAGTGCCCACGTGTCCTAAACTGTGTTCTTTTAATAAATAATTAATCTGATAACTCTTTGTGATGTCCCTTTACATCAGAGATTTTCAACCTTTTACAACTTGCGGCACACTGAACAAGATTTAAATATTGCCAAGGCACACTCAAATATAATGGTGATACATGGTGCAGATGCATGTCCTAATATGTCATGTCGCAGCTTCTCCATAGGTAACACCTGAGCCACATCTGAGAAAGCCAGAAGAGCCCAACACTGCCCGGGTCCAAAATAAGAACTGGCTTTGCAACCACTAAACCCACCAGTATTGATCATTCCAGGGCCTCAGTAGCGGCAAAACACTGACGGGCCTGGCTGTGCTTCTATGGCGGCACAACTGGAGACTGCTCAGGGCACACTGGTGTGCCACGGTACAGTGGTTGGAAAATACTACTTTACATATTTGAAGATATTAATAATATCTCCTCTTAGGCGCCTCTTTTCTAGTGTATACATATTCAGCCTAGTAAGTCTTTCCTTATAGTCCAGTCCTTCTAGGCCTTTAATCAATTTAGTAGCTCGCCTTTGAACACTTTCGAGTTCACTGATGTCTTTTTTATACAATGGTGCCCAAAACTGAACACAATATTCCAGGTGCGGACGTACCAATGCCTTATACAGCCGCATGATTACATCCGAGTCCCTTGTCTCAATTCCCCTTTTTATGCACGCTAGCACCTTACTTGCCTTCTTTACTGCGTTTTGACATTGTGTACGATTATTAAGCCTATTATCAATGAATACCCCCAGATATTTTTCCAACTCTGTTTCCCCTAGGCGTTTCCCATTTAATATGTAGGATTCAAGTTTGTTTTTAGTCCCAAAATGCATAACCTTGCATTTGTCTGTATTGAACCTCATTTTCCATTTAGACGCCCAAAGTTCAAGTTTAGATAGATCATTCTGCAAGGACTCCACATCCAATTCTGAATTAATTACCTTACACAGTTTAGTATCACCTGCAAAGATTAACACTGTGCTTTCCAGGCCTATTTCTAGGTCATTGATAAATATGTTGAACAGTAGTGGTCCGAGTTCGGACCCTTGTGGTATTCCGCTGACTACTGGGGACCAGGTTGAGGACTTCCCATTGACCACTACTCGTGGTACCCTGCTATCCAACCAGCTGCTTATCCATGTGCATATAGTTTTTTGTAGGCCAGTCTCCTTTAATTTGATCATCAGTCTCCTGTGAGGAACTGTATAGAAGGCTTTTGCAAAAACTAGGAAGACCACATCCACTGCTTTTCCTTGATCAAGATTATTACTCACTTCCTTGTAGAAGCTAATTAAGTTAGTCTGACATGACCTGTCCCTCACAAACCCATGCTGGTTCTTGCTAATAATCCTAGCGGACTTTAGATACTCCTGTATGACGTCCCTTAGAATTCCTTCCAATATTTTCCCCACTATAGATGTTAAACTAACTGGTCTGTAGTTTCCCGGAATATTTTTGGATCCCTTTTTAAATAATGGCACTACCTCAGCTATACGCCAATCCTTCGGTACCATGCCTGATCTAATTGAACTATTGAAAATCAAGTATAGGGGTCATGCTAGTTGTGAACTAAGCTCCATAAGAACCCTCGGGTGAAGTCCATCAGGACCAGGTGATTTATTAATATTAATTTTGCTTAGTCTCTCCCGGACTACTTCTTCGCTTAAACAAGTATCTAACCATGAATCATTACTGTCACAATTGTTATGCTCTACTCCCACCATCAGTTCTTCACTGGTGAATACTGATGAAAAGAATTTGTTCAGTATTTCCGCTTTTATTTCGTCATCATTTATCAATTCTCCTAATTCATCTTTTAATGGACCTATATTCTACTTTTTTTTAACCTTTTACCGTTTATGTATTTAAAAAAACTTTTTAGGATTGGTTTTACGCTCTATAGCGATTTGCTTTTCATTTTCCATTTTAGCTGCTCTTATTGCTTTTTTGCATTTCTAATTAGTTGCATTTCCTAAGTTGGAGCGCTCCCGAGGTGCTTACCACACATTCGGGCCCGTCGGCGGGCGGATCAGCGGCCCTTGCAGCCCTCGCTGCCCTTGCTGCCCTGTGTGGCAAGGATGCAGACGTTGTGGACACCGAAGTGGATGACCGAGCGGCCGCGCCCCCCGCAGCCCAGGTGCCGACTGGCGGATGGATCACCGGCCCCGGAAAGAGAATGACGGAGGCACTCATGTCGGCCCTAGTAGAAGGACCTGGACTCAGAGGAGAAGCTGTCGCGCAGGCGCCCTAGTGAGGTGGCGGCGGCGAGGGCACCAGTCTGCACTTCCCGCGATCCTGCTTTCGAATGTGCGCTCACTGGCAAACAAGTTTGACGAATTGTCCCTCCTTCTGGGCAGCGCAGGGTCAGGCATTACAGGGTCATCCGTCCTCTGCTTTACGGAGACGTGGCTGGACGACCATATTGCAGACAACCCGATGTCTCTGCCGGGCTTCAGTCTCTTCAGGGCCGATCGCTCCAAGGTTCTCTCAGGAAAAACGAAGGGTGGTGGCATCTGCTTCTACATCAACGACGGATGGTGCACCAATGTCACGATCATAGGGAAATCATGCAGCCCTCACCTGGAGATGCTGAGTATCAACTGCAACCCCTTCTATTCCCCCCGGGAATTTGCCTCAATTGTCCTTGTGGGAGTGTACATCCCCCCCCTCGCCTGCGCGAACGAAGCCCTGCACCACCTGGCCATATGTATATCCGACATAGAACAAAAACACCCAGACTCTCTGCTTATTGTACTGGGTGACTTCAACAGAACTAACCTGAGCAAGGAGCTACCTAAGTACAAACAACAAGTCACGTGTCCCACTAGAGAAGGGCGCACCCTTGATCACTGCTACACTACCTTCAAGTCTGCCTTCCGGTCTAACCCGCGTGCTGCACTCGGCCTATCTGACCACTGCCTCGTCCACCTACTCCCTACCTATACACAGAAGCTGAGAGCAGTTAAGCCTGTCGTTAAGACTGTTAAGAAATGGACCAATGAGGCCAAGATGAAGCTCCAGGCCTGCTTTGACTGCACGGAATGGGGGGTCTTTGAAGCCTCAGCAACCAACCTGAATGACTTGACAGACACTGTCACATCCTACATCAGCTACTGTGAGGACATGTGTGTACCTACCAAGACTTACCGCATTTACAACAACAACAAGCCCTGGTTCAATGCCCAGCTCAGGCAACTTCGTCGAGCCAAAGAGGAGGCCTATAGCAGCGGTGACAGAGCACTATACTACCGTACTAGGAACTCTCTGACTAAAGGAATCAGGCTAGCAAAAAAGCGGTTCTCGGACAAGCTGACAAACGATTTCTCCACCAATGACCCCGTATCTGTATGGAAAGGAATGCAATCCATAACCAACTATAGGAAAACATCAAAGTCCACCGCCATGCACCAAGACCTTGCAGATGAACTGAACCACTTTTATTGCAGGTTCGCAAAAGAAGTCCCTCTGACTAAAGGAATCAGGCTAGCAAAAAAGCGGTTCTCGGACAAGCTGACAAACGATTTCTCCACCAATGACCCCGTATCTGTATGGAAAGGAATGCAATCCATAACCAACTATAGGAAAACATCAAAGTCCACCGCCATGCACCAAGACCTTGCAGATGAACTGAACCACTTTTATTGCAGGTTCGCAAAAGAAGTCCCCTGCAACCCAAACAATCACCTCTACGATGCCCCGAACACCGACGGCCAACCCCAGTCACTGCAAGTCACCCAAGAAGAGGTGGAGGCATTGTTCAAAAGGGCCAAAACCAGGAAAGCTCCGGGTCCTGACGGAGTGTCACCATCTGCCCTAAGAGCATGTGCGGGTCAGCTCGCCCCCATATTCACCAAGATCATCAATAAATCGCTGGAGCTACAGAAAGTCCCTTCCTGCCTCAAAAGGTCTACTATAGTCCCGGTCCCCAAGAAACCCACTATCACGAACCTGAACGACTACAGGCCGATAGCACTGACGTCTGTGGTCATGAAAACGTTCGAGCGTCTGGTTTTGAATCACCTGAAAACTGTGACTGGCCCCCAACTGGACCCCCTGCAGTTCGCCTATCGCTCGAATCGGTGTGTCGAGGATGCAGTCAACCTGGGCCTGCACTACATTCTACAGCACCTAGACATTCCCGGTACCTACGCAAGGGTCCTGTTTGTCGATTTCAGCTCGGCCTTCAATACAATCGTCTCCAGCATCCTCCACCCCAAATTACTTCGCCTAGGGGTCCCAGAAGCTACCTGTTCCTGGATAATAGACTTCCTGACAGATAGGACACAGGTGGTGAAAGCGGGGGAATTCACCTCTCAAGCGCGGTCCATTAGTACAGGGGCCCCTCAGGGCTGTGTCCTCTCACCCCTGCTCTTCTCCCTGTACACAAATGACTATACCTCAGAGGCGCAATCAGTAAGGATCATCAAATTCGCCGATGACACCACCGTTATCGGCCTCATCAAGGATGGGGACGAATCGGCCTATAGACGGGAAGTAGACCGGCTGGCCCAGTGGTGCATCCACAACAACCTTGAGCTCAACCCCCTCAAAACTGTTGAGATGATAGTGGACTTCAGGAAGAAGTCATCTAGTGCACCTCCGCTAACGATTGCTGACAGTGTGGTATCGCTAGTGGACTCCTTCAAGTTTCTAGGGACCACAATCTCCACGGACCTTAAATGGGGGTCCAACGCTGACGCCACTGTTGGGAAAGCGCAGCAGAGGTTGTTCTTTCTCAGGCAACTAAGGAAGTTCAACATCCCACAGAAGCTTCTGCTCCTCTTCTACTCCGCGATTGTGGAGTCGGTACTGTGCTCCTCGATACTCGTATGGTACAGCTCCGCCAGCGCGAGGGACAGATGCAGGCTCCAAAAGGTGGTCAGAACCGCAGAGAAGATCATCGGGGCCGACCTTCCCTCAGTCCAGGACCTGTACTTGTCCAGAGCTAAAAAGCGGGCAATGAAGATAGTAAAAGACCAGCTACACCCCGGCCACAGCATGTTTAACTTGCTTCCTTCAGGCAGGCGTTACAGGGCTGTCCCCGCCAGATCCACCAGAAGCCTCAAAAGTTTCTTTCCCCAAGCGGTCCGCCTGCTGAACTCCTGAACATTGACTGACTAGACGTACATGTAACTAACTTGTGTCCCTACGGTATACCTATCTGTGTAACTTTACTTCCCCCCCCCCCCCCCCCCCCCCCCCCCCACACACACACACACACACACACACACACACACACACACACCTGCTTACCTGTTACCTACTTGGCTGTTGTATAGCAAACCGAAGACAAATTCCTAGTATACGCAAGTATACCTGGCCAATAAAGCTGATTCTGATTCTGATTACACTCCTTGTAATACTTGAAAGACTCCTCCTTTCCATTAGATTTAAATGCTTTGAAAGCCCGCTTTTTTATCGATTTCTGCCTTAACCTTCTTGTTAAGCCACATCGGTTTGAGTTTAATACGCCTGCGTTTACTGCCCATGGGAATAAAGTTATGAATATTGCTATCCAGCAACCCTTTTAAAACATCCCACATTTCCGAAGTGTTCTTGTTATTAAACAGAACCTCCCACTCTATGTAGTTAAGTGCACATCTAAGCATACTGAAATTAGCCTTCCTAAAATTAAAAGTTTTGGTGGAACCCCTGTAGCTATGTTTCCTCAAACTGATGTCGAGTGTGATCATATAGTGATTACTGTTACCCAAAGTCTCCCCAACTTTAGTGTTTGATATATTGTCCACATTATTAGTAATTACTAGATCCAGGGTAGTTTTACCCCTAGTTGGGTCCTCGACTAATTGAGACAAGTAGTGATCCCTAAACATATTTAATAACCTGATGCCCCTCGCTTTAGCAATGAATCGTTACTCCAGTTTATATCCGGGTAATTAAAATCCCCAATGACAAGGATGTCCCCCAATCCCGCAGCCGTTTTGATTTGCTGCAATAGTTGTTCTTCCTCATGTATGCTAATATCCCGCTGTTTGTAGCACGTGCCTATGACTAGTTTTTTTGCATCAATTCCCCCACTTGAGAATTCTACCCATAGTGACTCCACATTATCGCCAGTCTCCTCATAGATAACCTCCTTTAGGTATGGTTTAAGTGATGGTTTAACATAAAGACATACACCTCCTCCTCTTTTGTTAGCCCTGTCCCTCCTAAATAGAGAATACCCCTCCAAGTTAGCAACCCAGTTGTGAGAGTCGTCCCACCATGTTTCCGTAATACCTATAATGTCATGTGGTGCTGCCGTATAAGTACTGGGGTACTGCCATATAAGTCCAGTAGTGCTACCATACAAGTCTAGGGGTACTGCCGTATAAGTTCAGTCCAGTGGTAATGTCATATAAGTGTAGGGGTACTGCTGAATAAGTCCAGTGAAACTGCCGTATAAGTCCAGTCCAGTGCTGCTTCCGTATAAGTCCAGTGTTGCTGCCGTATAAGTCCAGGGGAACTGCCATATAAGTCCAGTAGTGCTACCGTTCAAGTCTAGGGGTACTGCCACATAAGGTCAGTCCAGTGGCGCTGCTGTATAAGTCCAGTTCAATAGTACTGCCATATTAGGGAAGTCCAGTGGTGCTGCCGTATAAGTCTAGGGCTACTGGTGCATAAGTCCAGTCCAGTGGTGGTGCTGTATAAGTCCAGTCCAGTGGTACTGCCATATTAGTCCAGTCCAGTGGTGCTGCCGTATATGTCCAAGTGTACTGCCATATAAGTCCAGGGGTACTGTCATATCAGTCCAGTGATGCTGCTTTATAATTGCATGGGTACTGCTGAATATGTCCATTGGTGCTGAAATATAAGTCCAGGGGCACTGCCATATAAATCCAGTCCAGTGGTGCTGCCGAATAAGTCCAGTGGTACTGCCGTATAAGTCCAGGGGTACTGCCGTATAAGTCCACTCCAGTGGTGATGTCATATAAGTGTAGGGGTACTGCTGAATAAGTCCAGTGAAACTGCCGTATAAGTCCAGTCCAGTGCTGCTTCTGTATAAGTCCAGTGGTGCTGCCGTATAAGTCCAGGGGTACTGCCATATAAGTCCAGTAGTGCTACCGTTCAAGTCTAGGGGTACTGCTGTATAAGGTCAGTCCAGTGGTGCTGCTGTATAAGTCCAGTTCAATAGTACTGCCATATTAGTGTAGTCCAGTGGTGCTGCTGTATAAGTCTAGGGCTACTGGTGCATAAGTCCAGTCCAGTGGTGGTGCTGTATAAGTCCAGTCCAGTGGTACTGTCATATTAGTCCAGTCCAGTGGTGCTGCCATATATGTCCAAGTGTACTGCCGTATAAGTCCAGGGGTACTGTCATATAAGTCCAGTGGTACTGCTTTATAATTGCATGGGTACTGCTGAATATATCTATTGGTGCTGAAATATAAGTCCAGGGGCACTGCCGTATAAATCCAGTCCAGTGGTGCTGCCGAATAAGTCCAGTGGTACTGCCGTATAAGTCCAGGGGTACTGCCGTATAAGTCCACTCCAGTGGTGATGTCATATAAGTGTAGGGGTACTGCTGAATAAGTCCAGTGAAACTGCTGTATAAGTCCAGTCCAGTGTTGCTTCTGTATAAGTCCAGTAGTGCTACCGTATAAGTCTAGGGGTACTGCCGTATAAGTTCAGTCCAGTGGTGATGCAATATAAGTCCAGTGGTGCTTCCATATAATTCCATGGGTACTGCTGAATAAGTCCATTGGTGCTGCAATATAAGTCCAGGGGTAAAGCAGTAGAAGTCCAGGGGTGCTGCCATATAAGTCCAGTGGTAAAAAGATAAAAACAGGAGCGCTAGAAAGAGAGAGAGATTAAAATGATAAATTGAATAAAAGAGTTGCAAACACCTGTGAAAAAAAGAAAGTGGTTAATTAATAATGTTTACAGCACTTCTGTGCTGATATGAAAGTCCTGTGCGTGAGTCCTTTTATGGACACCGGAGCTGTGATCCGTGCTGCGGCTGCAGTGGGGAAACCTAACTGTCTGTCTCTACTGTTAGGTTTCCCCACTGCAGCCGCAGCACGGATCACAGCTCCGGTGTCCATAAAAGGACTCACGCACAGGACTTTCATATCAGCACAGAAGTGCTGTAAACATTATTAATTAACCACTTTCTTTTTTTCACAGGTGTTTGCAACTTTTTTATTCAATTTATCATTTTAATCTCTCTCTCTTTCTAGCGCTCCTGTTTTTATCTTTTTACTGTTATTACTAATTTAAAGGAGCAGCTCCACAGTTTTTAGCGCGGGTCATTTACCACATATATAAGTCCAGTGGTACTGCAATATAAGTGCAGTGGTACTATCATATAAGTCCAGTCCAGTGGTGCTGCCTTATAAGACCAGGGCAACTGCTGTATAAGCCCACCAGTACTGTTGTATTAGTCCAGTGGTGCTGTCGTATAAGTTCAGGGGTACTGTTATATACGTCCAGTCCAGTGGTGCTGCCGTAGAAGACCAGGGGAACTGTCGTATAAGTCCAGTTCAGTGGTACTGCCATTTAAGTCCAGTGGTGCTGCTGTATAAGTCCAGTCCATTGGTACTGTCATATAAGTCCAGTGGTGCTGCAATATAATTCCATGGGTACTGCCGAATATGTCCATTGGTGCTGAAATATAAGTCCAGGGACACAGCCATATAAATCCAGTCCAGTGGTGCTGCCAAATAAGTCCAGTGGTACTGCCGTATAAGTCCAGGGGTACTGCCGTATAAGTCCACTCCAGTGGTGCTGTCATATAAGTCCAGTGGTGCTGCCATATAAGTCCAAGGGTACTGCTGACTAAGTCCAGAGGTGCTGCCGTATAAGTCCAGTCCAGTGGTACTGTCATATAGGTCCAGTGGTGCTTCAGTATAATTCCAGGGGTACTGCCATATAAGTCCAGTCCAGTGCTGCTGCTATATAAGTCCAGTCCAGTGGTACTGTCATATAAGTCCAGTGGTGCTGCCATATAATTCCATGGGTACTGCCGAATATGTCCATTAGTGTTGAAATATAAGTCCAAGGACACAGCCATATAAATCCTGTCCAGTGGTGCTGCCGAATAAGTCCAGTGGTACTGCCGTATAAGTCCAGTTGTACTGCCATATAAGTCCAAGGATACTTCCGTATAAGTCCACTCCAGTGGTGCTGTCATATAAGTCCAGTGGTGCTGCCATGTATGTACATGGGTACTGCTGAATAGGTCTGGTGGTGCTGCCGTATAAGTCCAGTGAAACTGCTGTATAAGTCCAGTCCAGTGCTGCTTCCATATAAGTCCAGTGCTGCTTCCATATAAGTCCAGTGGTGCTGCCGTATAAGCCTGGGGTAATGCTGTTTAAGTCCAGGGGTACTGCCGTATAAGCCCAGTCCAGTGGTACTGCCATATAAGTCCAGTGGTTCTGCCATATAAGTCCAGGGGTACTATCATATAAGTCAAGTCCAGTGGTGCTGCCGCATAAGATTAGGGGTACTGCCGTATAAGTCTGGTCCAGAGGTGATGCCGTATAAGTCCAGTGGTGCTGCCGTATATTCCAAGGGTTCTACTGTATAAGTCCAGTACAGTGGTGCTGCCGTATAAGTCAAGTACAGTGGTGCTGCCATATAGGTCCAGTGCTACTGCCATATAAGTCCAGTAAAGCTGCCGTATAAGTCTAGGGGTACTGCCATATTAGTCCAGTCCAGTGGAGCTGCCGTATAAGTCTAAGGGTACTGCTGTATTAGTCCAGGGGTACTGCCGTATAAGTCCAGTCCAGTGGTACTACCGTATTAGTCCGGTGGTGCTGCTGTAAAATTCCATGGGTATTGCTGAATAAGTCCATTGGTGCTGCCATATAAGTCCAGGGGCACCGCCGTATAAGTCCAGTCCAGTGTTGCTGACGAATAAGTCCAGTGGTACTGCTGTATATGTCCAGTCCAGTGGTGCAGCAATATAAGTCCTGGGGTAAAGCAGTATAAGTCCAGGGTTACTGACGTATAAGTCCAGTCCAGTAGTACTGTCATATAAGTATAGTCCAGTGGTACTATAGTATAAATCCCATCCAGTGGTGCTGCTGTATAGGACCAGGGGTACTGCTGTATAAGTCCAGGGATAATGCTATATAAGTTCAGTGTTGTTGTTGTATAAGTCCAGGGGTGCTGTCATATAAGTCCAGTCCATTGGTGCTGCCAAATATGTCCAGTGGTGCAGCCATATAAGTCCAGGGTTAAAGCCGTAAAAAATTCCAGGGTTATGCTGTATAAGTTTAGACCAGTGGTACTTCCGTATAAGAATAGTCCAGTGGTACTATAATATAAATCTCGTCCAGTGGTGCTGCTGTATAGGACCAGTGGTACTGCTGTATAAGTCCAGGGATAATGCCGTATAAGTTCAGTGGTGTCGTATAAGTCCAGGGGTGCTGTCATATAAGTCCAGTCCATTGGTGCTGCCAAATATGTCCGGTGATGCAGCCATATATGTCCAGGGGTAAAGCCGTAAAAGTCCAGGGTTATGCTGTATAAGTCTAGACTAGTGGTACTGCCATTTAAGTTCAGTCCAGTGATACTATCGTGTAAGTCCAGTCCAGTGGTGCTGCCGTATAGGACCAGGGATACTGCTGTATAAGTACTGGGATTCTGTCGTATAAGTCCAGGGGTACTTTTGTATAAGTCAAGTTCAGTAATGCTGTCTTAGAAGTTGAGGGGAACTGCCACATAAATTCAGTTCAGTGACACTGTTGTTTAAGTCCAGTCCAGTGGTGCTGCCGTATGAGTCCAGGGGTACTGCCGTATAAGTCCAGTCCAGTGGTGCTGCCATATAAGTCCAGTCCAGTGGTGCTGCTGTATAAGTCCAGGGGAACTGCTGTATGAGTCCAGTTCAGTAGTGCTGCCATATAAGTCAAGTCCAGTGATGCTGCCGTATAGGTTCAGTGGTGCTGCCTTATAAGTCAGGTCCAGTGGTGGTGCCATATAAGTACAGTCCAGTGGTGCTGCCATATAAGTTGAGTGGTGCTGCCATATAAGTCCAGGGGTAATGCCTTATGAGTCCAGTCCAGTAGTGCTGCCATATAAGTCAAGTCCAGTAATGCTGCCATATATGTACAATGGTGCTGCCATATAATTCCAGGTGTACTGCATTATAAGTCCAGTCCAATGGTACTGCCGTATAAGTCCAGTCCATTGATGCTGCCGTATAAGTCCAGTCCAGTGGTGGTGCCATATAAGTCCTGTCCAGTGGTACTATCGTGTAAGTCCAGTCCAGTGGTGCTGCAGCATAGGACCAGGGGTACTGCTGTATAAGTACAGGGATACTGCAGTATAAGTCCAAGGGTACTTTCGTATAAGTCCAGGGGTACTGCCATATAAGTCCAGTAGTGCTACCGTTCAAGTCTAGGGGTACTGCTGTATAAGGTCAGTCCAGTGGTGCTGCTGTATAAGTCCAGTTCAATAGTACTGCCATATTAGTGTAGTCCAGTGGTGCTGCTGTATAAGTCTAGGGCTCTTGGTGCATAAGTCCAGTCCAGTGGTGGTGCTGTATAAGTCCAGTCCAGTGGTACTGTCATATTAGTCCAGTCCAGTGGTGCTGCCATATATGTCCAAGTGTACTGCCGTATAAGTCCAGGGGTACTGTCATATAAGTCCAGTGGTACTGCTTTATAATTGCATGGGTACTGCTGAATATATCTATTGGTGCTGAAATATAAGTCCAGGGGCACTGCCGTATAAATCCAGTCCAGTGGTGCTGCCGAATAAGTCCAGTGGTACTGCCGTATAAGTCCAGGGGTACTGCCGTATAAGTCCACTCCAGTGGTGATGTCATATAAGTGTAGGGGTACTGCTGAATAAGTCCAGTGAAACTGCTGTATAAGTCCAGTCCAGTGTTGCTTCTGTATAAGTCCAGTAGTGCTACCGTATAAGTCTAGGGGTACTGCCGTATAAGTTCAGTCCAGTGGTGATGCAATATAAGTCCAGTGGTGCTTCCATATAATTCCATGGGTACTGCTGAATAAGTCCATTGGTGCTGCAATATAAGTCCAGGGGTAAAGCAGTAGAAGTCCAGGGGTGCTGCCATATAAGTCCAGTGGTAAAAAGATAAAAACAGGAGCGCTAGAAAGAGAGAGAGATTAAAATGATAAATTGAATAAAAGAGTTGCAAACACCTGTGAAAAAAAGAAAGTGGTTAATTAATAATGTTTACAGCACTTCTGTGCTGATATGAAAGTCCTATGCGTGAGTCCTTTTATGGACACCGGAGCTGTGATCCGTGCTGCGGCTGCAGTGGGGAAACCTAACTGTCTGTCTCTACTGTTAGGTTTCCCCACTGCAGCCGCAGCACGGATCACAGCTCCGGTGTCCATAAAAGGACTCACGCACAGGACTTTCATATCAGCACAGAAGTGCAGTAAACATTATTCATTAACCACTTTCTTTTTTTCACAGGTGTTTGCAACTTTTTTATTCAATTTATCATTTTAATCTCTCTCTCTTTCTAGCGCTCCTGTTTTTATCTTTTTACTGTTATTACTAATTTAAAGGAGCAGCTCCACAGTTTTTAGCGCGGGTCATTTACCACATATATAAGTCCAGTGGTACTGCAATATAAGTGCAGTGGTACTATCATATAAGTCCAGTCCAGTGGTGCTGCCTTATAAGACCAGGGCAACTGCTGTATAAGCCCACCAGTATTGTCGTATTAGTCCAGTGGTGCTGTCGTATAAGTTCAGGGGTACTGTTATATACGTCCAGTCCAGTGGTGCTGCCGTAGAAGACCAGGGGAACTGTCGTATAAGTCCAGTTCAGTGGTACTGCCATTTAAGTCCAGTGGTGCTGCTGTATAAGTCCAGTCCATTGGTACTGTCATATAAGTCCAGTGGTGCTGCAATATAATTCCATGGGTACTGCCGAATATGTCCATTGGTGCTGAAATATAAGTCCAGGGACACAGCCATATAAATCCAGTCCAGTGGTGCTGCCAAATAAGTCCAGTGGTACTGCCGTATAAGTCCAGGGGTACTGCCGTATAAGTCCACTCCAGTGGTGCTGTCATATAAGTCCAGTGGTGCTGCCATATAAGTCCAAGGGTACTGCTGACTAATTCCAGAGGTGCTGCCGTATAATGCAAAAGGGGGGGTTTAACCGAGGTTAAATCAGGCGCAAGAAGGGCTGTTGTGCTAATTTTGAGCAGCTGCCACACAAGCAGGACTAGTCAATCCTGCGATTAAAGAAACAACAAATAACAAACAAAATAGCAGCGCTAGAATCAAAAAATTTTTAAATGTGAATTCAACACAACGATATATATCACTAGGAACAAATGGAGATGAATGGACTGAAAAGAAAAGGTACCAAATTATTTATTGACATGAATAATTAAAAGTGCACAGCATTGCCGAAGCAATATAAAATTGATAAATGATGATAAAATCAATATACTGATCACCGGGGAGCTATTTTGTGTATGTCCGTTCCTTAATTAGTGTGGACGTCAGATGATAGGATCAGAATAAACATTGGAACTGGTGGCACAGTTCTGTTGGTGATAGTTACCACAATAATTACCGCTGGAGGAAAAGGAGTCCTCTGAATAACGTCCCTTTAGATGGATGGGATCTTTGGGGTCCTTAATCCTCACCAAATTGCGGATTCCTCACTGCTGAGTTGGTAATTGCGGTGTCATCAATGTGCTGGAATGGATCATCTGATCATCTGGTAGTAGTAGTCCACTAAAGGTCCGGATACGTCTCATGCAGCTTCCCAATAGTAGGTGATCTGGGATGCCTAACGCGTTTCGCTGCAGAGCCTGCAGCTTTTTCAAAGGTGATCTGGTCAGTCCCAAGGTTGCCATATTTATACCTTAAAATGGCTGCTGATTGGTCCACACCTGTTCAGTCCACTCATCTCCAATTAATTGTTCCAATTCACAAAACACAAACATTTTGAGTTCATAATGTATTAAAAACAGAACATTTTCATAATACATAATTGGTTACATATTTCTATATCTCTATAATCAGATTTATAGTGATTTTTTGTTCTTTTTGTGTATATAAATCACATCCAGGTTATTGTAACAGTGGTTTAATTCCAGGTCATATCACACTGTTGCTTAGCAACCATATTAAACATGTTATCATCTTTAGTGATCTTAAGCTTTATAATATATATTTCATCTAAGTTTAGTTTTATCTTAGTTAATCCTTATTTTTTATTGTTTACTACTTGTTTTTATTCTCTACTGTGGCAGTATTTGTAGTATCGTTTTGTCTGAATACATTATCTCTTTAGAAAACGTCACTTCCGGTTATAACAAAAGCTCATACCACACTATTAGCTAAAGCAATATCTCCAGTTATTCCTCCAGATCTCTCTCCCGACTCATATAAATGTCTGGAGTCCGGGGTCACGTCCGCGATTGCTGTCTATGGGAGGCGACCGCATTTGTATACAAATTGCGTCACTTCCGGTCGCGGAGAAAATCCCCGGTCCGTGTCTAGGCAACCGTATACAAGTGGCTGTTGCTAGGTCACGGACCGTCGTGGGGGATTTCTATTTTCAAGCCTGTATATTGCCGGAAGGGATGGAGAATAAATTGCATCTCTTCCGGTTACGGCAAAAAACACCTGATCCGTGTCTAGGCAACCATAAACAAGTGGTTGTTGCTAGATCACGGACCATCTTAGGGGAGTCCCCATTTTTTGGCATGTGAAACACATCACTTCCTGGTTACGGAGGTTACTCTTAGTCTACAACTAGGCAACCATAAACAAATGGCTATCTCAACTCTATTGTTAAGAGGACCCAGTAATGAAGATCTCTTTATAATTCTCTTTCTGTTGGATTATAATAAAAATATATATATACATAATTAGGAAACCTGTTGTTATAAGGATAAGAGAGGAGGGGTGAGGGAGGAGAGGGATGAATTATTTTGAAACGGAATATAGATCATTTTAAATTATCATATTTAGTTCTATCAACTCATTGAGTACATCTGGAAATATGATATTTATTTTAAACTGGGGAAGTCCCCATTTGTAGGCATAAAAAATGTCAAAAGAGATGGGGAACACATCACTTCCTGGTTACGGAGGTTACTCTCAATCCGTAACTAGACAGCCATAAAGACAATTGGCTATCTAAACCCTATTACTAAGAGGACACTGTATTAAGGATCTGTTTATATAATTCTAATTCTAATGAATTATAATAGGGATATAATTAGGAAACTAATTGACCTATATATAGTGTAAAAGTACAGACATCAGCAAAAAAAAGGGGGGGGGGGAGGGGAGAAGGGGGAGGGGGGAAGGGGGAGCGGGAGGGTGGGGGGGGGGAGGGGAAGAGGGTAGGATGGAAGGATGAATTAATTTTTAAAACAGAATATAAATCATATATTAAATTATCATATTTAATTCTATCGACTCATTGAGTCCATCTGGGAATATGGTGTTCATTTTAAACATCCATAGGGCCTCTTGTTTACATAACTTTTTGTATCTATCTCCTCCTCGTAAAGTTTTTGAAATGTGTTCTAAACCAAGAAGTTTTAAACCTGTTGGATTTCCCTGGTGATATATACTGAAGTGTTTAGATACACTGTGTGTCTGCACTTTTTTTATTATATTTCTGCGATGTTCTAAGAATCGTGTTTTTAGAGTCCGTGTCGTGCGACCTATATATTTTTTGTTGCAACTACAACTGAGTAGATAGATCACATAGGGGGTCTCACAATTAATGAATTGTTTAATTTCATAGAACTTTCCTGGCTCATCTAGCTGAATCTTGTGAATTTTATTTTGAATAAAATCGCAAGTAATACACCTATTTTTTCCACATTTGTAACATCCCTTTAAATTATTTAGCCAATTAGCATTCCCAGCACCTGTATTTGCACACGGCATGATGGCTTTTAGGTGGCTTGGTGCTAACAGATTTTTTAAGGATTGGTTCTTCTTAAAGATGAACCGTGGATTTTCTGGCAAAAGGGAAGACAAATGAATATCTTGTTTCAGTATATTAAAGTTTTTAGAAACAATATTTTTAATTTCTGAAGAGCAATTATTATAGGTGGAAATAAAGGCTACTTCTTCTTGTTTAAGGTCAACTTTCTTATCTTTTTTAGTGGGACCTAACAATTGATTCCTATCTAATTTTCTTGTTTCATCTAGTGCGTTTTTAAGAATTAACTCTGGGTAACCTCTCATTATAAAAGAGTCGTACATCTGTTTTGCCTGTATTTCAATGGAACTGTCTTCAGAACAGTTCCTACGAATTCGTAGGAATTGGCTTTTGGGGATACTCCTCTTCCAGGGCATGTGATGTGCACTTTTGAAATGTAGGTAGGCATCAGTGCCAACCTCCTTAGAGAAGTTTTTTGTATATATTTTTGAATCTTTTATCTCAAGGGAGATGTCTAAAAATGAAATGGACTGTGTCTGAAAAGAGTGAGTGAATACTAAATTATAATCATTTGAATTTAAGTGATCAACAAATTTTTGTGCAGAAATGGGGTCCCCATCCCAAATAATAAAAAGATCATCAATGTAACGGCCATAGAAAACCAGGCTCGCGCCGAATCCGCCCCCCCACACGAGTCGGTCCTCGACCTCACCCATGTAGAGGTTGGCGTAACTCGGCGCGAACCTGGTTCCCATGGCCGTCCCCATCACCTGTAGATAAAAAGTGTCTAAAAAAAGAAAATAATTGTGTTGTAGAATGAATAAGATTGAATCTGTTATGAAACTTTGGTGTTTATCAGTGAGATCTCTATCCATGTGTAATCTGTTTGTTATAGTGCGAATACCCAATTCGTGTGGAATGTTTGAGTAAAGGCTTTGGACATCAAGTGTGAGGAACGCATAG
Organism: Pseudophryne corroboree; assembly: GCF_028390025.1. Lineage (NCBI taxonomy): Eukaryota > Metazoa > Chordata > Amphibia > Anura > Myobatrachidae > Pseudophryne > Pseudophryne corroboree. The sequence continues at coordinate 145,424,288 of NC_086451.1, read as the reverse complement.
GTTTCCCTCCACTTGATGTCTTTGATTAAATTAAGAAAATGTGACGTATCTTTGATATGTGATCTCAGTGTTGACACCCGTGGTTGTAAAAAAGAATCAACATAAAATGAGAGATTAGACGTGAGAGAATCTATACCAGAAATAATAGGACGCCCTGGAGGTGAAGTGAGGGATTTGTGTATTTTAGGGAGGTGATAATAAATGGGGACTGTCGGGTGCGTGCAATATAGGAAATTATATTCCTCCTTGGAGATAATGTCATCATTCATGGCCCTGGTGAGAAGGTCCCCAAGTTCTGCCAGAAAGAGTTGGGAGGGGTCATGTGTCAGGATTTTATAGAATTCTCCATTATTTAACTGTCTGGAGGCTTCTTTAATGTATTCTGTCCTATCCTGTATTACCAGGCCCCCCCCTTTATCTGCTTGCTTAATGATTATTGAACTATCTTTCATTAGTTTCTTTATTGCTTGATTTTCCCATTTGTTCAAATTTTTGGGTTTCTTCGCTAGCTTACAGGAATTTGTGCACATGTTCTTAAAGTCTCCCAGAGTTGTTTTATAGAAGGAATCTATACTAGATCCTTTGGATTTAATGGGGTAGAACTCCGACCTCTTTTTGAATTTATTTCTCTCTTGTTTTATGTCATATAACAATATTTTTTGTGGAGGTGAACCAGTGTCACCTTCCTCTAGAAGATCTGTTAGAACTTCCAGAGCCACTCTATCTTCTGTATCTAAAATTATGGGACAGGAGTCATCCTCATTTTTTTGAAGAACTTGTTTTGCAAAATATTTTTTTCGACATAAAGTCCTCACAAAACGATTTAGTTCAACGAAAAGATTAAAAATATTTGGTGGAGCTGAAGGGGAGAATTTTAAGCCTTTATTAAGTACTTGTAATTCATTATCTGTTAATTTTTTGGAGGATAAATTATAAACTGTATTTTGAGATGTACTACTTCTAGTTTTTTTCAATCTCTTGAGTACCTCTCTCCTTCCTCCTCTTCTTCCTCTATGCTGGTATTTCTCCTTCTTTTTGATGGTTCTTCTTGTCGCTCTCTGCCCCTGTCCTGAAACCGCCTTTTGCGTTGTTCTAAAAAAAGGGGGGTATCATGTTGTGTTGCATTGCTTGAATATGTCTTAGGTCTAGCACCTGGGTCTCTATCGGTGGTTCTCAATTCTTCTCTATAACCTGGGTTCCTTCTTGGTGGTGAATAGCCTATATTGTCCCTGGGTTGCAATGTCTGTCTATTTCTAGTGCGAGATCTGTCCCTAGGAGTATTTTGTTGATGGAGCCTCTGAGGAGCCCTCGACTGGTCTTGAGGTTTATCTATGTCAAACCTATTCAAGGGTCTTCTATCTAATTTTTGCCTGAAATTTCTCACATTATTGGAATTATAATCGTCTATATCTCTTCGGAATTTTCTACATTTGGTTTCTAGAATAGTTTGTTCTAGCTTGTTTACTCTTTCTGTGGTAGCTAAGTCTCTTTCTTTAAATTCAGCCATGTGACTGTATGGTTCTAATTTTTGTTTGAGGTTTTCTATCTCTGTTTCAATGATCTTTAATTTGCTGTTCCTGAATTCTATTACTAATTCCATAAGACTTAGGGAACACTTATCTAATAAGGAATCCCACTTGTCTTGGTATTCCTTGTTCTCAAGGAAGATAGAAGGTTTTGACAGTCTGAGGCCTCTGGGAATGATTTTTTTATCAATATATTTTTGCATGTTTACAGTGTCCAACCAGTGTTTTGCCTCAGATTTCAAAAGGTCTTCTAATTTTAAAAAATCCTCTCTTAATTGGCTGTCACATTTATTTGATTTGTTTTCCAACGGGTTCTCCCATTTGGAAAAATAAGACTGTCTTCTGTTATGTCTATCCGAAAAATTAGAAAAACAGCCCATGCTGCCCGATTGGTGACTATGTGTAAATGCAAAAGGGGGGGTTTAACCGAGGTTAAATCAGGCGCAAGAAGGGCTGTTGTGCTAATTTTGAGCAGCTGCCACACAAGCAGGACTAGTCAATCCTGCGATTAAAGAAACAACAAATAACAAACAAAATAGCAGCGCTAGAATCAAAAAAATTTTAAATGTGAATTCAACACAACGATATATATCACTAGGAACAAATGGAGATGAATGGACTGAAAAGAAAAGGTACCAAATTATTTATTGACATGAATAATTAAAAGTGCACAGCATTGCCGAAGCAATATAAAATTGATAAATGATGATAAAATCAACATACTGATCACCGGGGAGCTATTTTGTGTATGTCCGTTCCTTAATTAGTGTGGACGTCAGATGATAGGATCAGAATAAACATTGGAACTGGTGGCACAGTTCTGTTGGTGATAGTTACCACAATAATTACCGCTGGAGGAAAAGGAGTCCTCTGAATAACGTCCCTTTAGATGGATGGGATCTTTGGGGTCCTTAATCCTCACCAAATTGCGGATTCCTCACTGCTGAGTTGGTAATTGCGGTGTCATCAATGTGCTGGAATGGATCATCTGATCATCTGGTAGTAGTAGTCCACTAAAGGTCCGGATACGTCTCATGCAGCTTCCCAATAGTAGGTGATCTGGGATGCCTAACGCGTTTCGCTGCAGAGCCTGCAGCTTTTTCAAAGGTGATCTGGTCAGTCCCAAGGTTGCCATATTTATACCTTAAAATGGCTGCTGATTGGTCCACACCTGTTCAGTCCACTCATCTCCAATTAATTGTTCCAATTCACAAAACACAAACATTTTGAGTTCATAATGTATTAAAAACAGAACATTTTCATAATACATAATTGGTTACATATTTCTATATCTCTATAATCAGATTTATAGTATTTTTTGTTCTTTTTGTGTATATAAATCACATCCAGGTTATTGTAACAGTGGTTTAATTCCAGGTCATATCACACTGTTGCTTAGCAACCATATTAAACATGTTATCATCTTTAGTGATCTTAAGCTTTATAATATATATTTCATCTAAGTTTAGTTTTATCTTAGTTAATCCTTATTTTTTATTGTTTACTACTTGTTTTTATTCTCTACTGTGGCAGTATTTGTAGTATCGTTTTGTCTGAATACATTATCTCTTTAGAAAACGTCACTTCCGGTTATAACAAAAGCTCATACCACACTATTAGCTAAAGCAATATCTCCAGTTATTCCTCCAGATCTCTCTCCCGACTCATATAAATGTCTGGAGTCCGGGGTCACGTCCGCGATTGCTGTCTATGGGAGGCGACCGCATTTGTATACAAATTGCGTCACTTCCGGTCGCGGAGAAAATCCCCGGTCCGTGTCTAGGCAACCGTATACAAGTGGCTGTTGCTAGGTCACGGACCGTCGTGGGGGATTTCTATTTTCAAGCCTGTATATTGCCGGAAGGGATGGAGAATAAATTGCATCTCTTCCGGTTACGGCAAAAAACACCTGATCCGTGTCTAGGCAACCATAAACAAGTGGTTGTTGCTAGATCACGGACCATCTTAGGGGAGTCCCCATTTTTTGGCATGTGAAACACATCACTTCCTGGTTACGGAGGTTACTCTTAGTCTACAACTAGGCAACCTAGTTGTAGACTAAGTCTACAACTAGGCAACCATAAACAAATGGCTATCTCAACTCTGCTAGACCTAAGACATATTCAAGCAATGCAACACAACATGATACCCCCCTTTTTTTAGAACAACGCAAAAGGCGGTTTCAGGACAGGGGCAGAGAGCGACAAGAAGAACCATCAAAAAGAAGGAGAAAACCAGCATAGAGGAAGAAGAGGAGGAAGGAGAGAGGTACTCAAGAGATTGAAAAAAACTAGAAGTAGTACATCTCAAAATACAGTTTATAATTTATCCTCCAAAAAATTAACAGATAATGAATTACAAGTACTTAATAAAGGCTTAAAATTCTCCCCTTCAGCTCCACCAAATATTTTTAATCTTTTCGTTGAACTAAATCGTTTTGTGAGGACTTTATGTCGAAAAAAATATTTTGCAAAACAAGTTCTTCAAAAAAATGAGGATGACTCCTGTCCCATAATTTTAGATACAGAAGATAGAGTGGCTCTGGAAGTTCTAACAGATCTTCTAGAGGAAGGTGACACTGGTTCACCTCCACAAAAAATATTGTTATATGACATAAAACAAGAGAGAAATAAATTCAAAAAGAGGTCGGAGTTCTACCCCATTAAATCCAAAGGATCTAGTATAGATTCCTTCTATAAAACAACTCTGGGAGACTTTAAGAACATGTGCACAAATTCCTGTAAGCTAGCGAAGAAACCCAAAAATTTGAACAAATGGGAAAATCAAGCAATAAAGAAACTAATGAAAGATAGTTCAATAATCATTAAGCAAGCAGATAAAGGGGGGGGTCTGGTAATACAGGATAGGACAGAATACATTAAAGAAGCCTCCATAAAGTTAAATAATGGAGAATTCTATAAAATCCTGACACATGACCCCTCCCAACTCTTTCTGGCAGAACTTGGGGACCTTCTCACCAGGGCCATGAATGATGACATTATCTCCAAGGAGGAATATAATTTCCTATATTGCACGCACCCGACAGTCCCCATTTATTATCACCTCCCTAAAATACACAAATCCCTCACTTCACCTCCAGGGCATCCTATTATTTCTGGTATAGATTCTCTCACGTCTAATCTTTCATTTTATGTTGATTCTTTTTTACAACCACGGGTGTCAACACTGAGATCACATATCAAAGATACGTCACATTTTCTTAATTTAATCAAAGACATCAAGTGGAGGGAAACCTATGCGTTCCTCACACTTGATGTCCAAAGCCTTTACTCAAACATTCCACACGAATTGGGTATTCGCACTATAACAAACAGATTACACATGGATAGAGATCTCACTGATAAACACCAAAGTTTCATAACAGATTCAATCTTATTCATTCTACAACACAATTATTTTCTTTTTTTAGACACTTTTTATCTACAGGTGATGGGGACGGCCATGGGAACCAGGTTCGCGCCGAGTTACGCCAACCTCTACATGGGTGAGGTCGAGGACCGACTCGTGTGGGGGGGCGGATTCGGCGCGAGCCTGGTTTTCTATGGCCGTTACATTGATGATCTTTTTATTATTTGGGATGGGGACCCCATTTCTGCACAAAAATTTGTTGATCACTTAAATTCAAATGATTATAATTTAGTATTCACTCACTCTTTTCAGACACAGTCCATTTCATTTTTAGACATCTCCCTGGAGATAAAAGATTCAAAAATATATACAAAAAACTTCTCTAAGGAGGTTGGCACTGATGCCTACCTACATTTCAAAAGTGCACATCACATGCCCTGGAAGAGGAGTATCCCCAAAAGCCAATTCCTACGAATTCGTAGGAACTGTTCTGAAGACAGTTCCTTTGAAATACAGGCAAAACAGATGTACGACTCTTTTATAATGAGAGGTTACCCAGAGTTAATTCTTAAAAACGCACTAGATGAAACAAGAAAATTAGATAGGAATCAATTGTTAGGTCCCACTAAAAAAGATAAGAAAGTTGACCTTAAACAAGAAGAAGTAGCCTTTATTTCCACCTATAATAATTGCTCTTCAGAAATTAAAAATATTGTTTCTAAAAACTTTAATATACTGAAACAAGATATTCATTTGTCTTCCCTTTTGCCAGAAAATCCACGGTTCATCTTTAAGAAGAACCAATCCTTAAAAAATCTGTTAGCACCAAGCCACCTAAAAGCCATCATGCCGTGTGCAAATACAGGTGCTGGGAATGCTAATTGGCTAAATAATTTAAAGGGATGTTACAAATGTGGAAAAAATAGGTGTATTACTTGCGATTTTATTCAAAATAAAATTCACAAGATTCAGCTAGATGAGCCAGGAAAGTTCTATGAAATTAAACAATTCATTAATTGTGAGACCCCCTATGTGATCTATCTACTCAGTTGTAGTTGCAACAAAAAATATATAGGTCGCACGACACGGACTCTAAAAACACGATTATTAGAACATCGCAGAAATATAATAAAAAAAGTGCAGACACACAGTGTATCTAAACACTTCAGTATATATCACCAGGGAAATCCAACAGGTTTAAAACTTCTTGGTTTAGAACACATTTCAAAAACTTTACGAGGAGGAGATAGATACAAAAAGTTATGTAAACAAGAGGCCCTATGGATGTTTAAAATGAACACCATATTCCCAGATGGACTCAATGAGTCGATAGAATTAAATATGATAATTTAATATATGATTTATATTCTGTTTTAAAAATTAATTCATCCTTCCATCCTACCCTCTTCCCCTCCCCCCCCCCCCACCCTCCCACTCCCCCTTCCCCCCCTCCCCCTTCTCCCCTCCCCCCCCTTTTTTTTGCTGATGTCTGTACTTTTACACTATATATAGGTCAATTAGTTTCCTAATTATATCCCTATTATAATTCATTAGAATTAGAATTATATAAACAGATCCTTAATACAGTGTCCTCTTAGTAATAGGGTTTAGATAGCCAATTGTCTTTATGGCTGTCTAGTTACGGATTGAGAGTAACCTCCGTAACCAGGAAGTGATGTGTTCCCCATCTCTTTTGACATTTTTTATGCTTACAAATGGGGACTTCCCCAGTTTAAAATAAATATCATATTTCCAGATGTACTCAATGAGTTGATAGAACTAAATATGATAATTTAAAATGATCTATATTCCGTTTCAAAATAATTCATCCCTCTCCTCCCTCACCCCTCCTCTCTTATCCTTATAACAACAGGTTTCCTAATTATGTATATATATATTTTTATTATAATCCAACAGAAAGAGAATTATAAAGAGATCTTCATTACTGGGTCCTCTTAACAATAGAGTTGAGATAGCCATTTGTTTATGGTTGCCTAGTTGTAGACTAAGAGTAACCTCCGTAACCAGGAAGTGATGTGTTTCACATGCCAAAAAATGGGGACTCCCCTAAGATGGTCCGTGATCTAGCAACAACCACTTGTTTATGGTTGCCTAGACACGGATCAGGTGTTTTTTGCCGTAACCGGAAGAGATGCAATTTATTCTCCATCCCTTCCGGCAATATACAGGCTTGAAAATAGAAATCCCCCACGACGGTCCGTGACCTAGCAACAGCCACTTGTATACGGTTGCCTAGACACGGACCGGGGATTTTCTCCGCGACCGGAAGTGACGCAATTTGTATACAAATGCGGTCGCCTCCCATAGACAGCAATCGCGGACATGACCCCGGACTCCAGACATTTATATGAGTCGGGAGAGAGATCTGGAGGAATAACTGGAGATATTGCTTTAGCTAATAGTGTGGTATGAGCTTTTGTTATAACCGGAAGTGACGTTTTCTAAAGAGATAATGTATTCAGACAAAACGATACTACAAATACTGCCACAGTAGAGAATAAAAACAAGTAGTAAACAATAAAAAATAAGGATTAACTAAGATAAAACTAAACTTAGATGAAATATATATTATAAAGCTTAAGATCACTAAAGATGATAACATGTTTAATATGGTTGCTAAGCAACAGTGTGATATGACCTGGAATTAAACCACTGTTACAATAACCTGGATGTGATTTATATACACAAAAAGAACAAAAAATCACTATAAATCTGATTATAGAGATATAGAAATATGTAACCAATTATGTATTATGAAAATGTTCTGTTTTTAATACATTATGAACTCAAAATGTTTGTGTTTTGTGAATTGGAACAATTAATTGGAGATGAGTGGACTGAACAGGTGTGGACCAATCAGCAGCCATTTTAAGGTATAAATATGGCAACCTTGGGACTGACCAGATCACCTTTGAAAAAGCTGCAGGCTCTGCAGCGAAACGCGTTAGGCATCCCAGATCACCTACTATTGGGAAGCTGCATGAGACGTATCCGGACCTTTAGTGGACTACTACTACCAGATGATCAGATGATCCATTCCAGCACATTGATGACACCGCAATTACCAACTCAGCAGTGAGGAATCCGCAATTTGGTGAGGATTAAGGACCCCAAAGATCCCATCCATCTAAAGGGACGTTATTCAGAGGACTCCTTTTCCTCCAGCGGTAATTATTGTGGTAACTATCACCAACAGAACTGTGCCACCAGTTCCAATGTTTATTCTGATCCTATCATCTGACGTCCACACTAATTAAGGAACGGACATACACAAAATAGCTCCCCGGTGATCAGTATATTGATTTTATCATCATTTATCAATTTTATATTGCTTCGGCAATGCTGTGCACTTTTAATTATTCATGTCAATAAATAATTTGGTACCTTTTCTTTTCAGTCCATTCATCTCCATTTGTTCCTAGTGATATATATCGTTGTGTTGAATTCACATTTAAAAATTTTTTGATTCTAGCGCTGCTATTTTGTTTGTTATGTGCTGCCGTATAAGTCCAGTCCAGTGGTACTGTCATATAGGTCCAGTGGTGCTTCAGTATAATTCCAGGGGTACTGCCATATAAGTCCAGTCCAGTGCTGCTGCTATATAAGTCCAGTCCAGTGATACTGTCATATAAGTCCAGTGGTGCTGCCATATAATTCCATGGGTACTGACGAATATGTCCATTAGTGTTGAAATATAAGTCCAAGGACACAGCCGTATAAATCCTGTCCAGTGGTGCTGCCGAATAAGTCCAGTGGTACTGCCGTATAAGTCCAGTTGTACTGCCGTATAAGTCCAAGGATACTTCCGTATAAGTCCACTCCAGTGGTGCTGTCATATAAGTCCAGTGGTGCTGCCATGTATGTACATGGGTACTGCTGAATAGGTCTGGTGGTGCTGCCGTATAAGTCCAGTGAAACTGCTGTATAAGTCCAGTCCAGTGCTGCTTCCATATAAGTCCAGTGCTGCTTCCATATAAGTCCAGTGGTGCTGCCGTATAAGCCTGGGGTAATGCTGTTTAAGTCCAGGGGTACTGCCGTATAAGCCCAGTCCAATGGTACTGCCATATAAGTCCAGTGGTTCTGCCATATAAGTCCAGGAGTACTATCATATAAGTCAAGTCCAGTGGTGCTGCCGCATAAGATTAGGGGTACTGCCGTATAAGTCTGGTCCAGAGGTGATGCCGTATAAGTCCAGTGGTGCTGCCGTATATTCCAAGGGTTCTGCTGTATAAGTCCAGTCCAGTGGTGCTGCCGTATAAGTCAAGTACAGTGGTGCTGCCATATAGGTCCAGGGCTACTGCCATATAAGTCCAGTAAAGCTGCCGTATAAGTCTAGGGGTACTGCCATATTAGTCCAGTCCAGTGGAGCTGCCGTATAAGTCTAAGGGTACTGCTGTATTAGTCCAGGGGTACTGCCGTATAAGTCCAGTCCAGTGGTACTACCGTATTAGTCCGGTGGTGCTGCTGTAAAATTCCATGGGTATTGCTGAATAAGTCCATTGGTGCTGCCATATAAGTCCAGGGGCACCGCCGTATAAGTCCAGTCCAGTGTTGCTGACGAATAAGTCCAGTGGTACTGCTGTATATGTCCAGTCCAGTGGTGCAGCAATATAAGTCCTGGGGTAAAGCAGTATAAGTCCAGGGTTACTGACGTATAAGTCCAGTCCAGTAGTACTGTCATATAAGTATAGTCCAGTGGTACTATAGTATAAATCCCATCCAGTGGTGCTGCTGTATAGGACCAGGGGTACTGCTGTATAAGTCCAGGGATAATGCTATATAAGTTCAGTGGTGTTGTTGTATAAGTCCAGGGGTGCTGTCATATAAGTCCAGTCCATTGGTGCTGCCAAATATGTCCAGTGGTGCAGCCATATAAGTCCAGGGTTAAAGCCGTAAAAAATTCCAGGGTTATGCTGTATAAGTTTAGACCAGTGGTACTTCCGTATAAGTATAGTCCAGTGGTACTATAATATAAATCTCGTCCAGTGGTGCTGCTGTATAGGACCAGTGGTACTGCTGTATAAGTCCAGGGATAATGCCGTATAAGTTCAGTGGTGTCGTATAAGTCCAGGGGTGCTGTCATATAAGTCCAGTCCATTGGTGCTGCCAAATATGTCCGGTGATGCAGCCATATATGTCCAGGGGTAAAGCCGTAAAAGTCCAGGGTTATGCTGTATAAGTCTAGACTAGTGGTACTGCCATTTAAGTTCAGTCCAGTGATACTATCGTGTAAGTCCAGTCCAGTGGTGCTGCCGTATAGGACCAGGGATACTGCTGTATAAGTACTGGGATTCTATCGTATAAGTCCAGGGGTACTTTTGTATAAGTCAAGTTCAGTAATGCTGTCTTAGAAGTTGAGGGGAACTGCCACATAAATTCAGTTCAGTGACACTGTTGTTTAAGTCCAGTCCAGTGGTGCTGCCGTATGAGTCCAGGGGTACTGCCGTATAAGTCCAGTCCAGTGGTGCTGCCATATAAGTCCAGTCCAGTGGTGCTGCTGTATAAGTCCAGGGGAACTGTTGTATGAGTCCAGTTCAGTAGTGCTGCCATATAAGTCAAGTCCAGTGATGCTGCCGTATAGGTTCAGTGGTGCTGCCTTATAAGTCAGGTCCAGTGGTGGTGCCATATAAGTCCAGTCCAGTGGTGCTGCCATATAAGTTGAGTGGTGCTGCCATATAAGTCCAGGGGTAATGCCTTATGAGTCCAGTCCAGTAGTGCTGCCATATAAGTCAAGTCCAGTAATGCTGCCATATATGTACAATGGTGCTGCCATATAATTCCAGGTGTACTGCATTATAAGTCCAGTCCAATGGTACTGCCGTATAAGTCCAGTCCATTGATGCTGCCGTATAAGTCCAGTCCAGTGGTGGTGCCATATAAGTCCTGTCCAGTGGTACTATCGTGTAAGTCCAGTCCAGTGGTGCTGCAGCATAGGACCAGGGGTACTGCTGTAAAAGTACAGGGATACTGCAGTATAAGTCCAAGGGTACTTTCGTATAAGTCCAGTTTAGTGGCGCTGCCATATAAGTTCAGTCCAGTGGTGCTGCCATATAAGTCCAGTGGTGATGCCATATAAGTCTAGGGGTACTGCCATATAAGCCCAGGGGTACTGCCATATATGTCCAGTACAGTGGTACTGCCATAAAAATCTAATCCAGTTGAAATGCCGTATAAGTCCAGTCCAGTGGTGCTGCCATATAAGCCTGGGGTATTGCCGTATAAGTCATGGGGTACTTCCGTATAAGTCCAGTCCAGTGGTACTTCCGTATAAGTCCATTGGTTCTGCCATATAAGTCCAGGGGTGCTATCATATAAGTCCAGTCCAGTGGTGCTGCCGCATAAGATTAGGGGTAATGCCGTATAAGTCTAGTCCAGAGGTGATGCCGTATAAGTCCAGTGGTGCTGCCGTATATTCCAAGGGTTCTGCTGTATAAGTCCAGTACAGTGGTGCTGCCGTATAAGTCAAGTACAGTGGTGCTGCCGTATAGGTCCAGGGCTACTGCCATATAAGTCCAGTAAAGCTGCCGTATAAGTCTAGGGGTACTGCCATATTAGGCCAGTCCAGTGGAGCTGCCGTATAAGTCTAAGGGTACTGCCATATAAGTTCAGGGGTACTGCCGTATAAGTCCAGTCCAGTGGTACTACCGTATTAGTCCGGTGGTGCTGCTGTAAAATTCCATGGGTATTGCTGAATAAGTCCATTGGTGCTGCCATATAAGTCCAGGGGCACCGTCGTATAAGTCCAATCCAGTGTTGCTGCCGAATAAGTCCAGTGGTACTGCTGTATAAGTCCAGTCCAGTGGTGCAGCCATATAAGTCCTGGGGTAAAGCAGTATAAGTCCAGGGTTACTGACGTATAAGTCCAGTCCAGTGGTACTGTTGTATAAGTATAGTCCAGTGGTACTATAGTATAAATCCCGTCCAGTGGTGCTGCTGTATGAGTACAGGGATAATGCTATATAAGTTCAGTGGTGTTGTCATATAAGTCCAGGGGTGCTGTCATATAAGTCCAGTCCATTGGTGCTGCCAAATATGTCCAGTGGTGCAGCCATATAAGTCCAGGGGGAAAGCCATAAAAAATTCCAGGGTTATGCTGTATAAGTCTAGACCAGTGGTACTTCCGTATAAGTATAGTCCAGTGGTACTATAATATAAATCCCATCCAGTGGTGCTGCTGTATAGGACCAGTGGTACTGCTGTATAAGTCCAGGGATAATGCCGTATAAGTTCAGTGGTGTTGTCTTAAAAGTCCAGGGGTGCTGTCATATAAGTCCAGTCCATTGGTGCTGCCAAATATGTCCGTTGTTGCAGCCATATAAGTCCAGGGGTAAAGCCGTAAAAGTCCAGGGTTATGCTGTTTAAGTCTAGACCAGTAGTACTGCCATATAAATTCAATCCAGTGATACTATCACATTCATCCAGTCCAGTGGTGCTGCCGTATAGGACCAGGGGTACTGCTGTATAAGTACTGGGAAACTGTTGTATAAGTCCAGGGGTACTTTTGTATAAGTCAAGTTCAGTAGTACTGTCTTAGAAATTGAGGGGAACTGCCATATAAATTCAGTCCAGTGACACTGTTGTTTAAGTCCAGTCCAGTGGTGCTGCCATACAAGTCCAGGTGTACTGCCGTATAAGTCCAGTCCAGTGGTGCTGCCATATAAGTCCAGTCCAGTGGTGCTGCTGTATAAGTCCAGGGGAACTGCTGTATGAGTCCAGTTCAGTAGTGCTGCCATATAAGTCAAGTCCAGTGATGCTGCCGTATAAGTTCAGAGGTGCTGCCATATAAGTCAGGTCCAGTGGTGGTGCCATATAGGTCCAGTCCAGTGGTGCTGCCATATAAGGTGAGTGGTGCTTCCATATAAGTCCCGGGGTAATGCCTTATGAGTCCAGTTCAGTAGTGCTGCCATATAAGTCAAGTCCAGTAATGCTGCCATATATGTACAATGGTGCTGCCATATAATTCCAGGTGTACTGCATTATAAGTCCAGTCCAATGGTACTGCCGTATAAGTCCAGTCCAGTGATGCTGCCGTATAAGTCCAGTCCAGTGGTGGTGCCGTATAAGTCCTGTCCAGTGGTACTATTGCGTAAGTCCAGTCCAGTGGTGCTGCAGCATAGGACCAGGGGTACTGCAGTATAAGTCCAAGCGTACTTTCGTATGAGTCCAGTTTAGTGGCGCTGCCATATAAGTTCAGTCCAGTGGTGCTGCCATATAAGTCCAGTGGTGATGCCATATAAGTCTAGGGGTACTGCCATATAAGCCCTGGGGTACTGCCATATATGTCCAGTACAGTGGTATTACCATAAAAATCTAATCCAGTGGAAATGCCAAATAAGTCCAGTCCAGTGGTGCTGCCATATAAGCCTGGGGTATTGCCGTATAAGTCCAGGGGTACTTCCGTATAAGTCCAGTCCAGTGGTACTGCCGTATAAGTCCAGTGGTTCTGCCATATAAGTCCAGTTGTACTATCATATAAGTCCAGTCCAGTGGTGCTGCCGCATAAGATTAGGGGTACTGCCGTATAAGTCTAGTCCAGAGGTGATGCCGTATAAATCCAGTGGTGCTGCCGTATATTCCAAGGGTTCTGCTGTATAAGTCCAGTCCAGTAGTGCTGCCGTATAAGTCAAGTACAGTGGTGCTGCCATATAGGCCCAGGGCTACTGCCATATAAGTCCAGTAAAGCTGCCGTATAAGTCTAGGGGTACTGCCATATTAGTCCAGTCCAGCGGAGCTGCCGTATAAGTCTAAGGGTACTGCCATATCAGTTCAGGGGTACTGCCGTATAAGTCCAGTCCAGTGGTACTACCGTATTAGTCCGGTGGTGCTGCTGTAAAATTCCATGGGTATTGCTGAATAAGTCCATTGGTGCTGCCATATAAGTCCAGGGGCACCGCCGTATAAATCCAGTCCAGTGTTGCTGCCGAATAAGTCCAGTGGTACTGCTGTATAAGTCCAGTCCAGTGGTGCAGCCATAAAAGTCCTGGGGTAAAGCAGTATAAGTCCAGGGTTACTGACGTATAAGTCCAGTCCAGTGGTACTGTCGTATAAGTATAGTCCAATGGTACTATAGTATAAATCCCGTCCAGTGGTGCTGCTGTATGAGTACAGGGATAATGCTATATAAGTTCAGTGGTGTTGTCGTATAAGTCCAGGGGTGCTATCATATAAGTCCAGTCCATTGGTGCTGCCAAATATGTCCAGTGGTGCAGCCATATAAGTCCAGGGGTAAAGCCGTAAAAAATTCCAGGGTTATGCTGTATAAGTCTAGACCAGTGGTACTTCCGTATAAGTATAGTCCAGTGGTACTATAATATAAATCACGTCCAGTGGTGCTGCTGTATAGGACCTGTGGTACTGCTGTATAAGTCCAAGGATAATGCCGTATAAGTTCATCGGTGTTGTCATTTAAGTCCAGGGGTGCTGTCATATAAGTCCAGTCCATTGGTGCTGCCAAATATGTCCAGTGGTGCAGCCATATAAGTCCAGGGGTTAAGCCGTACGTAAAAAATTCCATGGTTATGCTGTAAAAGTCTAGACCAGTGGTACTTCCGTATAAGTATAGTCCAGTGGTTCTTTAGTATAAATCCCGTCCAGTAGTGCTGCTGTATAGGACCAGTGGTACTGCTGTATTAGTTCAGGGATAATGCCGTATATGTTCAGTGGTGTTGTCGTATAAGTCAAGGGGTGCTGTCATATAAGTCCAGTTCATTGGTGCTGTCAAATATGTCCGGTGTTGCAGCCATATAAGTCCAGGGGTAAAGCCGTAAAAGTCCAGGGTTATGCTGTATAAGTCTAGACCAGTGATACTATCGCGTAAGTCCAGTCCAGTGGTGCTGCCGTATAGGACCAGGAATACTGCTGTATAAGTAGTGGGATACTGTTGTATAATTCCAGTGGTACTTTTGTATACGTCAAGTTCAGTAGTGCTGTCTTAGAAGTTGAGGGGAACTGCCATATAAATTCAGTCCAGTGACACTGTTGTTTAAGTCCAGTCCAGTGGTGTTGCCTTATAAGTCCAGTCCAGTAGTGCTGCTGTATAAGTCCAGGGAAAATGCTGTATGAGTCCAGTTCAGTAGTGCTGCCATATAAGTCAAGTCCAGTGGTGCTGCCATATAAGTCCAGGGGTAATGCCTTATGAGTCTAGTCCAGTAGTGCTGCCATATAAGTCAAGTCCAGTAATGCTGCCATATATGTACAATGGTGCTGCCATATAATTCCAGGGGTACTGCATTATAAGTCCAGTACAATGGTACTGCCGTATAAGTCCAGTCCAGTGATGCTGCCGTATAACTCCAGTCCAGTGGTGGTGCCGTATAAGTCCTGTCCAGTGGTACTATCGTGTAAGTCCAGTCCAGTGGTGCTGCAGCATAGGACCAGGGGTACTGCTGTATAATTACAGGGATACTGCAGTATTAGTCCAAGGGTACTTTCGTGTAAGTCTAGTTTAGTGGCGCTGCCATATATGTTCAGTCCAGTGGTGCTGCCATATAAGTTCAGTGGTGATGCCATATAAGTCATGGGGTACTACCATATAAGGCCAGGGGTACTGCCATATATGTCCAGTACAGTGGTACTGCCATAAAAATCTAATCCAGTGGAAATGCCGTACAAGTCCAGTCTAGTGGTGCTGCCGTATAAGCCTGGGGTATTGCCGTATAAGTCCAGGGGTACTGCCGTATAAGTCCAGTCCAGTGGAGCTGCCATATAAGTCCAGTGGCTCTGCCATATAAGTCCAGGGGTACTATCATATAAGTCAAGTCCAGTGGTGCTGCCGCATAAGATTAGGGGTACTGCCGTTTAAATCTAGTCCAGAGGTGATGCCATATAAGTCCATAGGTGCTGCCGTATATTCCAAGGGTTCTGCTGTATATGTCCAGTCCAGTGGTGCTGCCGTATAAGTCAAGTACAGTGGTGCTGCCATATAGGTCCAGGGCTACTGCCATACAAGTCCAGTAAAGCTGCCGTATAAGTCTAGGGGTACTGCCATATTAGTCCAGTCCAGTGGAGCTGCCGTATAAGTCTAAGGGTACTGCCGTATTTGTCCAGGGGTACTGCCGTATAAGTCCAGTCCAGTGGTACTACCATATTAGTCCGGTGGTGCTGCTGTAAAATTCCATGGGTATTGCTGAATAAGTCCATTGGTGCTGCCATATAAGTCCAGGGGCACCGCCGTATAAGTCCAGTCCAGTGTTGCTGACGAATAAGTCCAGTGGTACTGCTGTATATGTCCAGTCCAGTGGTGCAGCAATATAAGTGTGGGGGTAAAGCAGTATAAGTCCAGGGTTACTGACGTATAAGTCCAGTCCAGTGGTACTGTCGTATAAGTATAGTCCAGTGGTACTATAGTATAAATCCCATCCAGTGGTGCTGCTGTATAGGACCAGGGTTACTGCTGTATAAGTCCAGGGATAATGCTATATAAGTTCAGTGGTGTTGTCGTATAAGTCCAGGGGTGCTGTCATATAAGTCCAGTCCATTGGTGCTGCCAAATATGTCCAGTGGTGCAGCCATATAAGTCCAGGGGTAAAGCCTTAAAAAATTCCAGGGTTATGCTGTATAAGTGTCACAATCCTGACTGTAGGTTTTATATTTGGTGACTTACCCCTGCCATCTGTCCTGGATCCTGTGTCTTTTCACTCACGGAGTTAAACAGCTTGTCAGTTTTCCTGAGTTCTCTGCCTGAGAGGTAATAGGTAATCAGCTCCACCTGTGGTGATCTCCTGTGTGAGGCTGAATTCAGTAATCTAAAAGCAAGCATCCTGTGTTTTGCAGAAGTCCAGGCTTCAGTGTTCTCTTGGCCTGCTAGGCCTCATTCTACATCACAGCCTTGGCTAGAGTAGTCACATGACAGTGACATCACCTAATCCTGCCCACCAATCATCAAGGACCAGGAAGTATAAATCAGGAGGCTGAGTTGTAATCTGGGCCAGTTCCTTATGTCACATACAGCCTTGTGTGGGTCTTAAGCTGAGCTCCCTAAAGGTAACCTTTGTACCTAAGTTCCTGTGGAAACTCTGCTCCCTTGTTACCGTTTGGTTTACTTGTGTGTTGCCATTTGATTTCACCATTTCCCTGAGTCTCAATGTAAAGGTACAGCTGCAATGTTTCGTCTTAAAGGCACAGTACTGAATTCCGTGTTCTCCCCTGAAAACCACAGCTGTCGTGTTTCAGTTTTACTGCTGTTGTAGTTGGGATCTCCAGGGCTCAGTACCTCGTGCCTCAGCATCTCCGTGCCTCAGCACCTCCGTGCTCCCAGCATCTCCGTGCCTCAGCATCTCCGTGCCTCAGCATCTCCGTGCCTCAGCACCTCCGTGCTCCCAGCATCTCCGTGCCTCAGCATCTCCGTGCCTCAGCATCTCCGTGCCTCAGCATCTCCGTGCCTCAGCACCTCCGTGCTTCCAGCATCTCTGTGCCTCGGTACCTCCGTGCCTCAGTACCTCCGTGCCTCAGCACCTCCGTGCTTCCAGCATCTTCGTGCCTCAGTACCTCCGTGCCTCAGCACCTCCGTGCTTCCAGCATCTTCGTGCCTCAGTACCTCCGTGCCTCAGCACCTCCGTGCTTCCAGCATCTCCGTGCCTCAGTACCTCCGTGCTTCCAGCACCCCCGTGCCTCAGTACCTCCGTGCCTCAGTACCTCCGTGCCTCAGTACCTCCGTGCTTCCAGCACCTCAGCATCTCCGTGACTCAGCACCTCAGTGCCTCAGTACCTCCGTGCCTCAGTACCTCCGTGCCACAGCACCTCCGTGCCACAGCACCTCCGTGCCACTGCACCTCCGTGCCTCAGTACCTCCGTGCCACAGCATCTCCGTGCTTCCAGCACCTCCGTGCCTCAGCACCCCTACGCACCCCAGTGTCTCTACGCACCCCAGTGCCTCCACGCACCTCAGTGCCTCCACGCACCTCAGTGCCTCCTAGCACCTCAGTGTCCGCAAGCACCTCAGTGTCCGCAAGCACCTCAGTGTCCGCAAGCACCTCAGTGTCCGCAAGCACCTCAGTGTCCGCAAGCACCTCAGTGTCTCCAAGCACCCCGTGCCCTTTAGCACAATTATACCTGGTATTCTTCACTGATTCATCAGTGCCTTTCCAGTTCTGTCTTTCAGGAGACCTTCAGCATGCCTCCTGTCTGCCGACCTAATCCTGCATGAGGAGAACCTAGATTCGGCCATCTCTGCTGCGGTTCCTCTTCCCAGTCACCGGAGGAAACCCAGAGTCCACAGCATTTCCAAACCAGGTCAGTGGTAGTATTTACATAATCCTCCAGTCGCCCGCACAGACTTCACTACACCGGGTTCACAAAAACCTCAGTCATGACAGTAGGAACTGGCCACATGGACCCGGCCGAAAGTGTTAGTCTGACGCATGACCTCCTAAGCAATATTGCAGGACGCTTGGAAGGTCTGGAGTCGACTCAGCATCGATTGGCACAGTGTCTGCAGCGGAATTCGTCCTCCAGAGATTCTATGACTTTCTGCTCTAAGACTCCTGACCAACTGCAGATTTTCTACCAGATGTTACTACAGTTACAAGAACTTTTGCCTAGTATTCTCTCTGTGATGCCTGATCTCCTCAGGAATACTACCAACGTTGTTGATCCTGTTTTGTCTCATCCAGTTAATAGAGTCTCTTCCTCTGCGCAAGGGAAAGTTTTTCATCAGAGCTATCCACGGCCCAAGCTCTCTGAAGCTGAACGTCAGCGGCGTAAGGAGCTACATCTCTGTCTTTACTGTGGAAATTCTGGTCATTTTGTTAAAGACTGCATTCTTCGCAAGCCAGGTAATAGTGACAAATCTCAGTATCATAGTGTTCATGTCTACAAGTCATCCACAGTATCCGATCCTTCTGCTGCTGACGGGGGTATCAAGAAGGCTACTCTTCTGAGAGAGACTCAAATTTATGACTGGGGTCCGGTGGTTAAAAGACCTTATCCCAAGTTGGGTGTCCAGAGAAGAATGTTCAAGCCATTTACAGTCACAGAGGAGTCCGTGTCCACAGACCCAGGAGGGGCGTTTTCAGAGCGTCCAGCCCCAGGAGGGGCGTTTTCAGAGCGTCCAGCCCCAGGAGGGGCGTTTTCAGAGCGTCCAGCCCCAGGAGGGGCGTTTTCAGAGCGTCCAGCCCCAGGAGGGGCATTTTCAGAGTGTCCAGCCCCAGGAGGGGCGTCTTCAGAGCGTCCAGCCCCAGAGAGTCTTCAGAGTGCTGCCCAGCCAGTGAGTCTTCAGAGTGCTGCCCAGCCAGTGAGTCTACAGAGTGCTGCCCAGCCAGAGATTCTACAGAGTGCTGCCCAGCCAGAGATTCTACAGAGTGCTGCCCAGCCAGAGATTCTACAGAGTGCTGCCCAGCCAGAGATTCTACAGAGTGCTGCCCAGCCAGAGATTCTACAGAGTGCTGCCCAGCCAGAGATTCTACAGAGTGCTGCCCAGCCAGAGATTCTACAGAGTGCTGCCCAGCCAGAGATTCTACAGAGTGCTGCCCAGCCAGAGATTCTACAGAGTGCTGCCCAGCCAGAGATTCTACAGAGTGCTGCCCAGCCAGAGATTCTACAGAGTGCTGCCCAGCCAGAGATTCTACAAAGTGCTGCCCAGCCAGAGATTCTACAGAGTGCTGCCCAGCCAGAGATTCTACAGAGTGCTGCCCAGCTCCGTGAAGAGGGGGCTCTTGCCTCAGCCCAGCCCCGTGAAGAGGGGGCTCTTGCCTCAGCCCAGCCCCGTGAAGAGGGGGCTCTTGCCTCAGCCCAGTCCCGTGAAGAGGGGGCTCTTGCCTCAGCCCAGCCCCGTGAAGTGGGGGCTCTTGCCTCAGCCCAGCCCTGTGAAGAAAGGGCTCAGCCCGTCCCGGTTCCAGCCGGTCCAGCAATACTCCAGGCCCTGCCTGGTCAGTCCGTCCCGGTTCCAGCCGGTCCAGCAATACTCCAGGCCCAGCCTGGTCAGTCCGTCCCGGTTCCAGCCGGTCCAGCAATACTCCAGGACCAGCCTGGTCCGTCTTCTTTGGCTCCAGCCAATTCAAGTATCCTTGGATCCAATCCAGTCCTACTCGTCCAGCCAAAGCTTTCTTCAGTTTCATCCTCTAAGCTTTCGTCTGATGGTTTTCCACCTATCTACTTTGATGGAGATTTATTGCAATATGCCGCTCTGGTTGAACAATTTCTCTCTCGGATGGAGTCTGATCCTTCAGGTGCAGTAACTCTTTCCAACGTTACTCGATATCTGTTCCTGGCATTCAGAGGAAGAGCTTTGGAGTGGGCCAACATGCTCTTTGAGAGTAATGATCCTGTGTTCCATGACTTACAGACTTTCAGTAACGCTGTAGTTAAAGAATTTAGTCCTAAACCTTTGGAATCTGCATCAACGAAGGTCCTAAATTCTTCTGTATGAATTTCTCAAGTTCCTCTAAGATTCAAGATGGGTGTCCGGAGTCCACCCTTGAAGAGGGGGATACTGTCACAATCCTGACTGTAGGTTTTATATTTGGTGACTTACCCCTGCCATCTGTCCTGGATCCTGTGTCTTTTCACTCACGGAGTTAAACAGCTTGTCAGTTTTCCTGAGTTCTCTGCCTGAGAGGTAATAGGTAATCAGCTCCACCTGTGGTGATCTCCTGTGTGAGGCTGAATTCAGTAATCTAAAAGCAAGCATCCTGTGTTTTGCAGAAGTCCAGGCTTCAGTGTTCTCTTGGCCTGCTAGGCCTCATTCTACATCACAGCCTTGGCTAGAGTAGTCACATGACAGTGACATCACCTAATCCTGCCCACCAATCATCAAGGACCAGGAAGTATAAATCAGGAGGCTGAGTTGTAATCTGGGCCAGTTCCTTATGTCACATACAGCCTTGTGTGGGTCTTAAGCTGAGCTCCCTAAAGGTAACCTTTGTACCTAAGTTCCTGTGGAAACTCTGCTCCCTTGTTACCGTTTGGTTTACTTGTGTGTTGCCATTTGATTTCACCATTTCCCTGAGTCTCAATGTAAAGGTACAGCTGCAATGTTTCGTCTTAAAGGCACAGTACTGAATTCCGTGTTCTCCCCTGAAAACCACAGCTGTCGTGTTTCAGTTTTACTGCTGTTGTAGTTGGGATCTCCAGGGCTCAGTACCTCGTGCCTCAGCATCTCCGTGCCTCAGCACCTCCGTGCTCCCAGCATCTCCGTGCCTCAGCATCTCCGTGCCTCAGCATCTCCGTGCCTCAGCATCTCCGTGCCTCAGCACCTCCGTGCTCCCAGCATCTCCGTGCCTCAGCATCTCCGTGCCTCAGCATCTCCGTGCCTCAGCATCTCCGTGCCTCAGCACCTCCGTGCTTCCAGCATCTCTGTGCCTCGGTACCTCCGTGCCTCAGTACCTCCGTGCCTCAGCACCTCCGTGCTTCCAGCATCTTCGTGCCTCAGTACCTCCGTGCCTCAGCACCTCCGTGCTTCCAGCATCTTCGTGCCTCAGTACCTCCGTGCCTCAGCACCTCCGTGCTTCCAGCATCTCCGTGCCTCAGTACCTCCGTGCTTCCAGCACCCCCGTGCCTCAGTACCTCCGTGCCTCAGTACCTCCGTGCCTCAGTACCTCCGTGCTTCCAGCACCTCAGCATCTCCGTGACTCAGCACCTCCGTGCCTCAGTACCTCCGTGCCACAGCACCTCCGTGCCACAGCACCTCCGTGCCACTGCACCTCCGTGCCTCAGTACCTCCGTGCCACAGCATCTCCGTGCTTCCAGCACCTCCGTGCCTCAGCACCCCTACGCACCCCAGTGTCTCTACGCACCCCAGTGCCTCCACGCACCTCAGTGCCTCCACGCACCTCAGTGCCTCCACGCACCTCAGTGTCCGCAAGCACCTCAGTGTCCGCAAGCACCTCAGTGTCCGCAAGCACCTCAGTGTCCGCAAGCACCTCAGTGTCTCCAAGCACCCCGTGCCCTTTAGCACAATTATACCTGGTATTCTTCACTGATTCATCAGTGCCTTTCCAGTTCTGTCTTTCAGGAGACCTTCAGCATGCCTCCTGTCTGCCGACCTAATCCTGCATGAGGAGAACCTAGATTCGGCCATCTCTGCTGCGGTTCCTCTTCCCAGTCACCGGAGGAAACCCAGAGTCCACAGCATTTCCAAACCAGGTCAGTGGTAGTATTCACATAATCCTCCAGTCGCCCGCACAGACTTCACTACACCGGGTTCACAAAAACCTCAGTCATGACAATAAGTCTAGACCAGTGGTACTTCCGTATAAGTATAGTCCAGTGGTACTATAATCTAAATCCCGTCCAGTGGTGCTGCTGTATAGGACCAGTGGTACTGCTGTATAAGTCCAGGGATAATGCCGTATAAGTTCAGTGGTGTCGTATAAGTCCAGGGGTGCTGTCATATAAGTCCAGTCCATTGGTGCTGCCAAATATGTCCAGTGATGCAGCCATATAAGTCAAGGGGTAAAGCCGTAAAAGTCCATGGTTATGCAGTATAAGTCTAGACCAGTGGTACTGCCATATAAGTTCAGTCCAGTCCAGTCCAGTGGTGCTGCCGTATAGGACCAGTGATACTGCTGTATAAGTACTGGGATTCTGTCGTATAAGTCCAGGGGTACTTTTGTATAAGTCAAGTTCAGTAGTGCTGTCTTAGAAGTTGAGGGGAACTGCCATATAAATTCAGTCCAGTGACACTGTTGTCTAAGTCCAGTCCAGTGGTGCTGCCGCATGAGTCCAGGGGTACTGCCGTATAAGTCCAGTCCAGTGGTGCTGCCATATAAGTCCAGTCCAGTGGGGCTGCTGTATAAGTCCAGGGGAACTGCTGTATGAGTCCAGTTCAGTAGTGCTGCCATATAAGTCAAGTCCAGTGATGCTGCCGTATAAGTTCAGTGGTGCTGCCATATAAGTCAGGTCCAGTGGTGGTGCCATATAAGTCCAGTCCAGTGGTGCTGCCATATAAGTTGAGTGGTGCTGCCATATAAGTCCAGGGGTAATGCCTTATGAGTCCAGTCCAGTAGTGCTGCCATATAAGTCAAGTCCAGTAATGCTGCCATATATGTACAATGGTGCTGCCATATAATTCCAGGTGTACTGCATTATAAGTCCAGTCCAATGGTACTGCTGTATAAGTCCAGTACAGTGATGCTGCCATATAAGTCCAGTCCAGGGGTTGTGCCGTATAAGTCCTGTCCAGTGGTACTATCGTGTAAGTCCAGTCCAGTGGTGCTGCAGCATAGGACCAGGGGTACTGCTGTGTAAGTACAGGGATACTGCAGTATAAGTCCAAGGGTACTTTTGTATAAGTCCAGTTTAGTGGCGCTACCATATAAGTTCAGTCCAGTGGTGCTGCCATATAAGTCCAGTGGTGATGCCACATAAGTCTAGGGGTACTGCCATATAAGCTATGGGGTACTGCCATATATGTCCAGTACAGTGGTACTGCCATAAAAATCTAATCCAGTGGAAATGCCGTATAAGTCTAGTCCAGTGGTGCTGCCGTATAAGCCTGGGGTATTGCCGTATAAGTCCAGGGATACTTCCGTATAAGTCCAGTCCAGTGGTACTTCCGTATAAGTCCATTGGTTCTGCAATATAAGTCCAGTGGTACTATCATATAAGTCCAGTCCAGTGGTGCTGCCGCATAAGATTAGGGGTAATGCCGTATAAATCTAGTCCAGAGGTGATGCCGTATAAGTCCAGTGGTTCTGCCATATAAGTCATGGGGTACTATCATATAAGTCCAGTCCAGTGGTGCTGCCGCATAAGATTAGGGGTACTGCTGTATAAGTCTAGTCCAGAGGTGATTCCGTATAAGTCCAGTGGTGCTGCCGTATATTCCAAGGGTTCTGCTGTATAAGTCCAGTCCAGTAGTGCTGCCGTATAAGTCAAGTACAGTGGTGCAGGGCTACTGCCATATAAGTCCAGTAAAGCTGCCGTATAAGCCTAGGGGTACTGCCATATTAGTCCAGTCCAGCGGAGCTGCCGTATAAGTTTAAGGGTACTGCCGTATTAGTTCAGGGGTACTGCCGTATAAGTCCAGTCCAGTGGTACTACCGTATTAGTCCGGTGGTGCTGCTGTAAAATTCCATGGGTATTGCTGAATAAGTCCATTGGTGCTGCCATATAAGTCCAGGGGCACCGCCGTATAAGTCCAGTCCAGTGTTGCTGCCGAATAAGTCCAGTGGTACTGCTGTATAAGTCCAGTCCAGTGGTGCAGCCATATAAGTCCTGGGGTAAAGCAGTATAAGTCCAGGGTTACTGACGTATAAGTCCAGTCCAGTGGTACTGTCGTATAAGTATAGTCCAGTGGTACTATAGTATAAATCCCATCCAGTGGTGCTGCTGTATGAGTACAGGGATAATGCTATATAAGTTCAGTGGTGTTGTCGTATAAGTCCAGGGGTGCTGTCATATAAGTCCAGTCCATTGGTGCTGCCAAATATGTCCATTGGTGCAGCCATATAAGTCCAGGGGTAAAGCCGTAAATGTCCAGGGTTATGCTGTATAAGTCTAGACCAGTGGTACTTCCGTATAAGTATAGTCCAGTGGTTCTTAAGTATAAATCCCATCCAGTTGTGCTGCTGTATAGGACCAGTGGTACTGCTGTATAAGTCCAGGGATAATGCCATATTTGTTCAGTGGTGTTGTTGTATAAGTCCAGGGGTGCTGTCATATAAGTCCAGTCCATTGGTGCTGCCAAATATGTCCGGTGGTGCAGCCATATAAGTCCAGGGGTAAAGCCGTAAAAGTCCAGGGTTATGCTGTATAAGTCTAGACCAGTGGTACTGCCGTATAAGTTCAGTCCAGTGATACTATAGTGTAAGTCCAGTCCAGTGGTGCTGCCATATAGGACCAGGGATACTGCTGTATAAGTACTGGGATACTGTTGTATAAGTCCAGGGGTACTTTTGTATACGTCAAGTTTAGTAGTGCTGTCTTAGAAGTTGAGGGGAACTGCCATATAAATTCAGTCCAGTGACACTGTTGTTTAAGTCCAGTCCAGTGGTGCTGCCTTATAAGACCAGGGGTACTGCCGTATAAGTCCAGTTCAGTGGTGCTGCCATATAAGTCCAGTCCAGTGGTGCTGCTGTATAAGTCCAGGGGAACTGCTGTATGAGTCCAGTTCAGTAGTGCTGCCATATAAGTCAAGTCCAGTGATGCTGAAGTATAAGTCCAGGGGTAATGCCTAATGAGTCCAGTCCAGTAGTGCTGCCATATAAGTCAAGTCCAGTAATGCTGCCATATATGTACAATGGTGCTGCCATATAATTCCAGGTGTACCGCATTATAAGTCCAGTCCAATGGTACTGCTGTATAAGTCCAGTCCAGTGATGCTGCCGTATAAGTCCAGTCCAGTGGTGGTGCCGTATAAGTCCTGTCCAGTGGTACTATCGTGTAAGTCCACTCCAGTGGTGCTGCAGCATAGGACCAGGGGTACTGCTGTATAATTACAGGGATACTGCAGTATAAGTCCAAGGGTACTTTCGTATAAATACAGTTTAGTGGCACTGCCATATAAGTTCAGTCCAGTGGTGCTGCCATATGAGTCCAGTGGTGATGCCATATAAGTCTAGGGGTACTGCCATATAAGCCCAGGGGTACTGCCATATATGTCCAGTACAGTGGTACTGCCATAAAAATCTAATCCAGTGGAAATGCCGTATAAATCCAGTCGAGTGGTGCTGCCATATAAGCCTGGGGTATTGCCGTATAAGTCCAGGGGTACTTCCGTATAAGACCAGTCCAGTGGTACTGCCGTATAAGCCCAGTGGTTCTGCCATATAAGTCATGGGGTACTATCATATAAGTCCAGTCCAGTGGTGCTGCCGCATAAGATTAGGGGTACTGCCGTATAAGTCTAGTCCAG
This sequence comes from Pseudophryne corroboree, assembly GCF_028390025.1. Taxonomy (NCBI): domain Eukaryota; kingdom Metazoa; phylum Chordata; class Amphibia; order Anura; family Myobatrachidae; genus Pseudophryne; species Pseudophryne corroboree. Next base: position 145,398,581 of record NC_086451.1, on the reverse strand, counting down.
AGGTGATTCCGTATAAGTCCAGTGGTGCTGCCGTATATTCCAAGGGTTCTGCTGTATAAGTCCAGTCCAGTGGTGCTGCCGTATAAGTCAAGTACAGTGGTGCTTCCGTATAGGTCCAGGGCTACTGCCATACAAGTCCAGTAAAGCTGCCGTATAAGTCTACGGGTACTGCTATATTAGTCCAGTCCAGTGGAGCTGCCGTATAAGTCTAAGGGCACTGCCGTGTTAGTCCAGGGGTACTGCCGTAGAAGTCCAGTCCAGTGGTACTACCGTATTAGTCTGGTGGTGCTGCTGTAAAATTCCATGGGTATTGCTGAATAAGTCCATTGGTGCTGCCATATAAGTCCAGGGGCACCGCCGTATAAGTCCAGTCCAGTGTTGCTGCCGAATAAGTCCAGTGGTACTGTTGTATAAGTCCAGTCCAGTGGTGCAGCCATATAAGTCCTGGGGTAAAGCAGTATAAGTCCAGGGTTACTGACGTATAAGTCCAGTCCAGTGGTACTGTCGTATAAGTATAGTCCAGTGGTACTATAGTATAAATCCCGTCCAGTGGTGCTGCTATATGAGTACAGGGATAATGCTATATAGGTTCAGTGGTGTTGTCATATAAGTCCAGGGGTGCTGTCATATAAGTCCAGTCCATTGGTGCTGCCAAATATGTCCATTGGTGCAGCCATATAAGTCCAGGGGTAAAGCCGTAAAAAATTCCAGGGTTATGCTGTATAAGTCTAGACCAGTGGTACTTTCGTATAAGTATAGTCCAATGGTACTATAATATAAATCCCGTCAAGTGGTGCTGCTGTATAGGACCAGTGGTACTGCTGTATAAGTCCAGGGATAATGCCGTATAAGTTCAGTGGTGATGTCATATAAGTCCAGGGGTGCTGTCATATAAGTCCAGTCCATTGGTGCTGCCAAATATGTCCGGTGTTGCAGCCATATAAGTCCAGGGGTAAAGCCGTAAAAGTCCAGGGTTATGCTGTATAAGTCTAGACCAGTGGTACTGCCATATAAATTCAATCCAGTGATACTATCGCGTAAGTCCAGTCCAGTGGTGCTGCCGTATAGGACCAGGGGTACTGCTGTATAAGTACTGGGAAACTGTTGTATAAGTCCAGGGGTACTTTTGTATAAGTCAAGTTCAGTAGTGCTGTCTTAGAAGTTGAGGAGAACTGACATTTAAATTCAGTCCAGTGACACTGTTGTTTAAGTCCAGTCCAGTGGTGCTGCCGTATAAGTCCAGGTGTACTGCCGTGTAAGTCCAGTCCAGTGGAGCTGCCATATAAGTCCAGTCCAGTGGTGCTGCTGTACAAGTCCAGGGGAACTGCTGTATGAGTCCAGTTCAGTAGTGCTACCATATAAATCAAGTCCAGTGATGCTGCCGTATAAGTACAGTGGTGCTGCCATATAAGTCAGGTCCAGTGGTGGTGCCATATAAGTCCAGTCCAGTGGTGCTGCCATATAAGTTGAGTGGTGCTGCCATATAAGTCCAGGGGTAATCTCTTATGAGTCCAGTCCAGTAGTGCTGCCATATAAGTCAAGTCCAGTAATGCTGCCATATATGTACAGTGGTGCTGCCGTATAATTCCAGGTGTACTGCCGTATAAGTCCAGTCCAGTGATGCTGCCGTATAAGTCCAGTCCAGTGGTGGTACCGTATAAGTCCAGTCCAGTGGTGCTGCCGTATAAGTACAGTGGTGCTGCTGTATAACTCCAGGGCTACTACCGTATATGTCCTGTCCAGTGATACAGCCATATAAGTCTAGTCTAGTGATGCTGCTATATAAGTCCAGTCCAGTGGTAGTGCCAAATGTGTCAAGTCTATGGGTGCTGCCGTATAAGTACAGTGGTGCTGCCGTATAAGTTCAAGGGTACTGCTGTATAAGTACTGGGTTATTGCCGTATAAATCCAGTCCAGTGGTACTGCAATATAAGTCCTGGGGTACTGCCGCATAAGTCTAGTGCTAATGACGTACGGTATTAGTCCAGAGGTGCTGCCGTATAGGTCCAGAACAGTGGTGCTGCCGTATAGGACCAGGGGTTCTGCTGTGTAAGTGCAGGGATACTGCGGTATAAGTCCAGGGGTACTTTTGTATAAGTCAAGTTCAGTGGTGCTGTCTTAAAAGTCAAGGGGTACTGCCCTATAAATTCAGTCCAGTGACACTGCTGTTTAAGTCCACGGGTACTGCTGTATGAGTCCAGTTCAGTAATGCTGCCATATAAGTCAAATCCAGTGATGCTTCCGTATAAGTACAGTGGTGCTGCCATATAAGTCAGGACCAGTAGTGGTGCTATATAAGTCCAGTCCATTGGTACTGCCATAAAATTCCAGTCCAGTGGTTCTTCCCTATAAGTCCAGGGGTCCAGTTGTATAAGTCCAGGGGTAATGCCTTATGAGTCCAGTCCAGTGGTGCTGCCGCATAAGTCCAGGGTTACTGCCATATAAGTCCATTCCAGTGGTACTGCCGTATAAGTCCAGTCTAGTGGTGCTGCTGTATAAGACAAGGGGTACTGCCATATAAGTCCAGTTCAGTGTGGCTTCCGTATAACTCCAATGGTGCTGCTGTATAAGTCCAGAGGTATTGCCATATAAGTACAGTCCAGCGGTACTGCCATATAAGTCCAGTGGTACTGCCGTATAAGTGCAGAGGCACTACCGTATAAGTTCAGGGGTATTGCCATATAAGTACAACCCAGCGGTACTGCCATATAAGTCCAGTGGTACTGCGTATAAGTGCAGAGGCACTACCGTATAAGTCCAGGGGTACTGACATATTAGTCCAGGGGTACTGCCGTATAAGTCCAGTCCAATGGTCCTGCAGTACAAGTCCAGTGGTGCTGCTGTATAAGTCAAGGGGTACTGCAGTGTAGGAGAAGTCCAGTGGTGCTGCCGAATAAGTCCAGTGCTGCAGCCATATAAGTCCAGGGATAAAGCCGTATAAGTTCAGGCTTACTGCTGTATAATTCCAGTCCAGTGGTACTATCATATAAGTCCAGTCCAGAGGTGCTGCCAAATAAGACTAGGGGTACTGCTGTATAAGTCATGGGGTACTGCTGTATTAGTACAGGGGTACTGCCATATAAATCCAGTCCAGTGATGCTGTCATATAAGTCCAGGAGTACTGCAGTATAAGGCCAGTCCAGTGATACAGCCGTATATGTCCACTCCAGTGGTGCTGTCATATAAGTACAGTGGTGCTGCCATATATGTGCATGGGTACTGGTGAATAGATCCAGTGGTGCTGCCGTATTAGTCCAGTGAAACTGCCGTATAAGTCCAGTCCAATGCTGCTTCCGTTTAAGTCCAGTGGTGCTGCCGTATAAGTACAGGGGTACTGCCATATAAGTTCAGTAGTGCTACCGTACAAGTCTAGGGGTACTGCCATATAAGTTCAGTCCAGTGGTGCTGCTGTATAAGTCCAGTACAATAGTACTGCCATATTGGTGCAGTCCAGTGGTGCTGTCGTATAAGTATAGTCCAGTGGTACTATAGTATAAATCCCGTCCAGTGGTGCTGCTGTATGAGTACAGGGATAATGCTATATAAGTTCAGTGGTGTTGTCGTATAAGTCCAGGGGTGCTGTCATATAAGTCCAGTCCATTGGTGCTGCCAAATATGTCCATTGGTGCAGCCATATAAGTCCAGGGGTAAAGCCGTAAAAAATTCCAGGGTTATGCTGTATAAGTCTAGACCAGTGGTACTTTCGTATAAGTATAGTCCAGTGGTACTATAATATAAATCCCGTCCAGTGGTGCTGCTGTATAGGACCAGTGGTACTTCTGTATAAGTCCAGGGATAATGCCGTATAAGTTCAGTGGTGTTGTCATATAAGTCCAGTCCATTGGTGCTGCCAAATATGTCCGGTGTTGCAGCCATATAAGTCCAGGGGTAAAGCCGTAAAAGTCCAGGGTTATGCTGTATAAGTCTAGACCAGTGGTACTGCCATAAAAGTTCAATCCAGTGATACTATTGCGTTCATCCAGTCCAGTGGTACTGCCATATAGGACCAGGGTTACTGCTGTATAAGTACTGGGAAACTGTCGTATAAGTCCAGGAGTACTTTTGTATAAGTCAAGTTCAGTAGTGCTGTCTTAGAAGTTGAGGGGAACTGCCATATAAATTCAGTCCAGTGACACTGTTGTTTAAGTCCAGTCCAGTGGTGCTGCCGTATAAGTCCAGGTGTACTGCCATGTAAGTCCAGTCCAGTGGTGCTGCCATATAAGTCCAGTCCAGTGGTGCTGCTGTACAAGTCCAGGGGAACTGCTTTATGAGTCCAGTTCAGTAGTGCTACCATATAAGTCAAGTCCAGTGATGCTGCCGTATAAGTTCAGAGGTGCTGCCATATAAGTCAGGTCCAGTGGTGGTGCCATATAAGTCCAGTCCAGTGGTGCTGCCATATAAGTTGAGTGGTGCTGCCATATAAGTCCAGGGGTAATGCCTTATGAGTCCAGTCCAGTAGTGCTGCCATATAAGTCAAGTCCAGTAATGCTGCCATATATGTACAATGGTGCTGCCGTATAATTCCAGGTGTACTGCATTATAAGTCCAGTCCAATGGTACTCCCGTATAAGTCCAGTCCAGTGATGCTGCCGTATAAGTCCAGTCCAGTGGTGGTACCGTATAAGTCGAGTCCAGTGGTGCTGCCGTATAAGTACAGTGGTGCTGCCGTATAACTCCAGGGCTACTACCGTATATGTCCTGTCCAGTGATACAGCCATATAAGTCTCGTCTAGTGATGCTGCTATATAAGTCCAGTCCAGTGGTAGTGCCAAATGTGTCAAGTCTATGGGTGCTGCCGTATAAGTACAGTGGTGCTGCCGTATAAGTTCAAGGGTACTGCCGTATAAGTACTGGGTTATTGCCGTATAAATCCAGTCCAGTGGTACTGCAATATAAGTCCTGGGGTACTGCCGCATAAGTCTAGTGCTAATGACGTACTGTATTAGTCCAGAGGTGCTGCCGTATAGGTCCAGAACAGTGGTGCTGCCGTATAGGACCAGGGGTTCTGCTGTGTAAGTGCAGGGATACTGCGGTATAAGTCCAGGGGTACTTTTGTATAAGTCAAGTTCAGTGGTGCTGTCTTAAAAGTCAAGGGGTACTGCCCTATAAATTCAGTCCAGTGACACTGCTGTTTAAGTCCACGGGTACTGCTGTATGAGTCCAGTTCAGTAATGCTGCCATATAAGTCAAGTCCAGTGATGCTTCCGTATAAGTACAGTGGTGCTGCCATATAAGTCAGGTCCAGTAGTGGTGCTATATAAGTCCAGTCCATTGGTACTGCCATAAAATTCCAGTCCAGTGGTTCTTCCCTATAAGTCCAGGGGTCCAGTTGTATAAGTCCAGGGGTAATGCCTTATGAGTCCAGTTCAGTGGTGCTGCCGCATAAGTCCAGGGTTACTGCCATATAAGTCCATTCCAGTGGTACTGCCGTATAAGTCCAGTCTAGTGGTGCTGCCGTATAAGACAAGGGGTACTGCCATATAAGTCCAGTTCAGTGTGGCTTCCGTATAACTCCAATGGTGCTGCTGTATAAGTCCAGAGGTATTGCCATATAAGTACAGTCCAGCGGTACTGCCGTATAAGTCCAGCGGTACTGCCGTATAAGTGCAGAGGCACTACCGTATAAGTCCAGGGGTACTGACGTATTAGTCCAGGGGTACTGCCGTATAAGTCCAGTCCAGTGGTCCTGCAGTATAAGTCCAGTGGTGTTGCTGTATAAGTCAAGGGGTACTGCAGTGTAGGACAAGTCCAGTGGTGCAGTCATATAAGTCCAGGGATAAAGCCGTATAAGTTCAGGCTTACTGCTGTATAATTCCAGTCCAGTGGTACTATCATATAAGTCCAGTCCAGAGGTGCTGCCAAATAAGACCTGGGGTACTGCTGTATAAGTCATGGGGTACTGCTGTATTAGTACAGGGGTACTGCCATATAAATCCAGTCCAGTGATGCTGTCATATAAGTCCAGGAGTACTGCAGTATAAGGCCAGTCCAGTGATACAGCCGTATATGTCCACTCCAGTGGTGCTGTCATATAAGTACAGTGGTGCTGCCATATATGTGCATGGGTACTGGTGAATAGATCCAGTGGTGCTGCCGTATAAGTCCAGTGAAACTGCTGTATAAGTCCAGTCCAATGCTGCTTCCGTTTAAGTCCAGGGGTACTGCCATATAAGTCCAGTAGTGCTACCATACAAGTCTAGGGGTACTGCCATATAAGTTCAGTCCAGTGGTGCTGCTGTATAAGTCCAGTACAATAGTACTGCCATATTGGTGCAGTCCAGTGGTGCTGCCGTATAAGTCTAGGGCTACTGGTGCATAAGTCCAGTCCAGTGGTGGTGCTGTATAAATCCAGTCCAGCGGTACTGCCATCTTAGTCCAGTGAAGTGGTGCTGCCGTATATGTCCAAGTGTACTGCCGTATAAGTCCAGGGGTACTGTCATATAAGTCCAGTGGTGTTGCTTTATAATTGCATGGGTACTGCTGACTATGTCCATTGGTGCTGAAATATAAGTCCAGGGGCACTGCCGTATAAATCCAGTACAGTGGTGCTGCCGAATAAGTCCAGTGGTACTGCCATATAAGTCCAGGGGTACTGCCGTATAAGTCTACACCAGTGGTGATGTCATATAAGTGTAGGGGTACTGCTGAATAAGTCCAGTGAAACTGCCGTATAAGTCCAGTCCAGTGTTACTTCCGTATAAGTCCAGTTGTGCTACCGTATAAGTCTAGGGGTACTGCCGTATAAGTCCAGTCCAGTGGTGCTGCCGTATAAGTCCAGTGGTGCTTCCTTATAATTCTATGGGTACTGCTGAATAAGTCCATTGGTGCTGCAATATAAGTCCAGGGGTAAAGCAGTAGAAATTCAGGGGTACTGCCGTATATGTCCAGTCCAGTGGTACTGCAGTATAAGTGCAGTGGTACTATCGTATATGTCCAGTCCAGTGGTGCTGCCATATAAGACCAAGGCTACTGCTGTATAAGTTCAGCAGTACTGTCATATTAGTTCGGTGGTGATGTCATATAAGTTCAGGGGTACTGCTATATATGTCCAGTCCAGTGTTACTGCCGTATAAGTCCAGTCCAGTGGTGCTGCCGTAGAAGATCAGGGGAACTGTCATATAAGTCCAGTTCAGTGGTACTGCCATTTAAGTCCAGTGGTGCTGCTGTACAAGTCCAGAGGTACTGCCTTATACATCCAGTTTGGTGGTGCTGCTGTATATGTCCAGTGGAACTGCCGTATAAGTCCAGTCCAGTGGTGCTGCCATATTAGTCCAGTCCAGTGGTGCTGCCGTATAAGTCCAAGGGTACTTCTGAATAAGTCCAGGGGCACTGCCGTATAAGTCCAGTCCAGTGGTACTGCCGTATAAGTCCAGTGGTGCTGCCTTTTAATTCCATGGGTACTTCCGAATAAGTCCATTGGTGCTGCCATATAAGTCCAGGGTTTCTGCCATATTAGTCCAGTCCAGTGGTGCTGCCGAATAAGTCCAGTGGTACTGCCATATAAGTCCAGTCCAGTGTTATTGCTGTATAAGTTCAGACCAGTGGTGCTGCCGTATAAGATCAGGGGAACTGTTGTATAAGTCTAGTCCAGTGGTTCTGTCATTTAATTCCAGTGGTGCTGTATAAGTCCAATGGTACTGCCGTATACATCCAGTCCAGTGGTGCAGCTGTATACATCCAGATCAGTGTTACTACTGTATAAGTCCAGTCCAGTGGTGCTGCTCAATAAGTCCATTTCAGTGGTACTGCCATATAAGTCTAGTACAGTAGTTCTGCCGTATAAGTCCAGAGGTGCTTCAGTATAATTCCAGGGGTACTGCCACATAAGTCCAGTCCAGTGCTGCTGCTATATAAGTCCAGTCCAGTGGTACTTCTATATTAGTCCACTCCAGTGGTGGTGCCGTATAAGTCCAGGGGTGCTGCCGTATAAGTCCAAGGGTACTGCTGAATAAGTCCAGTGGTGCTGCCGTATAAGTCCAGTCCAGTGGTACTGTCATATAAGTCCAGTGGTGCTTCAGTAAAATTCCAGGGGCACTGCCGTATAAGTCCAGTGGTGCTGCCATATAAGTCCAAGGGTACTGCTGAATAAGTCCAGTGGTGCTGCCGTATAAGTCCAGTCCAGTGGTACTGTCATATAATTCCAGTGGTGCTTCAGTATAATTCCAGGGGCACTCCCGTATAAGTCCAGTGGTACAGCCGTATAAGTCCAGTGTTACTGCCATATAAGTCCAGTCCAGTGGTAGTGCCGTATAAGTCCAGTTCAGTGGTGCTGCCGTATAAGTCTAAGAATACTGCCATATAAGTCCAGTCCAGTCTTGCTTCCGTATAACTCCAATGGTGCTCCGTATAAGTCCAGGGGTATTGTTATATAAGTACAGTCCAGCGGCACTGCCGTATAAGTCCAGGGGTACTGCCGTATAATTCCAGTCCAGTGGTCCTGAAGTATAAGAACAGTGGTGCTGCCGTATAAGTCCAGGGGTACTGCAGTATAAGTCCAGTAGTGCAGCCATATAAGTCCAGGCGTAAAGCATGTGTAAGTCCAGGGTTACTGCCGTATAAGTCCAGTCCAGTGGTTCTGTCGTATAAGTTGAGTCTAGTGGTACTTTCATATAGGTCCTGTCCAGTGGTGCTGCCATATAAGACCATGGGTACTGCTGTATAAGTTCAGGGGTATGCTGTATTAGTCCAGTGGTGCTGCCATATAAGTCCAGGGGTACTGCTGAATAAGTCCAGTGGTGCTGCAATTTAAGTCCAGGAGTACTGCCATATAAGTCCAGTAGTGCTGCGTAAAAGTCTAGGGGTACTGCCGTATAAGTCCAGTCCAGTGGTAATGCCGTATAAGTCCAGTAATTCTGCCTTATAAATCCATGGGTACTGCCGTTTATATGTCCAGTCCAGTGGTACTGCCGAATAAGTCCAGTGATACTGCCGTAAAAGTCCAGTCCAGCGGTGCTGCCGTATAAGTCCAGTCCACTGGTGCAGCTGTATAAGTCCAGTGGTACTGCAGTATAAGTCAAGTCCATTTGTGCTGCCAAATAAGTCCAGTGGTGTAGCCATTTACGTTTAACGGTAAAGTCGTAAAAGTCCAGAGTTACTGTCGTAAAAGTCCAGTCCAGTGGTACTGCCATATAAGTCCTGTCCAGTGGTACTATCATGTAAGTCCAGTCCAGTGGTGCTGCAGTATAGGACCACGGGTACTGCTGTATTAGTACAGGGATACTGCCGTATAAGTCCAGGGGTACTTTCGTATAAGTCCAGTTCAGTGGTGCTGTCATTTAAGTCCAGTCCAGTAGTTCTGCTGTAGAAGTCCAGTGATGCTTCCGTATAAGTCCAGTTCAGTTGTGGTGCCATATAAGTCCAGTCTAATTGTGCTGCCGTATAAGTTGAGGGGTACTGCCATATAAATTCAGTCCAGTGGTACTTCCATTTAAGTCCAGTCCAGTGGTGCTGCCATTTAAGTCCAGTCCAGTAGTTCTGCCGTATAAGTCCAGTGATGCTTCCATATAAGTCCAGTTCAGTTGTGGTGCCATATAAGTCCAGTCTAATTGTGCTGCCGTATAAGTTGAGTGGTGCTGCCGTATAAGTCCAGGGGTACTGCCATATGAGTCCAGTCCAGTAGTGCTGCCATATAAGTCAAGTCCAGTGATGCTGCCATATATGTACAATGGTGCTGCCATATAAGTCCAGCTGTACTGCCTTATAAGTCCAGTCCAATGGCACTGCCATATAAGTCCAGTCCAGTGTTGGTGCTGTATAAGTCCAGTCCAGTGGTGCTTCCATATAAGTACAGTGATGCTGCCGTATAAATCCAGAGGTACTGCCGTATAAGTCTTGTCCAGTGGTACAGCCATATAAGTCTAGTCTAGTGATGCTGCCATATAAGTCCTGTCCAGTGGTGGTTCCAAATGTGTCAAGTCTATTGGTGCTTATGTATAAGTACAGTACTGCTTCCATATAAGTCCAGTGGTGCTTCCGTATAAGTACAGGGGTACTGCCATATAAGTCCAGTCCAGTGGTGCTGCTCTATAAGTCCAGTCCAGTGGTACTGCCATATTACTAACAACAAAATAACAGGTGGCGCTAGACAATCGAGTGAATTTTATAAAAACATTTATTCAAATACAATATTTAAAGTTACAACACACTCCCGGGAGAAATAAAATGATATAACAAAATTTCACAATTGTAAAAACTGTGCACTGTATGCGAACTTCTTAATCAATTTCCTCAGGAAACCAGTTATAAATTGTAAACTTATATGCACATATTTGAAAAAAATATATATAGCTGTGCCTGAGGCTATTCACTTTTTTTTAAAAAAGAGGAATCTAGATCAGAGACACGACAAAAATCAAACTATAGGGAAAATGAAAGCTACCTACCTAGATCTCAAAGAGGTAGATATCGTAATAGATCTACTCAATATAAAACACGAGAATTACTGGAGAACAATAAGTACTCCAATGATACACAAATGTCACCTGGATGGTCGACAGTACCACACAAAAAAACCCCACAACAGCAAGAATCCTCTTTAAGAGCTGTAAATGGAGAGCCCCCCCGAGAGCGTCGCCATTTTTTAGACAGGGGAAGGAGAGACAGGATGGAACCAAATCCCAGAGGGAGCAGATACTTCCTACAAAATCGTTACGATCCCCTGACACGTACACCAAAAAGAGGAAGAGATTCCGACCAAGAGGTCGAAGAGGGGGAAAGGGGCAACAAAAACCAAAGGTTCCGTTAAAACCAGTAGGCATTTTTAACCTATCCTCAGTCATTCTAACAAACACTGAGGAAAAAATCCTTTCGAAAGGGATGAATTTTGCCCCTACCACACGCCCCAATTTTTTTGAGCTCTTCATTGAACTCAATCGATTTGTAAGAGGATTATGTAGGAAAAGATTTTTCATGACAACAAATAAACAAAGTATAGGGTTAAACAATATAGAGGTGTTATTAGATCAAGATGATACTTCTGGACTCAATATACTTAATGAACTTTTATTGGAAAATGCCTCTAATGACGACTTGGAACAGCAGACTAAAATATCTGTGTTCGACGTTAATAGAGGCTTGTTTAAGAAAAAATCACAATTTTTTCCCATTCAACATAAAACAAGTGCTATAGACACGTTCTACCAAACTACCCTAGAAGAATTTCGCAATCTATGCGATCAGAAAACACATCCCTGTCTGTTTAATTTGAAGCCTGATGAAAGAAAGACCCTTAAAAGACTTTCTGACAATCAGGCACTCACCATTAAGTCTGCAGACAAGGGGGGAGGGGTGGTAGTACAAAATACTGAAGACTATATCAAGGAGGCCAGAAGACAGCTTACTAATACCACTTTTTACAGAAAGTTAGAACAGGATCCAACCCTTGATTACCAAAAGAAATTAAAAAACATGCTAACAATAGCTTGTGTCAATGATATAATAACCTGTGATGAATTTGAGTTCCTCTACCCCCTCCACCCAATCACTCCCATTTATTATCACCTCCCCAAAGTACACAAAACACTGCACGAACCACCAGGCCGCCCTATTATTTCAGGGATTGATGGACTCACATCTAATTTGTCATATTATGTTGATCACTTTTTACAACCATGCGCAACCTCTCTGAGATCCCATATTAGAGACACTACTGAGTTTATTAAACTGGTAGAAGGTATGAAATGGAGCTCAGAATTTATGTTCGTCACATGTGACGTCCAAGCTCTATATACCAACATCCCACATACAAAGGGGATAGACTGTGTGGCAAAAAGCCTGTGTAAAGATATGGGTATCTCAGAGGGGAAACGCCAATTTATACTTTCTGCAATTGCTTTTATTTTGTCCCACAATTATTTTTTATTTGATCACTGTCACTACCTTCAGGTCCTCGGTACGGCGATGGGGACCAGGTTCGCACCGAGTTTCGCGAATATTTATATGGGCAACTTTGAAGAAACCCACATATGGGGGGGCGCCCACAGTGCGAACCTGGTCCTATACGGTCGCTATATCGATGACCTGTTTTTCGTTTGGAAGGGGGATTCTGCTTCAGTTACTGAATTTGTTAAAGATCTAAATAATAACACTTATGGTTTAACCCTCACATACACCCACCATCCCTCACAGATGAATTTTTTAGATGTTACAGTGGAGGTGGTAGAGGACACTGTCACAGTATCACCATATAGAAAATCAGTAGATGTATGTAATTATATTCCTTATTCCAGTAATCATAATAAAAACTGGCTCAAGAATGTACCAAAAAGCCAGGTACATAGGATCAGGAGAAATTGCACTTTTGATAAAAAATTTCATGAACAGGTTAATGAATTGGTGGATACATTCAAGGGTTGTGATTACCCACAAGTAGTGTTGGATGAGGCTTTAGAATATGCCTCTAAACTTGTGAGAAAAGAAACACTTGCCACACATAATGAGAACTATACGAACACACAAGAATCTGGCCATTATAGTGATGAAAATATGGAGGCTACAAATCAAAGTAAAAATAAAAATAAAAATAAGAACAAAACAATAAAGATGAATAAAGATAAATATAGTTTGGTATTTAAATCAAAATTTAACATAGCAGCTAGTAAAATTAAGGGTATAATTAATAAAAACTATAGATTATTATTCACCGATCCAGTCCTCAAGGAACATCTGGACAAAACACCTATGGTTGTTTTTAAGAAAGCAAAAAACCTGCGCAATATTCTAGCTCCCAGCTTTTTTAAAGGACAACCAGATCGATCCCTAAAAAATACACAAAGAACACTCATTGGACCAGAGGTCACAGGGTTTTTCCGCTGTAATCATAGGAAGTGCACTACGTGTTTGTTTGTTATGAATAAAACCAAAAAAGTAGTATCAAGTGTCTCGCAAAAAGAGTACTCAATTGATACATTTATCAACTGTAGTACTCAATATGTTATTTATTTATTAATCTGTCCCTGCCACTTATACTATGTGGGTCGAACGACACGGTCCCTGAAGCTCAGATTTATGGAGCACAGAAGGAACATTCTTAATAACATCACTAACCATAGTGTACCTCGCCATTTCTCTGAGCTACATAGAGGTGATCCAACAGGCCTCCAGCTCATTGGGCTTGAACACATTCCCACAACCAGTAGAGGGGGTGATCGCTTTAGAACCCTATGCAGACAGGAGGCAGCGTGGATTCTGAAGCTACAGACTTTAAACCCTCAGGGTTTGAATGAAACCATTGATTTAGAGTTCATTTGAGCACTTGGTTGTTGGACTGTGTTCTTTGGCAGCTTTGGAGTTTTGGATTTCACATCTGTGTATACATGTAAATGTGCATACGGATGTGAAGTCTAACTCTTGTTTAGATATACATACTCATTATCAACTAATATGATCATCTAGATTAAGTTATTTGGTTCCATTAGAATAGGTCACTTTGTATACATGCACTTCATATTGCATGAAATCATTTAGTTCTCATAGAATGGCTCTGTAAATACTAGGCCATTCTTGTGAGAACACACAGAAAGTCGTGCCCACACAGATGTGTGTGGGTGTGCACGTCTTATGTGGGTGTTAGTGTCTGTGTACACGCACGCACATTTATTCAAGAATTTTTTTCTTGTATTTTTTCCTCTTTTTTCCTTTTTTGGTTTGCAAAAATTATTTAAATAAGATCCACTATGTGTCTCTTCTATTTTATATATCTCTCTCTCTCATTTTTTCCCTCTCTTTATTTATTAGGGCCCATAACCATTGGTAGGGCCACCAGGGTGTTTAAATGTTTTAAACATTCCAATACAAATACTGAGTTTAAATATAAGTAAAGAATATATGAAAGAAAAAAGAAAAAAGAAAATGAATTTCCTCATTAAAGTTTTGCAAGTTAATAATTAGAGCAAATACATTGGATTGTATATATGAATAAATATGTAATCAATATGATATTATTTGACAATCTAAGTAATTCCTCTTTGAAAATCATGATAGGTATTCCCAGTCTCATATACTATCCGCATGCATTATTATTTAATTGTTTATGAGATATGCTGTGAAAATATGTATTAGATTTAATTACCCAAGCTATATTAATATAAGCGATGTCTTTTTTAAATATATGCACTGATCCCATGTTGTTGGAAGTTTTAGTATAACATGTAGTAATTAATGACATAAGAGACAGCTGGTATTCAATCATCTAAAAAACAGCTACATCTGAGGAACAGGTATAAAACTAAGAACATTCCTACCCTCAGACATACCTGCCTTTAGAAAAAGACGCCCTGCTGGCGTTGAAACGCGTTAGGATACAGGCTTTTCTTCACAAGGACCCACACTCTCATCAGCTGCTGCACCCACGGTTTGTCCGTGTAGAGAAGCCCACGGACACAGCGCTGCCATTGGGAGCACCTGCACTTGCAATCCACTTCCAATCCCCGTAGCTCCGGTTGAGCACGCCATCTGGGGAAAAGTTATTCACGGGTGCTGTTCCCTTGCAAGCCCGGCGCAGACCGGCGCACTCCGGAAAATCAGCCCAAATAGCCTCCTGTCTGCAAGTGCGGAGGTACCGGAGGCAGTGTGATCTACCTGCACGGCCTTACAGGCACACTGCACGGCGCAGCAATACCATACCCGCTGAGGCTCTGGTGTGTGTCTCTGACAGCACAACGAGACGACACCAGGGAGCAAGGAAAACACAGGCTCCTGCCCAGCGGAGGTAACTTACCAATGTATCTTTACAATTAACCATCTATACATATGGATCTGTGACGTATTCAGCACCTTGTGGCTTACCAAGGCGTGAGTGACTTTTATTATGTTACTATATTAATCAATTAATTCACATACATTTTATATCGAAGTTTGTTTGCATTTCAGTGCTTTTTAAAAAAAAGTGAATAGCCTCAGGCACAGCTATATATATTTTTTTCAAATATGTGCATATAAGTTTACAATTTATAACTGGTTTCCTGAGGAAATTGATTAAGAAGTTCGCATACAGTGCACAGTTTTTACAATTGTGAAATTTTGTTATATCATTTTATTTCTCCCGGGAGTGTGTTGTAACTTTAAATATTGTATTTGAATAAATGTTTTTATAAAATTCACTCGATTGTCTAGCGCCACCTGTTATTTTGTTGTTAGTGGTCTATGTAAGGGATTGGCAATTCCCTTTATCAGGAGGCTGCTGACAATCTCAGTGCAGTGTTTTTCACCCAAGCGCTTAGTTTCCTTTTCTTGGTACTGCCATATTAGTCTAGTCCAGTGGCGCTGCCATATTAGTCCAGTGGAACTGTCGTATAAGTCCAGGGGTACTACTGTACAAGTCCACTCAAGTGGTGCTGTCATATAAGTCCAGTGGTGCTGCCATATAAGTGCAGGGGTACTGCTGAATAAGTCCAGTGGTGCTGCTGTATAAGTCCAGTGAAACTGCCGTATAAGGCCAGTACAGTGCTGCTTCCATATAAGTCCAGTGGTGCTGCCATATAAGTCCAGTCCAGTGTTGCTGCCGAATAAGTCCAGTGGTACTGCCATATATGTCCAATCCAGCGGCACTGCCATATAAGTTTAGTCCACTGGTGCTGCCATATAAGTTCAGTCCACTGGTGCAGCTGTATAAGTCCAGGGGTACTGCAGTACAAGTCAAGTCCAGTGGTGCTGCCGAATAAGTCCAGTGGTACATCCATATAAGTCCAGGGGTAAAGCAGTATCAGTCCAGGGTTACTGTCGTATAAGTCCAGTCCAGTGGTACTATAGTATAAATCCAGTCCAGTGGTGCTGCTGTATAGGACCTGGGGTACTGCTGTATAAGTCCAGGGGTACTTTCCCATGGGCAGTAAACGCAGGAGTATTAAACGCAAACCGATGTGGTTTAACAAGAAGGTAAAGGCAGAAAGGCATAAAAAAAAGTGGTCTTTCAAAGCATTGAAATCTAAAGGAAAGGAGGAGTCTTTCAAGTATTACAAGGAGTGTAATAAATGCAAAAAAGCAATAAGAGCAGCTAAAATGGAAAATGAAAAGCAAATCGCTATAGAGAGTAAAACCAATCCTAAAAAGTTTTTTAAATACATAAACGGTAAAAGGTTAAAAAAGGAGAATATAGGTCAATTAAAAGATGAATTAGGAGAATTGATAAATGATGACGAAATAAAAGCAGAAATACTGAACAAATTCTTTTCATCAGTATTCACCAGACAAGAACTGATGGTGGGACTAGAGCATAACAATTGTGACAGTAATGATTCATGGTTAGATACTTGTTTAAGCGAAGAAGTAGTCCGGGAGAGACTAAGCAAAATTAAGATCAATAAATCACCTGGTCCCGATGGACTTCACCCGAGGGTTCTTATGGAGCTTATATCACAAATAGCATGACCTATATACTTGATTTTCAATAGCTCAATTAGATCAGGCATGGTACCGAAGGATTGGTGTATAGCTGAGGTAGTGCCATTATTTAAAAAGGGATCCAAAAATCTTCCGGGAAACTACAGACCAGTTAGTTTGACATCTATAGTGGGGAAAATATTGGAAGGAATCCTAAGGGACAGCATACACGAGTAGCTACAGTCCGCTAGGATTATTAGCGAGAACCATCATGGGTTTGGGAGGGACAGGTCATGTCAGACTAACTTAATTAGCTTCTATGAGGAAGTGAGCAATAATCTTGATCAAGGAAAAGCAGTGGATGTGGTCTTCCTAGATTTTGCAAAAGCCTTCGAAAACGTGCCTCACAGGTGACTGATGATCAAATTAAAGGAGCTTGGCCTAGGAAAAACTATATGCACATGGATAAGCAACTGGTTTGATAGCAGGGTACAGCGAGTAGTGGTCTACAGGAAGTCCTCAACCTGGTCCCCAGTCAGTGGCAGAACTAGCGAGCGGTGGGCCCAGGTGTGACAAAATGCTTTGGGCCCCCCCCCATCCCATCCAAGTCCACCCCCTCACCCCTGGAGAGGATTTGGTGAGGGGGACATGCACAGGGCCAGAGAAATGGATACCTAGCAACAGTGCCGTAACTAGACATTTTAGCACTGTGTGCAAGAAACAGCATCGGAGCCCCACCCCAGCATGCAAAACAGGGGCAGTGTGCGCCGTAGGCGCGCGCAAAAATACATAGTGGCATGGCTTCGTGGGGAAGTGGTGTGGCCACAAAATAATACCAATTCATAAAACGGTGCACAGTAGTCTCCATTATTCAAATTACGCCACACAGTAGCACCACTACACCAGGTAGAGAGCCTTTTACACCTTACGGCGGACAGATTCCTCTTTTTACACATTACGGCAGACAGCGTCCCCTTTTTACACATTACGGCAGACAACGTCCCACTTTTTACACATTACGGCAGACAGCGTGCACTTTTTACACATAACGGCAGACAGCGTCCCCTTTTTACACATAACGGCAGACAGCGTGCCCTTGTTACACATAGCGGCAGACAGCGTGCCCTTTTTACACATAGCGGCAGACAGCGTACACTTTTTACACATAACGGCAGATAGCGTGCCCTTGTTAAACATAGCGGCAGACAGCGTACACTTTTTACACATAACGGCAGACAGCGTACCCTTTTTACACATTACGGCAGACAGCGTGCCCTTGTTACACATTACGGCAGACAGCGTCCCCCTTTTTACACATTACGGCAGGCAGATTCCCCCTTTTTACACATTGCGGCAGGCAGATTCCCCCTTTTTACACATTGCGGCAAGCAGATTCCCCCTTTTTACACATTGCGGCAGGCAGATTCCCCCTTTTTACACATTGCGGCAGGCAGATTCCCCCTTTTTACAGGATCCGGACTGAAAGTCGACAGTAACTAGGTCGACAATGTCTAGGTCGACCACTATTGGTCGACAGTAACTAGGTCGACAGGGTCTTTAGGTCGACATGTTCTAGGTCGACAGGTCAAAAGGTCGACATGAGTTTTTATTTTTTTGAACCTTTTCATACTTAACGATCCACGTGGACTACGATTGGAACGGTAATCTGTGCCGAGCAAAGCAGTAGCGGAGCGAAGGCACCATGCCCGAAGCATGGCGAGCGAAGCGAGCCATGCGAGGGGACGCGGTGCACCAATTGGGGTTCCCGGTCACTCTACGAAGAAAACGACACCAAAATAACATTAAAAACTCATGTCGACCTTTTGACCTGTCGACCTAGAACATGTCGACCTAAAGACCCTGTCGACCTAGACACCCTGTCGACCTAGTTACTGTCGACCAATAGTGGTCGACCTAGACATTATTGACCTAGTTACTGTCGACTTTCAATACCACACCCCTTTTTACACATTGCGGCAGGCAGATTCCCCATTTTTACACATTGCGGCAGGCAGATTCCCCCTTTTTACACATTGCGGCAGGCAGATTCCCCCTTTTTACACATTGCGGCAGGCAGATTCCCCATTTTTACACATTGCGGCAGGCAGATTCTCCCTTTTTACACATTGGGGCAGGCAGATTCCCCCTTTTTACACATTGCGGCAGACAGTCCCAAGAAAGACAGAAAGAAAGAAAGAAAGAAAGAAAGAAGAATTATACTTACCCTCTCCGCTGGCTCAGGCTCCTCGGTGCAGCTTCTGGTCACTCACGATTCCCGGGCAGGAGAGAAGGAGGAGGAGGGAGGTGGAGGAGGGAGCCGCAGCAGCGCTGTGTTAGTGGTGGAGGCGCTGCTGCTGCTGCCCCTCTGCTTCAGTATAGGTTGTTCTCAGAAGACAGCCTATAATGAAGCAGAGGGGCAGCAGCAGCAGCGCCTCCACCAGTAACAAAGCGCTGCTGCGGCTCCCTCCTCCACCTTCCTCCTCCTCCTTCCCCCGTAACGCTGCTCCTCTCCTCTCTGGGCGGCTGTGCGCTGCAGGCAGCAGTTGCCCGCAGTGCACAGCGGCATGTAATGAGTCAGTTTGACTCATTACATGCTTTGGGCCCTTGGACAGAGGCGGGCCCCAGTGCAACGCACTGGTTGCACTGGTGGTAGTTCCGCCTCTGTCCCCAGTAGTCAGCGGAATACCACAAGGGTCCGTACTCGAACCACTACTGTTCAACATATTTATCAATGACCTAGAAATAGGCCAGGAAAGTACAGCGTCAATCTTTGCAGATGATACTAAACTGTGTAGGGTAATTAATTCAGAATTGGATGTGGAGTCCTTGCAGAATGATCTATCCAAACTTGAACTCTAAGCGTCTAAATGAAAAATGAGGTTCAATACAGACAAATGCAAGGTTATGCATTTTGGGACTAAAAACAAACTCTCAACCTACATATTACATGGGGAACGCCTAGGGGAAACAGAGTTGGAAAAAGATCTGGGGTATTCATTGATAATAGGCTTAATAACTATACACAATGTCAAAACGCAGTAAGGAAGGTAAGTAAGGTGCTAGCGTGCATAAAAAGGGGAATTAAGACAAGAGACTTGGATGTAATCCTGCCGCTGTATAAAGCATTGGTACGTACACACCTGGAATATTGTATTCAGTTTTGGGCACCATTGTATAAAAAAGACATCAGTGGACTCGAGAGGGTTCAAAGGCGAGCTACTTAATTGATTAAAGGCTTAGAGGGACTGGATTATAAGGAAAGGCTTACTAGGTTGAATATGTATGTATACACTATAAGAGAGGCGCCTAAGAGGAGATATTATTAATATCTTCAAATATGTAAAGGGACATCACAAAGAGTTATCAGAGGAATTATTTATTAAAAGAACACAGTTTAGGACACATGGGCACTCGCTGCGGCTGGAGGAGAGAAAGTTCCGAACGCAACGGAGGAAAGAGTTCTTCATTGTTAGGGCAATTAGGATGTGGAATTCCGTGCCAGGGAAGGTGGTAATGGTGGACTCTGTAATTGGATTTAAAAAAGGAATGGATAAATTTCTGAATGAAAATGATATCCAAGGTTATAATATTTAAAATATAAACGTGGTTAATTCGGGGGTAACATGAGTTATAGTAGTTAACTAGTCATAAAACATTATTCAGCGGGTATGTAGAATCATCACAACTTAATACAGGTTGAACACGATGGGCAATTTGCCTCTATTCAACCTCAATTACTATGTTACTATGTTACTTCCGTATAAGTCAAGTTCAGTGGTGCTGTCGTATAAGTCCAGTCCATTGGTGCTAGAGAATAAGTCCAGTGTTGCAGACATTTAAGTCAAGGGGTAATGCCATAAAAGTACAGGGTTACTGCCGTATAAGTTCAGTCCAGTGGTACTGCCGTATAAGTCCGGTCCAGTGGTACTATCGTGTAGAGATGAGCGGGTTCGGTTCCTCGGAATCCGAACCCCCCCCCGAACTTCATCCATTTTACACGGGTCCGAGGCAGACTCGGATCCTCCCGCCTTGCTCGGTTAACCCGAGCGCGCCCGAACGTCATCATCCCGCTGTCGGATTCTCGCGAGATTCGTATTCTATATAAGGAGCCGCGCGTCGCCGCCGCCATTTTCACTCGTGCATTGGAGATGATAGGGAGAGGACGTGTGCAGCGTTCTCTCAGTTGTGTTCAGTGTGCTGCAAATATCTGTGCTCAGTGTGCTGCAAATATCTGTGCTCAGTGTGCTGAAAATAGCTACGTTCTCTGCCTGAAAAACGCTCCATATCTGTGCTCAGTGTGCTGCAAATATCTGTGCTCAGTGTGCTTTATTGTGGGGACTGGGGACCACCAGTATAGTAGGAGGACAGTGCAGAGTTTTGCTGACCAGTGACCACCAGTATTATACGTTCTCTGCCTGAAAAACGCTCCATATCTGTGCTGCATTGTAGTATATAGTAGGAGGACAGAGCAGAATTTTGCTGACCAGTGACCACCAGTATTATACGTTCTCTGCCTGAAAAACGCTCCATATCTGTGCTGCATTGTAGTATATAGTAGGAGGACAGTGCAGAATGTTGCTGACCAGTGACCACCAGTATTATATCAGTACGGTACAGTAGTCCACTGCTCTACCTACCTCTGTGTTGTCAAGTAAACTATCCATCCATACCTGTGGTGCATTTAAGTTTTGCGCAGTATATATATAGTAGGAGAACAGTGCATAATTTTGCTGACCACCAGTATATAATATATAGCAGTACGGTACAGCAGTCCACTGCTCTACCTACCTCTGTGTCGTCAAGTATACTATCCACCCATACCTGTGGTGCATTTAAGTTTTGCGCAGTATATATATAGTAGGAGGACAGTGCATAATTTTGCTGACCACCAGTATATAATATATAGCAGTACGGTACAGTAGTCCACTGCTCTACCTACCTCTGTGTCGTCAAGTATACTATATCCATCCATACCTGTGGTGCATTTTAGTTGTTGTGCGCAGTAGTAGGAGGACAGTGCATAATTTTGCTGACCACCAGTATATAATATATAGCAGTACGGTACAGTAGTCCACTGCTCTACCTACCTCTGTGTCGTCAAGTATTAGGGATGTGCACTTGAAATTTTTCGGGTTTTGTGTTTTGGTTTTGGGTTCGGTTCTGCGGCCGTGTTTTGGGTTCGACCGCGTTTTGGCAAAACCTCACCGAATTTTTTTTGTCGGATTCGGGTGTGTTTTGGATTCGGGTGTTTTTTTCAAAAAACACTAAAAAACAGCTTAAATCATAGAATTTGGGGGTCATTTTGATCCCAAAGTATTATTAACCTCAAAAACCATAATTTCCACTCATTTTCAGTCTATTCTGAATACCTCACACCTCACAATATTATTTTTAGTCCTAAAATTTGCACCGAGGTCGCTGGATGACTAAGCTAAGCGACCCTAGTGGCCGACACAAACACCTGGCCCATCTAGGAGTGGCACTGCAGTGTCACGCAGGATGGCCCTTCCAAAAAACACTCCCCAAACAGCACATGACGCAAAGAAGAAAAAAAGAGGCGCAATGAGGTAGTTGTGTGAGTAAGATAAGCGACCCTAGTGGCCGACACAAACACCTGGCCCATCTAGGAGTGGCACTGCAGTGTCACGCAGGATGGCCCTTCCAAAAAACACTCCCCAAACAGCACATGACGCAAAGAAGAAAAAAAGAGGCGCAATGAGGTAGCTGTGTGAGTAAGATAAGCGACCCTAGTGGCCGACACAAACACCTGGCCCATCTAGGAGTGGCACTGCAGTGTCACGCAGGATGGCCCTTCCAAAAAACACTCCCCAAACAGCACATGACGCAAAGAAGAAAAAAAGAGGCGCAATGAGGTAGCTGTGTGAGTAAGATAAGCGACCCTAGTGGCCGACACAAACACCTGGCCCATCTAGGAGTGGCACTGCAGTGTCACGCAGGATGGCCCTTCCAAAAAACACTCCCCAAACAGCACATGACGCAAAGAAGAAAAAAAGAGGCGCAATGAGGTAGCTGTGTGAGTAAGATAAGCGACCCTAGTGGCCGACACAAACACCTGGCCCATCTAGGAGTGGCACTGCAGTGTCACGCAGTATGGCCCTTCCAAAAAACACTCCCCAAACAGCACATGACGCAAATAAAAATGAAAGAAAAAAGAGGTGCAAGATGGAATTGTCCTTGTGCCCTCCCACCCACCCTTATGTTGTATAAACAGGACATGCACACTTTAACCAACCCATCATTTCAGTGACAGGGTCTGCCACACGACTGTGACTGAAATGACGGGTTGGTTTGGACCCCCACCGAAAAAGAAGCAATTAATCTCTCCTTGCACAAACTGGCTCTACAGAGGCAAGATGTCCACCTCATCATCATCCTCCGATATATCACCGTGTACATCCCGCTCCTCACAGATTATCAATTCGTCCCCACTGGAATCCACCATCTCAGCTCCCTGTGTACTTTGTGGAGGCAATTGCTGCTGGTCAATGTCTCCACGGAGGAATTGATTATAATTCATTTTAATGAACATCATCTTCTCCACATTTTCTGGAAGTAACCTCGCACGCAGATTGCTGACAAGGTGAGCGGCGGCACTAAACACTCTTTCGGAGTACACACTTGTGGGAGGGCAACTTAGGTAGAATAAAGCCAGTTTGTGCAAGGGCCTCCAAATTGCCTCTTTTTCCTGCCAGTATAAGTACGGACTGTCTGACGTGCCTACTTGGATGCGGTCACTCATATAATCCTCCACCATTCTTTCAATGGTGAGAGAATCATATGCAGTGACAGTAGACGACATGTCCGTAATCGTTGTCAGGTCCTTCAGTCCGGACCAGATGTCAGCATCAGCAGTCGCTCCAGACTGCCCTGCATCACCGCCAGCAGGTGGGCTCGGAATTCTGAGCCTTTTCCTCGCACCCCCAGTTGCGGGAGAATGTGAAGGAGGAGATGTTGACAGGTCGCGTTCCGCTTGACTTGACAATTTTGTCACCAGCAGGTCTTTGAACCCCAGCAGACTTGTGTCTGCCGGAAAGAGAGATCCAAGGAAGTTTTTAAATCTAGGATCGAGCACGGTGGCCAAAATGTAGTGCTCTGATGTCAACAGATTGACCACCCGTGAATCCTTGTTAAGCGAATTAAGGGCTCCATCCACAAGTCCCACATGCCTAGCGGAATCGCTCCCTTTTAGCTCCTCCTTCAATGCCTCCAGCTTCTTCTGCAAAAGCCTGATGAGGGGAATGACCTGACTCAGGCTGGCAGTGTCTGAACTGACTTCACGTGTGGCAAGTTCAAAAGGTTGCAGAACCTTGCACAACGTTGAAATCATTCTCCACTGCGCTTGAGACAGGTACATTCCACCTCCTATATCGTGCTCAATTGTATAGGCTTGAATGGCCTTTTGCTGCTCCTCCAACCTCTGAAGCATATAGAGGGTTGAATTCCACCTCGTTACCACTTCTTGCTTCAGATGATGGCAGGGCAGGTTCAGGCGTTTTTGGTGGTGCTCCAGTCTTCTGTACGTGGTGCCTGTACGCCGAAAGTGTCCCGCAATTCTTCTGGCCACCGACAGCATCTCTTGCACGCCCCTGTCGTTTTTTTAAAAATTCTGCACCACCAAATTCAAGGTATGTGCAAAACATGGGACGTGCTGGAATTTGCCCATATTTAATGCACACACAATATTGCTGGCGTTGTCCGATGCCACAAATCCACAGGAGAGTCCAATTGGGGTAAGCCATTCCGCGATGATCTTCCTCAGTTGCCGTAAGAGGTTTTCAGCTGTGTGCGTATTCTG